>NC_071657.1:114010212-114643673 GCF_014839835.1 Dryobates pubescens | reverse complement strand
CATTTAGTAACACATTTTCTTTTATTTTTTAAATTTATTTTAAAGAGTGCAAATAAATACACTATTTGAGTTTGGTGTTTTTAGAGGAAAAACAAACAAACAAAAACTACAACACATTTGGTACTATGTTGTTATTTCCTTGTTGTGCATCTCCAGGTTTTTGCAAATTTTTGCCATAATGTTAAGAGAGAAATAAAAGCAAATTGCTAGTCAGAAATAGTTCTAGAAATTTGTGTCTCTAAATCTCACACTACCTTGTTGCCCCACCGTGGCAAGTTACTTAGCTATTAACTGCAGACCTAGCTAAAACAATCGTCTGCTCTATTTTATTTCTGATCAGAAGCAAAACCAATACATGTATTTATTTAATGAAAATAATATCTTTTCCAGTTCTTCCAAAGGTTTTGCTGCATTTCTCATTTTGGGCTGTTTCTTACTATTGCTGATATTACTTGCAATGCCTCCAAAGAATGCCTGAGGATTTCATAAAAACACAACAATTTCTCATCCAAACCCAAGTTTATCTCCTGAATCTGGAGAGTTATGAAAGTAAGGAGTGGGGAACAGAGAAAGGGGAAGATTTGAGGCTTTATGGGAAATTATTTTCTAAGTGAGACAGAGTATTTCTGTTCCAGGAGCAATACTTAGTAGACAAACCACAATGTTTTTTAGCATAAGATATGACTGGGAAAAAAAGAAGATTATATATATGTTTTTAAAAGCTATTAAAACTTTAACACTAGCTATGTAAAAGCATATGAATAGCTTTACAAGACCAGAATAAATGTCCATCTAACCTAGCAGCCTGTCTTCCACAGAAGCCCATAGAAAATGTGTAAGTAAAATTAAGCATGATAATGGTGACAGTGTTCAGGGACTTTTTTTTTCCCCTCCTAAATTCTCCCAGATGTTTTCAAACTGTAAAACAGTGACTTCTGAACCTGAAATTGCACTTACATATTTGTCTTAAATAGCTTTTGTTGGATTTCTTTTCCACTGGGGAAGAATCATTCCAGGTCCTCTCACACTGTGCTATTTTGATAGAGAGGAGCTCAATATATTTTCATGGTATCACTGTTGTCTGCTACATTATTATATCCTCCTGTACATTAACAGTGCTGAGCTGTTAGCATCATCCCACACGTTCTTAGTTTATGCCAGCATGGTGAATCAGAAAAACATCTGCCTTGGAGGCAGAAGTGTGGTTTTATGTATGAATGCATAAACATGAAAACTCTACACCTTCTGATTTGAACTCACATCAGGGAGCACAGGAGAGACCTGTGAACGGCTGTGGTTGGGAACTGGCCCTTGTGCAGATCCTGTGTGTGAAGGTTGGAAGGGATAAGTTGTCTGTCCACATCAGTGTTAATAAAGAAGAAAACTGGCAGAGTAATTGTTTCCTCCAAGAGTAAAGCTACTGATATTGTGACACCGTGATTCACATATGCTGTGTATTTCATTAAAATTCATGAACAACTTTGTCATTAATTTAGGTCAGTGTTGCATTGCTTGAATTTAATATTCAGCACAGGAAATATTTAAGGTAACATTGATCCTTCCCATCTGATTTATTTATTGTTCAATTACCTTTTTTTTTTTTTGGTTTTAGAGTTTTTTACTTTGTCCAGTCAGCATGAATGGTTTGTGTTAAAGCATGGCAGCTCCTGGTCAGCATTGATGAAGAGAAACTATATACAGGAAAAAGATTACTTAAAATAAATGAGGTGCTCTCCTTGAACATTTTTTGCATTCAGAGATGTGTGTCTACCTAAACTTGGCAGAACACACTGAGTTTTTAGTAAATAAATTTAATAGGCTCAGGGGTCACAGTGATCCTCCTGTTGACACTGTGGAGTTTTCTGGTAGCTGACACCTTTGCAGAAAAGCAGCAATGTCAGCTGAGGAAAGCAGCATTAGCATTTTGACAGATGTGTGTTATAATGGCATCTTTAGACAGGTTCAGAAGTAAACCAAAACTCCTATGTTTCTTAAGACAGTTATTTTATGTTACAACTAGTGGAATTTTTCAGGTCTTGATTTGAAAGGTACCAAGGATAAAACCAGGTCTTCCAGAGCTGTCTACACAGCCATTCAGGAAAAGCCCAGGGCCTGTGACTCAGTTCTGCTTAGAGTAAGATGGAAACAGAAATCCCTTTCCTCTTGAGTCCCCTCCTGCTTTATCACTGTAGACATTATAAAAAAAAAAAAAAAAAAAAAAAAAAAAGAGAAGAGAAAAAAAAGGAGGCATTATACTGCAAAACAGAGTTCATCAGAAGCCAGGCAGATAAGAAATCTTAGAGCCAGTGCCGATGATGTACAAGCAGCAGAGTTGTAAGTATTTAGCAACATCACAGTAGTCTTGTTCCACATTTGCAATTAATACACGTCTGTGTTTGCATTTGTTATAGGACTCTTGACAGCACCAACATAACAAGAAAAACGAACAACCTGAGTAATAAATCTCTGGAGGCATTCAGCAAGTGCCATAGGGCTCATTAATCTTGATTATTCCCCATAATAGATAACTTCACAAATCATCTATTCTCCCCACTCGTGCACATAAGGATAATGTATATATAATAGCCTCCCGTACTGTAAAACCCCAAATAGAATTTCATTTAAAAAATACAAGTCTTGACAAATGCAAGACAAATATTTATAGAAAAAGGATGTGTATGAATAACAATGAACTGGACCGAAACAGGTGGGGCTGAGACTTGTAAAAAGGTGGTGGCATCTTTTCTGGGGTTTGGGTTTTGTTGTGTGTCTTTCTCTCCCTCTACCTCATCTCCCCGTTTCTGATGTCTCTATTTGAATCAAGGAATTAATTTATTTATAGCCTAAAGTAGATAGGAATTTTTTTTTCCTGAGAGTTTTGGCCAGGGAGGTAAAGGACTTTGCAGCTGCAGCCTTCGTGCATGCTCTTTAAGGAATGTAGACAGGGGAAAGTAGGAGCAGCTGAGAAGTATCATGAATTCCAAACATTTAGTATTTATAATTTATGTTACTGATTTCTTCTTTTCACTTCTCAAAGCCTTCCTTTGGAAAGCACCCAAAGCTGTCAAAGACAAGCACAGTTCTGATCTGATGTGGTCTTTACCTGATTATCAGGTTTTCTCAACTAGACCTTAAATATGCCAGTGCAGTGTAAGAGATCTGTAAATGATGTGGTATTTACAGTAAGATTGTTTATGAACCTTTCAGTAAGAACAACAGACATGCTGTAATGCCCATAGAATACATAGAATATACATAGACTATACATAGAATAAGCCAGGTTGGAAGAGACCTTGGATTGCAAAATGTGCAGACCAAATACTGTGGTTATCTTAGAGCTAATTGTGCTGACAGAAGTAAATATAGGAGGGGAATAAAAGAACTTGTTTTTTCCATAGAAGTGGACCTTAGCTTGATGCTTGCTGATTGAAGTTTCAGAAGTGTAAAGCTGCATTCAAAGATGATCCTTCCTCTGATACAGTACAAAGCACAAGATTTGATTGCCCTCATCTTTGCCTGCATCCCCATATTGCTGCCTTTCTTTGCCTTCTCTCCATGTGTCCAAAGCTTCTCAAAACCCAAGGATTTTGACCTGTGACCTGGGGCATTAAAATAGTAGTTTTGTGTTAGTGGAAAAGATTTATAAGAGTAACAAATTAATTACTTTAAGGAATTATTATTCTTGTTCACTGCTCCTCTTCCACTCCTTGTAGCAGGTACTCAGGATTAATTTTCCTTCAAATTTAATAGAAAAGACAACATGTATCATTGTTTCAGCATTGAAATAAGAACAACTTTGAAATTTGAATCTACTTCTTCCAAGAATTATTGTGCATATTACTATGGCAATTCTGCTTCCTTATTCTTTTGCATATGAATGCAATAACGTATCTATAATATATCACAGTCCATTAGTAGTCTGTAATGCACATGTATCTCTGTTCCTAAATACATACACACTAATCATATCCATGGGTAAAGTACCTTCTGGCACAGAGGTGACAAATGGGTCTTACCTCCAAGGAGTTCTCAAAAGGGAAGAAAAAATTTGAAGAAAACCACCATCTTAAAAGTTTTACATTCATGATCCTGTAGATTTGGCTTTTGTGTTTAGACCAATTTTTCTTCAAACTTCAGCAAAGCATTTCCTAAGACACTGTCAAACAGTAGTGCATTTTGGCTTGAAATTATTCTTCTGATATCAGCACAGTCTGGTGGTCTGAAGCATAGTTTTGGAATAAGGATAAATGAGTTGTATTCCAAACTGTCTGTAAAAAAATTGAAGTAACTCCCTTAATCTCTCATGGCCTTACTTTACAATCTTTGCAAAATGTTCCACGGTGTTCTGATTAAAAGAGTTACTTTAAGTTCAAAGTGTTACTCTTAATGAAAGAATGAATGTGCTTATTCTTGAAAAAATACATTATGCAAACATTGAAGGGCTGTTTGTACTGTGTTAGTCTGCCATAAGGTGCTCCTGTGTCTCAGTGATGTTTTCTCATTTACTTCCCATGTGATACAACTCCATCAACGTCCATGTGTTCAGCAGAACTAAGTGCAGTTTGCCATTGGCTATAATTTACTATGCAAAGTGATGTGCAGTTGCTTGTGATAATTTTACTTCCATTGCCCTTCCTGGCTGATTCCTCCAAAGAGTCAGAAATCAGTGCTAGTGCTGGAGAGCAGACTGAGTTTTGCAGTCCAGGTTGTGACTGGCTGGTTTTCATGGTTGAACTTGCCTTTAGATAATGCTGCTTGCAATCACCTGAAAAAATGAGAGTACTGTCATCTTTTGTTGGAGCAGGTTATCAAAATCTATGGACTGTTTCTTTAGAAGTTAATGTAAAAAGCTTTTTTTCAGGTAATGATTGATACTGTCTGGCTACCAACACAAAAAAAAATGTTAAGCAAGTGGAAAATGTGGCATGTTCTTAAATGGGTTAACACATATTTTAGTATTTCTCACACTTGTTGAAATTTTCTACCTCTGGCTAGTCTCAACTCGGCCACATGAACTCAGATCTCTGTCTCTTCTCTCTCTGATAAACTGCGGAGTGCGGTCTGACCAATTTCTGTATTTACCCAGTGCAGCAAGTTAGAGGTCAATACCTCTTTCCTAAGTGCATTTTTTTAGGAGGCATTTGGAAGAAGAGGAGGAAGATGGGTAATGAAGAGCTTCTTTGCATTGGAAGCTACTGTGTAGTTAATGGAAGGGCACTGGCAGCATGGCATCCCCTTCACCTGTTGACATCTGCAAGGTGCTGTGACTGCCTCTGAGCAGGGAGTCTGCTCCACTGTGGAAGTTGACTGTGCCACTTCACCTGTAGATATGCTCCAAGTATGGATGCCTCTTCTACAAGTAGAGTAGAAGGTGGCCCTGGTATAACTTACTCATCTGGGTTGAAAAGGAATAAATGCCAAGAATGTTCATAGTAACCATGGACAATATAAGTCTTGAAGGACATTTGTGCATTTGTGTTGTTTGAACTGTCTGACTGATACTCTTGTGTTTTTGCATTTGAAGAGGCTTTAGAAAGACTCTTCTCTCTCTCTCTTTTTTTTTTTTTTTTTTTTTTTTTTTTTAATATAGTGGTGTAAAAGGGAACACTGACCCTTCTGGTTTAAACTAAGGGCTGAGATGGACTTAGTTCTCCCCATAGCATCTTTCATAAGGTGTTGGTAACACACCAGTGTTTTGGCTACTGCTGAGCAGTGCTCATACAGCACCAAGGATGTGCTTTTCTAATATTGCCCCTCTCAAGATTAGACTGAGGAGTTGGTGAGATCCTGGGAGGGGACATGGCTGGGCCAGCTGACCAAAACTGACCAAAGGGATACTCCATACAATATGACTTTAGCTCAGTTATAGAAGGAAGTGTTGGGGCATTTGTTAATGGCACTTGCCCTCTGGAGCAGCTGCTATGTGTATTGAAGCCTTGCTTCCTGAGGAGGAGGTGGACATAATCTGCTGATAGGAAATAGAGAATAATATTTTTGTTTGCCCTTGCTTCAGTGTGAGGTATTTGCTCTTGGCTTATTAAACGACTTCTATCTTGACCTACGGGTCTCATATCTTCCCTGTTCATCTAAGAAGGGGAATAATAGAGCGGCTTTGGTGGGCATCTGGCCCCCAGTGTCAGACCATACACTAGGCTTAACACTTCTAGGTTTAAAGTACCAGAAAATAGAGTTAAGCAAGTCTAGAATATGAATATGGGGATATCTTTGCACCTCTTTAATTGATAATGGAAAGAGAGAGGACAGCACTGTATTAAGATATTTTGAGTTTAATTACACAAGATTTACAAGGAGAAACCAATCTCCCTCCAGGCCTTGCTAAAATGGGACTATAAATACAAGTAAATAAGTGTCCAGGCTGATGCTGGAGGGCACATTTCCATCTTCCAAGGTAACATCTAGAATTGTGAAGAGGCAGCACTTAACAACTGTTCCAGTTGCTTTCTCGTTTTACCTGAGAAAACATCTCCATAAGCACTTAGCTGTTACTCTTCTGCTTGCACTGTTGAGATCAAGTGACCAAAAAGCTGTTCCCAGTGTAAACAAAAAAAAAAAAATGCATTAGCAGGTTTATTTTTAAGTTGTTTGGAAATTTGACAAGTGAAAGCAGCTCTAAACAACCTCCAGATTCAAAAGATGTTACTCTGAGTATCTGAAATAGAAGTTGTCGTTGTGACAGACTCCCTATGCTCACATCTCCAGTGCTTAAAAGATGAGAAACACATGTTTAAACTCAGATACCCAATTTAGAAATAAATTCATACAGGCTTTCAATCTCTAGACTAGGACCTGTGTTATGTGAAAAAAAAATATATGTAATGCTGTTTCCATTATAAATAGAGACTAATTTTCTCAAAAAGACTCTTTAATACTGAGCAAACAAGTAAGTTTAGTACTAAAAACATTCTCAGTGCTTCATTGCCTTGGGTTTACAATATCATTTGCACGTCAAATTATATTTCATCTTATGATTTAGTAATGCCAGAAGAATAGATCTAATTCTGTGTCTCATGATACCCTTAAAGATGGAAGATTGCTTTCCATGGAGTGTAAAACTCAATTTGTAGTCATGTGTATAAAACATGACTTTATGGCAGATTAGCTTGCTGTAGATTTAGTTCTCTCTGACAGTGCACTGAAAAATATTAGCATTTCACTGAACACAATATTAATGGCAAGAAGATAGTATTATTGTACATAGAAAGTAGAATGGGATTTTCGAAAGTAGAACCAGTAAGCAGAAGAAAATGTGTTTAGAGATTTGTAAGGAGTTTAGATAGAGGTGGTTTAACTTTTTTACTTTCCTTTTCTTTCTATTTTTCCCCCTTCTTTGTGAGTCATTTTAAAAAACAAAAGTACGTTTGCAGTTGTCAGATGGCTGTTTAATTTAAAGTCATTGGGAGGTCAATTATAATACTGGAAGATACCTTAAAATTTTATATATATATATATATTACAAATTATAGCAGTAAATTTGAATGCTTTAAGGACTAAAAAAAAAAAAAAAAATTTGCAAATGCCTTGCATAGTGGTCAGATATATCACTGGCTTTTTCTGGTGGGCAGATAAGGTATAAACAGAAGCCCAGGGTTGTCATTTCTACACAGTTCATTATTTGTCATGCTGTGATGGTGTTGGCAGTTGGTTGAAGCAGGTGAACATCACCTCCCTTGGTGTGCTGAGTGTTTGCATTAGAAATGGCCCCAAGTCAATTAATGTACCACTAAAACCATTACGTCTGTGTTGCACTGAGGGTCTTGGTAGAAGGGATGGAAGAAGGAAAGAGAAAAGGAAAACAAGCTGACACTATGATTAAATGGTGATCGAGAGTTGAATGTTGTAAGGAGTGTGCTTCATGCCATTCTGTACCCTGCACTTGAATTTTTGCAGCCTATCTTGTATCTGCCAGTGTGATCCAACATATTTATACAGAGTCTGCTTTTATGTGACTGACAATAATGCTTTATGCCTAACTGAAAGCTAATATATTCAAGATACAAATGATATATAAGGGTGGAGAAAGCACTGCAACAATTTAGCTGCAATTGTAGAAAGGTTTCCTGTGCTTGTGTTCTAACTGAAGACTTGCTGTTTATTAATTGTGGTCATTTTAATTCATCAGAAATTCAAATAAAGGTGTGTAAAACCAGCATAATTATGCTATGCAAAAGTAATAACAGAATTTGATCTGCTTTTAATCTTTCAAGCTATTCATTCTATCTATCCTTATTCCCATAGTTATCTTTTTTCTCATTCAGTTCTCTTTGATTAACAGGCAGTGGAAGGTCAGGCATAAACTCTGTTTCTTTTAAAATACCCTTCAATGTGATTGCTCTTCCTTTGTTTCTGTAAAGGAACACGTTCAAAATTGAAAATGTGCTAAATTGTTCCATTCTCCACAGAATATTTTCCACATTTTCCAAAGGTTGAAAATTATGACAGTGCTCTCTCTCCTAATTATGCACCTTATATTAATTTATATTTTCACTAATATTATTTAATTTTTAGCTGCAACTTATACTTTGTTGGGACCCTGCCCTACAAATATGCCTGCAACTCATTTTTCTCAGCAGAACTGGTTTTGTTGCTATTGTTTTTTGCAGTCTCGATAAGACTCACTTTGCAACATATGCTACATATAATACTGTGCACTTGCTGAGGGCTGAAGCTTGGTCTACAGTGGGAATTGGGCATTAAGGGGTGAAAAGGGAAACTGGTTGCAGTCTCCTGACATTGAGTGGATGTAACTGGCTTGTAGATGGCTGGTTGGGAAAAGAACATGGGTACTTAACAATACAAGGGCCAACATGGATGTCAAAACCAAGTTACTAGTGATACCTGAGCTTCTCTGCAGAAACAGCTGCCGTGGTGGTGGAGCTTCAGAGGATGAAGTGATTTGCATTATGTTGGAGGGTAGACAACAGGGGCATTTAACTCCAGTTTCCCAAGCCATCCTGCTGTGAAGTTTATTTTACAAGCTATTAAGAAAAAAAGGTATTTCTAATCTGTAGGAGATGGAATATGTCTTTAATCTCATGTTGGTGTCCTTGTCTTTGGTGGTAGCATAGGAGGTTAAGTGGGTTTATGCTCTGAATGTCAGAGTAATGAGTGTGAATTTGACCCTAAAATTTTATCTATAAAATAGTTGCTTACTTGTCAGCCAGTAACAGAATTTTGTTTACCATTGCAATGAGGCAGAAATCAAGGAGTCAGAGGATCTTTTGTAGTGTGACTTCCTTCCTTTGTGTATGTCACAGGCAGAGGTGGGGAGCACACACAGCTTTTCCCCCTAAAAACTTCAAAAATGCAAGCTGTACACAGTTGAGTACATGCTGCGCTCAACCCATCACTCACGTTTCAGTGTTCACAAGTACATCATGGGCCTGTGGTTGTTGTCTGGCTCCATCACCCAAAGGCGGCTGATATCATCACAGCCTTCAAAGCCAGTCTATTTGACGGTGTCTTTCATGGCTAGGGTTTGTCACCTACATCCTCATGCCCAGCACATCCTCTCCCTTTGTATGTCCCTAACTATCAAAGCAGCACTGTCTGCTGTGGCAGTAGCAAAACTGCATTTCAAGAAAAAAACGGGGCCAAAAAAGACGAGCTTGCTATAAAAACTCCAAGGAAATAGAGACATAACATCCTAACTTTGATGGGACCATAACAATACCACTTATTAACCTTCCCAAGAAAAGTATTTACTGAAATAAATATTGACATTTAAGTTGAACAGGCAAGGACAAATACTGAGGGTTTCCTGTGATTTATCTGACTGACTTATTGACATGCTGAAACAGCCAAAGCCCACACTAGGGCTGTAAATAGACGTTCTTTTAAAACGTATCTTACTCCATTGTGATAGCAATATCATTATGCTTTGGTTTGTAGAAAATTAGCTGTCATTAAATATGATTCTCTGTGTAGCACATTTCACAAAAAGATGTTGTTCGGTTTATGGGCTGTGTTCTATGGTACAGGAAGAGAGATGGTTTCTCTGCATACCCAGAGGAAGGAAAACACCCTTAGCCGCACAGTCCTATTAATAACAGCTTAGATGTTATTACAGCATGGTGCAAATTAGATATTACTGTGCGGCGCACTGTAAGTTTTGTCTTTGCATGCGATGGTAAAATTTTTCACTTGTAAGTATTTAGAAAATCATGACCTACACATTGTGGTTTTTAGCGGCTCTCAACGTGCCTGACACAAGCACCTTTTCTCCTGACAGTTAATGAACTTTTGGCATTTTTGTGAAGCACCTACAGATCCTTGAGGCCTTAACAGTTATTTGGAGGAATTACAAGAGGCGTTCCAAATACTGTAAAAAAAAAAAAAAGGTGGGGGGAGAATTAAAACTATGCAGGCTTTAAATAGTTAATGAATGCATATCGTTTATCTAAACAGTGTTTTTATAGAACTTTGCAAATATGACATTAATTAAGGAAAATAACTAAAGCTGAAGTGCCATAGAATGTTAATCCTCAGCATCAGTAATTAGCTGAGGATGAGAATTTTTTTAAAATGCCTCCAGTTTATATCATTTTGTTTTGGAAGAAACATGAATATGTGGCTTGAATTATTAATAAAACACATGATTCCTGGGGAAAACAAAACAAACAAACAAAAAACCACCACCAAGACCAAACCTTTCAAAAAGTGGATGGACACATCTGTGCTATTGCAATGAGCCTTTGCCTGTCTGTGGCTGTACTGCTTCTGTGGTAGAAGATAAATTCACAATAACCCTGAGACAGGATAGCAGGTCAAGGGAAAATGATTCTGCCTCTCTATTCCATTGTGGTGACATCTCACCTGCAGTGCTGTGTCCAGCTCTGGAGTCCTCAGTACAAGAAAGATATTGGCCTGTTGGACCTGGTGGAGCAGATCCAGAGGAGGCTACAAAGATGGTCAGAGAGCTGGAACACTTCTCCTATGAAGAAAGGCTGAGAGTGTTGGAGCTGTTCAGCATGAAGATGAGAATGCTCTAGGAAGACCTTATTGCAGCCTTATAGTATTTAAGGCCTACAGAAAGATGGGAATGATTTTTTTAGCGTGGCCTTGCCTAGGGCAAGGGGTGATGGTTTTAAATTAAAAGAAAGAAAATTTAGATTAGGAAGAAATTTCTTTACATTGAGGATGATGAGCACTGGAAGAGGTTGCCCAGAGAGGGGGTAGATGCCTTATCCCTGGAAACATTCAGGGTCATGCTGAATGGGGGTTTGGAAAACCTGATCTAACAGAAGGTGTCCCTACCCATGGCAGGAGAGTTGGACTAGATGATCTTCAAGGTTCCTTCCCACCCAACCCATTCTGTGATTCTATGATCCCCTTCTGACTCACTCTGTGCCCCATGCCAAGGCAGGCAATATGCTGTGTCCTTTTCACTCAGCACCAGAAGAGGAAATTTTTCAGCCTGGCCAGTTCCAGAGGATAACATTGTATCCTTGTGTTTGCAAATCGCCACTGAGACCAGGTAGAGCAGGGAGCTACTCAGTCATTAATTTGATTGTTTTTAACAAACCAGTAAAAGCAGCTCTTTGACTCTATCCCTCCTGCATGTCCTGATAATTGTTCTGTTTATCTGTACTTTATTCGCCACAGTGGGCAGTAGAAGGGCTGTCTGTATTGTTGTCATCTTAAATCGTTAAATGAAATGACTCAGAAGATTCAGGAAATTAATTTTTGTACTCTAGATATATGGGGGAAAAAGAAAGCTTTGAAGTGGTGATGTCAGTGTAGCTACTCTGAAATTCATGAATCAGCCTTCACAAGATTTTCAGAGGCTTAGAAAGTGAGAATCTTTTTTTTTTAAATACCTGCATTCTTTTTAGTTACTTATTGACATATGAACCTTAACAATTTGTGTCACTCCAAGCTTTATTAAATGGCCATTTTGTATGAAAAATGAAAGTCAAGGTACCCATATAAATAGGATATCAAGAATCAAAACTTCAAAAATTATACTCTTGTTGAATTTGTCATAATAGCCAGTGTTACCTATTATTTTGTCTCTCCTTTTTTTTTCCTAAGGATGATTAATTTAACAACTGCTACTGAAATAGCCATAAACAATTTAATAAACCTAGTAAAACTTCAGAAGCTTCTTTATTATGCATTCAAATGGGATTCTCAGCCTCTTGAGTCCTACTCTACACCCTTGAATGCTACTGCTAAGTAGTGCCATTAAATCAGCAATGCTAGGAGACTGTTCTCATTTATGGAGATTGTAAAACAGGGACAAGACACTAGTTTGGATCCGGTTTGAGAGAAATGTTTCCACAATAAATGCAAAAGTAATAGTGTCTCTGGATACCAAAATGTTCCCTTTGCCCTGTTGACGTATTGATAACATCTCTGACTTTCCTATGTTAATCTGTGTCAGCAAATGTTTGTAAAAATGGATCTTCCCAACCAGAAAACAGTCAGAATTGTGGCTGAAGAATGGCTTTGCTTTACTTGAAATATTAATTTTCTGTTGATTGATTCTTTAAAGATTTAGCAGTTTTGCTAGTTGAGGGTGTTTAAGACCACCACCCCAAAAAAAACTAATTAATAAAATACTTTTTATTACATGCATGCTTATGAAGAAAGAGTTATCTGAAAATAGTGGTTTGGGATGTTTAATAAAAAAAAAAAAGATGTGTATATATATATATGTGTGTGTGTGTATATATATATATATATATTTCTATATATATAAATACTTTGTCCGAGCTCTGGAAATTTGGGCATTAAAGATATTCTACCAGTTGAAACCTGTTATGCAGGATCTCGCATATTTTGCCCTTTTTGTGACATATATATTCACAGGTAATAGTTCAAACTGCATAACAGCTAGATGAAATGTGAGCCTGTGATGTTTGTCTTGGGTGGAAAAAGAAGCTATGAGCTTATGGTTTTATGGTTGTTTGAAGGTACAGATATGCATGATACAGAGTCATCTTTGTAGAGATAGGCAAAAACTGTACAGAAGGTGTCCCCCAGTTTTTAAGAAATCTTCTTTTGGGGACTATGGGCAGAGATTACCGATGAAGAGCAAGTGGGCAAGCTAGTGTACTGCTTCTGTTTCTAAGAAGTCAGTTTGTGATTCCTTCCTGACACTTATAGTGTTGCTTTACATATATATTTTTTGAGGTTTTCAGTGGTGCAGCTGGAAAACAGAATCTGTAATCAGTAAGCGTATTCCTTTTCTGCTTCTAAATAAGAAGTTTGGGAATTGTGGAGCTCTTCATCCATTTGGTTTTGAAAGTAGATTTTCAGAGATGGCTGCAGAGCAATACATGTCCCTCTGATAAACCCCCTCCTTTGCTTATGAAATTTGTTGTTCTGCACAGTGACAAGCTGATTAAGAGCAATTTATTAGCGAGAAAATAAAGCTACCTACAGTAGATGGAGAAGAGAAAAAAAGTATTAGGCTCTTGCATGAATGTCCTTATATCAGTGGTTGTGCTCCAGTAATTAAATTCTGACAAACAGATGAACAAACAATCTCCAGGGGTAATGAGGCTCAGTCAATGAACCACAAGTGTTCAGAAGTACTAACAATGAGAGAAAACACAATTGAAACCCCTGCACATGTGTTGCTCAAAAAAGCAAGTTAAGAACTAATTAAAAGGATTTCTGTTTTCCTCTCTATGCTTTGCATTTAGAAATGGATTTTCAGAGTATATTCTCCACATTCCAGTACTCCAGGAAGGTAGAGAGGAGCTTAGAGGGTAGGTTTTAAGGTCATTTATTTCAAAATGGAAGTGTAACAAATTCTGTGCCCCGCTTTTGACCAAAATCTAGCACCAGTGTTACGGGCTTCTTTTCCACAGACTTGAAAACCTGTAACCAAAGCAGTGAAACTAGATGCACTGTGCTCAGCCTTTGCTTAGGGTGCTTGAAATGCAGACTTGTGAACATCTGGTTGTAGAAACTGAATACGGTTCCATCCAACCTGTTTGGTGATAGCTTATTTCACAGGCTGAAATGTATCTTTTCTGCTGTTCAGGAAAAATGATAATATATGCCATCACCTTAACTGTGCAATAAAGGAACTCAGATTGGTCATGTCTGTATAAAAGTGCTTTGTGTCATGTGATATAAATATCCAGATATTTTTAATGCCCTTTTCTTATCACCTGTGACAGAGACCTGTCCTTGCCACTGTCAGAATTGAATTTTTTTTGTTTTCTCTTTGAAGTATTGTTTCTTGTTCCTTCTTTGTAGGGGAAAAAAAATCGGCAAAGCAACCATTTCATATGACAAGTACGGATAGGAAGCTGACAGTAAATAGAATATCAGCTTTCCCTTTTGCTGCTGCTGTTGGGCTGAGAGAGTTAATCCCATCAACAATGACAGTCACATTAGTTTTATTGATGTTTTGTAATCTGTCTTGCCTTTTCACTACAATCTGCTCTTGGTTAGTGACCTGCCACATGTGACTTGGTACCTAATTGCTGCATGCATTACTTTTTTCATTTAAAATTATGCTTGTAGGGATCAGGTGAAGTATCTTGATGAACACTGTCAGCTGGTTAGTTGTAAGTTATTTCTTCTCCTTTCTTGCTCAATGGATTCTGTATTTAAACTATATTCATCAGGGTGCGCTTTGGCTGCTTTAAATGATGGAGATCATCAGGCTGTTGCTTTCAGCTATTCCAGAGAAATGGACCTCTTGGAGAGTTTCAGTTATATATCCATAGCCACATAGTAGTCATGGTGGTTTGGAGTGGACCAACTGATAGCGTAGTGGCAGGAAAGTCCTAATGACTCGAAAAACAAGAGGTGAACTGAAAGATGACTTGCAAATGTTGAATGTGGTTCTGACATCCAAGTCCAAAAAAAAGAAAAAGATTTGCATCTGGAGTTAAGTTTCTCTCTGTAATTTCAAAGTGAGGGGAGACTGTGTAAAGGTGAGTTCCATGCACAGTGATACAGAACTTGTACTGAACAGTGCAACTTGGGTAAAGAAGGGTTTTGGTCTTCTTTGTTTTGTTTTAAATTTTTATCTGTACCAAAATGAAATGTCTGTCTTCCTTGGGTGGAAGACTGAAAAGTTTGTCACTCTTCAGGAAGATGCAGCTGTACTATAAGAGCTTTTGTCTATATCTCTTGATCGGGATGGTGCTGTTTTTGGCAGAAACAAGGCACTGAATGACAGTATGCTGAAGACCTTGATATTTTCTCTACTGGCATCCAAAGATGGGCAACAGAATAGAAGATAAAATTTAAGAATTTCTTTCTCAAATTAGGTGGGTTTTTTTCTACACTCTGTATTAGGCATTTTTTTATTTTGGTATTTAGGATAATACTTTCTGATGAGATAGGCTGGTATATGGATGTGGTCATTGGTAGTGCTGTATTTTATATTGAGAGTATAGTGATTCCCCTGTTCTTAGATTTAAATACTGTGTCTCCCTGATGAGAGAAGAATACAGCAAAAGGACAAAAACTGAATCAGAAAGGCATACAGATTTCAGAATTGCAGAACACGTTTAAGAATCTACAATTCACTGATCCGGTCACTTAAAATTTCATTTTACCTTGAGCTTTTTTACAGCATGGAACATTGCTATAAAATGAATTTTTCTTTGTAACTGGTGGTAATGGCCTAAAATCTGGCACATTTAATTAGTGCATTTTAATAAAATCCTACGTTTTAAGAGAGTGAACTTCAGTAGCTTGTAAACTTGGCAGTATATATCTTTGGAATAAACTGTACTAAGTGTAGTTGCATGAAATCATAATTCAGCCATATAAAAATTATTCTTTAATTAGTTTTAATGATACTAGTTGCTGTTGTGGTAGTGTTCACACAAGAATCTCAAACCCTTCATTAAATGTTAAGTAAGCCTCAAAAATTTCTCTATGCAGTTCTGTAGTCATTTTTCACATTCCTCTGCAGCGGCACAGGGAAATGAAGTAATTTTCTTTCTACAAGAATCAGAAATAGAACCAAGATTCCCCCCAACCCACAACCCTCTTACTGACTCTTTATGTTCATCTGTTAAAATATGATTGCTTTTTTTCTTTGTTTAATCTAAATGTTTTAAGCTTCTTCTGAACCATTTGCTCTCTAGAAATTATATTATCTAGTGTATAGTATAGTTATGAGGAGATATTTTGTGGTCTGTGCTATTTCCCTTTATTTAAATTTATTTCTTTCCACTTTGCCCCCTTTTCTGCCTTTCCTCCCCACCAAAGTTTCTAAGCATAAATAAGGACTATGTGTTTTGTCCTTTGGACTTATGTGCAGCGATGCTCTGAAATGAGTATTTTAATTTTGCACACAGTTTAAAAAAATGTTTTTGTGACTTCTCCCTCCTATGAAGAAAATGTCCTAACCTTATACCTTTTTATCTTCTCTTGGAGAAAGCAGCCCTGACACCTTGCTATCTGAAGCCTATATACTAATGCTGCACACACAATTTCTGACAGCTAGAGGGGAATTTTGTCTGTCATTGTGTAGTTATTTATGTACAATTGGGCGCCACCATCCTACTCATCTGTGCACACAGGCAAGCACTCTTTTACCCTCCCATCCTCCCACTGCATACTTGCCTTGAAGAGCTCTCTCTAAGAAATTAAGTCCCATTATATATCTAGCTCTAGTCAATCCCTTTATCATTAAACTCATGTTGTGGGATGCCTAAATGAACTAACTTGTGTACAATGCATTGCTTTCCCAGCATTAAGTGCTCCCCATTTGTGTTTTGGGGGTTTTTTTTGGTGGTTTGGTATGGGCTGGGTTTTTTTTGTTTGTTTGTTTTGTCTTGGAGCCTTAGCCAAGAAAGACAAACTTCCCTCCCACAGCACAAGAGCAAAGCATTGTTTCCTCTTTGCCTGAAATTATTTTTCTTGCGATAGTCCTACTGGGACCAAAGCCATTTTGCCATTACCCCTTAGTGCTATTTTATGTGGGATTTATAATGAAATTGCTTTGACAATTTGGATAATGACGCAGCAATGCCATAGTTGATGAAACATTTTGGGGTAGAACAATTTCCTTTGGGAGACACCAACTTTTGTATTAAAATTGTAGTCATAGCATAATACACTGAATCTTTAATAAGAATTTAAAAAAATACAGTATTTGACTGCATTACTTAGTGTCTCCTACCTAATTTAGTTGAAAAGGGCTCTGGATCAGTAAAACACACAGGTAAAGGATTCTGTCTCTGCTAATCAAATAATCAAGGAATTACCTTGTTTGTATTAGTTCCAAGATTGACATTACATGAATGATGGTTTTCTGTAATTTTCACTAAGCCAAATATATGAGCTCAGTGAGACAGATTTCCATTATGCTAACAGAGGCCAGAGTTTTATTGTGTATTTTTAATAATTTCCCTCAAATCCTTAGCTTAAGCCTTATTCCATATGATAGTAACGTGTTTTACAACATCTGTGTATTTTTTTTATTGTCCATCTAATGCTTTTTTTTAATTTAAAAAACTCAGAACATTTACCTTCAGGTAGTTTAGTAATGAGCAGTCTCATTTGTATATCCAAAGAAACTAATGAAAGTAGGTTGCCCTTCCTGTCTCAAATTTACCAACAGGAAGAGTGAAATTTGGAGAGCTTCAGGTGCTTCCACCAAGACCATAAAGCAAGCCAGAGACCTGATCTTTATATGCTATATATGTTAACCCCCCTCCAGAAAAAAATGTCTCTTTCAGTTACAAACCTAGGACTGTTTACATGGATGGATTTTTGTTATGCTAATTTGCACTTAAATGCTTTAAGGTAAAGTAGTTAGATCAATTGCTAGCAAAAACTGTTCTTCAGAGGAAATTTTTTACAGCTAAGCTGTGTGTTCCTGGAAAGAGAAACAGAAACCTTGAAAGCACAGCTCCACAGCCCCAGAGAACTCCTTGAGAGTGCTGCATCAGATGGATTTATCTACTAATCAGAGTTTTGCTGTGCATGCTTTAAGAAACCAGAATTTCAGCTGTAGCTCTGACACTTGTAAAGGAGATGTTGAGTTAAAACATGACATTATACCAAACAGATATGTTAAAAATTGTGCTCAAAGGTTAATATAAGAAAAGTGTAGTCCATGCGAGAGTGCTTGAAATATTGATTATAAAAATAAGTAGTGGCCCAGAAATGCAGCTGAAAAGGGGTGGAAAAAAAAACACCACCCAGTTGATATATGAAGAATTTGAGTTGTGACACTAAGATCAATGGCTGTATTTTCACCCAGTGAAGCATGAGAGCTTCAGATAAGGGCAGTTAGTCAGTGAAATACTGACTGACATACCCTTTTACTGTTGGCTTTTGGTCTCCAATATTGATCTCGCCTATCACTGCCAACAAAGTATGCTGAGGCTATATTTATGTTCAGATAATGTTGTGTTCAGTGTTTTATGAATGAGTTCTGAAAGCTCAGGGTATGTAAGGAGTTAAGTCTAGCATCTGTGCTCATTTATCTGACTGTATCTTTTATATTGCTACAAACCATTTTAATCCTCTGCCAATTGGTCAAAGAACAGATAACATGCTATAATCCACACAGATTCTTTAAATCTGAATATTTCCCATTCCTCTGCTAAGAAATGGTGTGCAGTAAACAACAATTGTATAGCACAGTCAATCTTTGACTGCCAACAGTGGGAACATTCTTCCGGAGTGCACAAAAGGGGGCAACTAAACTGGGTAAAGAATAAATCTTTTGGAGGAAGGCCATTATTTCTTCTGTCAGTTTGGTGGAGCTGGAAGAGTTAAATTCAGAGCTGTTGGAAATAGTACTGATACTAGAGGAAAACATGTGTACTGAGTGACATACATCAAAGTTTGGATGCTGTATTTTCTGTTACATTTTTCTACTGGCTCCACCTAGAGTCACATGTGATTCTGCTCTTGCAAAATTAACAGTTTGAGGTTAAGTAAGAAAGCCTGAAATAATTATGTGCTTAGCTGCTAAGTGTGGTGGCTTTCAGCTTTGCTTCAACCACCTTGATCAGATCAAGCTCTTGCTCCATTGCAGTCAGGAGCTATTGTGTACTAGGAGTTACTCATTGGCTACTTCCAGGAGACAGAAGAATTTATCTGGAGAAGAGTAGCTCAATCCAAATAAAACCATTTTTATGCCTTTATCAAAGCATCAGTTATAATTTTTTTCAGGTTAATTTTTCCCATGTTTGGTCACAGCTACAGAGTCCCTTATTATTGTAGTTGGCACACATAACATGGTTTCTGCTGTAGTCTGGCAAACCTTAGCCTTCAAGGGAAGAGGAGGCAAGGAAGAAAAGGTGACTCTACCTATGCAGTGTCTACTTATTTCTGGAGCAACAGTTAGCTAGATAAAGTTGAGTTTTGTCACAGCTTTTGTCAGTTGTAGCCTTTGACCTCTCATTCAAGTTTATTTGCTTTCTTATAGCCAAATAACTACTCCCAGATAATCCTGGGCAGCAGAAGAAACAGGAGTAATAAAAGAAAAATGAGTAATGAACTTAGAGGCTGTAGAGATGGGAGAAATGTCAGTAGCAAACTAGGAAATTGCATCAGTGGTTATCATACCAGTCATATAAGAACATTACAGCTAAGACAAAGTATTTACATGCAATATTCTGTACCAGAAGTAAATAACAGTGTAAAAATCACTTACTCCAACTCTGCTGTATCCCATACTGGTAATGAAGCCGTGGTTAAACCTCTGAGAACTACTAACCAGACAGGTGGAAATTTGATATTATTTTGCCCTGTCTTTGCTTTAGATGTTTTTCTACACTCCGTAACCCTTTGTGCTGAACACCAGATATTACCATCACGAGTAGTGAATTTGTGATGAGGGTGTCTACCTACAGAGCTGTGTGCAAGGACTAACTTGGTTTTGGATAATGCCTGGATGTTTCTCTGGTGGGATTGTCAAAGTTATAACAGAACTTCACCATCTTTAAAACTCCAGGTTTAGTCAGAGTTAGGAACAACCCTTGGGGTACAGATGTGCATGCAGTATTACTGGGATTCTGAGATTTCATTGTAGCAGTGCTAGTCTTAATATGGGTTTTTCTTAGGTTTACAGAGGGTAGCATGACCATCTCTAAAATCAAAGATGGGGAATGAATATGGTTGTGAAGTGTATTACAGCATATTGTAGAGAAGAAGCATTCCTAGACATTGGATGAAACCATCTGATGTTATTTTTGCATTCTCACCTCAGGGATGAGGTTAAAATCAACAATTATGATGATTTACATATTAAGGCTTTTACAGTTACCATAATGAATGAGTATGGGGTTAGAAGGTATGTCTTCTGGATTATGAAAAGCAATTCTTACCACTTTGGGATTTAACTTTTCCTGAAACTGGGAAATTATTTTTGCATATTAGCAGTTGCTTCCTGAAAGACAAGGAAATTTTCTGCAATGAACTTGAAAAATGAGACCTTTTCAGACTTTAGTTCAGTCAATCAGCTTTGACTTCAAATCAAATGAAATTGCTTAGATGTGGGTGAGCAAAACCAAACACCTGTGAAATGTATCTGCTGATGGCAGCTGATAGACACAAAGTGGATTCAGTACTGAGCTAATGCCTTGATATGAGCTCAAGTAAATCAGAGTCTGCTGGCTGTCTAAAGCAAGCATTCTCAAAACTCTGAATTTTACATTAAAGCCCTCATGTTTTATTAGAATATATATTACATGCTGTTTGTTTTTCTTAAATCATATAAGCAAAGATGGACCAGAAACCATCAGGAGATATAAACCAAGCTTCACTTTTCTCCATGAGTCTTGTGGGCTGAGTCCTTTCAGTACACAGAGTAGCTTTCTGGGTCACTAGAAATTTTGCAGAATCCTTTTGGTTCTCAGTGTGTCTGTCCTTCCACCATTACTGCAGCCTGCTCTTCCCAGTTGTCCGCTGCTGTCCCTCTTGTCCCTTGCTGTGACTATCATGCTCTTGCCACAGTAGCTAGGCGAGTCTCTCCCAAGCATTCTCTTTTGCACCCAGGGAGTTCTATCTCCTGTGTGTGTGTTCACAGGAACACAGCAGTCTGATAGCAAAGATGTGGCCTGTTGCAGGTGTTAAACACTCTTCTGCATGGGAAATTGTCCTCTTTGGCTCCTTGAACATGTCAGGTATTCTTGCTTCAGCCACAGTGCAAGCCCCAAGTACTCTGTAGGCAGTGGTCGTGCTTTGGCTTGACTCTCTTCTTGGGTAAGATTTGGAGAGTTTTCAGCCATCTGCAAAGCTTATAAATCATCAGGAACCCTGGTACCACAGACAAAAGGTTTTTTTCAGGAATCACTTCCCATTTTCAGGGACAGAAAAGGGGAACAAGAGGGTGTTCATGGGGCTTCAGTGTATTTGTCATTATTTTTTTTTTTGCAATTAAAGCACCTTTGTGAGCATTCTCTTCAACACTGTCCAAGTCTCTGATGCAGCAGATCTACCTTGGACTTTGTTTCATTCTCCCTCAATCCATCTCTGTTATGATTTGGTAAAAAAAAAAAAGACGGTCAAGGGTGAATGAAACCAGGCATCCAAAAATGAAAAAGATACAGCACATTTAAGTAGCATTTGATCATGATATGATCAAACAAGAACACATGCCACTACTGACATTAATGTGATGACAATTTAAGAGCATTAATGAGCTGTATCAGCATCCTCCTCAGCCTGCAGGAGAAAAGGCAAAAGCAAATATTAACAGAGCTTTGTATGGGATGACTTCTTTTCCTGTTTCACTTTGACATGCTTTGGGCTCCTGCCCACTGTAACTGTTTGTCTGAACAACTCTGCTTCAACTCTTCCTTAAGCATTGCACTAAAAAGAATGATGTTATTAGGTGTTTGGAGGGTTTCAGGGTGATTTTCAATATCTAAGGTAGATCAAGCTAGCATGGTAACCAAGTCTAATGACTATTTATTTATTTTATTATATTTGTTTTTATTTTATATCACTCTAATACATTTTGATGACTGTGATTTTAAAGAGTGTTTGTATTGTCATAACTTAGAATGTGGGTCCTGATGTAAATATATTTGTATACATATACATACATTATATATATATGTGTGTTTATATATGTATGCATGCACATAAACACAGGATATACAGAGTATTCCACATCTCCCCTTCTAAATAGAATCTGTCAATATATCATTGAGTTCAGAACACATCATTTCTATTCTCCTAGGCACTGTAAAATTCATTAAGCTGAGTAAAATGGCAAATTATTTGTGGCTGTTGAAGGACATAGAAGCATGCTTGTGTGGTTTTTGAGCTCTTGTCTATGTTGCTTTCTGGGCAATGTTGCCTCTTATTAGAAGGGTCGTGATTTCAAAAGACTCTAATAAAGCTAGTCATATTATCTATGTGTATTGGAGTGTAGCAAAAAGCCTTTGTTCATTCTGACTGCAAGAGAGCTGACTTAATGCCTGGGTTTGCAAC
The DNA here is from genome assembly GCF_014839835.1 of Dryobates pubescens. NCBI lineage: Eukaryota > Metazoa > Chordata > Aves > Piciformes > Picidae > Dryobates > Dryobates pubescens. Next base: position 114,621,272 of record NC_071657.1, on the reverse strand, counting down.
TTCTGTAAGTACCACTCACTCCAGTAGTTTTTCCTTGCAAAGACCAGATTTGTCCATCCCATGATTTCAGGAGTGTTTGCTTGGAGGTTTTGCTATTTTGTGACGTGTCTAATGAGTCAAAAGATTATTTGCTAATGTAGAAAGTTGAGGAGTATTTTCTGCACATCCGTTTAAGAGAACAGCACTAGTTTTATGTTGGGAATTGATATATTGGAGTATCTGTGCAAGGGTTTGGAGAATGAAACTCAAAAGGCTAGACATCAAAAGAGCCCATTATTTGATGGGTTTGCATTTAGGCACCTAAATAAGCAATCTAGTATTGCAAATCATTTGGCATCCAGCAGACTCAATTGATCTTGTTGGAATTGTTTGTGATGAACACTTCTGATGACCTGACTCTGTCTTTCAGATGGGAGCTGAGCATGTTTGATTTAGCTTGGGATGTGTGTGCTTGTCACTAGTGAAAATCCATTCCAGGATCTCCTCTTCTCCAAATGCAGCTTGTCGGTCCACATACCAGGCAGGCTTCTAGGCTTTGCACGTCATCCTGTTCACCATTAGTCTGCTCAGTGGTTAGTCCTTGCCCGGTAGCTGACAGCAGAGACTAAAGGTGAAAATGTGCTGAGAACTTCACTTCCTCCTTCCCCATACGCTAAGCAATGCCAAGTATTAGCAGCTGGCAAGGAATCTATCATTTACCCTAGGTTTGAAACCTGTAAATAGTCATATCATTATCACTTACAATAGGCCATTGTCCCAGAAGCTATTTGTGCTGTGCACCTTTTCTCTGCAGAGTTTTCTAGGACTGCCAGAAGCAAAGTTAATCCACCTGTAGCAGTAAGGCTGGCAGAGGTGGCAGTAAGGCTGGCAGCACTTACCACTTCTCCAATGACTATTGCTCAATCTGGTCAAATTTTGAAACCTGTGGGGTGACTATAAATTTATCTGGGTGTAAGAGAACAAAATTTGGCTTCATGTCTTTATCACCGAACAGCAAAAAAAACCCCAAACAGTCCAATAACAGGCAAAATTTTCCTAAAAGTCTCTTAGGTAGGGAAATGAAAAACTCCCCGAATCTTTACTGCTCTTCAAGGGAAAGGAAGGAAATGTGCTTTTTATTTTAAATATTTCATTGGGTTGCTGCTTGCTGTCTGGGGATCAGAGAATGCCACAGTCTGAAACGGAATACATGCGCTGGAGATGAAAAGTAATGAAAACACACAGGGACAGGAGTGTTGGTGGTTATAGAGCTATTAAGAGATTTAGCTGACCCAGGTTAATTTCCCTCCTCTGCCACAGACCCACAGTATTATCTTGGTCAGGACACTAATTCTGTGAAAGAAGAATTATGCTTTTCCTGTCTCGAAGGGTAACATCAAGGTAAATGAATCAAGCTTATGGGTTACCCCAATACTGCTTCTAACAAAGGCCATTTTGTATGGATGCGTGCAAAGATTTCAGGGGTGTAACCAGCAAAGGAAAAATAGTCATATCAAAGAAAACTTAGAGCAAATATCTTTAAGTGTGAGCACTGCATTTTTTTTCATGGATGGTGTTTCAGTTCATGAAGCCCCTAAATGCACTGGAATCCTTCATTTTGTGCTAGGAAGATTATGGATTAGGTGCTGCTATTAGTTCCCTAGGTGGTTTTACGTAATTCCAGTGTTAACTGCAAGCAACATGATTTGATTTCACATAAACAAGTATCTTTTCAGTTACCCCAAAGATTTTCTCTTTTAAAAACACAAACAAATGTTACTCAAATTCACTGTTGCCAAAAATGTGCTTTGTTCAAAAAGTGCTAATTTTGTTAGAAGAGACTCTGCTCATTCCATTGTTTCAGTGATTCGATGACTACGACAGATAGTTTGATTGAAGTCAGCCGGTGTATGTACATAAAATGTGTGTGTTTGTGTAAGCACCCATGCATGTGTGTAGCACAGCTGATGCAATGCGGAAAGCTTCTGTGTTGTGAACCATGACATTAGTAGTGAAATCAAGGTTTGCTAGCTGACAGACATCAATTTGCCAGAGGCCATCCCTCTTCTCTACCCTCCCTGGAACATTTATGTGCTCACATACACACACTGACATATATATAATCTTGTCTACTGTTTTCTGGCAAATCTTATACATACTTGGGATGTCTGTTCTTAAGAAATTTGCCAGCCAGCCTCTCATTCATAATGTCTTGTGTGCGTTCCTGCAGGCTGGGGGGGGAAAAAAAAAACCAAAACAAAACCAAAACACCCAACCAAAAAAAAACCCCAACCATCAGTGAGAAGAATTACAGATGATTCAATTAAACTGATATTGTGAACAGCAAAACTGAGAGCAAATGCAATTTGGGTCCTGTTCATGTGACTTAATTATCTCTTACCTCCCTGTTCCATCCCCTTTTTTAGAATTTAAAAACAATTATGATATAATTGCCAATCTAGAGATCCCTAGATATGCAGTAAATACCCTTTGTCTCATCGAAGGCTCTTTTCCTCTGTTCAGAAATGGGACATTATTAAAAATGCACACACACAAAGGGGAAGAGGAAAATAGAAGCAAGCCACATAAAGTCATCAAATGACCTTCAGGAAATAAAAGTCTACGATGCTGTATACCCCGAAAAGACATACCCGTGTATTAAGTGAGCAAATCAGCTAGAGTCATTGAGGGTAATTAGCTGTGTGCAGTTATAAGATGTGCACACTTTCAACACTTGAGGCAAATCCCTAGAATTCAATTGAGACCTTCTCTGAGAGAGGCTTGGAGGTGCATTTGAAGACCAGACATGCCTTTTTTGCTTGAATTAGTAACACGTTTCAAAATTTACTAACAGCTTTTTAATGTGTAATCAGCTTGACTTAATGGGGAAGAAAAAAATCGCAATCATTAGGAAGCCCATACTGAGTATATATATTCACACGGTGGGAAAGTGCCTTGCAGTAAGCAGTAGTTTGGAGTAAGTGGGATCCATTACCCATCTCTGCTGAAGGGCTGTCAGATATGTAGCAAATTTAGAGACCTGCTTGTCCCTTTAGCTATTCATCACCACTGAGTGGTTCTAGCGGCAGAAGGCGGTATTTTTAGAGAGAATGATACAGAATTTCTCCATGTGCCGAACATTAGCTGATCCCATTACTCAGAGCTACTCAGAAAGTCACAGCTGACACTTCAGGTTGGTGGCAAAGAAGAGCAATTGGCTTAGAAGGGAAAACACAGAGGAGGCATACAATGAGAGTACATTAGTAGGGACACTGCCACATTGGGACTCGTGCCAACCATGGTCTTGTGTTACTTGGGAGTCAAGAGGAAAAAATGCAAAGATCATTTTTGAAATGTACAAATTTTTTTAGGATTCAGTACAATATTTCTCAAGCGTGTTCTCACATAAGATATGTAATAGTTTGAATAATAAGAACAGAACTTTGTCAGTTCTATAATGCATCTGGTTGTAAAAAAAAAAAAAAAGGTTTGTCCTGAGCTTTGGGATATTTTCAAAATAGTGTGGGCAACTGATGATGAATAAGCTATTTTGCAAACAACCAAAGTTATCTGTGTTATTAGTTATCATTATTTCATCAAAGAAAATCCATTTAGTTTAGCGTTCATTCGAAATGCTTCTCTTTAAGACCTCCAAATCCTAATAATGCGTCAAACGCACTCCAGAATGTCAAAATAGTAAATTGTATGTAATTTTCTTTGACAGTAAGTGGATGAGTCCTTGCCAGAATTGTTCCTCTTTACACCCTGTGTGAAGTCATTGCTTTTATTCCACCAAGTGATATTTGACTTTTTAAAACCCACTAACAAGAACATTGCTGACCTTCTCGTAACCATTTCAGTTGGTGCTGAATGGGGCTGGGTGAGGAAGGAAAAGCAGGCAGCAAGCAGTTGTCTTTTGCCTATTCTGTTACAATCCCAGCTCCATGGCATTGTGAAACAAGTATGGGCATTTGTGCCAAACATTTAAAAATGGGACGATTTTTAAAGAATGTACTCTTTTTTTTTTTTGTCTTCTCCCCTCCCCCCCCCCCCACCCCCCCCCCCCCCCCCCCCCTTAAATAGCTCTGGTACTGACCCCCAAGCACTGTGATACTGAACTTTCAAAGCTTTGGGCTTACAATGAATAGCATTCATCTTTGCTTCTGGTTCTGATCTTGTAAAAGCTAACTCATGCATGCACAACATGATAGACCGTGTTACGCCTCAGAGCCTTTTTCAGAGCTATCATCTAATACATTTTTTATAAGCCAGAGTGCATTCATAGAATTCTGCCTCAAAAGGCATTCTGTTTAATGGCTGCACTGAAATGTCTAGTGTGGGTACTTGTGCTTTTTGGAACAAAAGGGTAATGAAAAGTCAAATTTTTTTATAGTAGTCTTTAAATTTCTGTCTTTAATTTTATTTTATTTTTTATAAAAGCATGTTTCAATGTGGAAAGTCGCCTGGGGAAAAGCTGCTTTCTGCTGGCCCTAAATGAAAAGGGTCAGAATTCTGGTTGCCAGGAAGGTGTATGCTCTTTGTGGAGGTGGCTGTTTGTGTGTATTTTATAACATATATGCTCACTTGCATCTGTGCATCTGCAGACAGGCTGATCTTCCAATAGGTTGGATTAGGGGAAGCGTTAGGAGCAGCCTTCTGTTGTCAGTCCTGAGACTTAGCTCAAGTTATCCGCTAACAAGCGAAAAGCCGAAATAGTTCATAGATGTAATTTTGATGTGCATCAAAACAAAAACCAACATCCAAAAATGCAATTGAGAAAGGAATGCTTCAAAATATATATTTACTCATATTGGCATCTTTAGTGAATAGGCAGTTTCATACTCTTATTGAGAAATTAATCTTCCAAAGAAAATTGCTAATTTGAAGTAAACAACAGTACTCTGGAAGTTTTCTAGTGCTCTACAGGCAGGAGTCTGTTCAGCTGGCTTTCTTTGACACTTTTGGAGGATTATATTCCTATCGATCAAAAATTTGATTTAGCAGCTAGAATTATTCCTGGGTTTTTTCAGTAACTAGAAGGCTTGTTTGCCTTTAAAATGGGGGGAGGGGGGTGAATTGTCTGTAGCAGTGGAAAAACTGAGATTTTACATTATGCTTTCTTTGAGTCCACCAAGATAAAAACTGTGTTGAATTATTTTAGAAAAATACTTTTTCTCTTTTCTGAAAGGCTTCAAGATAAAATTTATGCTGTTTGCTGGCTATGAGTGACTCACTGTAAAAAGCTAAGATTGGCTCGGTATTTGTGCTCCAAAAATCTACAGAGATGAAGAGTGTGTCAGAATCTGGGCCTTTGATTCAAGTCTGTATAAGAGATGGAGATTCTCGTTTGCTTTGTCTTAAGAAATAATAATTTGACCTGACACTATTGTGCTCAACTGAATCTGAAAAAAATAGAGTCTCTATTTTTGAGTCTAGTCAAAGGCAATAAAATGGAACGGTGTCTTTTGTGTATGACGGTGGGGGATCTGGTGCAAAAATTGTCCACTTCTTTTTCTTTCTTTTTTTCTTAATTTGTAATGATCTAGAGCCTTGATACAGGTTGACATACTTTGCTTTGTCTTGCCTCATCTGCCCTTGGTCTCATTATACCACCATTTAGCCACAATGCTTGTAGGTTTATTTTGATTCTAACAGTGATTGCAAATAGTCTAAACTTCTGTGCATCTGTCTTTCCATGGGATGTAGGTATCATTTACTTTGCAGAAAAGGCTCCTGCGGAGAGTCTAGCTGGACAGTAAGTTGCATAGCAGTCAGATTGCACCCTTGAAGCATTCAAGGGCAACAGGCACAAGTTGTTAGAATAGAAAACAAATGTTGATTAGGTATAAAGAAAAGTATCTTCACCATGGTGGTGGTCAAACACTGTAACAGGCACCCAGTGGGACTGCCCTTGGAGATACTGAAATATCAGCATAGCCTTGAACAACCTGATCTAGTTGGCCCCCCTCTGAGGGTGGCTTGACCATGTGACCTCAAGATGTCCCTTCCAACCAAAATTACTCTGTGAATCTATGCTGACACAAGCTCTCTCTGTTTAACAATGTAGTCATGAAATTTTAATGCTGACAAAAGGGAAAAGGTCAGTTCCTCCTGATTTAAGAACCATTTGTGTGAAATTAAGCAACAGCAACAACAAAGTTTATCAGTTGTGAGTTTGAACTTTGTACAACTTGTGGCTAGAAGTGGGCATGTTAGAACTTCTTGTGTTACATTCTACAGAAGCAGTAACCACATAGCTATGTTTTTGCAATGACTGAAGTAGTAGTTTATGGTTCTTGCAGCAAATAAGTATTTGTAGTCACTCTGTTGCACTCTGATTTTGCTGGAGAGTTGTTGCATATGGAAAAGGAAGAATTACTTGGATCCTCTAAAGAATGAGGTGAGCTAATAGTGAAGTATGACTATAGAATCAATTAAATGCCCACCTTTCTTCTTTAAGACTGTCAGGACATCTAGGAGCATATTGAATATATCTAATCTTTTCAAGCTATAATTAACATTAATTTCTATTGCAGTAGTATTCAGAGAACTCAATCAAGGTCAATTGCTAGGTGAACATACATATAAGAGGCAGACTTTGTTTCACCCTCCCCAACAAAACCAACTAATTGAAATGCTCAGCTTCCTGTGCAACTCATGACAAGACCCACCCCACTTAATTGTAGCTGTCTTAAGTGTTCATCAATCATGAGCTTTTTATAGCAAATGGAAAAAGAATGGGTCCAACAGAGGACTGCCTCAAATGTTTTAGATGCCACCAGAGAAACACATCTTATATTTATCTCAACAAAAGTATTTGTCAAAGACTAAATTTTTAGTATAGTACCAGGACCTGGAATTAGATTCACATCTTCTGAGTCACCTACCACTGCCTGTGTTATTTTTTTTTTCTCAGTCTACCTTGGCCCTGAAGACCTCTCTACCTGAAACATGAAACACAATGTGCTCTTTCATAGAGTATTGTTTGGTCCATTTTCTTCAGAAAAGTGTGTTTTGCACACCTGTATCACTTCTGAAACAGACAGTCAGTCTGTTATTCTAGATATTTTCAAAAGCAGCCTACGGCAGCCCTCCTCAACATTGCTGCAATAACGATGACAACTACTGGAATAATATAAACCACTTACTAATCAGTTTGCGAAGGCAGGACATCTGCTATACACAATACAGAAGCAAATTAAGGAGGCTTTCACAGTAGTCTGAAATTGTGTGCTAGAGTTTAAAAAGAGAGAGAGATAAATAAACTAATGGTAAATAAATTGGACCATAGTGCTAGTTTTCATCCAGCTGTACACAGCTCTAAAACAGCTATCTCAGAAAGGTACCTATTATTTATTAATTCAGGATGACTCCAGAAAGCAATTGCTCCACAAATTTCTTTCCAACAACTTCCAATCTCAGTAAGTTATTGACAGAAGTTGTGCTAGGAGAGCATGTCCTCAATCTCAGTTTTCACTATTGTAATTCCAAAAGGCAGTCACCTGTAGACACTTGGCTTTTTAAAGTGTGTGGGTTTTGCATGGAGGCTTATCACATGCTAGGTGTTGACTCTGAACTGCTCTGTCCTACCCTGCATTGCAGGAGGAGGAGAGAGAGTCTAGGATTCATAGCACTTCAGATTTGATGAGTTTAATTTTGAAGACTTTATCAAGGTTCCTATTTGCACTTGCTTTTCCATCATCTTCCTGCTAGCAGCTCGAAAGCCAGTTTTCACTGCCTCTAAGAAGCTCCATACATCATGTCCTGAGCTAAAATGTTTAATATTTCTCATGCATGGAAGGCTGTCAACTTGTGTTCTGAGATATAATGTCTGGGCAAGGGGGAGACTAACTCAGCTACCTTTTGGGATTAAATGTCAGAGCCTGGAGTAAGACAACTGGGCAAAATTCAGATACAGATTTGATTTAGGATAGGCATTGTACTTCAATTTGGAAGCAGATCTCTCTGTTTAATTTCCTTTCTTGGATACATATTTCAATAGACAGCTGTCTCTAGTGAGGTTTAGAATTAATCTGGACAGAAATCCTAAGATTAATTTTTATCACTGTCTGGTCCATGACAAGGATGCCAGTTTAACTTATTCCTTATTTGCTCTGAAATCTGTCGGGTTTGGGATCTGAGGTTCTGTTCCCAGCAGCTAGCCACATCAGTACTATTTGGTTAAGCACACTTATTTATAATTGGCAGAATATGTCTGAACTACATCTGATTGCTTGGAGAACCCAGTTGTGGAATATACACTCTACTGTGTTTTAAGTGGCACAACATACAATCAAAATCTGATGGTCCAGAGAAAATTAGTCCTTTTGGCAAATACAGATGTTAAAGATCTGAACACATACAGCCTTTATAAAGAGAAAAATACATTTTATGTTCATCCATATTTTCTTTTTACTTGGAGCAGAGAATGCACTCATTCACAGAATGTCTCTAGGAATTGCTGCTTTTGCTAATGTTAAGAGTAACACTTCCCCACTTAAAAGGGAAGAACTGAATTCAGTTGTGGCACATATGTGCATACCTCCTCTTACATTTTCCTGAACATACAATTCCCATACTCAGGGTTGGAGAGCTTAAGAAATAAAGCAAAACACATAATGCTATTGCAAAAGATGTTTAAAACTCTTCGGGAAATATTTTTTGTTTAAGTCCATAGTAGTGAAGTGCATGTTTTCTTTCATCTCTTACTTTTTAAAGGTGATGAAATATTTAGGACACAGTGTTACACTTTTGCCATTTCTAAATTAAATGTATTAAATTAAATTAAATGGTCATGATCTTTTAAGAGAAACTGCATAGAGAAGTGTTAATTCTAAGCCAGAAATATGAGAAAATACAGATTTTTGGAAGCTATTTAGTTTTTCTCCTAGATGATCATTTCGTCAAGGATGGCAGCAAAGTCTCATGGTCCTCTAAGAAACTGTGGCCTCCTCTGGTGTCCAGGGGTTACATCTGTCTACTATTGACCCCTGATAATAAGCTTGTCCAAGATCAGAGCTCTTAGTAATGCTTCACTAAAGCAAAAGTGGGCGTTTTACTCTCTGATTAATATAGCAGCTCACTTGAGTGCTCTGTTGTCTCCTGATTATCTTCACATTTGCTGGAAAGTGTAGATTCATTAGAATCTATTCAGACTTGTTACTAATATGAAATGCCACTGGTCTGCACAATACTGGGTACAGCAGCCTTAGGACCTGCTGCATAATTTAGGATAATGATTCTTTTTATTTCATTTTGTGCAGCCCTCTATTTCTGCCTGAAAGCAGAGATACCGCAACACTGCTAGAGCATCCCTAAGAATCACCATTGCTCCCAACATTCATAGCACTCCTGGTTTGTGAACTCTTAGGTGCACATTAAAGATCATACTTATTTTTGGACTAGAAGTTCAGAGGGAGTCGGTGGAATAGTCTTTTTGCAGTAACTTAGGATTGAACTCCCTGTGGTTGGGATATACTGAGATATTCTAAGGATGGCAGTGATTTGTGCCTTCTGCATGATGTTTCTCAAGCCTCAAAATGTTTTTCCCTCAGCAATTTAAAGGTTGCTCTTGGCTGTGACTGCAGGGGAAAAGACATTACTGTGAAGAAGTTAGCTGTAAACATTAAAGGAGCTTCAGTAATTTCTCTTAGGGGAGGCACCAAGTCTCATAAAAATATTGACTGAGCTTATGCATAGCTTTTCTGAACCTTGTTGGTTATAAATAAAAGCAAGATACCCAGATTACATTTCATAATGGAAGAGAGATGACCTGAAATATTTATAAAGGTGTGAGACAATTAAATTTTCAGTTAACATTTGAATGATATGGCTCCATTATAAACCATTTAACTCAAGATGCAAATGAATGCATCTGAAAAGGGAACATTCTATTTGTGGGTTTACTGTAATCGAGTGCAATATGTATTTGAAGGAGTAGTTAGGGAAATGAAGGTTTAAGGCTAAATATGACTCTTGCTGGGAAAAAAAAATCTGAAAATGTTTTAATCAATTAGTAAAAACAAGACTCTAAACAAATAGGTTTACAGGAACACTGGGGTGCATGCAAGGCCACAGGATCTTGAAGAGTCAGAGGACTATAAGGCAATGAGAAGAGTCCACCAAATTGTCTTTGTGCTATTGATGTTTGCTGTAGAAAGTCTCATTTTGTTCCATATCTGATATCCACAACACTCTCAGAGCAGCAAATCTGCTCCCTTGTCAAGATATTTTGATTAAAAATGTGCCTTAAAGCCATTGACACCCATGGAAGATGGGAAGAGACACCGTTGCCTCTTGTGTGGCTGATGAGATGCTAATGCTTGCCCCTCAGGTTGGATTTTCTGAGGGTGGGCAAGCCCTGTCTCTTTTCTGCTAAGAAGGCATTATCCACATTTGAGGGACAGAAATGGCACCATCTACATGTAGAGCTGCTGAGCTTGAAAAACCCAAACCCCACAACTGCTCAAATCAAAAAGAGCAGCAGGATTAGGGGCATCTGGACACCTGCAGAGTGGCAGGCCAGAGCAATGGGTGATAGGGACTTCATTAATGCTCTTGGTAAGAGCTGTTCCAAGACAGAAAGAGCAGTGTAACTCCTCCCAGGTGAAGATGGAAAATAAATACTGCCTTGTGATGAGTAAGTCAGGCCATGTGAAGATCCAGTGATAGTGCTTAAATGTAATCTTTTGTGGGCATACTTTTAAATGCTAGTATTCTCCTCTCTGGGAAAACACTCAAAGTAGCATTTTCTAGGCCATAGCCACGAAGCAGAAGTAAGTAGTTGCAATCTGTTGACATCATATTTTAAAAGCCACAATCTGTATCTGGCAGATGAGCAGAAGTTTTGAGGCTGGAGATTGTTGAAGTAGCTGAAGTAAATAGATAGGAATGGGTGCTTTGGTCTTTAATTTGTATTCAATTTTAATATCATTTAATTGATTTTTGAAGTATTTTTGGAGCTTCCAAATAATTTGTAATAGCCTTTCCGAGCTTTAGATATAGTGCATCATATTTTCAATTAAAGAATCATTATTTAATTAATGTCGCTCAGTCGAGTCCTGATAAATATGGGCACCATCAGAGCTATTTTTGTTTCCTGATTTATTTCTCTAACAAAAATGAGGAAATACTGCCTTGAACCACATCGCTAATGGTGAACTCATTTCCTGCTGAATAAAAACACTGAAGAATAGCATTACTTGCATGTAGTCTACTAAGGATTCACATAATATGGAGATTAATAATACCACATCATTTATCCCCCTTTCAAACACTTTCTGAACACATGACTTGGCTTTACTTAGCCACACACCCTTCAGTAGAAAGCCAAATATTAGCTCATATGTAATTTTTTTTTTTTAAAGAGAGAGAGAAAAAAAAAAAAAAAAACATTTCCAGCTTGATTTTGTCTGTATTGATGTACCCCAAAACCAGCCTCTGATTCTACATGATTTGTATGCTGTTTTGCTGTTACCATTGCTGCCATTCTAAGCACTCTCCTTTTTCTTTCTCTTCTCCCTCTCCTCCAGTATTTCATTTTTATACCTGTCATGAAATGGTTGGGGTCGAAAGTCAGCATAGAGTGCATCATTTGTACGTTGTGTCTCTTTTCCTTATGTGCCTCTGCTGCCAGAGAAATTGAACTTTCATCCATTAAAAATCCATTTATTGTGTCTTGACTTCACCGAACTAAAGAACAGGACATTTCATCAAACAGTACAGTTTAAAATCAAATTAAATGGTACTAGTGCCCAGAAAATGTGACAGGATAAAGGCCCTAGTCATTTGAAGTGTCTTTTTAAAGACCTTTCTGATTGTACTTTTTTATATTTCCACATGTCCTTTAAGGTCAGAATGGGTCAGTGGTGCAAGGACTCAGCATGGGACACCTAAAAGGGACCCTTTGGGGTTAATTTTTTGCCTTCTTTCCAAAAACCATGTGGTGAGCACTTGTTCCAAATTCATGCTACCTCTTGTATGACACCTGCAAGCTGAGTCTGGGTATTAAGTATTTCCCAGTTGTGACAGACTTCCCATGTGAACCTTTATGTTGACATTCCTGCTTCAGGGTGCTGGTAGTACAGGACTGCCATCTACAGTGCTGACTTGCATTGAAATGGTAACGTTTTGAAGTTACTCAGTAGCAATCCCCATGAAAATCAAGGGCAGGACATTTGTCCAGTAAACTAACCCTAGTCACAGTTCCCATAATGTTGATATGCCACTGGAGTTTCACAGGTGGATTACAGAATTAAATTGTGCAACTTTTAGGACTACATATGTGCAGAGTTTCTGAAGGTCTGGAAATTAAACCAAGGGCTAAGAAAACGCCTTTCTTCCAGATCCAATTGCACAGGCAACAGCTGGAATTTGCATGGCTCCTTCTTTGATTAATATTCAGAAGCCACTGTTGGATTTTCTCAAGAGGAAGGAGACAGTAAAAGCAAGCTACTACATCTAACTTCACTATTTGTCCTTCTCCTTATGCAGCAGTAAGTTGGTTGTTTGGTTGCTGGTAGTGTTTTATTTCTTCCTTCAACCTCTTATGAGTATGTGTTATGTTTGGTGAAGAGGCAGTTAGGGACCAAGAAGAGAATAGCAAAATGGTGGTTCAGAAGCCCAAAGAGAAGCATGTTTAACATGAATTGCACCAGCTTTTTGTTCATATGAGAGATACTTCTTTTGGTTTTAGCTTTGCTTGCTTCTGTGCATAGTAAACTGCTGAGATGCTTGTTTATTATTTAGATCTTTCTAAGTTGTAGTTGGGTTTTATAGCCTAGCCAACAACAAGGAGAAAGTTTGTTGTGATAAATACTTATTTGGATACCATGCTGAAAGGCTTTCTAAAACATATGTAACAGATTAAATACTATCGCTGCCTTTCACTTCTGAAAAATTAGGTAAATCACTTTTGGAGTGTACTTTATGTTCTAAGTGGAACCAGATTATAAAATTATATTTGGAGAACACTTTTTATAAACCCTTCTTTTGTTTATATATGCATTAAGTGTTGTCTATTTTATTTGTGTGCAGAAGGAATACAGCCAGCATAATGTATTTCCTGGCTCCCAAGCTGCTCAAATAAAAGATCAGGCCAGGGAATGTTTCCTTACGGTGCTGTTTCAGGATTGAAGCATAGACTGGCCTATGAATTGCACATGCTACACAGTCTCCAAAAGAATTCATTCTCTGGCAGCTTGCTTTATTCCCTGCTCCAGGTCTGCCCTGGAGAAACAGAGGTGAAAGAGAGTTACTAAGTTGCATAGGTTGTTACTTGCTGGCTTCAAGGAATGATTTCCATCTAGAAATCATTTATCATTTCTTACGAAGTATTGACAAGTGACCAAAAGCTAAAAGGAGGTTGCGGAAGTCAAATTTTTGATTTGCAATCAAAATGAGAGGCTTTGAGGATCTGGATTCCGTCTTTTGCTGACCCACCAATTTCAGGGTAGTGAGACGAGGAAGCACTAGCAATGTTGGTTTTTTAAATATACTTTTCTTAGTACGTTGGCTCAAGTATAATCATTCATTCCAACATAGCCTGAGGACATGCAGGTTGATGGGCTTCAGTTTTTGGCTTTTTGATATCAAGATTTCCACATGCATCAGTTGCATCATTTCGATAGCAAGCTACTTCATTTCTGGTACCTCATCATAGTTTAAATAATTGATTTTGGTTTAATTTGTACCCTTTTTCCTATTTTGACAGATTACGATTATAGTGTACAGCTTTGTCATTGTCTCATAAATGATATAACAACTGCTTGTGAATGCCCATAAGTTTTTATTGTTGTGTGTGCATGTTAATAATAACATTGTGGAATGGCACAGAGAAGTTTTTAGCAGAATAATGTTTGCATTTCCTCTAGTAAAACATAATGCTGTAGTCCAATTCCTGTATAAAAAATCCATGGAATCTCTTTCTATGTGTGTCATGGTAATGATTCAAGTACGGAGCTTCTAAACAGAAGGTCTATGTTATATCTGTGATGTGAATAGATAGCCTGAGAAACAGAAGGCTTATGATTTATCCAAAGTCTGAGAAAATTATTAGAATTTCCAGAAATTCTAGCTGTTGCTTCCCATGACTGAATGGGTACCATGGGCTCCCTCATCACTGGGCATAGTCCACTATGTATGGTATGTACTGAGTGAACAGTGGTCGGAGTTGAAATGCGCAGTGCTGGAGGTTTGAAGCATGTGGGGGGGAGGGGGGTGGCCGTGAGGGGAACATTTATCTATATCACCTTTTCTGGATTAGAATAGAATAGAATTAACAAGGTTGGAAAAGACCTTTGAGTCCAACCTATCACCCAACACCATCTAATCAACTAAACCATGGCACCAAGTGCCCTATCCAGTCGCTTCTTAAACATCTCCAGTGAACTTCTTCCTAACATCCAGCCTGAACCTCCCCTGGTGCAGCGTGAGACTGTGTCCTCTTGTTCTGGTGCTGGTTGCCTGGGAGAAGAGACCAGCCCCCACCTGGCTACAACCTCCCTTCAGGTAGTTGGAGACAGCAATAAGGTCTAAAAAAAAAAAAAAAAAGGTATCACTACATGTAGGTGGGATTCTGACTTAGAGGCATTCAGTCATAAGCCTGCAGATGGTAGCCTCACACCAGTGGCTCCTCAGCCCAGCGCACGCATCAGGGGTCTGAACCTGCGGTGCCTCTCGTACTGAGCAGGATTACTATTGCAACAACACATCATCAGTAGGGTAAAGCTAACCTGTCTCATGACGGTCTAAGCCCCGCTCACATTCCCTATTAGTGGGTGAACAATCCAATGCTTGGTGAATTCTGCTTCACAATGATAGGAAGAGCCGACATTGAAGGATCAAAAAGCAACATTGCTATGAACGCTTGGCCACCACAAACCAGTTATCCCTGTGGTAACTTTTCTGACGCCTCCTGCTTAAAACCCAAAAAGCCAGAAGGATCACGAGGCCTTGCTTTCACGATCTGTATTCATACTGAAAATCAAGATCAAGTGAGCTTTTACCCTTCTACTCCATGGGAGGTTTCCATCCTCCCTGAGCTCACCTTAGGACACCTGCGTTACGCTTTGACGGGTGTACCGCCGGGCACTTGGTGCCAGAAGCAAGAGCCCCCTCAGGGCTCACCTCCCCGCCTCACAGGGTAAGTGAAAGTTGTGGAGTCAGATTTAATGCCACCTCTAGGGAATAAATGCAATTACAAAGACAAATGTATATTGAAAAAAAAAATTTAAAATAACTCTGCTTAAGGAAATATGTTTTATTTCCTAAACTGCTTCCTCCAGTTCCAGTGTGTTTTCCTCTGAGGCTTGATGTCTAGACCACAGAGTAGTGTAAGGTTGGATCTCTAGAGTCGTCTGCTCCACCTCCAAACTCTGAAGCAAGTCTGATGAGATTAGGTTGCTCAGGGGCTTCTTGTAGTCTTACAGACAAAAATTCTAATTCCCTCTTAGTGATATGTTGTTGTCATACTTTTCTTCTTTGTTCTAGTTTGAGAGGATACTAATATGTCTGAATGGGATTAAACATGCATAAGCTATGTGGTGACTGGTATTTTAGGAAACAGTTGTTTTCATCAGCTAGAAGGTTTTACTCCTGTGAAATGCAGCTAGTATTTTCTGAAGGCCTGGTCAAAAGCTTAGAGCTAAAATCAGGGAATTATATATGTTCTACAAAAAAAAAAAAAAATCAAGAGTTTATTTCAGTAATTTTTTAGACGAACAAAATTCCTCAATGAGACAGCTTACCAGGAGTGAAATAATCAGTTCAGGCACTTAATGTCTTTACATTTACTGCTTATTTTGCTATGAGATGGCTGGAATGTGGGACTAATGGAAAACCTTGAGGGAGTCAACGTCGATTCAGGAGATGGGCGAGATGGCAAGGCAGGAGTAAGACATAGCAGCCTCTGCAAACTCTGCACGGGAAACCAGGCACAGCTCCTCTACCTTTCCTCTTCCTATTTCTAGAAAGCCATTGCTGTGGTAACACAACCTGAAACAGCAAAGGCACAAGTGATTGCACCCTGCCTCTCACCCCAGGACCTTCTTGCATTTCTGGCCTGTGGCAGGCAGAGGAGAGTTCAGTGTCTGTGTGGATACTGATCTGTGTGGATCCGTATTCCCCTCCTAGGAAATCTCAGCATCCAGGAAAACAATCTTAGTGCTTTTAACACTGATGAAAGTTGAAAGCAGTAAACAAAATCATGGACTAAATCATCCAGCGCTGACATGTCTTTTGGACAGCAAAGAGCCTTTCAGTCAGAGACATGAAATAACATTTCCATCATGTTTTTGCTAGGCCAATAATTAGAAGTGATTTAGGATAGTAGTGAAGGTGCCTCTAATGGGCACCTTGTGGGTGTTAATAAAGGGAAGAATACATTAAATGTGGTGATTTGTGATTGGGCTGATGGGGTTAATATTTTCTTAGAATATAGCTGGCAGTTTTTCTTCCAAGTAACAGTGTAATGTAATTATAAGTACCTTAGTAGATGGACTCAATTGCTCCTATCATGAAAATTAATTTCAGGATCATGCTGAGGCTTTCTTTCCTTTCTTCTTTATTTTTTTACACTGTGCAGGAGAGAACAGACAAATGAAATTATGTTTGAACAGACCTACTCATGTAGGCCTGTCCAGTTCCTGTGAATGACTTAAACTGAAACCTGTGGGAAAGTAGTGCATTTCTTGCTACATTCCTTCACATTTTCTGTGCCTGTAAAACTTCTGGTTTTCTTACATGCTCTTTCAAAGCACTTGATAAAGCTAAACATATATCTCACTTTCCCCTCATATAAATTAGAGATGCTGAGTTTTCCTTAAATGTTTCCCAGAAGTAACTGAGCTATTATTACAGCTTTTCCAATCAGTTTTGCCGAGCTTTTTAATCAAGCGTCTTCAGCACGAGTAAATGCTCTTACTGTAGTATTTTTTTAAACAGTCAAATAATAAATTATTATTAGGCAGCTTTTATGTTCTCCATTTTTTAATGCATGGCAAAATACCAAATCCTGGAAGGTATAATCTCAGCATATATGTCTTAAATTTTTGTGTTAAGTGGAAGTCTAATATACAGAATGATTGCAAAGGTTTTCAAAGAATAAAGTTGACAAAAATCTGACATGAAAAATCTATGCTTACTGATGTTTTGAGCTCTTGTAGTACCTTTAGCCTTGAAGAACTTAATGGAATTAAATCAAATAGGACTCTCAGAAATTGCTCTGAAAACATACACAAACTTAGAGAGATAGCAGCAACATGAAAGTGTTGGATTGCTGCTGTGTGGTTTGAAACCTTAATTACCGATACTCATTAGTAGATATACATCTGACCTCTACTAGTTTAAAGCAGCTAAAAATAAGTCTTAAACCCATAATGGAAGAGGAATGTATAACAGAACAAAGTAGTGAGTTTTACTCTGTTTGAAAACAGTTTATTGCATGCCTTTAAACCCGTAGGCAGATACACTCAGGATTAGGGCTTGTAGGTTTGAAACTGGGTCGTGATTTGAGCTGCTGATGTGTATCTGTATTTGGGCAGGACGTTCATGGAAAGTTTTGTACCAACTATCGACCTTGCAAGCTCAGTGTATTGACTACGGAAGTGCCTGTGCTTCCTTAGTATTAATATTTCTTGCTAGTCTGAACACAGGCTATCATGTGTTAATGAAAGAAAAAGAAAGCCTGTAAATCCCTTTCCAGAGAATCCTTTGCATGGTGAGGGAGGGAGAAACACAAATGTACTTGCCAGTCCAAGCACAACTGCGCTGGAGTTCATCACTCCCTTTGCTTCGGGTTTCTAGAGAGATACTTAATGGTGTTTGAATATGACTGTATAGTGCCATTAATGTAACAATTTTCATTCATACAGTGCAACAGCAGAAAGATAATCTCTGTGTTAAGTACTTTTGCTTTATAATCCCTGGAGAGTCAGAAACTCTAAAAGCAAATATTGTATTTACCATAGACTGTAAAAGGGGAAGAAATGAGGCTAAAATGCAAAGCAGCAAAGATAAAATAGAGTTCTTTTTGGATGTCTGCAGTGGTACAATGAATATATACATACACACTGTTAGGCTTTTTATATTATCTCTGATTTGAAATAAACAACATGATTACAGATTAGATCAATCATGACTTCAGTATTTCTGGCCAAAGCAAGAAAAGACTTGATGTGCTAGCTACCCATGTAATTGAAGCAGAGATTGTTTCACTGTTGGTGATTTCTTTAAGGATTTTAATTTACAACAATGAGTATTTGCTGCATTGTAACCTGGCTTCTCACGTCTGCATTTGGAAAACAGTCTCTGCTTGTATATACCACTGGAATGACGATGCAAGGCACTAAATACCAAAATGGAGAAGGCACTAAATATCAAAATGGAGTGTTGAATGCTGATACCTGATACCTCTTTTCCACAATATGGCAGAATGGGAAAATTGATGCCCACCTGTCCGTACTCTGATTTGCAGAGGAGCTCTGATGGAGCTCAGCCACTGTTGTGGATTGGGGAAAATGGAAGTGAAGCATCTTTCAGAATTCATCAAGTGAGCAGATAACCAGCACACCCCAGAGGACAGCTATGCCTTGGCTACTGGAAAGTCTGAAGGATAAGATGACTTTTTCCTGCATCTGCCTTGTGTGTTTCTTGTCACAAAGTTAAGGAGCAACAGGCAATAGTAGCTGGAGGATATCAAAGATGCTTGAAAGCAATTTAGCCAAAACAGTAAAGGGTAAAAGAGATCAGCAGTGTATAGCACATTTATTGTTGTGGAATAGTTATTCAGACTGGAATAGAGCTTTTGGTAATCAAGAAAAAGATCAAAAATGATGACACATGATGCTAGGAGCCCTGTATTCAGGTGCCTTGAAGTTGCTGTCACTTGCTCTGCTTTTGGAATACTATCCAGGAATAAAGCACTAATGAGGGCCAGCTAACACAGCTTCCTTATTTTTATGTATTTTGTGTATTTTTAGTAGAATCAGGAGTTTAGTGAAGAGCAAATAAGCTAAATGTAAATAAAAGATGTGTTAAGGACAACTGAAAAGAGGTGTGGCAGAAAACAAACAAACAAGAATACAAAGGGAAGTAGAAGAATAGGGGTAGTGTAAAGAAGAAAATATGGTCAAATTTACAGAAAATTACCTGAATGCCCAGAAAAATAGGTTTGGTAGCCTGCTTCGGATGGACAAATGGTGCCTTTTCCCTTGGATTGCCTCAAGGGACACCATCCAGGCTTCCAGTGCACATCCAATGAGCTCAATGGACCTTCTCTTTAGGGTGCTAAGAAACCTTGGTGATATGTCAAGATTCTCTTTCTTGTGGGCAGCTCAGTCCATATTGAGAGTAAAAGTCTATTTTTCAGTGAAAACTAATGGCATTGTTCCTTTAATCCAAAATTGTACAATCAACAGGACTTTGCACCTTTTTTTTCTTCTTTTCCTCTGGAGACTGTTACTTAGAATGATACAGCTAGAAACCCATGCTTAGGTTGCTCGTTGATAGTTCAACAGTAATTGTAGTTATGGTTCATTTTGCTTGGATGTTGGTGGCTCCAATCTTCCTGTAGTGTCAGTGGTGCAATTCAGCTGTCGTGTACAGGTTCACTGTCCTTCTAACTGGAAAACCCTATTGCAGATATGGCTACTAACATCTGTAAAAGAGTTAGAAGAACGTATGTTGTGGGTGTGCTGTGAAAAAAATAAAAAAAGGAAAAAAAAAGGGGGGGGGGAGGGAGGGGTGTGTGTAGTATGAGGTAGAAATGCAGGTTGTGACCAAACCATCAATCTTGTCCACTCTGCAGCTATAATTTAAATGAGAATCTATATACAGGAAATTTAGTCAAATAATGTGCCTCTGATTACTGGAGGAACTGAGATGCTAACTATAGAAAGCAGTGCTACAAGAAGTTAATAAATGACATGGAAAGCTGAAATGGTCAGGGAGATCCAAGTAGCTGCAGTGTTACATGCTTCTGTTTAATTTTTCAACTAGACACTTGGAATGACTTCTTTTACAAATGACAAAGAAAAGGATTTTCACAGAAGGGATTGCAGAAAAACACAAGTCTTCCATTCCACAGGACTTTGCATGAAGTACTAGTACACTACTCAGTACTAGTACACTACTCAGGAGGAAGTAGGGCAGGTAAATTAAATCTGCATTTCATTTCTGTTGAGCCTCAGCAACTGAACTTTAATGCTTTTTAATTACATTCCTTACCTGGCTGGTGAGATGGGCTGTATTAAACTACAAATACTTTAACATCTGGGGCTCACTTGTTCCAAAATGAACACCATTGCCTTTAATTCCCTATTTGTATCTCTCTGCTCTTACAATATTTGCCTTGTACTGATTACCCTTGCTAATTGCAACCCATCCAATGCTGTGTGCGGAAAAAAAATCCAACATTTTATTTGAATGATTTAATGCTTTTAAGTCATTTTGGCTTTGCTGACTCATTGGTCAACCTTGAAAAATCATAACAGTGCAAACATTGCAATGCCATCAGAGAACTAGCAGGTTGCACAGGGGACTCTGTTACTGATTAGTGTCATTTTTTTTTTCTGAGTTGAAAGAGCTATTGTGTTTAAGGCCATGAGATTTAGAATTAGGAGTAATTAAAAACCAAGGCCGCTGCCTTTATATTTTTTAGATATGAAGGGCCCCAGGAGTCTCTGTAGTCATTAGAAAATCCTATTCTTGTGCTAAGCTTGTCCTTATAAGCAGTTCTGTTGCTGGCTTTCCGGAATGTAAAGCAGGATCTTGTTCAGAGTAGATCCTGAGAGGGGGGGAATATCATAAAGGCAGGGAACAAAAAAAGTGTGTGTGTGTGCATGTGCTTGGGGGGCAGATGTTTAGTGGTTGCATGGTTGCTTTGTAATGTGTCCTTAGCAACTGGCTTTCTGCTTTAATGGGAAAAATAGATGGTGGGAAAGCATTCAAGGAAAGTGGGTCACATTTGATCCATGATCTAAAAGGAAAAGTGGGGGGAGGGAATAATCAGCTCAGATCATTAATGAGGTGAAAATTGATCCTTATAAGTCTTATTCATTAAACTGGGCTAAACTTCTATTGTGATATTGGTTGTGTGGCAGAAACTGCAGCTCCTGCTCTCTCAAAACACTACAATTGCTCCATAGCTTTTTATTTTTAAAAATGAGTTAAAAAAAAAAAAAAAGAAGTTATTTGTTTTAAACACTCTCAAACAAAACAATGATTAGACATGACATTTTGGCTGTGGGGCCTTCCTTTCAGTTCAGGAAAATATAGAACATAGCTAAGCTGTCCTTTCCTGGTAAAAATGAGGTCATTTGTAAAGCTTTGTGTACATTTCTGCAGCACTCGTAGAACAGAGCTAGCAAAACACTTCTCCTGAAGTCTCAATCCAACCTCTACCAATATTCCCATTGTTAAGAAATGCAGACCCACTGACCAGGTAAGATGAGAAATCGCAAGCTGTGATTTAGACAGAATGACTCCTCAAGGATATGTTGGTTTGATTTAACTGTCAGGGGTGCGTACGCTGCAATTGTAAGTGCGCTGTCGTTTCCGACTGAGCTTCTTACAGCTCCATGTGGCTAAGGAAAAGCATTTTGTAATCTGTTTCCTTTTCCATGTGAGCTGTGCATGTGTTCTGAAATAAGAAAAAATCAGGCTTGATTTTTCTCTTTGTTGCATATACAAGTATATCATAGACATTGTATTTGTTAATCCCTTTTGTTCATAAAAATGCCCTTAGTGATTAAAATTTATTAAATAATAATTTGTTCTATATAAAAGCTAATACTGGTTTTCATAATCAGCTGTTTTTCTTCTATCAATCAAATGTTATATAGCTGCTAATAATTCAAGGTAGTTTTAATTACCATCTGATTCTAATGCAACACTGTCCAAGAATGCATCATCAAATTAAATGAGAAAGGATAGCAAAAGAGGTACTGGATAAGTGATTGAAAAGATGGAGGGAAGCAAGATGTGAGCAGACTCATCAGAGCTGCCTTGCCTTCTGTCTTGAAATTTCGCAAAATACATTCCTACTCTGTCTAGGAAAGCCTTGATACTGACCCTTTAGGATTCCCTGACTGTTCTTTGTAAAGCATTAACTGTTTCAGTGAACTGTGGTGACATTCAGTCCAATCATTGAAAGACGGAAGCACAGACAAGTAAAGAAGCATTCACGATCTTGGCCTCCTTAATGAAGAACTTGTTAGAAAACAATAGACTAAAATTTCCTGACTTTGTAGGCTAAGTGAACTCGGACCTGCTGTATTGTCTTAATGACCTATTCAAATACTCTGAGAGTGTGTTGTATTTCCTAATGCATGAAAACTTCTGGACTCACAAATGAAATTATGTCTGATATTTAAAATGTAGCTGGCATTGTTTGGGGCCTCAGAGATGCTCCTGCAATGCAAATGGTAATAGTGGCTTTGGAAAATACTTCTGCTGTATTGCATAATTTTAAAATAATGTTTCTAAAAGACAAATCAGAATTGCATCAAGCTAAGAGAAAAAGTATACCATAAAAGGTAGGGTTTTGTCTGTTTTTAATAATAAAATGGTTCAACATATATGAAGTTTTACACAGAGTGATTGCCCATTGCAATGGGCTGCCCGAGGAGGTGGTGGGGTCGCCGTCATTGGGGGTGTTCAGGGCGAGGCTTGACAGGACGCTTGGTTGCAGGGTTTAGTTGATTGGGTGGTGTTGGATGATTGGATGATAGGTTGGACATGATGATCTCGAAGGTCTCTTCCAACCTGGTTTATTCTATTCTATTCTAGTGTTTTCCTCTGAGTGTTTTGGAGTCCTTTGTTGGGATGGGAACATAGCGTGTTGATTCATAGGTGAAGGAAGATAAGTGCAGCAAAGGGAAGAGACTTATGAGATGAGAAGTGGCATTCTTGGTTGCATAGTCATCTGCTCTTTACTGTTAGAAACAGTTTCTAGTTTTGTTCTTTTGTTGGATTTTGTTTTCTCTGAAGAATGGTTGTAGCAAGAGAACTGATGTGCCTTAAAATAATCTGTAAGTAATATCCTTCTCAATGAACTTGAAATTGCTCAAGCAAAGCTCTGCTTTCAGTGTTCATAGCTGATGTGCTGCCCAGCTAGCTGCTGTCTATCATGAATGATTGCCTGCGCATGAGGTAGAGAGATCCTTCCTTGTGTTAAACCAAAATGAGCACAAGTCCACAGTCCTCCAGTGGTGGCAGTCAGAATGAAAATCCAGGCTTCGCATTTTTAATCCATATCTCTGACTTAGTGACATGTGCAGTAAGGTTCAGCTTTCAAAAAATTAAAATGAATGTTCATATTATTAAAATTCTGTATTTGATGCTTGGATTCCCCTCTTGTTTCCCCTATCAAGCAATTGGGACCTGTGAGCTTCAAGTCTGTGTTCTCCCATCAACAACATCCAGGTTCCTCCACCTGCCCAGGGGTAGGTTTCCTCCCTTTCTCCATCTCCTGTGCAAAGGTGCTGATGACTGCACAAAGAAGGGTCATATGGAAAAACAGTTGAAAGAGAGTTAGAGATCTTAGAGAACCACACGGTGTTGCTAATCCTCCAAATCCTTCCAAAGACTTGTCATCACAAATCAGAGTTTTCCACTTCCAGGGGGAGGAGGGAAAGGAAAAATAAGGAAAGAAATTAACTCTGTGGTGCAATGACAGAGACTGTGTTTCACACTGCCTCTGACAGTCAGCCAAATCTGACCTGGCCAAGTTTCCACTGGTTGAGTACATTACAGGGAACTTAAAAATACATCCACCAGTGTTTTAGTACCTTCTCTGTTGCATAATGCTATTAAAGTTAAGAGGTTTTGTACATCATCGGATGGCCAAAGGAATGGGAATGGCATTTCCACTTTTCCCATCTCCTCCTTTCCTGTTTCTCCTGGAAAAGTGCCAACAAGTTGCCAAGACCTGGGTTTATTTTCACTTGTGAGTAAGTCCTCCAGAGCAAATAACAGCCCACAAGGACAAGTTTTTGCCCAAAATGTACAGTTAAGAAGTTACCTCATCCTTTTAAATTTCTCTTGCTGCAAGTATTTACCATGACTTGAAAAGTTTGCAAAACTTATGTTTTTAAAGATGTGTTTACCTGTTCCTGTCAGTTGGTAAACGAGTTCCGAATGGCAGCATTCTGCTGTTTTCCCAAGGCTGCATTTGCACAGAGCACTCTGGAAACTCACAGCTAGAAGATGGAGGTCTTTGAAGTCAGAAGTGTCCCTAAAAATGACTGCCATATGATTTGGGAAGGGTGTGTGTTGGGGTGTGGTTTTCTCAGGGCTTTTCATGGTACGTTTATTAAGAAAATTCAAACCAGTTTGATTCTTTGTTTCTTTTTTTCTTGGAATGATGCCTTTGAAGGAGGAATGTTCCTTTCCTAATTGTCTAGTTGTTTATTTTCTTGTGAGCCTCAAAAGAGCAGCATAACTAGTGAAGCAGAATAACTTCCTTACGATAATAGGGTAAAAATAAAAACTAAATAAGCTCTTGTACTATAATAAGAGTTTACTTCAAAGGCTTAGGTTTGTTGTTGACTGTTCGTGTGTCAGTGCTACTTAGCCGTTTGTGTAACTACTTTCTCAATATAACTGCTGGTGACCCAAAATACAAAGGAAAATGAGTACTACTTTGAAGAGCTTAGACCACACATTGCAATGGGATTTAGACATTTCAACAAGTGTGGAATGGAGACAACATGGCCCATTTTGTTGTGTGCAGGGCAATGCTTTCCATCTAGCACATGTAGTGTTTATTTCATTATGAATTGCTTTGTATTCTGGCTTCATGGCAAATTTCTCTTCTGTAATCTACATATCACGGTTGCATGTGTTGGTAGTGATACTTCTAGTGGAACCTGATTCTGCCAAATTTTTCTAGCAATATCATGTAACACTTGCTCAGCAGTCATTGAAGCCAGCTCCAGCGCAACCCATTATCCTGTCTGCTATGAAGCTGGTAGAAGTACCTGTGCTGTAACATAGAATCAATTACCAGTGATGTTAGGTTCCCAGGGTTTTCCCCCTCCCCTCAAAAGCACTAGAGTGAGTTATAGAAGTATGTTAAAACTCACAGGGGAAAATCACTTTGTAACTATTGACATTTTAGTAGTAATCTAATGAGGTACTTAGATTTTTCTAGTATGTTATACTGAGGAGTCATTAGAAAAGATTCAGAAAAGGGAAACTTTTGAATTTTTCTTTTTAAGCTTCTAATACAACTTTTAAAATCCCACCCTCTATGGATTTTGTTTTTGTCTAGAAATCTGATGAGATATGAAACATGCTCTACAGAAAGGCTGGGCACTTTTTCAATATTGCCCATTGGAATGGGTTGCCTGGGGAGGTGGTGGAGTCGCCATCATTGAAGGTGTTCAAGAGGAGACTTGATGGGGTGCTTGGTGCCATGGTTTAGTCGATTAGGTGGGTTGGATTGGTTGATGGATTGGACATGATGATCTTGAAGGTCTTTTCCAACCTGGTTTATTCTATGTATGTACAAACTCCCTTTTCTGCCACACCTCAGATGGTGTGTCTTCTGTCCTCTTATTCACCTCACCCTCAACTTCCAGTGCCCCATAGTTGTTTTGCAAGGGCATCTGGGAAGGTGAGGTGAGCCGTGAGGGTTTTACTTTGCCTCTCCTAACAGGGACCTGCATCCATTTCCTTCTGCATCTTGGGTCATCTCCCTCTACAGAGCCTGGGTCCTCAAATCCAACTCCCTTTCACATTCCCTTACATTCCTATGTCTAGCAGCTTCTTCCTTCAGTTCAGGCACTAGCTTAAGCAGATAATCGAGCTGCTCACACCTAATGCAGGCGTTATCTCCGTTGCCCTCCATTTCAGGTGCCAGGCTCCAGCACTCTCTGCAGCCAGTTGCCTGGACACCTGCCTGCTTAAGTTCGACCTCAGTCTCGGTCGACACATCTTTTGAAAACAGCTTTGTGGAGAGTTAGAACCATCCCTATCCCTGGCCACGGGACCCAACTGGAGAGCAATTCAGGAACGAGCCCAGGTGACTCAGCACCTCCCTGCCTCTGGTGAAAGCATCGCCGCTGCAGCAGTCTCTGCCCACGCCACGCTGGGCTCTCGGGAGAGGAAAGCTGGCTTGGCTGGATGGGCGGGGACATGCCGGTCCACGTGGTGGGTGCCTGGGTCCTGCCTCGGTGCGCTGCAGTTGCAGTTAGCACCTCCTGGTTCTCCAGATGCAATGTGGCCTAATGAGTAAGCACATCTTATCCACCTGCAAAATTGCCATGTAGTCCTCTGGGATAGGATTGCTCCACTCCTGCCCTACCCTGGATTCTGATAGTGTGGCAAAATGGAAACTTGGATACTGGAATAACCAAACTCCTTCCCCTTCCTCCTGCTGCTGGTGTAAGTCCACTTGCCCATTCACTGAAATACAGCATGATAGTCTGTGTTTTCACCTGTGCTGCAGAAATCAGCTTTGTCATCTTTTTGACCTCCAGTTCACTTGAAGTTTGCCATGTGCAGAAAGCAAAAAGTTGGCTACATCCTTCAGAGATGATGGCAGCTTCTGCATCCTTCCTATGGGCTTGCTTGGCCTGAAAGCAGGTCAAGACCAGACCATGCCGTAGTCTGACATACTCATGTTTGTCACCCCAGCAGTATCATATTAAACTGATGGTGTACCAAGATGCGGTGGATTGGCCACCCTAATCTGAGCACGTACGATAGCCGAGAGCTCTCGTAGCGTACGCCGTGTTTGTGTATATGCTATTAGTGTTTCCACTGAGGTCTGCATCTTTTCAACAGCTCACTGCAGCTGTATTTGCGCATTATAAAATAGCGTGCTTTAAAGTGCCTTGTGAAGCAGATCCTTCCAGCCTCACATTGTAAGGAGACAAGAGTCACACCATGTAAAAGTGTGTCTGCGCGTGTCAGCAAAGTGTTTTTTTCAGCATGATAGCTGAGTGCAAAAATTTCAAGAGGAATCAGGCAATTAAATTTCAAACCCACATCTCTTCTGTTTGTTAGGAATTCATCGTTTCACACAGATGCAACATTGTGTGTCTCATATCTTCTCATATCTATATACACAATTTCATTTTAATTTTTTTAATATTGTCTTTTCCTGTTGTTGGGATTTTTTTCCCTTTCTTTCCTGGACAGGTTATACATATGCTAATAGAAATATGCCTATTATTTGAAGCATAGTTCTGCTTGTCAATGAAGCTTCATTAACACCGTTATCACTGCCTGACATTTATCTTATAATTTTCCAGAGTTGACTGTTACATCTCCATGGAAACACAAATTGCAATTGAAACAAGTGAGATAATAAAGGCATCCATAGAGGATTGACAGTATGCAAGCCCACAGTGTTTGCAGGCTAGATTTGTTTATAGTTCCTTAGATAAATCCATTGCAGTGGAGATTTTTATTACCTGTCTCCTCTCTTTCTATGACTGCTGCTTATTGCAGGGTTTAGAACATGTTTGGGGTTTGTTTTTTTATTTATTTTGCTTTTTAATTAGAGCAATAAATTATATTGGACTCAGCAAGGACTGCATTGAAGATGTAAATTCTAGAGTGACTTTTCTGTGATGAGATATGAAATTTTAATATATAATTTTGGCACTGTGTAGACTGAGGCATTCTTAGATTGGTTTGGGGTTTTTTTGAAGCAGCCAAAAGCAGTGATCATGGACCCTTTTTATTTGCTGACTCAGTATGCAAGAAAGATCCCCCCCCGCCCTTTCCTCTGTACCTAAGGACTTTCTAAGTTCGTGACTCTAAATCAATTTAGATGGTGCCTCAAAGCATAGAGTCATGAAACTGGAGTGGGTCCAGAGTGAATTAATCTGAAATTAATTTGATTTTGAAAGGCTCCATCTGGCTGTGTTTGGAAAAGGCATTTAGACAGATATATAAACAAATGATCATCTGTATTCTATATGCCAGATGTGGTGTGAAAAAAATGAAGAAATGATTTAAAAAAACAAAACAACAAAACTCTGCTGAGGGGGATTTTGCTGTAACGATGCTCAACTTGTTAAAATTGCAATTGCATCACACTTTGGACAATAATCTTTTTTTATATTCAGATTTGTAAAAGGAAGGAGTACAGAGGAGCTTGATATAATGTTTTAAGTAAGAAAATTGATTGTCAAAGCTTGCTTTAAATGTTTGAGATCTCACATAATTCAGTGCAGCTAACTGAAATTAACTGTGCCCTTAATATGAGCAATGCTGTGATCTTCCATTCCCTTTTTATGGAAGCTATTTAGGTAAAGCAGCCATGTCAGACACAAGATGTTGACCTCCCTCTCTTTGGACATATGCTTTTGGACCCTGTGAAAATAGCTCCCTGCACTTCATGGAGCTGGTCCGAGTGTGTGTGTGCACACGTGGGTGCCAGTGTTAAAATGCATCAGGCTGTAAATTAATTCTTGCAATAACTGGCTGACTTTAGCACACAGAAATGGCTGTGTTTTAAAACAAATATTTGGAGGACACCTTTCCATGCTCTCCATCCCCACAATGCCAGCTCCAGCACACAGATTGCTGTGAACTGTGGAAGACCTTGCAAACCTCGTAAGAACTAACAGATAACTTCCAGCCTGGACATGAAACTTCATAGAAGAGTCATGTCATTATTTATCAAGTGGGGAAAAAAAAAAAAGCTTTCATTAATGCCTTTGAAGGATTTATGGGGGAGAGCAGAGAAGAAGGGACTTGAGTAACAATTTTCTAAATTTGGAGCAGTGTTTGGAATGTGGAGAGAGAGAGACAGAGACTGACGTTGTTGACAAGAAAACAGATGGTCCTGTGTGTCCTGAATTTTAAAAGCCTGGTACTATTATAATTTGGTTGTTGACATGTCACAAATATATATGCATTTGGGTATAATCAAATACTTATTTTTTTCTTTTTTCTTTTTTTTTTTTTTTTTTTAAATAATAATACCGATAAATGTTTCCTGCCACACAGAAAGAAGTGTGCTTCATTGCAAATATGTGTAATCAGCAAAGCAAGGCATTAATAATCCACACCATTAATACTGAGCAGTCAGCTGCTTCAAATTCAACTTCACAGGAAGAACTATATCAATTGGTGCTCCAAAACTATAGTAATATTGTGCAAGTGCGTAAGTGCACTCTCCTGTTACAGTCCCATAATGCAGAGAGAACACCTTTTGCGGTTTGAGTACTTTTTAGATGCAGCACATATATATGTGCAGAAGGATAACCCCTGTCTCAAAGAGACTACAACAAAAGACAAAGTTGGTGAGGAGCACAAGAAGCACAGCTATGACCGTCATAGTTGTAGTGATCTGTCAGGATTCTGTTGCTACCATAAAAGATTCGTTTAGAGACAGGTTATAAATTAGAAACCTTTTTTTAATGCTAAGCTCTCTGGGTCAAAACCAGATGTGCAGCTGCCAACAGAAAGCAGATACTTAAAATTCATTACTTTAGTATTTATTGGACATGTCTTAAGTCTTGTGGCACTTTTCTCCTGCTGTTTAGAGTTAGAAAGGTAACTACCTTACATCTGATGAAGATGGATCCCATCTCATTTGAGCATTTAAGAACAAAATCTGCCAGAAAGGAAAAAATTGCTTATTGGGTGGTTGCCTAAGCAGAGCTTCACGTTACAAAAAGTTATTTATTGGTGGCCTCCACCTAGCATTCAAGTGATTAGTTCCTAAACGCTACAGGAGAGTCTGGAAGAACAAGGCTGCAGGTTAATACAGAGGCTGTTAATTTAAATCTCCAAGCACACACTTCAGTAATTTTTACCATGTATCCCTATAAATTTATGATCCTCATCCATACTTAAAGAGGGCAAATAAACTTGACATTAAGAGATGAGTTGGGGTGTGTTTGGCTTTCTTCAGCTGTTAAAGGACAGAGGTCTCTCACTGGCTGTTGAGCTGCTACTAATTTCACTTTAGTAAAATCTGCAGGCCAGTGCAAGAAAATCCTTAAACATACTGAAAATAGACCATTATGGATTTTATCAGCATATAAAAAAGGACACTATTCACCTCAGACCTGTACAGATGATGTGTTTAATTGTTTACTTCCACTATTGAATGAACTAACAATCATATTTAATTGGTTTCCAAACTAGAGTACTTAAACCAAACCTCTTCATCTCCCTGTTTGCCTTCAGTTCTGCACTTTTTCATTCTCTTGTTTACACAGATTTTAGCTTGTATGAGTTACTCCACTTGTGTCTGTGTACAGCACATACACATCATTAAGCATGTTCTAAAATATAATGTGCTTGATTAAAAATAGGTCAATACATCAGCAGTAGCAGTTGAGACAGCACTGAGATGCATTGGACATTTCTTTTTTGAAAAAGATGTATTTGGATGTCATTTTGAAGGTGTGAGGTAACAGATGTGCAAAGCTTTTGCAAAGTTACTGTTGCTTGACTCTACAGTTGTAGGAAACATTACCAAAAGATAACTTCATTTTGTAATTTTAAACATGCATGCAAGAGAGATCCAGGGTTTAG
This sequence comes from Dryobates pubescens, assembly GCF_014839835.1. Classification (NCBI taxonomy): domain Eukaryota; kingdom Metazoa; phylum Chordata; class Aves; order Piciformes; family Picidae; genus Dryobates; species Dryobates pubescens. The sequence goes on along the minus strand of NC_071657.1, from coordinate 114,590,789 downwards.
ATTAAAACCCCAGCCTTAAATCAAAGTGGTTTGTAACAGGGGTGGTGCAGCAACACAGAGGCTGAGCACCTGAAGAGCCACCAGCTTCTAGAGGTGAATGTTTAGCCACGAGGCTACATAGACCCAGACCCCTCCCTCACTAGCTCTGGTGAGAAGAACTTTCAGGGCTAATTTTACAAGCTGAAAGGGTAATTGCATTTTAGCTTAGTTCTTGTTATGATTTCCTTTCGTGTCCTTGATTTCTTCCTATGATACTAATGAAGAATCTCCATCTATACCTCTAAAAACTAGGTGTTTTTATCTGAGGTAGGCTCAGCTGTCTTCTTATGTTTCTTCAGTATCTGTTTGCTCAATAGTTTTCCCTGTTCATACATCTATTGGTATCATACAGTCTGACCTACCTGCTTGAAAGGCAGCTTTTCTCTGCTGCTCCTTCACTCAAATTTGTTCTCCATCAAAACATTTTTCACAGAATCATAGAATGACAGGGTTTGGAAGAGACCTCTGGAGATTATCTAGTAGGAAAAGATTTGTTATTTTTCCCCCCAGATTTTCAAATAATGTGTCCTCTGTGATAGGACGCTGCCTTCTTACTTTCCTTAAAATTTGCATTTAAGGTGTTAAAGTGGTCATAGGTACTAAATCTGGAATTAGTCAGAAAAGAAGTATCCTTTATAGAAATAATGGTTTGCATGATCTAATATACAGAGAGTTGCCAAAGCTGGGCTGCTGCTAATCACTGATTCCAGCAGAAAAATTACTGTGAGTTTTAAATTATCAGAGCAGTAATAAGGACTCCATTGTCTCAAGAATCATTATGCTTTTACAGGTAATTTCTGCCAGCGTGGAGGCAATGCAAGAAAAAAAATCTTTGCATTTACCATTCAGTGCTTACACGAGCACTTGAGTGTTATTAGCTACTGAGAAGAATAAAATCTGAACCTTGGATGTCAGGTATTAAAAGCCATCAGAATTGTTCCTGTAGTTCATGTGCGTGTGAGCGCAAGTGTGGTTGCTCTCTGCTGGATGGCTGAAGAATTGCTCAGCTCTTTGTTAACGGCACTAAGATGGAGTAAGGGAGGATGTTTTGTAAGCTCTGAGTTTCAGTATCTCTCCTGCAATTGCAGTTGGCCTTCAAGTGTAGCAGAATAGCAGCTTTGCAAGTCTTATAGCTCCTCAGTTGTCAGCCTCGCTGATGGGTGCAGAGAAGCCTGGAAAAAAATGATTTTGTGGGTTTTTCTGCATGCATAGGACCAAACGTCTGTCAATATGCTACTTTATTCATTGGGGATAATTGCAGGTTCATTTAGCAATTGCTGTTATTGTTGTGTGCTACTTAATAATAATTATTAATATTAGTACAATTAAAAGTTGTGCATAAAGCGGTACAAGGCACTACAGCGAGAGCAGTTAATAAGTTTTAAAACATTACCTTTCCTTTGAGCTGTTTCTGAGCAACGCTGCCATGAAAACGCTGATAGGCAAAAAATAGAGTAGGATAGGATAGGATAGGATATAATAGAATTAACCAGGTTGGAAAAGACCTTCAAGATCATCAAGACCAACCCATCATCCAACACTCGCAGACTTGACCATTTATGGCTTAAAAATATGGAACAGCTTCTTTTAGTGGTTTGGTTTGGTTGGGTTTTTTTTGTTTGGGTGGGTTGGTTGGTTGGTTTGTTTGCCAGAGGTTCTAGCCTTTATTTTGCTGGCCAAACTCCAATTTAGGTAATTATGATCTGTGCCTATAAATCGCAACCCCCTGCAGTTTTCAATTGAGTATGGTATTGTTCTGCCCTTCCTGGCTGAAATTGTTGTGCTCCATGTCATTAAACAGCTGCCATCTGTCACCTTACGATGAAGTCTTTCCTCTCTAAACAGTGAGCCCTTTTGGGCCCTTTCAGATAGAATTTGCTCATAAACCAGCAGTTATGATCTTTCAAGTACTGTAAGGTGATGCTTGTTTGTCTCTCAACAGCAGTTGGAGTCCTTCTAATGGGTGTTGTCCCTTTCGTCAGCTTGTGTGATACCCTGGCAGCGAGTCCCCAGCTTGGATGTAAATATTTATTACTGCAAAACCCAGATGCCTGTAAATGCCTCTGCACTGGGATGGATTTAGTAGTCTTTATGCTTGGAACCTGTTTGTTATCATGTTCTCCTACAGATGTATTTTGCCATAGAACATGGAAAAGGCAAATCTCCTTTAAAATGGTAAAAGCACTAAAATAAAGCGAAAGCTGAGATATGAATTAACTAAAACAGAATAGTGAGAATGGCTCTGGGAAGAGTTAAAAACAAATTTTTTAAAGTGGATCTCGTGTAAACCCATTTGGTCTTCATTAAGAGCTGATTTTCAGTACCTGGCTTGACACCTAGTTCATTAATGGAAATGAATGTGGATTAACAGTGATGAATTTAAGAGAGTCCCTTTCGATCCCGACTTTGTTTCTGAAGTCTTTCTTTAGTGGTCAGTTCGCTTTTAGCAGTCTTGCTGTAATTACAGCTATGAATGGGAGAAACAGAGAAGGCATCTAGTAGGTTTTTCTGGTGTTCCTGCTTAAGCAGCAGTGATATTAAAACAATCTCTAGCTCCTCAAAGAGTGGCCCTGTCAACTTGCTGAAATGATGGAATGGTAGTTAGGTTATTAGAAGGAAAATTGGCACAAATTGAGAGAGAGGATGCTCTGGCAGCAACCACAAGCTGCCAGCGACTCAGTAGCTTAATCTCTGCCCTCGGGCTGCTCTCTACGATACAGATGACACCTTGTCAGTGAAGACGATGTGCTGGGTCAGCTCTGAGTCCAATAGGCTAAATTGGCCACGGAGGGAAGGATTGCTGCAGTGTAGAGACAGAAAGCCACATAATGTAACTTTTAAATTTATTTATTTTTTTTAATTTATGTCATCATTTGGGTACTGACAGTAAGTGTTAAGGGATCCCATTCTCATTAGTGTCCCCTACACACAGCTATTTCTGTATGCTCCCACTTTCAAGAAGTAGTCTTTAGCTTTTACAAACTTTCCTCTCGGAAAGTTTCACACGTGGTTTCTTTTTTGCCTGGTTATTTCTTTGGTACAGCAGAAGGTAAAGATGGGGGAAGGAAGGAGCCATGTCCTCTGAGAGCCCTCGTGTTGGCAAAGAGAAGTAACAAACCAAAAGCCCTGCAACTGCTGGTAACCAAGAGGTCTCAATGCAGAGCTGTAATGTCCCTTGGGTGAAGATGAAGGGTGGGAGAACATAAGGGAATTAATCTTTAGCAGAGATTATTTGCAAGGCATCAAGAGTATCTGGCTGGATTTTGTATTGACTCAACAAACTTTGTGACAACTGAACTATCAGGCAGGTGTGCTATGTGGTTGTGTTCTTCAATGGAGCCTTCAAGCACAGTGCAGGTATTAGATTCATAGAATCTAAAAACCCGGTCCGGTGGGGGTGGGGGTGGGGGGGTGGGTAGGGGGTGTCCCGTTGTTCTCTTCCTACTGTTTTATTCCTTTGTTCAGTTTGTCTGCACAGACTTTAGTCTGATGGCTGTGGCTGAAGCTGGGTGAGGATGCTACTGCAAGTCCCATTGGTGCAATAGTGCTCATGTGTCCCTCAAAACCCTGACAGTGAGAGTGAGATCCTCTCCCATAGTGCTAGAGAGCCTTAGCTTGCACTGGCATCAAAGGAAATGCAGTTTACAAGAGGAAGCCAACCAGTACCCCCTCTTCAGACTGAAATTGCCTATCAACCCCCAAAATATCAGCAGCTCAGTGAAACCTCTACCTTGTGGCAGGAAAGCATTATAAAGAAAAGTGTAAGTTACACTCGGGTTTTGTTCCTAAATCTGCAGGAATTAGTGGATTGGCAGAGCAATCAGTGGATGGTGGAATGTAGTCTGAAGATGTTTTAATGACCTACCCCAATTAATTCTGGCAATGATTCATAAAACCTGTCCCCTAGAGCTTTGCGTCAGTGTTACAGTAGCCTGTTCCTGGAGTCGGAGCCTTTAGCCATTTTTTCCGATGATGTATTTCAGGAATATTATCAACATAATTCAACTTCAGTTCCACCAAATAAAGAAAGGGCTTAAGCATTTTGTAAAATAAGAGGAGATCTTGGCCTATGCCTAAGCCTTTAGCTCGAATCAGGAACTTGATGCTAATGAGGTCATTAACCTGAGAAAATGGGTGCAAGTGTTCAGTTTTGTGGTTTCCTTAAAATTGGCTTGTTAGCCATGGAAATTGTTGTGCTCTTGGTGCTAAAGGAGGTTTGGGTAAAGGAAAAAGCAAACAAACAACCTCATTATTCTTTATTAAATATGGCATTAGCTGTAATTTTGAGCTAAAGGGACAATTATTTACAGATTTCTTAAAGAAGGGATCCAACAGAGAATAGGTGAATGGCATCATTTAAAAATTAACTCAATTCATTTTTAATGTAAATAATGTGGAGCATAAACGAAGCAAAAAGTAAAGTCAGTTTCTGAAATAAAATAGTTGTCTGAGTCCAGGGCAAAGCTGGGGGCTGCACAGCTAAGCTTTTCCCTTTCTCTTCTCTTTGCAGATCCAAAACCATGTGTAAGTTAGTTATTTTAAGCTGAGTCAGTCAAGGGTTTTCTGGGTTTTTTTCACATGTTTGGGGGTCAATTCTTTGCTTTGGCTTAAGTGTTACATATATATGGAAAATGCAGTTTCTAAGGCCAGGAGAAATTATTTTTCCAGGTGTGCTTGTGACCTGTAGAACAGCTTCAAAATGAAGAGGGTATTTGTGCAAGAAAGGGTATTTGTGAATGAAACATGATACAAAGAGACCAAATCTTTCAGTCTCTTAATCCGGCAAGACTTGCAGAATCAACAGGAATTTTGTCTAATAAATGAGTGTGAAAAATCCTGTTGTCTGCTGATCTGTGTTGAAGAGACTTCACAAAGAGTGATCATATTTCTCATTGTTTATTTAAAATGTGCCTTTCATACAATTTTCTCCTTCCTACTGTAATCAGGGAAAGTGCTGAAGTTAATATGGACATATTAATGTGTTCAGGTGAATTATGCTTTCAAAGAGATGAAGGACATGAAACCAAATAATTTGTCTTTGCACAAGTTATAGCTGTGAGCCAGGGGAATTACACAGGGTTTTATTTTTTCTTGCCAGTCTTAGATTTTTTTTCCTTCTTTTTTTCACATGCAAAATACGGGTTTTGTCTGGTTGTGCATGTTTTGAGCTCTTCTAAGTCCTCCTGTGGGCATTCTCTCCTGAACAATCATCAAATGGAGAAACTGTAATTAAAGCCAAGCTTTTTTGAGACTGGCAGGTAGCTCTGAAATACCTGAGTCCTACAAAGATCAACTTTCAACATTACTGAACGCAAACCACTTCCCCTCTTTCCACTGTAGAAAGATAGGGACAATGCTCTAAAAGTCGCATCTCATTACTGTTTTTTCTTGGAACTGAAGTATCCAGAAATTATCACCACTTATGGAGTCTCTAGCCAAGTAATCAGTTGAAATTTTTGTCCTTAATTATCAATAAGACTGTGAGGCGGGGGGTTTTGGGGGTTGTGTTTGTGGTTTGTTGGGTTTTTTTTACTTAACATTTAAAATTACCTGTTTTCCTTATGATTACAACATTTCCTAAACTATTATATACCATTTGTCTCACAGAGCAGGTTATCTTTTTAATAAGGTCTTTTCCCCTGGCTGTTTTGAGCTTAGATGTGCGTCTGGAGATCAGATAGGTAACAATTACAGCGTGTGAAGAATTCCAAAAATGTGATGTCTTTTTGCAAGGATTAAAGAAAACTTTTTTAAGCCACGTTTCTGCAACAAAAATGGCAGTTTTGCCACTGCCTTCTCTTTCAAAATTCTGTGTTGTTTTGTTGGTTGGTTTTGTTGTTTGGGTTTTTTTTTTAATGCCAGGGTGCAATAAGCAATGTGCTTTAAACTGGAGCTTCTCTGGACTGCTTTTCCATTTTAAAGAGCATAGGCAACTAATCGGCAGCAAACAGCCACATAGCTGGAGTGTTTTCCATTCTAGGCAATATCATACTAATTTGATGCACACATGGATGCTTCACACAATCTGCAAATTCATCGCTGGTATCTTGCATTAGTCATCTGACAGATTGCCAAGTGTTTCATATTCCTTTCATGTGACTTTATTGCAAAACACACTCACACACGCACTGCCTTATTTCTGCCAGTTTAGTAAGAATTCACTGCAGTTCTGTTTACAACAGCCATGGAGAGAAATCTGCACTTATTTGCAACTATCCTCTGCTTTAAAATGCAAAAGTCCTGTTTTGAGTTGGGCTGCTCTTTTCTTATATAATGACATTAAGCAGCAGCCTGCAGAGAAAACCAGACTCAATGAAAAATGTAATTGCACTTTCTTTTGTTTCATAATACTTATGCTATTAATTAAATAGTGATTTTTTTTCCCCCTCTTTCTGCGAATTGACATCATCTTCTGCATCTCGTGCACGTGAAAACTGCATAGTCTCCTGACTTGCCTTCTCTTTTTAATCTCCTTTTCCACTTTCTAGTAACGGCACAGCTAACAAGATGAATGGAGCTTTGGATCATTCAGACCAACCAGACCCAGATGCCATTAAGATGTTTGTTGGACAGATTCCCCGTTCATGGTCAGAAAAAGAGTTAAAAGAACTTTTTGAGCCTTATGGAGCTGTCTACCAGATTAATGTTCTCCGAGACAGAAGCCAGAACCCTCCCCAAAGTAAAGGTACAGTAGTTATATTCTCTTTGCTTTCAGCTTGTTTGGTTGTTTCTTTTTCTGATGTTCTTGCCTGCATTCAGGATTGCTAAAGATGTTTGCATCTAGGCTGTCTCTTTTGAAGCATGCTGTGTTGAGCTATGCAGCAGTCCTGAAAGGAAAGGACTGCTGAATACCTATCGATTACTGTCTTCCTCCTCTTCTTAAATTGCAGTTTAAATGTCTGTTATCTGAAAACATGCGTTCGAACTGTGCAAAAATAACAAAAGATTGCCGTTCTTGTTTAAATTATTACTGCCAAGAAACATGGAAACCTTGAGCGGTCACTTGCCCAGGATTAATTCATGAAAAGTACAGCTTTCTACTACCTTTTGTTTTGTCACTTTGCACCCCAGGTGGGAATGAATAATTTTAAGTATACAAAAGAGGAAAATTGATAGCAGTGGGCTCTTGCTACATCATTGCTCCAGAGACAATAAAAATTAAAAAATAGTCACCCTGCCCTTTTTCCAAAATCTGATTTCTTTTCTGCAGTCATGTTATAGAATTGATTATTTAATAATTTTTGGCCTTTTTCGAAAAGAAAGGATTGGCTTTCCCTCATACATTTTTCCTATATGCATGTATATGCATTGTCCTTAACTATATTGCTTTTTCACTGTGCATCTATGCATATTTAGGCATGTGAGAATTCTATTATACCTATTAACACATGCTTACACATAGACTGGAAATGAAGATTTTGTTTCACAGAACACATTTTTCTTCCTCAATAGCTGTATACTTTCATTGACTCTTAGGTTTGGTAGATGAAAATGTTGCTAGCATTGTAAATAATTAGTGCAGCTCAGAGGCATAACTAGATATGCATGTATGCCTGGCTGTACGGTTACTATATAGTTAGTCATTCTTACTGCACTCCTGCCATTGCTTCTAAGAACCTTTAAAGCACACATGCTATGGAGAATACCATAAAGTTATTTTATGGGCTAGGAGCTAACTAGCAGTGCAAAACAGCACTCACTTGAGATTTCCAGTTCAGTGAGAGGTGACTGCTGTCATGTGAGGCATTCAGCACAACTTTGGTGCTCCTGTGCTTTAGTTCAAATCACTGGTAAGGCTCAGCATGTCCTCCTTGCCCTGGGTATAGGACAGAGGATCCTCTCAGAGGCCCTCTTATTTGCTTCTGTGATCTAAGCAATTTTGTGCTTTGAGTGATAATAGTTCATTTTGGGTTGCTTGTATATATCACTTCTGGTTAAAAGGCTAGGTGCATTGGTGTCATACCAGCATCAAGAAGGGGATTCATCTCATCATACTTTGCTGCTAATCAAGTCCCCATACTCTTTTCTTTCAGTAGCAGAAGGTATTTTTGGTTGAAGTGTTTCAATGTGGTTCTGCTTCCAGCTCCCTTCTTTCACCAGTATTGATGTATTGTGGCATGTAGCCCCCTGCCATGTTAGCACAGAGCCCTCACCACGTTTCTTTTTCTTGTAATGCTGGATAGAAGACAGCATTAAGAGGTCAAGCAACTGGATTTTCTGCAGTCCAGGCTGCTATGGATGAGCAAACTCCTACTTAGTTTAAACCACTAAAATGCTGAACCTTGAGTCTCGTCCATTTAGAAAGAGCTGATCCCCTGGCCACAGAAATGCCTTCCCACTAAGCAGTAAATGAAGTGAGAATGATACTGTGGTTAGACAGAAGAAAGCCATTGATTCCCATTTCTGTAGAGTTTTCCATTATACTGTACCTGTCAGGCTGCTGGAAGGCATGAGACTTAAGCACAGGTCATGAAAATCTTTGTTGACTAATTATGAGCCCTTGTAGTCCCTGTATCCACTGCTCTTTTGAAAGGTGGTTGATATTTGCATGGTGGTGGTGGTTTTGGTTGTTTTTTTTTCACTTGGGCTCTTTTCAGACATGCAGAGATGATACCTTTATGTCACTGCAGGCATTATATGTTTTAATGAATAAGTGAAATCAATCCTCAAGAAAGACAAGCCTGAAGGCTTGCATTTCCCTGAAACAGCAGTAAACTCTTCTGATGGTCAACTTTTCCCTTGGAAGCTTTGGAGAAGAGTATCTCCATGATAGCTCTACCCTTCCTCGTGGTTAGTCTGCCAGCAAGGTTGCTAGACATAGAAACCTCTTGAGGGTCTTGTGGATATCTTTGGCTAGTGTGACTCACCACACTACAACAGCTAAGAATGGTCTTTATTTCCTTAATCTGTGTGAGAGAGAGTCAACAATGTTAGAAGCAGACAAACAAACAAATTGCCCTGAAAAATATCTCATAGTCTTGTGATCAGAGTGCATGGAAATACTTGTGCTATCTAATTGGCATTTAATAATGAAGCCGAGTTTGACTTTATGTTTGGAGGTGTGCTCTCGCTCTCTCTGTTTAAGCACCCACATGAAACAACCATTTTTCTTTTATTTCAGCTGGGTAGATTGGTAGAGCCAGATATTTTCCTGTCTGCTGTCTTCTCTGTATCCCATCTAGTTTTGCCAAACAGTGTACCCAGGGGACCTTGTGGTCAGGTGACACTGGAAAAAGTCCATTTTTCATTTCATTGCATGATTGTGGCTGTGTGCCCTGATGAACATTTGCAAGCTGGTATCACCCAGAAATTTTCTTTTAATATTCTGCTAGCCATAAATTCAAATGACAAACATCAGGTTAGTGTTACTAAACCACATGGGATGGTGGTAATTTGGTTTTGTTCTTTGAAGACAGGCATTTGGATTTTCAAAAGACTTCTCTCTTACCAGACAGAGGTTGTATATTTCTGTTAGCTTGGCCAAAGGGGCTTCTTCAGTTTGGACAGAATTTTTCTCTGATGAGCTGTTTATGAAGCTGCAATCTGAGTGTCTCCTGATTCTGTCAAAAATAACCATAGGCTGCTTCTTTCTCTCCTGCTGTCATTAAGAGTGTCTTTCATACCCTCCAACGACAGGCAGCCTAGTTCATGTCTGTCCTCCTTTTTGTACTGCTTGCCAGCCCTGCAAAGCTGAAGCTGGAGGAAGAGAAGGAAGAAGGCAGGAAGAAAGCCAAGTTTTACTGACTTTGGAAAACTAGAGGAAAGCCATCTTACTTCCACAGATACATTGCTACCATATATATATATATATATATATATATTTTACTTCTCCAGGTATTACTGCTAGTACAAATGTTGGAACTTGGATTTATAAATTTGGAATTATGGGAATGGCTGTATTTCGATGGGTGAAGGTTAGAATAATCTCTGTTGATAGGCAACTCCTCATGGTTTATAGAGTTCTTTTGGGATGTGTGAAAGAGCTCAGCAAAGTAATTTGACTTTGTGTTTATCCTCTGTTGTTGTATAAGGCTTGTTCCTCTTTCTGAAACAAGAGCAATTCTGATAAGGAAAACTAAATTTAAAAAAATAAAATATTATTAAAAAAAAAGAAAAGGCATAAAGGAAATCCTGCAACACTGAAATAAATGGCACTTACAGCTTCAAGGGGCTAAGGGGATTCAAAGTCTAGGGAGAACAGCCCACTCGGTTCACAATCCAGCCTGCTCCTGTTCTATAACTTATTCTGGGTGAAGAGATGACTTTTTTCAGAGCAGTTGTTAAAGAGGGCTACTGTAGTGCCTCACACACAGTGAGCTTTATGAGAAGACAGCATACACTGCCACCAATAATCTCTCTTCTTTCCTACTCTTCTCCTAACATGGAAAGCTTTCCTTGGTTGCTTTTGTTTTGGAGTCTGAGTGCTGAAGCAAGTAGATGGCACAGGGCTACTTTTGCTTTTTGAAATGCAACAGAAGTGTCTTGGGCCAGATCTGGAATGTTCTTTTGCTATCTTGCCCCTGTTTTGATTAATTCTCATAGGGATCAAGGATTCCACCAGCGTTGTGAACCTTATCTGCTTCTTCTACCATCAGAATCACACTGCGGAAAGCAGGAGAGAGGCATCTGGTTTAACAACTAACTCCGTGTTTCCTTGTAGCCTTTCACAGACCCTTTATCAGATTAGAGGGAGGCTGCTGAGTGAACAAGGATGTGCTGTAGTTAAAGGCCAGTGTTTATTATTATCCTATTTAACATGGTAATTTAAGTCTACCAGGAACAAGCAGAGGAATCTGATAATGAGGCATTCATCTGCTGCATACAGGAGAGACTGGATGGGCAAGGCATATAGGAGACAAAAGTTATATGGCTTGTTTGGGGACCATTTTGGCCACAGTTTAGCCCTTCAGAAAAGCAAGAGGGATGTTCCTTCAGAAGGTCCCTGCTGTGGGTGCGAGTTTCCTGTGTGGCCAGAGGAGGAAATGCAACTTGGACAGTCCCACACAGGAGCAGAGCTGTGGCACTCTGATTGTCACACAAACCCATCCTGACTCTTCTAATCAGCAGCAAACACCAACTGCTCCTTGCCTGCTCTTGCATCACTGCTGATTGCAGTTTCAATACATTGTGGTTTGCAAAGCTATCTTAGATGTTCTTTAAAAACTTCCTTCAGCCAGTACCCCAGAAGTCAGGGTTTCTTTATATATTTTTACTTATTTTGCATTTTGAATGCTCTCCCAGGTCCACATGGATGTTTAGCTTTTTGAATTGCATTATGACCACATGTTCTGTTGAAACTGCAGGACTTGGAACCACGGTCATTATACATGTGTGTTTTAGGCTATGTTGTAGTGGTCATGACTGAGAGAACTTCTGTTACAATCACAAACTTGAAATCTTTCATGCACTGAATGAAAAAGTGCCTTGCATAATTTTTCTTTTTAGCAGGTTCTTTGTGCACTGTATAAAGTTTCCCACCACAAAGGCTGGCAGAAGTCAAATGTTGCCGTGAGGTACAAGTGCAATGGAGAGGGAGAGCAAATGATGAAGTTGAGTCTTTGTTAACTTTCCCTTGCTGACTTTAGGATGTTTAAATTTAAACCTTAAAGAACTTTAATTCTATAATTTTTATGTGGATTATAAGTAGCATTATAAAATATATGATAGATGTGACCTGATTTTTATAAAAGGCAATTCTTATTCAACAAATCTGCTGGAGTTTTTCAAGAGGTTTCTCTGACAGTGGACAGGTGTGAAATTGTGTATATAATCAAGCTGGATTTCCCAGGGGCATTTCACGTGGTTTCACACGGGAGACTAATACATACAGTTGCTGGTGAAGCAGAGAAGGGCCCATTTTCAGATGGAGAAAGGAGCTAGGTAGATGATCGAGGGCAGATTACAATGGGGAAAGGTTAGGGGCCAGGGGAAGAGAGGGAATGATGATTGGAGAGCAACAGCAACTGTTATTGGAGATCAATATTTTTCACTCTCTATGTAAATGGCTTTGACAGAATGAACCACCAACTTGTTATCCAACTTTTTGGATCATGCAGAAGGGACTCAACAGGGGTGAAGCCACCTGATCACTTGGAGAAAACAATCCAATACATTCAGCTGGGTAAAAGGAACCATGAGCAAGAGGACTAAATCTGAGTTTTGAGTGAACACATATGTTTAATGAGTAGGTTTTTCAAATATTTCAGAGCAGGAGAGAATTTGAGGTGTGTGCATATCATAAAGACTGGTATGATGTTTTATGTCCATGCCATCAAAAGGCTCAGAAAATGTGGAGCTGTATAAATGGAAGCATTGAATCTAGCTTTCAAGGAAATACTGTACCACTTAAAGAGGGATTTTTATTTTTTTTTTTTATCATGTTTAAACTACAGTTACCAATATTTAGTACCATTCTATAGAAAAGGGCAAAGGTTCAGAGAAGAGCAGCATGATTTTATATGAAGTCAGGAAGGGTTAAGCCATGGTAAAAGGTCTAAGAAGGTTCACTTGTAAAGGGCTTCCAGCATTGACTTACAAGAAAGCTAAAAGGGGAAAAGCTGAGGAAGAATACAGGACTGTACCTTGGTTTGGAATGAAAAAGTTATAACAGGATACAATTGAAGTTTCTGCAGAATGTTGAAGTGCATACCGAAGGCAGGAATAGATAAACTCTTTCAATTAATATTAAACCCAGGGACTGCACAGCATAGGCTTTAACACTGAGAAACAGCAGGCCAACGGAAAAAAAATGCAACTTCTTAAGTCAAGCTTTCTTCTTCCACTTGAAGAGCAGAGAATAGTTTTCCAGAAGTAGCCATAAGAAAGGTTCCTGAAGAAACTTTTCTCTTTCTTCCTTCAATTTGTTTTTTTGAAATAATGTGTCAGGATGTGACATGACTGCTTCCCCTGTCCCAGTACAGTTTCACCCTGTAAACAGGACAAGGTGCCAAGGCTACTGCGGGGGGGAGGGGGGGAGGGAGGGTGATGGGACGGGACAGGACAACAGCTGATAGTGACTCATCTATGTCCAGCATGAAGAGGGTCTGAGATTTCTGGTGACCCCTGATATTTTTGGGTTGCTTTGAAAAGAGGGAGCAGATGAGGATAATGTCCCATTGCATACTTGAATGCAAACCTGTTGCCCACATAAATCAGTCTCACTGTATATTCCCATTATTAACCATGACAAGAAAGTCAGGCTCTTGAATACCAAAAAGGTATCACAGCAAACCCAGCCAGATGATGCAGAAATAGTGGAAAGTATTTGTGAAGAAACTATAACAGGAGTAGGGGTCTGTGATTGCAAAACAGGACGAGTGGAGGATGCTGGAGTGATTAGGTTGTAGGTTTTGGTTTTAGTACTTAAAAAAGGAGATGATGTAAAATCTTCCTTACCCTCATTTCTGAAGTTCCTATATACAGCATGTGAATGACTGGAGTTGTAGCAGAATTAAGCTTTCTTTTTAGGCATCATTTCACTCCATGTTTTTACAGTATTCTTCACTGTGGGGGCTACATCTAGAAGTGAAGATTCTAGGTGTTGCTGCAAGAAATTAATTTAAAAAATAACACATTTCTAAGGGATTAAAGTAGATCACTTTGGGGCTCATTGGCTGCAGTTTTGTAGCAGTTTAACTATGATTTACTACTGTATATGAGTTTTAAAATTAAGCTAAGACTGTGTAAGCAACATTACTAATTACATCTATGCTGAAGGAGTGAATAAACTTTAACTGCATGAATTGATTCAGTTAAACTGATAGAAAAACTATATGCAGTCTAGCCATTAGGAGAGTAGGACTTCAATTAAGAAAACCACAACTGGAATGTGATCTCTAATGGTCGTATCTGATAAAGGCTTGGGGAAAAGGCAAGTTACATAAAGGAATTTTTGAACTTCAGTTCAGGCATGAAATAAACCCAAGTGCTTTCCAGGTGTTTTCAACCACTCTAAGAATATAGGTGCAAATATGGGGTCGGTATTCCAGACTGTTCAGGAAAAGCCAAGAAAACAAAAAAGATGTCTGTGTTTGGTTTTGTGGTGGTTTGTGGTTAGTTGTTGTTGTTTGTTTTGGGGTTTTGTTGTTGTTGTTTTCTTTCAAATTATATTTAAAACTAATTGGAGGCTAATGATTGAGAATTAGGGAGCTTAAACAATAGTGGGGTTTTGTCATGACAATTTAGTAAAAGACTATTTTGCACACTGTTTAAAAAAGGCAGGCAATTCATTCCTATAATATTGACTTCTTGAGCACACTGTCCAGCAGCTGCCTATCAAGAGGAGTGTGGCCAGCAGGCCAAGAGAGGTGATTCTTCACTTTTACTTGGCTCTTCTGAGACCCGACCTCAAATACTGCATCCAGTTCTAGTGTCCTCAAAATAAGTAGAACACAGAGCAAGTCAACAGGAGGGCCACAAAGATGATCCAAGGACTGGAACACCTCTGCTATGAGGATAGCCTGAGGGAGCTGGGCTTGTTCAACCTAGGGAAGATAAGACTGGGGGGACCTTGTACTGCCTTCCAACACTTGAAAGGATCCTACAAGAAGGCTGGAAAAGGACTTTTCATTAGGATGTCTAGTGACTGGACAAGGGGGAATGGTTTTAAGCTGAGGGAGAGTAGGTTTAGACTGGATCTTGGGAAGAAGTTCTTCAGTGCAAGGATGGTGAGACTCTGGAATAGGCTGCCCAGGGAGGTTGTGAATGCCTCCTCCCTGGACATGTTTGAAGCCAGGCTGGATGAAGCCTTGAGCAGCATAGTCTAGTTGAAAGGTGTTCCTGCCCATGGCGGGGAGGTTGGAGTAGATGATCTCTAAGGTCCCTTCCAAGCTAAGCCATTTTATGGTTCTATGAAAAAATCCCAAATGTTTTTGAAGTATAAATGGGCAATGTGTTTTCCTAATGCCATCAATTACATCAACAGAACCAACATAGGCAGGCAGTAAAAACAGCCTGAACTTTCAATAAAATGGAAAAGAGCAGCTAATCAAATTGCATTGTTGAATCTGAATAATGTGCTAAACCTCAGTCTCTCAAATCTGTAATCTTAAAGGCACAAAATTGTAATGCATGAAAAAAATCTCAGTCCAGTCATGCACGCACTTGCACACAGCAATTAATCAATGGATATAATACTCAGACATAAAATTACATGCATGTTTAAGTATTTTCAAGATTGGTGTGCCTACATTTAAAATATATACCTCTGTAATAGTGCCAGATACTGTCAGTTTGAGATTTATGGTATCCAATTTCTTCAGTTGCATATTAAAGCCCACATCAATGAGTTTCGATCTTTTTATGATGTTGTTGTGGCACTGAAATACTTTCCTCTTCCAATTTTCTATTAAATGAATAAATATACAATATTTATCTGCTTGCCACGTAAAAAATGATGTGTGTTTTTCTTAAAGAACAATGACTTAAGAAAAAAAAATCAAAACCCTTCTCTTACTATATAGTGTTTCTAATTCTATTCAGTTCCAATGTTTGAATCATTTGCTCATAACATAGGAGGAGGTTTTCCAAAGGATTTGAGAACCTGTCTGAAATCTTCACACGCTTTGGCATGGAGCTCAAAGGAAGAAAGCATTTGACAACTGAGCAATGTCAAAAATGAAATGTAATTGGGAAGTAGCCTTATGAGCACATACTTCAGCTGCACTGCAGCTTCCAAGTCTTTCATTTCCACGGCAAGAGCAGCGTTTTATTGCTTTCATCTTCTGCTCCTGTCACCCCAATAAAATCACGAGTAAGTGCACGTGCACACATATGCACAAATAAATAAAAGCTTGAAATTAAAACCTACACTGTAAGAAGTTTTGCTCATAAATAAAGGTAGTAGGATGTAAGAGACACATAAATGTTACAGTGATGGGTCCCAATGAAAACCAAAAGACCATGTAAAATGTTTTAGCATAAATATGCCAGTAGTTTTGCTGTTTCGTAACATGAAATTTAAACCCCAGGAAAGCTTTGAAAGGATGCTTGTTGTTCTATAATTTTGAAATATGTTAAGAAATGGACAGATGTGTAGCATTTGCAGTGTAAACTAATTACTAGTTCATTCCTTCCATCTTCCCTGCACCAGACCTTGTCACTGTATTTTTCTGATGGAGTAGAGTAGCTAGAAGACAGTATTGTCCATACTTTGGGTCTGGTAGATTCCACAACCTGCTCAGTGTCAGACTTCTGTGATACAAGCTGGGGGCAGGATCTGTCAGAGAATAGAAGGGCTCTGCAGAGGGACCTTGATAGGCTGGGCTGATGGGCAGAATCCAGCGGCATGAGATTTAACACATCTAAGTGCTGGGTTCTACACGTTGGCCACAACAACCCCAGGCAGTGCTACAGGATGGGGTCAAAGTGGCTGGAGAGTAGCCAGGCAGAGAAGGACCTGGGGGTACTGGTTGACAGTAGGCTGAACATGAGCCAGTAGTGTGCCCAGGTGGCCAGGAGGGCCAATGGCATCCTGGCCTGCATCAGGAACAGTGTGACCAGCAGGAGCAGGGAGGTCATTCTGCCCCTGTACTCAGCACTGGTTAGGCCACACCTTGAGTACTGTGTCCAGTTCTGGGCCCCTCAGTTTAGGAAAGATGTTGAGTTGCTGGAACATGTCCAGAGAAGGGCAACAAAGTTGGTGAGAGGTTTGGAGCACAAGCCCTATGGGAGCTGGGGAACCCTGAGGGAGCTGGGGTTGCTTAGCCTGGAGAAGAGGAGGCTCAGGGGAGACCTTCTTGCTCTCTACAACTACCTGAAGGGAGGTTGTAGGCAGATGGGGGCTGGTCTCTTTTCCCAGGCAACCAGTACCAGAACAAGAGGACACAGTCTCAAGCTGTGCCAGGGGAGGTTTAGATTGGATGTTAGGAAGAAATTCTTCATAGAGAGAGTGATTGGCCATTGGAATGGGCTGCCTGGGGGGGTGGTGGAGTCGCCATCGTTGGGGGTGTTTAGGAGGAGACTTGATAGGGGGCTTGGTGCCGTGGTTCAGTTGATTAGATGGTGTTGGGTGATGGGTTGGACGTGATGATCTTGAAATAGATCTATTCTACAGATGCCAGAAAAGGATGTGCTGTGCCAGTTGTGGTATTACTTATTTTTAAGACATTAGTTCCATTGGGCACTGTAACCATCAGCATATTTGAGAAGAATATAGTGACTTCTGAGCTCAGTGTGAGCTTGACTCAAGCCAGTGAGCTATGGGTGGAAGGCTGCATATGCAGTAGAAGTCTTCTGGTGCATCTACCTCTAGAAAGAAGGCATTTCTATTTGCTTATAAAAAACACTCTGAAACAAGGCAGCGAATAAATTAAATGTAAATGTTTTCAGTGGAGTTTTTCAGGTTTTCACTGAACCTAATTACTGTCTAATCTATGCCCATGAGTATGCAGTTTTAAGTGGGACGTTAGACTTTCACTCTGCAGATTAAACTCAGTGGTGCATAAATTCATTATTATTTGTGGAAGAAAAAAATTTTGATGTCTGCTACCTTGTGGTTTTAATTTAAAATAACTACTACATATGAGTCATGCATTCTTCTTAGAAGAATAAGGCAAGCTGTAAAGAGGTGGAAGATGTTTTTTAATACACCACATCTATTATTTGCCTAACTGAATTGGGAAAGTTTATGCTTCAATCAATAATTAAACTGTCCTAGTAGCTCAAGATGTCATGCTTTCAACTGCAATTTTAGGGAGCTGTACCACAATAGGCCATAGATTAATACAAATGAAACTTTTCAGGTGCAAGGATGAATGCGGCATTGTAAGGAGCAGCATTGCTGCTTCAGCCATAGATCTCCAAATGTTTTGCAAAGGGAGACAAATATCATCACTCAATTTTTACTAGATAGAAGAAGTGAGATACAGATGTCTGGGGGCACTTTTCCTAAAATTTTCGAGTGACTTTGAGCAGGCAGAGAATAATGTCCTGTCTGTGCTGTTGTTGTGTTGCCTAAATCAAATCTGTTCCTTTCGTTCGCAGTGCTTGAATCCCTCAGCAAGCTGACACAAAGATTTTGTTATGTTAACACTGCCCAGGTGAGATCTGCATTAGTTTATTCACGTATTAATTGGATCTGATGAGGACTGCAGTTAGAGGAGGAGTGTAGAGCCGACAAATAGACATCAGCTCCCACTCTTCCTATGTCTCTCCTAATTAAAAGAATGAGTATTAAACAACAGACTTCCTTTATTATTTGCAGATCATGGGATATCAAAATCATTGTAGATTTAAAATGGACTATATTAACCCGAGTAATTCCACTGGGGCTTCAGTTTCTATAGTGAAAAGTATTGTGTTGTCTCTGGCTCAATTAGATTTTTCTCAGTGTCAATTTTAATTCACTTCACTGGAGCGTGGGGGAACTCTCTGTGGAAGGGAAAATGTTATTTCTGAATGAGAGCCTCCTGTAGCCCACATTTTATTTAAGAGTTTTAAAATGCTTCACAGTCCCACATTCTCCCTTGAATGTCTGCTAATGTGTGCCGTAAGGGCTGAACAAAATCACTTGATGTTTCTTAATGTGACAGGCATCTGAGTTTGAGCAGGAGGGGGGAAATGGGAAGAGAAAGATCTTTGATTTCCTCATTTGTTTAGTAGTTCCAGAAAGAAAAGTAAAATAATACCTTTTCAAGCCTTGATGGCCAAATAGACATTATGTCAAAAATTTCTCACCCTTGCAAGCATTCACCTAGGCACATGTACAGAGAAATAAAAACTAAGAAGCTGGGTTTCCTTTTGCAGTGGTGGGTCCTAGGCAGAGGTTGACTTGCCTGAAAAATTGTTTTTTCCCCTTTAGGTTTGGCATTCTCACCTGCCATGGCCCTCGACAGTTTCAGGTGGATTGGTTGGTTGCACTCTGTCTGAGCAGTTCAAAATGTACTGTTTCTTCCCTGTTTATAAAGGCAAAAAAATGGAGCAGGTCTTTGAGTGCTTGTAATTGTTGTATGAAAGAGAAGACAAGAAAAAGAGCCTACAATAGAGACATAGAGGAAAGTTTACTACAGACAAGGACCTAAAATGTCCACTGTGTACAGGCGAGGCTTTCCAAAATGCTTGTTTCCATCATGCTCAGCAGGTTTCTTGTCCTATCTCTACACCTGTGTCAATCTCATTAAACTCCCAAGACATTGGATCTGTGAGTAGTTGTGGATACTAAAATTTTACTTTAGGTTTGATTTTGGGGAGGGGGGTGGGGGGGTGTGAGGGGGTGTTGGGGAGTATCTTTTGACTGACACCTTCCCATTTCCAGTTTGGTAAATGATTTAGGCTGCTCTCCAGTATATCACTGGGTTACCCATAGGAAAGTGCCTGGGAATTACACCAAAACCAGACAATTGGGTCAATAGATTTGAACCT
The DNA here is from genome assembly GCF_014839835.1 of Dryobates pubescens. Taxonomy (NCBI): domain Eukaryota; kingdom Metazoa; phylum Chordata; class Aves; order Piciformes; family Picidae; genus Dryobates; species Dryobates pubescens. Next base: position 114,571,391 of record NC_071657.1, on the reverse strand, counting down.
CTTCTGACAACACAGTGTGATGCTGCAGTGCCCCATAGCTATTAATAATTTCAGTTTATATATGAAAGGTAGGTATGAAATTATCTCCATACAGCACTCCTTTATGTTTTTCAGAAGAATTGAGCAAAACACTCAAAATTCTGGTTTGTGAGTGCACTATCTCCCAGCCTTTATGTTTCTAGCAGTGTTAGCTTTTCTGTCCGGTCCTGATCTGTTAGCATGAAATGCCTTTCTGTGCTTTGTTCTGTGCTAGTTCTCACTTGGGTGTATATTGAGTTAAAAGGTGCTGTGTGCAAGTAAAGAATTATTATTATAATTATTATTATCATCCTTATTTAGATGCTGCAGTTTAAGTAGCTAAAAAAAAAAAAGTCTCACAACTAAAGGTCAGCATAGCTTGTAGGTTTACACATGCACAGCACAAGTAACCTTCAGAAATTTCCTCACGACAAGATAAGTGCAGCAATTATATTTAAATGAGCGCTGGAGAAAATTTCACTGTAAACTACATTAGCTGGGGAGTGTATGCTGTAGGAGGATTTAATTAAATTAATGTTACTGACTATCAAATGCTCCATCTAGTGTATTGCCAGGTCTCCTTATTACTAAGAATAATATTTGGCTTCTAAAGACCCTTGTTCAACTAAGCACACAGTCCTGATGACTTCGGCAAATTATTAAAGTTAAACCATGTTCTTCAGTGCTTTGCTGACAGGGATAGGCTTGAAGCTAGGAACAGGTTGTTGGCCTGTGTACACGATGCATAATGACTTAAAGAAAGCTGTTTATGGAGATTGCTCTTACAGATGGTTCTCCAAGTGTCTAATGAATGTGTATTTTTGGCACAAGTGTCCTTCCCAGTTGGAGTGTACGTATAACGGATGCACCAGCAATGGAGAAGGGCAGCCTGAGCTCAAGTCTGGGTGTACAAGAGGAGGGATGTTGAGGTGATCTGCTCTAGGGCTTCAGAGCCCTACGCTAGTAAAAGCAGTAACCAATGGTGATGGCAGAGGGATTTCAGTGAATGTTCCTAGTGGTATTTTCAGTGCTGTTATCAATGCAGGATTCTCACTCTCTCACTATATGGAAATAGCACAATAAGATCCAGGAAGGTATTTTGTGTTACTTCCTACATAAAAGCAGAAATGCAAATAAGCTGCTTTAACATATTCACATTATCTAAACAGAAAAGTCAGACACATGGAAACATAGTGATATAGCCAGAGACATGCTTAAAGCCAGTGATGAAGATACCCAGTTCTCTACATTGCTCTTATGTTTTAACCATTCAGCAGAAAATGTGATATATTGGATGTTTTTACAGAGTATGTTTGAATGTCAAAAATACCGTTGAAGTATACATCTCCTTTATGTTTGCTATTATTGTATTTTTCTTTCATATGTATTCTTTAGAAAGTGAATGCATGAAATCTAGCAAAAAAAAAAAAAATCTTTTATTCTCCTTTCAGCAACAAAAATGAACTAAAAAAAAATGGCATTTTGAACCCCTCTCTTAGGAAATTGGGAAACAGTGGAATAGTTTCTACAGCAACTTTCTTTATTGTTGGCCAAATCAAATGGCAAAAGTTTTTATTCACCTACGCATCTTACATTTTAATGATCCACATATCACTCCTGGACTTCACCCACCCGTGTTTATGCATGCAGCTGACATTCTGGTACAATCAGTAAGGCACATGCCATTCAAAGGAGTTACAATCTGCTCTTTGTTTTTGTGGTTTGGGCTTTTTGGGGGGAAAAAGAAAGAGTAATTGCCCACGTCAACTGATGTTCATTACACAGAATTGTTTAGCTCTCTTAAAAAATCATTGATCTGCTTTTCTCCCGTGAAAATACTCAAGGTCTCAGTTCACAAAAGAGAAATCAGCATGTAAAGCATCAGACTAGCAATCTGTGCTGCAAGAAGCCCGAGTGCAATGTTCTGTACAGCAAATGTCAGAAGTGCTTGCTATATTAAAATGAAAAAAGGACAAATATTTAGTAAGGATAAGAAACCATATTACTGTTGCAGTCAGATGTGATTTTGAGGAACCATCTGTTTAAGAGCATGGCATTTTTTTCATACATTTGTATGTAGTATTTATGACTGAATATTCCTTAGATGGCATCTGGCACAAACTGTTCTTTCTCCCTAGGTTTCATGGCTTTGTTTTGTATTTAAGGAGGATATTACAAAAGGCAATTTGATGTCTCTTTCCCATTTGTATGGTCATGGTTTTAACTTTTGAATTACTCCCTTGAAATAGGAGAAAGAGCGTGGGGGAAATCTTTTGGGATAGTTTTATAGGGAATATACAGCATTTAGATTTCATGGAGAGTGCCCATGGTACATTGTGTGTGCAGCAAGTCGGGAGTGCAGCCGCACTCCCTGTGGATTGGCGTCTGTGCACCACAGATAACAAAGGGACCCAAAATCTGAGGCTCCAGTCTCGTCCACATGCTCTTGTTTATCGTTTGCTGTTTGTATTGCAGATGCGCATAGCAGATTGTACAATATGCTGTACAAACAGATTGGTAAAATGATCTTTGTCCTGAAACACTGACAGCATAGATGAACAAGGAGGATTGAAAGCTGCACAGCCCAGATGCCAGAGTTTTGGACCCACGTCCTCAACAAAAAGGGCTTTGTGCATCTTTATTGAAGCAACAAGCTGTTCTTGCAGATCTTACTGTAAAGGGCTGAAACTTTAAGTTAGATTTAAAAGAAAATGATCATTAAAGAGTGAGTAGGAGAAGGGAATGTGCCTACTTCTCCATGTGCCTACTTCTTTTTTTTTTTTTTTTCCCTCCCTTCTTTTTTTTCTTCTTATCTAACAGTAGTTCTCCTACACTTGACAAATTCAGTGTGTAGAAGGAGCAGACTTTCAGAGCCTGGGTAGTTGGTCACATTGTTGGAGCAACGCCACCCCAAAAAAAATGCTGGGGTGCACAGGGCTGAGGTTTTGGTGACCTGACTGTGGGAGGCACTGCTCATGGAAACTCTGACACTCTGGAAATGACAACTTGCAGCAAATTTGGCTTGCTCTCGCTGGGCTACTCAAACAGGAAAAATTCTAGTACTTACTGTCTTTTTTGTCATCCAGGGCATGTAAAGAGATCATCCACTTATGCCCGATGTGGTTAAGAAAACCAAAAATTGCTCAACTTATTGAAGTAGCTAATGTGCATTTCAAAGTGCCTAGATGTTAGCTTGTGGCGAAGGAGTGAACATTAAGATTAATTTCAGTGAAAATATTTTTTGGGGGAACGGATTGCTCAGTGAATACAAATCATTTGCAGCTGGGAGAATAATGAAATAAGCCCGTTTATATGTTTTACTGAATCAATAAATTTACATGAAAAGGGAGGTACCTGGATTGATTCAAACAGCTCTTTCAGAAAAATCTTTGCTTAGGGACAAGAAATTATTTTGTCATTTTGAAACACTTCAGTTTCTCTTCCACATGAAAGTGCTCTCTCACTAAAATTGTTAAAGTAAACATTTTTCAACTCTGAGGTCTTGCTGATATTTTGGCAGTGATTGTGGCCAGTAGTCCAAATTATGGGGATCGTTGAGCACTCAGAATTAAAACAACTTGTGTTGACTTTGTGGTAAAAGAAGTTTTATGTTTGGACAAGATATAAAACTTGCACCCATGTGGTTTTCTGGATTTGAGGTATGCCTGTACCTGGATGTGGTGGAGGCCAGGCCTCAGTGTCCTTGGCTGCTAATGTCTGTGCTTCTATGGCCTGGGTGAAGAGAGGCAGGTCTCAACATCAGGCAAGAGATCTCATGTTCCAGGATACAAAGGTCTCAGGTTTGGCAATCTAACCTAACTGAAGAAAGACCTGCTAGTTCATCCAGCTTTTTGCCTGCCAAATCCACACTTGTTCTGTTTAGTGCATTCCTAAACGTTTTGTCCAATTTTATTTGGAAATTGACCATGGGGTGCTGTTTCCAACTCCCCCCTCATCTAAGATTAAATGTTTTATTATCATATTGTAAACAATTATTTTTTTGTATTTTGGTCTGCCCATTTCACTTATTTTCTGTTGTGTAATCCCTGTTCTGCGCTATCACTGATGAATGGGAGGGATGCGTTTTCTGTCATGTAAAATGGTACTGAGGATAAACTCTGCCTCAGATTTTGGCTGACCCCTGCACCAGGCTTAGCTCAAAAATTAATTTGCCATTACCCAGGTGCTATGCACTAAGCTTTATTGGCATAGGGAAGCACCACATCCTGTATGATCTTTGGATGGGGAAAAAAATAAGTGGTCATGTAATCACTGAGACAGTAAACAGTCATTTCCAATCTAGTAATATTTTATATGAACTGGCACTGTATGTTTTATATCATCCATCTTGCTAATCCTTGTTCCACATTGCCTCCCACTTGAGGCCAAGAACATTACAGCTGTGCCAAAGAGTGGGTGGAAAAATAGCCTTATTATTAACCTAAGTTGAAAACATAATGGCTTTTTGAATGTCTTCATTCACAGATGCAGTCATACTGAAATATTAATACCCTTAAGTACAGAGAAACAGAACTTTCATTTAAAAAAACATTGTCCATATGTGTTGCAAAAGTTAAAGTCTTAGAAGAGTGTTGTAGATGCTCTGTGCCGTTTTGGTTTATGTGTTATCTTGTACATTCCAGTGTTCTGTAAAAAGAGGAGCCAAAGCGTTCTTCAGAGTAGTTTTGACTAATGTCACTGCCATCACTGGCATTGTCTTGTGGTAACTGAAAGAAGAGTTTCTCCAGGCTTCTATTTGTGTTAGAACACAGGTAATAATCAAATTGATATTGAAACACAGATAATGACTTTTTAGTACCATAATGAAGCAGAGTTTCATTGCCTGTGTCAGTTTTACTTTGAATCTCAACCTCAGTGGAATCAGAAGTAGATGCACTTTTTTTTTCTGGAAGCAACCATCATGAAGAGTAGAGGAGAAAACTGCATGCCTCACCTGACTAATCTTCATAGCACCCCAGTGCCCTTGATTTACAATCAGAAATGAGGCACCTAGCAATGAAAACTGAGTAAATCTGCAGCACAGCATTACTGAAAAGCCACAGAAAAAGGAGATTTTGCTGTTCTTCAGCTATAGTCATCATTTGCTTTTCCTAGGTCTGTAACTCACCTGTGTGTATATCTTCTTCCCAGGTAAAATATGAATCTTCTACAAGCATCTCTGGGAGGTGTAAGAGTTGCTCTTGAATGGTGTTCAGGGGGGAGAAAAATGAAGCAAACCCCCCACAAATAAATCTTAATTGTACTAATTTATGACTAGCATGAAAAAAATGTGTGTGCTTTCAAAAAGCAAAAAAGGGATTCAAACCTACAGTGTATCAGGCCATGTGCTGCAAATCAGCCTAATTTTTTAGAATTCAGAAGTGTTTCATCATTTTAAATTGGGCTTGTCTGATATTTAGTTCCACATTTTTGATAACTCTGCAGGACTAGTACATTGCCTGTTGTTGCACATGAAAAGCTTTTTTTATCCTATCTTTTAAGACTGATGAAATGAAAAGAGGTTGACAAGTAATCGCTTAGTTATCTCTGTGTCAAAGCTTATGATATGAATTCTAGTGAAAACGTGCAATATGCAGTTCCAGAAATAATTTTTCTAGACATTAAGGTTTATCTTTCTGGCATATAAAATGCAAGAGTGAGTAATGCTGCAGTCTGATAGAGGATTTCAAATTACTTGGAAATATCTTTAGATTTGCCCTAATAAGGCTTAGCAGGAGCCAAATATTGTAGAAGATATGGGTCTCTATCTCATCAGGACTTCCCTTGAAGCACATCCTTATTCCCCTAACCCCCATCCCAAGTGGAAAAAGAAATTTTGCATTTTTAAGGCATTACTTTTCAGTTTCTCTGTTGACCCACTGCACTCTGTGGATGAATGCAAGTCATCTATGGGCAGGGGTATTAGTGAACAAAAGCTCATTTGACAATCTAACCCCTAACCCACAAGTCCTCATTTCTTCAGGAAAGGTTTGCATAATTTGTGCTTAATGTAGATATTTTAAGTGATACTAACATGTTGAATAAAAGACAGGGGTGCACTGTAACACTAACTAAAGAATGCTGCTATAAAACCATTTTGATTGTTTGGGTTGGGCTTCACGTGAAATGAACACCGATTAAACAAAATAGCAGAGGCTGAAGACAAAATACTGTGTAAGGACTCTGTTTATTTTCTTTCCATGGGTTTTTGTAGCTTTTAGGTAAGCCTGGAGACTTTGTGCTAAACCTCTATGAGTTTTTTGGTAGTGAAGCACAGTTAAGCTGCACATCAGTGATATGTTGTTGGATGTGTTTCTCTGGCTGCCATGGTGACCTGTGGACAGCACTGTACATAATCATGCTACTCCAAATGTGATTAGATACATTCAGGATCCATGTGCTAGTGATGCCAAGGAACACTGAATTGTTTTATCTACTTTGTAGACAAGCTTCAGTATAAGCCCTCCTTCCATTGCCTGCTCAAGGCCACCTTTGACAACTGCAGGAGCCAACACACAGCTGTTTAGGCACTCATTGTGCTCCTTTTCTCTATTTTTCCTTTTCCCCCTGATTAAGTTGCCAATCATCCATCTTCTTTCTCTTCTTGTCTTGATAAGATGCCAATCATTTCTTAAAGGCTATACCTCTCTGGCCAAGTATTTTTCTTGTCATAGCTTGGAAATAGGCTGCTGGAGATTTATTTTAAATCTTGATCTGATTAAATGCCACAACTTGATCTTTGGAGAACCATGGACCTAGATATATACACACATGTACATGCACATATGTATATATGTACATACATATATATACATATAAATAAAATGATTCTATCTTGTTTGGACTACTCTGAACAGGTATTAATTAGAGGACTTGAAATCTGTCCTATGGGTTGTCCAACACACTCTTGATATTCTCTTCCCTAAAGAAGAAAAGGCTTTTTAAAATCAGTGTTCCGGGTCATACCTAGTTGATAGCAGCAGGAAAGAAACCATCAATTTCATTAAGACTTCTGGGATGAGTAACATATCTAGTTGTATCATACATGGATATTTTACTGATTTGCTTTAGTTATCAAATTATAGATAGAAAGTAGTAGCTTTATTTTAAAATATTTTCAAGAAATAAACAGCAATGAGAAATTAAGGAAAGCTGCAAGGGTTTACTGTGAAAAGTGTCTTTAATGTTTTGAGACTGAGATATTGTTTTCCTGGGAAATTATGGGAAGGTCTGATTCTGGGAAATCTACAGATACAAACAGATAAAGTTTTGGAAGACTTTTATGTGACAGGATAATACTGTCCTCTCTGGGAGGGGAACTTAGCTGAATTTTCCTGCCTCTAATAGTTTCACAATTCCATTAAAACTATATTCCTAGATTTGCAAGATAACACTTTCCCTGAATGTTTATACTTCATTAGATTGTTTTCCAGTCACAAAGGCTTAGCTTTTATCTCTTGTTTTGGAAGCACATGTGTTGCACATCTGTTCTGCATGTCCATTTATTGATTTTTTCATTAGTTTTTCAGGGGAAAAAAACCAAAACAAACCACCTAACAAACAATAGGGATGATAAACTTTTACCACAAGTGCTTTCCTTGCTTCCATGAGGATGCCCAGGCAAGGTGAAATATGAGCTGTAATTCTCCATCAGGACACTTTTCATTTTTACACTGTTCATCTGTGCAAAATAAGATGCTGTACAAGGAGCGAACATGACTCAGGCTGGAGGTTGTTGCAAGATACTTCTCAAATATCTTTGAGCTTGAGCTTTCTGAGCATGGATTCCACACACTAAGTGTGCTCTTCATTCTCATTGCTTGTGCTCATTAAATGCTGCTATTTATTTTTGTGTGTCTGCACAAATATATGGCTTTATTACTAAAGTGGTTTGTTTATCTTTGCTGCTGCTGCATTTATTTTAGCACTCATCTAAACAATTAATTAGGGAAACACTTGAGTGCTGAATGCACTTCTTCAGATACCACTCAGTTTTTTGTTGTGTGGTTTTTTGTGTGGTTGGTTTTTTTTTTTTTAATTTCCAGGAATATCAAAACATTTTTTAAAAAAAATCTTTTGATTTTTTTTTTTTCTAACCATGCCTTTTCCCTCCTTGTTTGAAGCTTCCACAGGCAGAGTATATTGCTTTGAAAGATCGTGGACCCTGTTGAGAGTTCAAAGCCAAGTAAAGATGATGCCTGAAGTTCAAAGGCTCTACAGAGTTGCATCTTCATCTGCATAAAATTGTTTCAACCAGATAGTAATATAGAAGAGTTGCCAGGAATTTCTTCTTTCTTTTCTATTATAATAAAATTTAAAAAAGCTTAACTGAGGAATAAATATGTCCCTGCTAACAAGTTCAGGGAAAGTGAAGCTCCTTAGATGAAGTACTGTTTGAAGATGTACACAGTGTAGGAAAGATTTAACATGTGCTGTGACCCTGTGACAGTGGAACTGTGAATGCCTGGAAATCAATATGAGATATGTAAGAGTTTATAATGTTGAAGTCAAGAAAGAATTGAAAGTGATTGACTGCATCTTGGCAAATGGAGCAGGGAGTATTAATGTATTCAGACAATGGATTTAGAGCTAAGTTGTAAAGATGGGGAAAAGTAAAAGATTTCTAAGAAAAATAGTTTTCCTGTAGATGAAAATTAGCTTTCTGAAAATAGTGTGTATATTGTAGAAAATCAGGACTCAAAGTGGAGGTTTTGTCAGCTCTTTGACCAGCAGAGAAAGGAAACCCACATTAGATGGTTTGGTCAAAGGCAAAAAATACAGGGTTGAGGGGGCAAGTAGGTCTTCATTGATTCAAATTCAGGGCATTTTGAGGCAATATTTAACCTTAGCTTTCTTCCCATCTTGTTTAAGTGCCTCTTAAGCTAGCTCAAATGTCTTATATTGATTTCTTCTATCTCCTGTAAGCAAACTTGTGGAGGAAGCATGTCAGGCTGCAGTGAATTAGATGGAAGCAGTGCTTACAAGTATTTCTTTGCTATTACTGTGGTCACTATTATTGCAGTAACTTTTTGCCTCACTTTTTTATTTTTAATAGTTTCTTTACAATATTCCTTTGAGGTCAGGACATTTTATTCTTTCCATTTCACATGGAGAAGCTAGGCCATGAAGAGATTAAAGGCCAAATTGTTCAAAAGCAGTTAGGCAATGAAAGATTCGCATGGGCATTGAACATTATTTTCAGAAGAACTTCAACACCCTATTCCTAGAAATTAATTATCCAAGGTCAAATTTTAGATTCTCTTGCAAAAAAGGGTAACTTTTCCAAATCCCGTTAAGTGGATACACATACTAGATTCTTACCAGGTAAGTAGAACTTAAATGGGTTTTCATTAAGCATTAGCAATAGCCATCTTTCCATCCTATGCTTTCCTTTTTTCTTTTTTTTGTTTTTAAATCTCCTCTTATCTCTTTGTACTGCGAGATACGGCTTTTCCTGTGCTGTCTTTAGCAGACACAAGCTCAGTTTGAGATCTGTCATAGCTGTGGCTGGATTGGTGGCCTTCTAACACTGAAGGAATCTCTAGGGTTTGAACAAAACTTCATTATGTCAGATACAACAGGACCTGATAAGCAGTAATTTTAAAAATGCATCATAATAACAGCTTTTGAATTAATAAATATCTTGATCTTGTGGAAAAGCTACTTAAATTCCAGCAGTTACACAAAATCACAGGCTGGCTGAGGTTGGAAGGGACCTTTGGGATTAGTCCCATCCATCCCATGCTCAAAGCAGTGTTACCTACAGCGGGCTGCTCAAGGCTGCATCCAGGAAGGATTTGAAATATCTCCACAACTGGTGAGTCCACAGCCTCTCTGGGAAAACTGTGCCAATGTTCTATCACTTTTACAATATTTTTTTTTTCTTAATTTTAAATGGAATTTCTCACATTTCTATTTGTGCCTATGGCCTTTTGTCACCTCGGAGAAGGTTCTATCTTCATTTTCTTTCCATCAGGTATTTATACACATAAATAAGATCCCCCTGAGCTTTTTCTTCTTCAGGCTCAACAGTCCCATTTATTTCATATGACTGATACACCAGTCCATCATCTTCCTGGCCATTCACTGGACTTCCTCCAGTATGTCCACACCTCTCTTGTACTGGTATTACCAGAACAGGACTCAGCACCCTATAAATGTCTCATCAAGGCTGAGGAGAGGGCAAGGATCACCTCTACTGCCCTCCTGACAGCACTCTGCCTGATGCAACCCAGGATGCCATTGGCATTCACCCAGTGAAAATCATTTCCAGTACAAAACATAGGTTTTTCATACTGACACTTGAGGCCTATAAATTGCAATTAACTCTCAAAATCAATGATTTGACTATTTTAAATTCATAATCTTACGGTAAAGCTATGCCAGTCTGAGTATTTTTCACCACAGGATGCCTCCTAGTTGAACTAGGACTTGAGCAGCTTCTCAGGAGTTGCAGTGCAATTAGAGTTTTCATCAGAGAGGTGATCTGAAAGTGTTACCAGGAAAAACTAGTCTTCAGTGATCCTTCTCAAACTTTCAAGTGGAAAAAATGAAACACAAAAGGGGGAAAAAAGGACATCCAGGACTGTAAGACCAGTGTTCTAGGAAGGTTGGTTTGCTACTAGTGAATATTGCAGTTGGAGACTGTAGAACTTCTGAAATACCATTAGGGAAAGATTTGTCCCTGCCTACATTAATTTATGTAAACATGATCTTTGTAGAGTCCTTTTGAATTGAAATACACTATCACAACAGTTTTCTGCTGTAGGAATTGATTAATAAGGAAGGAGGTCTTGGTTTTTTTTTTCTTTTTCTTTTTTTCTTGGGATGTGTGCTCTGAACTCTCTTTCTCTACTGTATCCAAAGATGAGTTGAGCAGATGGACAAACATCGGGATTAACTCAAAGTACATGTTAATTCATTTCAAAGACAGTAAACTCAATTCAGTAATTGTTACCTGACCAAGGAAAAAGGAAACAATAACCACCTGCTAGGAAGAAAAGAGTAAGGGTTTGTATGATGGGAGAAGAAAATGAATTAAAGATTAAGGAGAATTAGTGTAAGAATAAGAAGGAAATCAAGGAATGAAATAGCAAAGGGGAAATGAGAAGGCAGCATGAGAAATAAGTGATTAGTTATGTTGTAGTTTCACATAGATGTCTTCCCAAATTAAGGTTTCTCTGTGATACAGTGCATATATGTAGTGACACGCCTTGCTTCAAATTATTTCCAGTTTTAAAAAATATATGTATTTCTTGTTTTACCTGTATTTTGTGCGTGCTCTTTCCTGTATTTTGCAAGTATTAAGTACTGTGCCTTCCCACTGGGAGACTCCTAAAACCCAGAAACTGAAATATCACCTCCGCAGCAGCTCGCCATGCTGTCCCATGTACTTGAGAATTTTTTTATTCTTTTTTTAAAGCTCTCACAGGCAGTTTTTGTTGCAAGCTGTATGGACCATTGTGTCCATCTCAAATATTCTGTGCCTCTGAGACCTAGAAAGGTGAACAGATCAAAAATGACCTCAAGAGATGCTGAGCAGCCACTTTGATTTTTCTCACTGGTGTTGACTCACTGCCAACCTTTCATCTCATGGGGCTGGGAAAGCAATGGCTCTCCCGGGGAATTTATACTGGGTGGGTGCTTGGAGGGGCTGGCAGAGGAGGAACATGCCAGGCCAGCTTTCTTTCCATCAACCTGCAGATCAGGGTGTTGGCACGGTACTGATGCACAGGTCCAATGCCACCAACTACTCACCTGTTGTCTTCACAGCATTTTCTGAGTTTGTTGCAACATTTCTCATCCACTAGTCAGCCCAGACCATTACAGGTCAGCTTATATCCCAGCATGCAGTGATGGTTTCTTTAGGGACAAATTAGTTAGTAATGACATGAAATTGCCGTGATGCTATAAACACGATTTTATGTATTTATTTACTCTGCCACCACATATATAACCTCTGTTTTAGCAGTAGTAGTGGGATCGTCACAGAGAGAGTTGTTAGCCATTGGCTGCCCAGGCAGGTGGTGGAGTCACCGCCCCTGGAGGTGTTCAAAAAGGGATTGGACGTAGCACTTGAAGCCATGGTTTAGTAGTCGTGAGGTCTTTTCCAGCCTTATTGATTCTATGATGATCTCAAATGTCTCTTCCAACCTCCACAGTTCTATGGTTCTGATTCTGCATCTGCTAGTTTTTCCTCCTTGATCACAATCTAGTGCAAATATCAAATTAGTATCACCGAGCTGCAGATGTGGAACATGGCACCTTTCTCCTAAAGTAAACCAGAGCATACCAGCATGCTGGCTGTTCACTTCCTGGTCATTATGCTGTCAGCAGGAGAGTTCAGGAATTTACAGAAGCTGTCATCATTCTATATGAATAAATGTACATTGTAAGTGGCTTATTTCAGAAAGCAAGAGAAGCAGGTTCTGACAGTTTTGCCCTTGCTATCTTTTTCTATCTGTGTGGCAGTTTAGTCAAAATTTACATAATAATGGGTAGGAAAGTGTTGTGGCACATGAACCAGTGCATTAGTTCTTAGTTACTTTCCCAAAAGGCTTGAAAATGCAGCAGATTTAATCTAGGTCACAAAAAAAAAAAAATTTAAAAATTCCATTTTGTAGGCAGAGGACATTTATAGAGAGCATTTGTATTCACAAGGGTATGAGAATGACAGAGTACGACTCCTCCAAAAGAGCTCCCCAGTGCAGCTGAAGGCTGACAGCAAACTAGGACTTGTGGCCAATTAACAGAAAGGCCGTCATAACTTGCAAGGCATGGAGAGGAAAAATTGAGCTCCATGGGATCATTTTTCACTGGCCATTTACAGGGTTGTTACCAGCCTGGAGCGTTCGTGCTTTAATGCGACAGGGGTGGTTTGGGGCACACTGGGGCTGGTGTGTGGCCACCCTGGATGTTACAACCAGGAGCCAAAATAAAGCACAGGGTGGGATTTGGCACATCCTGGTTGTGAAACCTTCTCATGTGAGAGCCACTGCCTGCATTCAGCTAATGTATTAATATTAGAAGTGGCATCACTATAATATGTGCTGTCATTAGAGCGGCAGTGCGATTTCCTGGCTGGTGACAGGATTGGTAATACGGTTTCCATCAGGGTGCCAATTATATCAAACTATTAGCAAACCTGAGCTAATTGGGAGGCAGCATCGTTAAAGATTGATTTCTGCAGTATATGGCAATTTTATCAGGGATTGCTCTGGGAGGGAACCGTTGACGCTGTACTCTCAAGTGATTCCATATACAATAGAGTAAGAGGATGGTGCAGATAGGAATCAAATGCATCCCTGCCTTAGCCACCTTCATTTTCTGTCCAGCAGAATTACAGAAATAGTTGGATCCTTATTTCTGGAAACATTCAGGTTTTTCTGCTTTCCTTTGTCAGGAATGTCTGTATTTGCTATTCAGATGGTTCATGCTTTTCTCTGTTTTTGGTATGGAAACCAACCAAAATCCCTCAGACTTGAAATACCTAATTTTGGACTGATGTCTTCCATGCAAGATACCTAATTGCACTAAAATTTGTGATGCAGAAGAAATGCTGGACAAAGCTCCCATGGCACTGCACCAAATTTAATGAATGAGAAAAAACTTGTTGCCTAACAATGCACTTGCTGAACTCCTGTAGCAGTAGGTCTTTTCAGTGGCTTTTTTTTTCATGTCTTCATTGCCTTTTGGAAAATGATAGTGTAGATCGCGATGGGTTTGGTTTCAGATCTCACTGTGCAGCAGCAATCTGTGATTTTCAGAGCACTTATTTCAGCATTTGGGTGAACAGCTGGAATGCAAGATATTTTTAAAAGGCAACCCTGTTAGATCACAGTTTTATGCTTAAATTTTGGTAGTGGAAGAGCAAATGAGGAAATCAGGAGAGGAGCATTTAGAGGGGGAAAAATAATTTTAAAAGAAAAAAACCTCCTTAACTTAAACTAGCTTGAACTGTGCTGGATTGACAAGAAGCTACTATCCCCATTGAGATTCCAAGCTTGCATGAAGCCAGCACCTGTTCTGCTTGCAAATGCACACACGAAAGTGAGCTTCATTCACAGAAAGAAAGAAACATAGCAGGACTTCACTCATTTAGCCTTCCAGGGCCTTCAGTCCCTTGATCTGTCAGCCCCTCAGAATTCAAACACAGCCTTTAAAGGAATTTTCAATTCACAACATGATGACTTTGTTGATGTCCTGAATGTGAATGTATTTTGAATTGAATTTGTCTGCCAGGATTCCATTACTTGCTAAAAGAATACAGAGTTCAATCATCAGATAATCATTATAGCTGTTTTGAAGTGTTTATTTTATTAGTCTAGAAGGTAAAGCAAATTTCATACTTTTAAGTTGTTGCAGGCTTTGCGAGGCGCACTGATAAGCTCTTGTATTTCTATACCCTGTGGTTAGGGTTCAGATACTGGCAGCAGGTGATAATATGCACAACACAGGAGAGATTCAAACTGACAAATTTTGACAGTTGAAAACTATAGAAACTCATCAATCAGAGAAACAAATATGAGTGACTTTTCTTTTTCCTATATCTTTTCTCTTTTTGTTAATTCCCAAAGTTAAAATTTTAGGCCCAGGGAACTGCAGCACATTTTTCTGCAAGCAAATCAAAACCTCAGAGCATCTTGTAGAACACCATGTTTTAACTCCTACCCACATCCAAGAGTTAGTTTCATACATCAATGCACATGTGGAGTTCCTGGTGACTTTAACCTAGGCATTCAGTTTAACATAGTATATTCAGTTTAGGGAACTGTAAGAGACTTTTTCACACCTGAAGCAAGATGGAGGTTGCTGCATTCATTCAAGCATGAAATCCTGGTTGAGAGATTAAGCCTTTTACACAGATCCCAATGATGTTAAACGCCAGTGAGGACTGTGTAAGCCATATCTCTGAGTGGGGGAGAGCTTCCTTTTGTTAGTTGTTCATAATTAGGAGTGTAAACAGCTCTCACAGAGTAATTAGTATGTGTTTGAAATGGGAGGAAGTGATAAAAATAATGACATGATGGAGCTCCTAGCAATGTTGTATGGCTGCGTCTGACAGCCTAAAAAAGCCACGTCTGGGCTGCTGGGTGGATGGGGGCAAGGGTGTCACAGGTGGCTAATGCGGATTCTAGAGCAGAAGTCGCATGGGAGGAGAAGCCCCATTGAAAGAGATCACTAACAGCTCTCTGAAAAAATCATCTTGCTCATATCAGGATTGGCATTTTTTTGAAGCTTCATCATGAAAACTGTGCAGTTTGTCTTAATTCTATGGCACCACAAATGTCCTCTGGAAACCCAGGTTCATTGTCAGCAGAAATTTCTGAGCACAGTATGTGAGCTCTTTCGTTTTATTATTTTTTTCTCTTGTCCATCCCTCACTTGTAAATGGTTGCTTCAGTGACGCTGTGGCTGTGTGATCGCCATGTAATCCATTGCTGCCATCTTTGGCAGTGACTTCAGCAAAGCTGTTTCTAGCCATACACAAGGCTGTTTGCCCCTGTCGGTGTCTTGCTAAACAGTTTTATGCTGAAATTAAATAAATAAAATCTCTACCACTGATGCTAATTGGTGCCTTTGGCAGCCTGAGCAGGGACTTGCGAATTGAATGTGTCATGGAGAATTGAATGTGTCAACTCTCTCCCAATGGCTGGGAGCTTGAGGTCTTTTTCTGGCACTAAGTTTCCTTTGATAAAAAAGAAAAAGGAAAAAAAAAAAAAAAAAGAGAAAACAAGCTGAAAGAAGAGATCTTTTCCTTTTTTTAAAATGAGGTGTTAAAGTTGAGCATTGTAGTGCACACACTGCAGAGTTTCTTCATCAGATGCTTTGGGAAGTAGGGCTGGTTTCTGCCTTTGTTTCTCAGGCATCCCATTTGTTGCTATTAGATGCTGTGCAGCACAGGGTGGCAGGTTTTATTCAGTCTGTTCAAGCATCTGGCAGAATAGCCATGAAGTTGTTGCCAGTGTCCTTAAGGGACTGTAGGGATCTGCATGATTCATTCAGTATTTTTTCTAGGTACAAAGAAGAAATGTCTTACACTGTAGTAAATAACGGTTCCAAGTAGAGCACAACCAGCTTACAAAAACGCAGGAGATTTGTTGCTTTGGAGGCACTGACTGGCAGCACAAGCTCCTGTTCCTTTGCTCAAGAAGGTACTAACCCATGTGGAGTTAAATTGGACTGTATTTTAGGCTATTGAAGATCAGCAGAACTGTGCCCATAAACCAATTCACCTTTTTAGTTGTCCTGTCTAACAGAGGAGAAGGTTATCACTGTCAGACTTTAAGTTACTGGATGTCAGAAAAGTTTAGTTGTGGTTCAAGCTGTTGTCAAATTTGTTGGTGATGAAGCCAAGATTCTAGGGGGGGGGGGGGGGGGTAGGGGCTGAAGGGAGGAGAGTTGTTTTTCTTTCTTTTCTCTTAGTCAGAAACTTACTTTTTCTTTTCCAGAGGTGTCACTGGTTTGTCTTTGGCAATATTACATTTTCTTAGGGAAAATGGAGGAAGGAAAGTAATTTCCTTGTCTTTTAGCAGGGGCCAGCTACCACTTCTAAAGCACAGATTAGCCCTGTCCTCTTATACAGGTGTCTTCCCTTCTGAAATTTCGGTAGAATTTACTGAATTTGATATTTTCTCCCACAGGACATAGTAGTACTGAGCCAGAGGGATCATGTGCTGGAGGCATCTTCAAAGTTGGAGCTATAGTGGTTTGCGTAACTTGGCAGTGAGCACCTCTGGAAAGCTGTAGTGTTTCCTTTGGGACTGTGTGCACTTTTGCCTGTTCTGTTCTTCACTGTTTTCTTACTTTCATTTTTTTCAATCCAGCCCTGTCCTCTTCAGCAGATAGCTTCAGAGTCAGGTGTCCACAACTGGTGCCCATGCTCTCCTCTAACCACAGCAAGCCGTTTCTCATTTTGTTGTGGGTTTTTTAAAGAAGATAAGAGCAAAAAAAAGAGAAAAAAAATTATTCATACACATTTTCAGATGTATCAGTCTGTCAGGCCTAGAAGCCTCCATTTTTTTTCAGGGTCCAATGACCTGCCTGAAACATCTGCACGTTTACCATTAAGCTGCTGTATTCTCCCAGTCCTCATTCACAGAGTCATTTTTCTCTCCTGCATTATTACTTCCCAAAAATGACTAGTTAAAGGATATTCCACAGTATATTCATCTTTCAAATGCAGTTCTTGCAAGTAGTGCCAAGAATGATAAACCAATAGATTTCAAATTTCTTATCAGAATGAACCCAGAGAGCTGAAATGTAAAATGAAACTCTTCAAACCCATCGTAAAGGACATTGTAATAGCAAAGTCATGACTACTGCTTGATATTTTCCCCTCCGAATGTTCTCTCCTGGTTAAAAAGCTTTATATTAAAAAGCTAATAAACTAATGAAGAAATGGTAGAAGACAGACTTTGGAACTGGCTGGCAGGATAGAAAAATATTTTCTCAAAGTAACACTAGTAAATGCCACAAACTTGGATGTGTTTCTCTTTTTCACTCTGGAATAAAATTTAAATTTGCGCCATTTTCTAGTGGAATAGAAGAACACAGGAAGCACAAATTTTAACAGGCTGTGGTTGCCACAATGCCATTCATCTCTGCCAGACAACGTTTGACTCATTGAAATAATTATTAAACAATCTCTATCATAAACTGAAATTTAATGAACATTTTGGCAGTATGGAAACCGTTCCTCTCAGCTATGTTTGCTTGTTTTACCTGCTTGCCCATATATTGTGTTGCCTGACAACACTTTCCTGCATTAAGGAAAACCTCACTGTATTCCAGCTGGGAACACATCATTGCCTTTGCTTGTTATAAAGGTAATGGTCGTTGCTGGTCCAGCTGAGAAGCCAGAGGGAGCATTCACAGTGTAATGCACAGCTTGAACCAAGCAAGAGGCAGTGGAGGGGGCCTTCTTGATTCAGCCCTTCTTTCCAAGGTGTGGTGAAGGCCCCCTCCACACAGTTACTTGAGGTGTTTACTCTCCTGTGCATGCTTTCTCCTAGTTCTCCTTTGCTGTTACGGGCATGCTGCAAGGTTGAACAAAAGCAGGCATAGCAGGCAGGATGCAATGTTTCATCTTGGTCAGCTTTAGGGAGCTGATGCAAGCAATATCTGTGCTTACTGCCCAAAGGACAGATTATTTTGTGTGTCACACTCCAGTGGAACACAGAGATTCAAGAGCCAGAGTTTCTTCTATTTATTGTTTGGTTTTGACATTTCCCTGGAGTTGCAACAAATCTCTGCCTGTGTTTAAGAGAATAGGATTGTTTTCTGATTCATCAGCAAAATTTGCATCATCATCTTTGATACAGAGTAGGTTTTTACTTCAGTAGCCACTTCTGCCTCCCAGCCAGCATTACCCAGCACATTTTTCCTCTTCCCATAGTGGCTGGGTCATTGAATACCCTGTCTGTTGCTGCAGGAATTTTGGGATCTTCTTAATGTTACATGGCTCCAAAGCAGGAGATAGCCATGTCCATGGGACAAAGGTTTCATTAAGCCCCACTGTATTTCTCCCATGGACAGACTAGCAGCAGATTAGTCTCTAAGTGTGTTCCTACATCATTAGTTTACTGTGCTGGGTGGGAGCTATTTAAGTGTGAATTTTCATTCTGTCAATACCTGCAATCTTGTGTTATGCACAGCGGTGTGTAAGTGATGCTTTCAAAGTAATTTTCCTCCACTGGAAGTTAAGTTGAAGTCACAAGCTGGGATTGAGCATCCCACCTGCAACTTGGATGCAAGGTCCTCCTGCAGTAAGCATGTGCCCCATGCGTGCCTAGGAACAGAATTCATTGCTGTGGGATATTACAGATTGCAGTAAGTCAAATCCTGGTCCTGTGAGC
This sequence comes from Dryobates pubescens, assembly GCF_014839835.1. NCBI lineage: Eukaryota > Metazoa > Chordata > Aves > Piciformes > Picidae > Dryobates > Dryobates pubescens. The sequence goes on along the minus strand of NC_071657.1, from coordinate 114,552,516 downwards.
TTTGACCTCACCCCAAGGCTGTGCTGAGCTGACAAAGTTGTGTATGCTGTGGGTAAAATTACATTCGATGTTTGCAGTGGAGGAAGTGTCAGCAACTGTGTTTTGTCCCACAGACCACCCAGTTGTACCATGCTGCCATTGGAAAAACCATGGAATTAAGACAACTAAAACTGCTTTACTGAAGGTAGACGTAGAGAGTGAGCAGAGCCTCACTTAACACTGGCAACCATGAGCAGTCTCCAGTGTTGAGGTGAATTTTCTTGTAGCTTATGTTTCATTCTTGCAACAGAGATGAGTGTCCTACCTGGTTTCAAACAGAGGGAACAAATCTTAGTTCTTACATGTAAGGCCTTTCAAATAAGGTCCTGCTTTAACCTGATTTTCTGCCTGGGGTGCAACAATGAATTTCTGCAGCTTGAGCTTGCCATGTTGCTTATATTCAACATATAATGGGAAGCCTTCAGAAAAATACAACCTTATTTGCAGTGTACAAAGCCAATTGGATTTTGGTTAACCTAATTTCTAAGTGATTACAATTTGCTAACAATGTAGGTGTGCTATAGACGCAATGCACAGGGGGTGACTTTTTATTTTAAACCATACAAGCTTTCTTTTATTCATGTTATTCAGGCAGCCTCATGATAATTCACATTTCTAGCTCTCGTGTTGTTCAATCACTGCTTTTTTCTCCTTCCCTATTGTACTCTCACAAATCATACTCACTAATTTCTGAAAGCTTTTCATTTCTCTCTATAGGTTGTTGTTTCGTAACATTTTATACAAGAAAAGCTGCTCTTGAGGCACAGAATGCACTGCACAATATTAAAACTTTACCTGGGGTGAGTACATTTACTTTTTGATCCTAAGTATTTTATTGACAGAAAAATAGCCCTTTTGCTCAAGATGCTGCTTGGTGCTTCAAATGACCTTGATCTTTTCGTGGAAGGTGGCTAACCTGATGATCTGTCCTGTAACGGTGCCAGTGCTGTAGCAATGGCATCATCTCAAAAGGCAGTTGCTCTTTTGTAGAAAGCCCTTTGGCTGGAAACAGTGCTGATTCCCGCTGACTAGCGGCAGTTACTGAAGTGCATGGTAGATTCTACTTTTTTTCTTTTCTTTTTTTCTTTTTCTAATTTAAGGTGGGGAGGAGGAAAGACCATATGGCAGAAAAACATTGCACCATTGGGGCTTCTAGTTTGAAAAGGAAGAGAAGGGAAAAAGACAAAAATACAGCTAACTTTGTTAAACTAAGCCTTTATCCGCGTGGTTTCTAAACAACCTGACTGCATTGCTGTGGTGGCTGCACATCAGGGTACTGTAGAGCATGGTGCCATTTAGCTGCTTGTACACTGTCATCCTGTTCCTTGCCATCATCTTTCCTGAGCAGTCTGTTCTCACTGATGGCTCACACCAGTGGCTGAAACAGTTGTGGTTTTGTTGTACAAAATGCAGTTTGCATTATCATACAGTAGTTCAGATTTAAGTCACAGAGAGAAGTCTATCACTGGTAATTGCATGAATTATCTGAAATCTTTTTCTAATGCTTTCTTCTGCTGAATGTAGCCAAATATATTTGGGATGGGAAGGGAAAAATACTAAGGGTGTATTCCCTCCTGATATAGGGAAAGTGTTCACCTGTATGGTTGGAATGTAGTGTTACAGGCAGATAAATAAATAAATAACTAAATGCAACACTGCATTGACTGGACTGACAGTTGTATGGCCTATATCTGCTTTAGTTCCTACATGCTGTGAAATTGGACACGTGTGTTTGCAGAATTCACATCTGGCCAGGAGTTTATGCAATTCCTGTTAGTAAAGCCACCTCATCTGTCATGGAAATGGCTAACATAGAGAAGTATGTTGGGTAGTTATGTGATCATTTGCAAGTGAAAATGCTGGAAGAGGTGGTAGGAAACCTGCAGAGGTAAACCAGCTACAGGGGTAAAAAAGGAAAATAGTGGCACTTCAGATTGAATTATGTTTTCCAGCAACTGGCCCTTGCAGTGCACAGTGTCAAGACCCTACAATGGCACGCATGGCTTTTGAGACTGTAGAGAATTGGTGTGCAATCCTCAGAGAGAAAGGATGGTTATCAGGGACGCTTCCCTTTGATACTCTTTTGGAGCTCAGGTTGAATCTCGTCATCCTATGGCTCTGTTACCTCAGTTGTTGGCTCCCATCCCCAGTGCCAGAGAATGCCAAACCCTTGGAAGAATGCTTTCTAACCCATTTCAGCTAGTGTTGCACTTAATCCAATGAGTTGTGTAATTGCTTTCTAACATGCTATAAGTGAGATAGCTGTGCTGACTGGCTGGGAAGGGTAAACACTCCAGCAGAGGTGGTCCTGAGCTCCTGGAGCAGTCCCCTGCCCAGCCAGCATTTCCAGATCTAGGTAGGGTGTGGGATCTTACCATGAAACTTTACTGTGAGATTTATATACATCACTCCACTTAGAAGCAGAGAGGATCCTTTTATTTGCTCCTGTGTTCTTTCCTGAGCTCCAGGAGCTGGATGCTGTGTTCTGAGAGATTTTAGTTATCCCAGTAGGTGACTCAAAGGGGCAGATTCCTTCCATGACCTCCCCATATACAGGTGACAAAGCTGGCTCAGCTCTGTATTGCATCTTATTTGAGCAGGGCATCATTTTCTCCTCTGCTTTTGAACAGCTAACAAGCAAGCAGCAGCTAAAGAGACTACTGTATCTTTTGATTTTTTTAAACAAAGCTCACAAATATTTTTTTCTAATGCTGTCTCCAGCTCTTTGTCATTTAAAGCTTTTTTTTTTCTTCAAGCTATGTTTTTCTGTCCCAACTGTGAGGTTACAGACTTTTCTTTTAAGGAAATGTGAAAATTATATTGCCATGACTCTGGGTTCTGGGCTTTAAAAATATTCCTGATACTGCCAGAGATGTTAAGATCTTACTTTGAGATGAGTTGTTATACCAGCTTCTTAAAGGGACACCTCTAACAAAGGCACATGACTCAAATACAAATCTGTTACTTCTCTTTGGGAACCATTTACCATATATTATACAACATAGTCTATGTTTTGTACATGCTGTATGCTGACATTCAGCATATATGGTGATACTGGAATGCTGCATCTGTGTATTCCTAAACTAATTACATTTAAGCACACTGTAAAGTTGTGACACACATGCAGAAAACTGTTCACGTTAGCAGGATTTTCTTTATATGAATTTTAGCAATTTGCTTGTTGTTAGCTCTTGCCCACTAAGCAGTTTTCACTGAGTGAGCAGGGATCAGTAGTAGATAGATCTGCGTGAGAAACAGTTTTGGAGTAAATTGGAAGCAATCTTCTGGCAGAGTTATAAAAAAAAGGGATGAATAAAGATCAAGTTCATTTGGGCATCAAGTGTCAGCTTGCATCCAATAAGCAAGATCTGATATGTAGGAGGTTCAGTAATAAGAGGTCTCTGGAAACAAAAGAATCTGTGCCTTCCACTTTACTGTAGTACCACCATGCATCAGGTAAGAATCATCCTTAAATGGCCCAGGAAGAAAATCAAAGGCAAAGGCAAGTGATTTGTTAGTGTGAGGTAAGGAAAGATGGCAGATGCAGGAGCAGGGGGCTGCAGGGATGCTATAGTGCTTGGAACTCACCTACATTTTACCTGTGCACAGATGTAACTCACTGTCATAGAAACAGTATCACAGGAAGTCAGGGGTTAGAAGGGACCCAAAGAGATTATCAAGTCCAACCTCCCTACCAGAGCAGGACTGTACAATCTAGCTCAGGTCACAGAGGAACACATCCAGATGGGCCTTGAAAGTCTCCAGAGAAGGAGACTCCACAGCCTCTCTGGGGAGCCTGTGCCAGTGGTCTGTGACCCTTACAGTAAAGAACTTCCCCCTTGTGTTGAGGTGGAACCTCTTGTGCTGCAGCTTACATCCATTGCTCCTTGTCCTATCACAGAGAATAAGTGAGAAGAGCCTGTATATTCATTAAATGACCTCTATGTTCATTAAATGATAGGGGCCAAATTATTGCTGGGCTTAGTCACTTTATTTCTTAAGTGCAGACCCGTTCCACCTGGCTTGGTAAGCAGGTTTTGAATCAATATTCATGAAGCCAAAAAGGTGGGAGTTTAGTGTAAAATCTATCCTCTAAGACCTCACATTCAGTTTGATTGAGGTGGGTATTTGAGCCTGCAGTGCTCTATCTCTACTATTTGCATGGGCCTCAACCTTAACAGAAACATGAAAACAGAAGCGCTTTATCTCTTCCTTTGAGCTGTATCCTTTTAGTGGACATGAAGCAAATAAGACCAGACATAAATGATTAATTCAGAATCTTGGAAGAAAATATTGCAGGGTGCCTTGCTGTTTGATTACAAGCCTTGAAATTAGTCAACATTTCCATAATTCTAAACCAATATACACCTGTTTTCCCACTGTGATGTGAAGGCACAACTTAATTTAACAGAAACCCCGCTGTGCTAAATCTCTCATTAAATACCAAGCTAGTTCTGTAATTTAAAGTTGCAGCACCACTATTTTAAGTGAATTGCCTTTGTATTATAAAATTAATAAGAAGTTAATGATGCACTTTGCTGTATTCTCTCAGATATATTTTTTTCACAGCAACAACAACAAAAAAAGATAAAGGAGAAAAACATGTCACCAGCTGACATCTCAAGGCTTTTCTGGTTTTAATCATTTTTTTCCTGAGGATAAAATTCATTCAAAAGAACTTTTTTTTCCCCCATTTTTAAAAACTTTCAGTATAAGTAGGATCAAACATCTTTTTACTCATGATTAGTATAATCTCTCTGTTAGTCACATTATTCCTTGTCGTATAATGGAGCTTTTATCTTTCCCCAAAAAACGTCTTTAGATATCACTTGTTGTAGTAGGATTGCTACAAGGCAGAGAAAAAGATACAGAGTGTTTGAGAAATACAGGCATATTGGTATATATGATACATATCAATGAAATAGGGACAGTTGTCTTCTGTTTACTTGCTGCTGGCATCACAAGTAGCTTTTATGTCTTGTAAATGAACAACATGAATTTCCAGATGTGTCTTTTCAAATATAACATGCAAGCGCATAGCTCAGATCCTAGCTCATGGGGATGCAGTTTGTATTATTCAACTTGCAGTCACGTTGTCTTGGAACAGTGGTTTGGATTTTATTTTAAAAGGAGGAATGGAGAAAAAGGAAAAGCTCAATTTGAATGTAATAATGATCTGCAAAGTGCTTACTTGGGATGAGATGTAGAACTGAGGCTTTAACCAGTCTCATCTTCATTAAGACTCTCCTGGCTTTGTTGGAGGTGTTTAACTTCTATTCCCTAAACAAAATAATCCAATAAATTCTACTCATCTAAATTTGTTCTGTACCTTCAGTTAGATGTAATAATCTTAGTCCCTCTGTACTCTAATTTGCTACTTAGTGAAAATTGGCTTCTGTATAGAGAGCAAACCACAAAGAGCTGTAGGCACAGTCTGCTTTAGCCACCTTTCTAGCACTGATGCTTTTTATTTTAGTTTTAACATGCATTAGCTTAAAAGCCTGATGTGCTCTGTTTTGCTGACTAATGAATCATGTGGGACTTCCTAGCAAGAGTTAAGTGCAGATAGGTAACATGAGAGCATTATTTGTTGGTTGGATTCTCTATAGATGTATAAATATACATTTAGTCCCATGCAGAAGCTATTTAAGTCAGAGTAAATGGGAATCCGTTTATAAAATCTCCACCTAAAGATCTTTGGAGTCTATTCTGTCTTTGAAGTTGAACTGATCTGACATGGTCACAATTGGTTATGCCTATATGTATATAGTGTGAGGGTATATGTGGGGGCAATGAGACACTGGAACAAGTTGCAGTGAGAAGAGAGAGAAGTGGTGGAGGTCTCATAGCTGGAAGTGTTCAAGGCCAGACTGGATGCAGCTTTGAACAACCTGGTTTGGTGGAAGGTGTTGGAACTAGATGATCTTTAAAGGTCCTTTCCAACCCAAACCATTCTATGGTTCTATATTTTGCATATATCCTCATGGCTAAGGTTATCACAGAAAATAATTAACAGCCTGCACTGATTTAGGCCACAGCACTCCTACACTGTTAACAGACTAATGGTTTACGTGGTTCTTATTTCAAGTGAGATATATATATTCCAAGTTGCAGCAAACCCTTTGTATTGAAGTTCTGGCATGAAATTAGAACATTAGCTGTATGAATATATTTAATTAAGGGTTTAACAATGGAGACATACAGTTCTGAGAAAGCTCTTAAAATTTTAACAGCAAGATGAAGTTTGTAGGATATATCTGCCTTCCAAAATATCAGCGGCTTTGTGAAAAGTTGAGGGAAAGATATTTCAATTTTTTTAACACTGTAACAGTCACTACTGGTTTAATGAAATGCTGTTTGTGTGATAGTGAAACAGGACTGGCTTAGAGGGAACTTTAAGCATTGTGCACTGGTTGTAAAGAAACTTTAGATTCCATCTAAGGGTGTTCAATATGAAAACTGATTTTTTAAGAGGAACTTGGATCACTCCTATCTTTTGGTGCTCATTCACAGTAAGGTTTATTCTGTCCTGCACCAGACTGACAATCATAAGCATGAAGCTGGTCTGCCTTGGGGCTTCCCTTCACCCATACAGCCCAGCTCAGCTTTCATATTGAGGGTAAACCACATTTGGTCTGATGTCTCAAAGCAGCACCAAAGCCTCTCAGGGGCACAAGGCATAAGAGGCTGTAACATGGGAGCACTGTACAGAATCAGTTTAGCAGGTTATTTAACCTTCAGAATAATGTGTTTAAAAATGCAAGCATCCATGACAACATACTGTTGTGAATGTTGTCACCACATTCACTTTCTGATAAAATACTGTTTGCCCAACAAGAAGCAAAAAAACCCAAAGTGTTCATTTCATTAGTTCATTCCTGATGAATATCCTGGCATATTCCTTTCTCAAGTAACATTTTCATATCCTTCTCTGCTTTAGGCCTTATGAGTTGTCAGTACTATATGAATATTATGTAAAAATTACCTGTAATAAAAAGGTAATCATCCAATATGACTTCAATAATAGCCTGAATATGAGATATCAGTGACTTAGACTTGGACAAACAGAAAGGGAGCTCAAAGAGCAATTAAGTTAGTTAAGAGACTAGAGTGATTGATTTATGATGACAAATTAAACTCATTCAGTACCCATATAGCATGGCCAAATGCTGTTTAATGAAGGATTGGAATATTCTAGAACTGTTTAAATGATAAAAATAACCAGATGGGAAAGCAGAGAATTCCCAGGGAGTGCCTATTCCTAGGAACTGAGCTATAAGACATTGACTGATGTTGGGAAAGTGCATCTGGCCCATTTCTTCCTGTAGAATACTATGCAAGTGGAACCATGTAATGATACATTTTGTCCAGCTCAGAAGTTGTTTTTTTCAGTTATGCAGAAATGCCACTTCCATCTCTGCCCCTCAAAAAACATTGCCCTGACTTCATCACTTAGATGAAAAATCAATGTTTTCATTAAATTCAGATGGGTTTGCATCTACTGTTACTGTGAAACACAGAATGGATCACCAGCCATGAATTCATAAAACAGTGGAAAGTGACTTAGGAGCCCAGTGAAATCTCTGTAAATAGCTGAACTTGCAGATTAATGACAGAACGATGTATGTTGTACAGGCATAGGGAGAGGGGGAATAATGGAAAATAACTTCTCTAAATTAAGCAAAACATTTAATCCATAATTACGTTGTCCCTTTTTCTCAGTGAAGGATGGAGTGCAGATTTGGTTAAGATAGTGTTCTGGCATGCAGGAGAATGCAGTTCATGTTCTCTCTGGCTTGTTGTTTGTAAGGATTTAACTCTAGACCTAACAAACTTCACCAGTGGACCTAGTTGAGAATGGAGGTCACCATTTCTTCTCTCAATGATGTTCTGTTCCACTGAGTATGAAAATAATCAGGCTCCAGTGGGATGGAGAGAAAGCAAGGAAAAGACTTTGTTGACTAGCACTGAGGGCAATGACTCGAGAACTGTGATATCTGGATATCAGTCCATGATCCCGTAAGTACTTTTATTACTTGGCAAAGCTTCAAATGTTTGGAAGATACTGGACAAGAACAGGAAACTACAGAAAGATCTATTGACTTGAAACAGTGGGAGAAGGAGGCTAAACCTTGATCTGCCTTACTTGGTGGAGGGCTAATGCCCCAGCCTGATCCCTGGGGTATGTCAGAAAGGTGCAGAGCTGCACCAGCTATGGGCATCAGTAAACTATTTCAGGTCACAGATAATTATATCAGACTGCTGCTTTTCCCTGCTGCAGCACATCTGCTGAGAGGCAAGGGCACATTAGCCCAGCTGCAAATGCAGTCAGATGCACTCTCTCTTTTAGATAGCTTTTCTGGAGTAGTTCAGGGCTAATTTTGCACAGCTTCATAGTATAATGGAATTATAGAATTGTTTTGGTTGGAAAAGCCCTCAAAGGTTATCGAGTCCAACTATCAACCTAAGACCACCGTGGCCATTAAACCATGTCCCAAAGTGTCATGCCCACATGTTTATTGAACATCTGAAGGACAGTGACTCCATCACTTCCCTGATTGAATGGAAACTAAATAACACAAAATACTGGCTTAACCTCAGAAAAGTTCCCTAATATGAAGCCCATCCCTAAACTATTCTGGCATGTGGCATTGGGCTTTACCTATGATTTCCATAATTCCAAACAGTTCAGGTCATGACTTCACAAAATGCCTCCAGAATTTAGCATCCAACTTAGAACATCTTATTCAGTGAGGCTGGAGGATCTGTTCACAGAATATTACTTTCAAGCTGGGCACCTAGAAATCACTGATGGAAGAACCTTTTCCTATGCACTTCAGAATGGAAATCTCTGAACAAAACTGAGAGGCCATGACTGGAGCACTGTAGGGTATTGCAAAACTCACCAAGATTTAGGTTGAGATGCTTAGCTAAGGGTAATAGCCCAGGCACTCTCTTAAACAGCTATTTATCGTCTTGCTAGTGTTAGCTGTTTTCTGTTATCCAGAACAGAAAGTACAGGTACTTCAGTCAGTCTCATTAGCACCATGACATGAGCTGTTAGAATTGTTTTCATAATGGAAACTAGTTCAGGGAGCCTTCCTAACTGTCTGACTGTTAGGAAAACAGTGAAATTAGAAAGGCAAATCATAAACAACCTCTGGAAGTAACATCATTAGAGATGCCCTTGGATCCCATGTACCTGCTTGAATAGCAATGTTTGGCACCCACAAACCTGAGTTACAACTAAAGAGCCTGGGCTTCATGTTGTGTTTATGGCAGAGAGACTTTAGCATCCTTCAGCCATTGTGTCCAGCCCTGTGAGCTGTGCTGCCTCTTACAAAGACCTCAGCTGGGTGGTCTATGTCTCTGTGCATTGCTATCAAAGGGATGTGATGTTGTCTCATTTAGTGTTTGTACTCCCATGGTGGTGCAGGAAGCTGAGGCATCTCTAGCTAGTTTTCTCCCCTCTCAGTCAGGTAATGAACCACACTGTTTAGATACACTATGCTGCGGTATGTGACAACATACATACTGAGAGAAAACGTAAGTTCTTTCTTCTCTGTGGTCATTAGAAACCCCATATGTTCTGGAAAACCAGGTGGAACTGGGTGACTTGACTGAGCCTTCTACTCTAATAACATGCTTTGACCAATTATATTCTGCCTAATTAAAAATAATCTTTGCAGACCCAGAGAGATAATTGATTTTTTGCTCATTCTGTGGAAGAAATGATCATCAGTTTACTTCGAAGAGCCACTTCTTTGTCTGCTGTTCACCAGTGGTGTGCAGAGCAATTATTTCTTTTTTTCCATCAGGGTCACTGGGGCTGCTAGAAATGTTCAGGGATTCATTTGGGTGCATGCACCTCTTTGGGGACATTATAAGGGGCCTTAAATTCCCACCCTGAAAAGTTAAGGAAGACCCCTACTTGCACAGCTTATATTTTAGGCTCTCAGTGTGTGGAACAATTGATCAGCACCCTTTAAAACAGAAAGTAAATATCATTAAAGTGTTAAATACTTTTTAACAGGAAAAGCAGTACCAGAGTGGGCAAGCATAATGCTTGTCTAATTTTTGGAACAGTCCATTTTTTCACTTACAGCTTTGTTGAAATCAGTAATGGCTTTGCTCCCAGAATGTACCCTGAGTATCTCCAGGAGTGGAGAGAAGCAGTCATTGAAAAACATGCCACCATAACTCCATTTATTAGCAAGCACCTGTCTCTACTGCCTTGTGCCAGGGAAGTTAAAAAAAGCTAAAACTGCAGAAGAAAAAGCACATTGAACTAGAGTCTTAAGCAGTGGTAAACAAAATGTAGCTTACTTTGTGGTTGATTTTTATCCAGCTGCAGCCCAATATCAAAGCAATATCAAAGGCAAACTACCCATTAATTAATTCAGACTGACTTCACAAAGCAAGCTGGAGCTTTAGCTGATACCTGTTTCTGACAACTTCCTAATCTTCACAAGTTGTCATTAAAGATGGCATTAAAGCAGTCTGTAGTCAATCCCAGCTCTTGCCCTATTGTAACTCAGAGATGGGCTATCTCCCACTGTGGGGAGAGAGTGGGGTGCAGGGAGGGGGAAGAGATACACAAGCAGGGGTTAGAATAAGCAACTTTGCTTCTTTGGAAATGGAATTTGCAATGTATCAGGGAATCTCATGAATACATTGCCTCTTTCATTCATCCTAGGAACACTCACCCAACCCCCCTTGCAAACCATTACAAATTACAGCGAGTGGAGATTTTCTCTTCTGAAGAAGAAACACAGGTTAAAAAAACTGAGAAAGAAAGAAGCTCATTTCTCAAAAGAGTAATTTGAAGTCTGTAATGATCTTTAAGAAAGTATGAATAGAGCCTTATCACTGATTTCCAGATAGAGAACACAGGATTCTGGAATGACTAAAATAAGATTGTGGAAAATAAGACTCTAATAAGAGGATAAGATTAGTTTTAAACTAAGAACTGAAAATCAGGTACCTCCATAAGTGAAGCTTGTAATTCCACCATGAAAATAAACAAAACATACTTGTGCTCCTTACCACGGCCAGAATCTCTTGATGGGATTACAGCCTCATGCAGAGATGTGAGGTATGCGATATCTTTATATTTCTATTCAGCTGTGAATGGCTCAAATAATTGAAGGAAGTTTATGTTCTAGACCATCACTTCAGCAAGTACAGCAACTAATATTATTTTGTGTCTAACTCATGACAATCCCTTAGAGGAAAGTGTGCTGTATTATTATACAGTATGTTCATTTCAAATATTGCAAGGAATACAGAAAGGATAAAGGCTGTTGCAGGAGTGCCTTGGCAAGCATCATGGCACCATGGATGTAGATGGTGCATTTATTTCCTCCAGGCCCAAATGCCAGTGACAAATAACAATTATTTTTTGTTATAGACAGAATTGAGGATTTACCGTCATAAGAGGTGAAACAAAACGTAGAGCAAGTATCAGGAAATAAAAACAGTTTCCGTCCAATTAGAATAATCTTCTAAAAGAAACAAAGTTAAATCCTAATCCTTAGGGGCATTTAGGGTAGGAAAGAATTAGAAAATATATGATAGGCAGTAATCCTGTATTGGCATTAAGTCATTCAAGATGAGCTACTGGATTTTTTTCATCTCTTATTTCTGCAGTTACTAAGAAGTGAAAGAAATTGCTATGCTTATGGGAATATGGAATCCTCCTATTTGTACAAAAACATGTGATTAACCACAAACAAAACAAAACAAAACAAAAAAACCCCAAACCACCACAAAAGATGTTGGTACGGAAGAGCTACGGACATTTTAAATGCTGTGCTTATGCACTTGTCTGGGAGGCTTTGAGGGTTACTCAGGCAGGCATGTCCCTTGCCTCTTGTAACCCTATTCATTTTGCAAAGAATGACATGGATTTGTCCCAGTTTAAAACTAGCCTGATAGCTAACAGCTTTCATGTCTGGCACTTGTTTTCTTCCCTGTTGACATGAGAGCCAAAAGTAGAGAGTGTGACTTGGTGAAAATTTCTTTTCTGCATCCATGCCATCCTCCCCTGTGCTTTCATTGCCCTCTGTTAGCTTCACCAAAACTGCAGCAGCCCTCAGGCTGCATTAGCCCCACTCAGAAAAAATGGCATATGCCAAGAAACCAAGAGTTCAAGACTTCCCAGTAGCTCCAAACGTTACCTTTGGAGCATATAGCATGAATAATGTGAGAGCTTTGAGCTCAGCTGTTTTTATCAGAGGACTTTGCTGATAGCTTTCTGTGGCCTCCAGCTGTTCCACCTGAAGCCATCTCTGCAAAGAGATTTCTTTGACCTTTAGGCAAGTTGTGCATGAAGATGTTACTCATGGGGCACAATACAGAGAAAACATCTAATTGAGTAGAATAGCAATATAAAGAATAAGTAAGAGAATACAGCTTTTCTCATACTGACATTTATAGTCACTGGATGAAGCATGTTGCTGTTCTTTTCAAGGGAATCAAGAGGCCCAGTCTCTGGAAAAAAATGCATTAAAGTTCCTATTTGGGGTCAGATACTAGTTCAGAGCTCTGCAGATGGGTGGAGGGAGGTTGATTTTGGCCTCACTGGTCCAGATACGGTCCCTTTCACTAATGAAAGCTTAATCACAGTTTGGTCCAAACACGATAGCCAGCTGGAACTGACTCATTCCTCAAAAATACATGTTTTACTAATGTTGCCCATTTGAGTTTTTGTTTGTTTAGCTTCCCAAGCACCTATTGAGGGAAATATTTAAATACATTACAATTCCTTTAAGAAGAGCATTATAAATGTATACTGCATGTTGAGAATGAGTAAAAAATGCTTTCTTTATCCCAAAGAAAATACTGGCAGAACACATTAGCTAGAGAGGTGCTAAAAGATTTAAGGAGAAGGCATTCATACAAAAGGTGGTTAAAAATTACATGGTTCCTTACTGAGATTCTTACTGCTGTTTGTGTGTATACACTACTGGACAATCATATTTTTGTGTGGACAGCATGTGTTTGTGGTTTGAGATTGCCCTAACATTCTGTTTTCATAGATTGATTGAACATCAAGCTATCTTTTTTTTCATTCTCTCCCTACAGCCAGATTATTTCGCCACTGCAGAGTATTGGCATAACACTGAGAGCTTTTATTTGGATGCTGATACTGGTTATTTGTGGAAAATTCCTGTAACTTCAGCTCATGGAGAGCTTAAATAGAATTTATGAGCCATATCCTCATTTGGTGTAAAATGTTATGGCTCTGCTGGTTAAACAAAAAGAACTGTACTATTTACCTCAGCTGATCTCAGTCAGGAGAGTAGGGGTTTTGACATCTTCACTCAAAAACCCTTTTCTACCTGAATGCTTTGGCTATTCTGTGCAATATTTATGGAGGCATGGATGTTGACAAGTAGTCTGGGGGTCATATCTGACCTTTGGAAAAAAAATCTAGATTACCCTGTGTTTGGCAGTAAGGAGGAATTTGACTGACTACTGGAGAAACAGGAATTGTGAATCAAGTATTCTGGACTCAGAACTGCTCTGCAGCTTTGCTAGATGAAAATGGCGGCAGCCTCACATCATAAGTGCCAACTCTTTCTATAAATTGTAGCCTTTGCTCTAATTCAAAAGGTAGAATTTCAATAGAAGTTATAATCTGGATGCTTAGGGGGCTTATTTTAGACTTACCTCAGTCACACTTTTTAGCTAAAAGATGTTCTTGCTGGTACATTGTAATGCAAATATGAAAGCTTTCCAACAGGAACTTTAGGGGGAAAAAAGGTTTGCATAAAAAAATAAAAATCCCATAGCCTAGAATTTGAGTTTTATACCAAATAATAGACTCTAGTTTCTGTCAGAAGAGGAGATGAAGTGTGTTGTGGGATCAAGGTGACCTTCCATGCTGCAGAAAGAGTCAGGCAGAAGATCCACTCAGTAAATGAACAGAAAAATCTGTTACATGAAACTGAAAGAGTGGTTGAGGCTTGTTTCTCTTATTGAATGAAAGGCAAAAATGGAGAAGATACGTATTGATGAGATAGAGTTGTGAAACGGAGGCCCCCTGACTATGCTTTCCTGTTTTTCTGAAATGTTGCTGTTGCTGATCATTCCCTTTAAAGGGTTATTTCCTGAATTTCAGCTTGGCAAATGTGGAGGATATTGCTGAGCATAATCACGTGGTCTTTTCCCAGAGCATAGTTCACAGAGGAAACAGTACATGCAAGCACAGAACAACGTAAATCTTAGAATAAAACTTCTGCAAAGCAAGCATTTAATATCCTGCTAGCCATGCCCTCAGTCACAACCAAGTTTGTGTTTTGCATTACAAAAGCCATTGCAGGCTTTTAAAAACCTTTCATTTAAACTTTTTTTTTTTTTCCCACAGTCATCAGTTGCCTAAAAGATAATTTATCTTGGTTTTATTTGAGATTGTGCTTCTGGGGGACAAGAAGGAGGGATGCATTCATTTTTTGATAAATTTCTAAAAGTCATCCTACATGTTTATGTGGTATCAGAGGAATTTGTATGGAAAAGGAGGAGTTTTCATGTGGACCAGCTTCAAACATTAACATCCTAAAATGGTGCCCACAGCCTCAGCTACTTGAAGAGTTCCATTTGGCATCAGGAAAGATCCTGAAGGAGGACCAAATTTCCCTGAGTGTGCCATCAGGAAGCACTGAGAGTGCTTCCTAAGCAAGGAACTTTTGCTTGGAGAATGAACGTGAAAAGTGCCTTTGCATATCACTCAAGTAAGCATAAGCCTCTACTTTGCTGTCTTCCCCTTCTAAAGTGTTCCATTCCTGTGGGAGATGGGAAGACTTTACATAGAAGATAGGATGCTGGGCAGCATGTTTTGACATTGCTCTGGCTGTTTTCCAAATATTAATATGAGGCGTGGAAAGGGATGGTTCTCTTAGATATGAAGGAAGAGTACTCCTTTTTAAGTATCAGCCTTTTGATGACTTCTGAAACCCAACGCCCAGTTAGGGAGATGGAAGAAAATACAGCTTCAGAACACTTGAGTCATGTCCAGTGGGACATTGAATGTGAGGCTTGTGTCATGCTGGAAACTGAGTCTTGGCATCTTAGATCATGCTGGGCAAATCCACCCGATGAAGCACAAGATTGAATTATTAGTTGAGATCCCAAATCCACAACGGCTTGGCTGGCATTTGGCTCCTGCAGCTATCCTGGATCATTGCTTCAGGTTCTTACATTATTTCTTGAGTAAGGTATCTGGGGAGTAGGACTATAAAAATAAAATGCTTGTGTGGAATACAAGGCTCATTACTGCCTTGCCTATACCTGGTGATAAAACTGCAAGATTTCAGCTTGAGAGACTTGGCTTTGATTGCAGAATAATTCCAGATGAATCACATGTAGACTCTGTGCCTTTTTTCCTTCATCATCTTCCTTTCTGCTAAAAAGAGATAGCAGCAGTAAGCACCTCACAGTCGTGTTAGGAGGAGAAATCAATTAGAGCGTGAGGACCTCAGGGTCTGCTGTGGTGCGGACAGCTCGGCTGCCTCCCTTCAGATAGTCATTGTGGGCAACGCAGTGCCTTCCCTGCATGACACTGGGCTGCTCCACCACGCTTCATTTTCTCCTCAGAAACATAGGCAGCAATTTTTGCTGTTCACGGTTACCTTGAATGGGTGCTAAAACTGAGTCAATTAATGTCACAGAGAGACTTCTGTTATCTTTCTGTGCCTTATCATTTTAATGCAAAGGGGAAAAATCCAACACACTGACATGCAAACTTCAATTGGCAAAATGTCAACAGAAGTTATTGCCGCTCCAGATGAGATGGATAACTCTTGCTGTTAAAATAATATCTGATGTCTTGCTCAGATGTCTAATGGGTTTGCTTTTTAAGCATGGATGATACAAAATATCCCCAAGGCATTATTCCCAACAAGATATAGAATCCCACTTAATGTCTATTTTTAGGATTGACTAGGCTCTGTAAAGGCTCATTTGTTTGAAGAAAAGATAGTTAATCGCTTTGGTTTCCATGTGATTTTGAAGAGAGAAATTTGGTCATACCTCCCATCCTTATATCCACTCCGTTTGGCTTGCATATGTCCTGGAGTTGTTGCCATTTGTGTGGGTGGTAAGAAATGAAGAAATTAAATAAATGGACTAGAACTGCTAACAGAGCAACAGTAGTTATTTGTACATTAGGAAGTGAAGTTGTCACTTCTAAGACCGGTAACTTTTTCATTTCTATACAAGAGTACAACTTTTAAAGGCAACCAAGTGTCATAGCCTAATTAGTAAATGTATGGGAGGAACAGCAGGATGCAGGGGGGGATTGTGAAAGGGTTCACTAGAACATTATTATTATTTTAAAGCACAACATTGTTTTTAGTCTCTCAGGCTAATGTTCAATATAACTTGAATTTAAAACACTTTGAGTGTAGTGGATCACAAATGACTGAATTGGAAAGCTTCCAAAAGTTGTTGAATTTCAGCAGTTTTAGTGTTCTCCAGTGAAAGAAACAACTTGTTTTAAGCAAGCTATATGCTTGTTTCTCTGCTCTAAATAGAAAATAATGATGTGATGCATTATTGCTTGAACTATATTTAGCACCCATGAGCAATGCTCATTTTCTTCTGCTTCTCTTTCTTCTTTCTTCCCTTCCTCCCTCTCTTTCCAAAATACATGCACATATATATATATGTCTGACAGTAATCTAGGAGTCCAAATAACAGATCACATTCTTCCACTGCTAAAATTGCATGAATACCTAACACAGTTTAAGTCCCTTAAATTGGGATTTATGAAAGGTTGACAGCAAACAATCTTCTAGCTATGTCATCACTCAGGCAGTTACAGCTACTGGTTTGCATTTATTTGTGGAAGTCTACATTGTAGATGTACCTGTGAATAAACTAAGGTATATTATTTAAACCAATACTGGGAATCCAAAGTTCAGCCTATGACCGCAAAGCAAACAGAACTGCAGCATTGTTTTTGGCATTGGTTAACACTTTCCTGTCTGGTGTGTGGGAATATTTAAGGGAATAACATGGGCTAGACACTGTTCTGACCAGGAAGTACAGGCAAGACCATCCTGTTTTGAAAGGAGAAGTATAGCTCTGTAAATGCAAACTCTGCCACACCACTTCTCTTTAAAGCCAGACAGCAGTCCCTTGCCTCTGCTATTCACTAGTATTTATTTGGCCTCAGAGACCATGCTGGTTCCCAGAGAGGTTCACTGAAGCTGTAGCCAGATATTGACTGTGTAATTCAAGTTAGTTTGACCCTAGAGAAGTTGTTCTAAACAGTTGTCTTTGGTAGGAAAACACAATTCTTTCATGTCTAGGAAGCTTGTATTACTTCTGAGTCGCAAGCCTTTAAAAAATCAAAATCAGTTGGCTCTGAAGTGATGTGAGAACTGTGCTCAGAAGCTCCTCCAAAAGGATCTTACTGAAAAACATGGGAACTGAAAGCTGAAATGGGAGGCTGGGGGAGGTGTGTAGAGGTGTCTGCACATAATAGTCAGAAAAAAATTGATCTCTGAAGACAATGAAAATCACTTAATCCTCTGGTACTTCTGGATGATTTTCTCTTCTTCTCCCATTCTTCTGGTGGGTCAATACATTCCTTCTGGACTTTTAGACTCAGTGAAGGTGTTCAGGAATCTGGAGGGTACAGATTTGGGTTCTTCTTTTCCTTAGGCTACTGATCTAATTAAATTGCACTCACTAATTGGATCAGGAGCTAGAAGAAAACTTTACATTAATTTCCAGACCAGAGTTAGGCAAATAATGCAAATTTTTCCCACTGTTTTTCATAGTGCTGATTCTTTAGATGTTTTTCTTCTCCCACACCCTTAGCCTGTCTCTGTTGCTCTTTGGTTTTCCTATTTGTTCTATGGATTTATTATTCTTCCCCAAGAATATTAGAATTTCATTAAGGTCTTACATCTCTTTTTCTCTCTCCTTTGTAATCTCCTGCCATTTTACAATTCTGAGATGTACAAAATGTGGCAAAGTCCCATTTGGTTTCAACAATGATTAATGCTAGCAAGAAGCAAGTCCAAAAGTGCTTGAAATTACAAGATATATGCAAGCTGTCATCATTTTATCCTATTGCAGTTAGTTTGATTTGGATGTTATGTGAATAACCCAACTTCTTCAAATTTACCCTTTGTTTGAGGAAAGGTTTAGCTCAATTCTGTGCTGTGTTTCCCCACAATGCAGTCTGCAAGGGTAACAGGTAAGGGACAAACTGACCTGAGGCATGGCTAGAATCTTATAGCTGTGGCAAATGACAGGGAAGAGAGAAAGGGGACAAGTCTAAAAATGCTAAGAGCTCTAGATATCTGCTGATGGCTTTAAAGGGTTGTAGAGCAATCATGAGAGGAATGGTAAGGAGTGAGGCGTCATAGATAACATCCTCCACACACATCCCGCAGACTCCCATGGTGTAAAGTCAGACATTGCTTGACTTTACAGGACTTTTAGGTGATGGTCTTTGACATACTGAGATGGGTGAAGGCATAGGCAGGTTTATGTGCATTCAGGGTCCTTTCTTGATAAGTGGTTTTCTTTCCTTAAGGCACAAGGAATGGCAGGAGTGAGGCACATGCAGTCTGCAGTGGTGGGAACAGAGAATAAGCTGGTAATAGATCTAGTAATCATGTATGAAGATGGTTTTGCAATGGACTGTAAAATAATTATTTTTTCATAGTGTAAATACTTGGCCAGAGGTGCTGAGGGCACCCAAATTCCACAGACTGAACACAGCTGCAACAAATTGATGAAGTCAAGTCCTTCATCTTCACTGAAAAGCATTTCCTGCTTTTTGATCACTGAAGTCCTCTATAAGACAAACTTACTCGCATATGTAACAAAACACCTCTTACTAAACCAACCAATACCAAACATTTAGAGTGCTGACTGCCTCAGCATACAAACATTGCTTCACTCCCAGAAATTACTGCTTGCAGGAAGTCTTTTGCCTACCTAGTGTCTGAGTGCCCATTTCTCTTCAGAAAATGGATGGAAAGCAGGTGCCCAAAAGCCTTTCTACCAAATATGATGACAGCTCTAAAATGAGGTTTAAGCAATTGCCAGAGATACGGTGGTGAATCAGAGCATGCCAATCCCATGCTCAGCCATGCCTGGAGACAGTTCTTTCCCGTACACCCCTAGCACTCAGATTTTAAGATTGCACATGATTTGAAGCATCCCTAGACAAAATAAAACACACCATAAGCTGATCGCCTTGCGCAATGTGCAAGCACACAATAGTAATCACAACTAATGACTCTGCTAAATGCTAGGCTGCACACACCTCCTTGTTTGGTTTTTGTTTTGTATACAGAAGGTAACATCGACTGAATAACTAGGATGCCAAGTTACAGATGGGGTTGTGGAATCATATTTGACAGCCGATTAGAGTAATCTGACAGAAATGATGACTTAATCACCACAACAGACTCCAAATTCCCAGATAGAATTCCACCCAGGTTAATCTAATTTCCTTGCAATATTTTTGCCAGAAATAGACTCTTAGCCGGCTTGTTTTCTCCCATGCAGATGTCACATGCCTTTGACAAGAATGTAAATAGGTAGCATTATTATTGTTGGAAAGATGACTTTAAGACTCTTAAAACTGGAGAGGGTGCATGCCTTTGAGAGATTTTTGGGTTGCTCTGGGTTGCTCTGATGTGTTTTTTTCTCTAATGAAGTTATATTTACATACAGTGGAATGTACTCAGGAGAAGGACAGAGGAAAAAAAGATGTAACTAGTCAATTGTAATTCTAGGCCATGGCTTGGGCCTTCTGCTGCCCTCAGCATAGCCAGTGGCCAAATTCTCATTGATTTCAGGGGGATTTTCAGAATTGCATGTTTGACAACTGTTTTGGCTCCTGTGGACTGCATCAGCACCCCTGCTTGGGATGTGCCCAAGGAGAAGCAGTGACATGCTTGGCCTCAGGCTTTGTGTGGCCTCCGTGACAGCACAGGAAGCGGGCAGATGGAGCCTCCATGTTGCTGCCAGCGCTGCCGCAAGGCACCGCACAACCTGGGGCCAGAGGTGTTTTGCCTGCTTGTGGTTGTAAAGCAGTGGCATGGTGTGTTTTGAGACCTATGGATAGATACTGTGCAGACAAATGGCAGGTCATGCTGTTACTTGTTGCACAGGTTTGGTAGAGCTTTCCAAAATATTGCCAAAGAGAGGTTGTTCCTTACAGCCCATACTCCAGTCTGGCTTTGATATCCTCATGCACAGTGCTTGACAGGAGGAGCTGCTCACATTCAAAAAATCTTTCCTGGGAGCTGTGTTGCTCATTTTTACTATATGGTCTGAGCACAAGAAGATGGTAAAGCCTTGAAACTATTTACTGTGCTTGTTTTTCTTGCTTTTGCCTATTTATTAGTTACAACTGTGCATTCACAAATACCATATTTTCATAAGCAAAGCTTTCTTCAGGCACAGAAGAAAATGTTTCCTGGTTTCTGTGAACAATATGACATACTGAGGAATCGCTTACCTTGAGATCCATAAGTGTATGGCTTTGTGATGTATAGCTACAATAACAGGTTTCCAGTAAGACATGAAATCCTTCATTTCAGTATATGACATGATTCTAGTGGGTGGCATCTAATTTGAGAAAAGGTTTATATCGTCTATAATCTTTTGGAGAGCCTTGGGTAGCACAGCTATTTTATTATTTTATAGCCTGCAGTTATACAAGCAAGATATAAAACGCATAGATTATTTTCTCTTTTGCTCATTGTAGAGTGAAAGGATAGTACCTATTTAGCCTTTGTCTCTGGCCCTTTAATTTTCCTGTTCACCGCACACTTCTTTAAGATTCATTCTTTTCTTTTCTTTTTTACACCTACTTTTAAATATTTTATGGGTAGGGAGCTTATAATATGTATTGTCACGGTAGTTGTCTCTAGAGGTCAGCAATGAGTTTAATAATGAGATGCGAACCAGTGACTCTGTAAAACCCATTTCAGGTTATAAATGGCATGTTTTATTGAATCTAGTGTTAAAGGTTGTTAACGTGTCTGTTGGTGATGGTCAGGGTTAAACAAGCTTCAACATGAGCCCTCTCATGTTGGGAAACTGTCAGTAATGTATTTTTCCACCTTCCTCTTGACTGAAGCCATGTTTGTGTATTGCATCCATTTTACTGTGGGTGTTTTGGAGTTTCAACTCCCCAGGACAGATTGAATCTTTTATTAGTTTTGCATTGGTATAATTTTGTTAAGCAAAACAGCATCACTCCTGACTTCAGCTTACTGATGCAAATTTGCATCACAGTTTTTTACCAGGAACTTCTGAAATCAAGTCAGAACTCAATTGAAGCATTTTGTTAAATCCTGCTTCATGTTTTGTGAAAATAACAGACTACTGACTTAATGAGCTCGGGGTAATTGCATACAACGGAAGTTTCTGATGTGGTAACTGTGTTTGTCAGGTAACACTGATCTTTGTGACTGTGGTACTGCAAAAATAGCTTTTTTACATTAATTTGATTTAAAGTTGGTTTCACTGGTTCAAGCAGTTTGAAAAGCGTAAGGCTTTTAATATTGTTGGAATTGCCTTTATTCAAAATATCTCCACTTAGGGGCAGCTATAAAGAGAGAGAGATTGTCTGTCTAGAAAAGGTCTGGATTTGACTTGGGTTTTTCATCTGTAACTTGCATATTCCCAAATTTCCATTACTAAATTTTGTTTCCTCTGTTTTCTCAATACTCCATTGCTGTTCAAAAATGTCAATATCTGCAACAGGCTCATGGAGCAAGTTACACCTTTTTTTATTCTTTCACTTTTTACTTACTGAGTAGACATGCTGCATCACATTCCCATGAAATTAAAGTCACCTGCAGTGTCCAATGCATTGTTCATGCCAGAATACGTGTAAAGCACTAGTTAAAGCAGAGTACAACAGAAGTTGCTTTTTTATATATAAATTAGATCGAATAAGAGCGGTGGCAGACAAGTGCTGGGGTATTAAAGCCCTATGGGGAAACAAATGATTCAGAGAGAACAGAATTGTTAAAATCGAAGCAAATTTATGCATCCTGGTGACTACATCCACCTTGTGGCTTTGCCTTTTCCTTGGGGCTCAGTGGGGAGTTCTGCAAGCTGTACAAGGAGTGCATTGATTTCCAGGGCCAGGGAGCACTCTGGACTTTGAACAAATCTTACAGAAACATTCACAGCAATATTTTAGCTTTTCAGAAGAAGCTAGCAACTCTGTCCCTGGAGGAAAAGTGGCTCCACCAGAAGCAATGCAGATTTGGGTTTCTGTGCTGCTTTGAAAGCACATTTGAGTGCATGGATATTCTCTCCTGCTCAGCTGTTTTTATTTCCCAAAGTTTGCCACAATAGCCTTTTCTTATAAAATATAGAACTGCCTCTGACATTTTCAGTCAATATTCAGCTCTACTGTACTGAAAAACTATACAAAACCAGAAAAAGCATGAATTTTTCACCTGCTCACGTGAAATGGTGAGGAGTTGCTGAGGAGAGAGAAGGCAGTGGCCTTGCTGCTGCCAGAAGGGTTGTGCAATCAAATCGCAGAAATTCTGCAGAGCTCTGTGAAAGAAAAGTGGAGGGTTAGCAAGCTTAAATGTCTCCCACATTGAAACTCAATGTGAGGTCAGATCTGAGAGATTTGGAGAAGCTGTAACAAAATTTACCCAAATCCCTCACAGTGGACACCTGGCTGGCTATAACCAATGTCTAGTGGAAAAGCCACATGCACTGATCAGAAGGAGCTCCACTGTGGTGGTGCTGTTATTCCTGAAACATCAGAAATCACCATTAATAAAAATTGTGTTGCAGTTATCAACAATACAGTTTAAGGGAGAGCATCATTTGGGGAAGCTGAGGATACACCATAGCAAGTGTGCCAATGTAGGATGCCATGCATGCACACGAGGCTTGGTTTCTGTTGTTCCTCAGGGCTCAGTACTAGGGCCAGTTCTCTTTAGTATCTTTATCAGTGATCTGGATGAAAGGATTGAATGCACCTTGAGTATGTTTGCAGGTGACACTAAGTTGGGAGGAAGTGTTGATCTGCTTGAGGGTAGGCTCTACAGAGGGGCCAGGACAGACTGGGTTGATGGGCCACTTCTATGAGATTCAACAAGGCCAAGTGTTGGGTGCTGTGATTGAGTCAAAACAGCCCCATACAACAATACAGACTTGGGGAAGAGTGGCTGGAAACCTGCCCATAAAGACCTGAGGGTGTTGATCAGCAGCCAGCTAAATATGATCCACCAGTGTGCCCAGGTGGCCAGGAAGGTCAACAGCATCCTGGCTTGTATCAGAAATAGTGTGACAAGCAGGACCAGGGAAGTGATTGTTTCACTGTACATGTCATTAGTGAGGCCACACCTGGAGTACTGGGCTCAGTTTTGGGACCCTCACTTTAAGAACATTGAGGTTCTGGAGTGAGTCCAGAGAAACGTAAAGAAGCTAATGAAACAGCCAAGACCTGGAGAACGGGTCTTACAAGGAACAGCTGAGGGAACTGAGGTGCTTAGCCTGGAGAAAGGCAGCCTCAGGGGACATATTATTACTGTCTACAACTACCTGAGAGGAGGCTGTAGCAAGGTGAGTGTTGGTCTCTTCCTCCTAGTAACAAGTGATAGGACAAGAAGAAATGGCCTCAAGTTTCATCAGGGGACTTCCAGAAGATTTGGCATTAGAAGAAACTTCTTCACTGCAAGGATTTTTAAACACTGGTTTAGACTCTCTAGGGAGGTGACTGAATCACCATCCCTGAAAGTCTTTAAAAGATGCAGAGATGCAGTGCTAAAAGACATGGTTTAGTACCAGACTTGGTAATGTTCAATAATGGTTGGACTCAATGATCTTAAAGTTGTTTTCCAAACAAAACAATTCTATGATTCTGTGGCTTTACTGCAGTAGGAGGGATATGAAATGAGGAAGAGGTTGAAAAGGAGAAAGTATTAGTTTTTATGGAAACCCAAATTGTGCCATGTTGTGATGGAAGCTTTATAAATGAATATATAACATATCCTGGGGAGAAAAAAAAAACTACTAAAGAGTTATAGGAAGCTCTTACAGGAAGCACAAGTCTCTTCCTCTTTAGTCCTGAAAGAATCAGCACATGTTTTTTTAGTTGTGAGTATAGTTCATTTGTCAAACTGAACTCCTCTGAGTACATTTGAAATGCTCGATATCTCTTAAATTACTTGAAAATTCCATCTCAGTTTTGGCAGTGGTTGAGCTCAAGGAGAAAAAGTTGGTAAAACAAAAACCAAACATGCCATAAACTAATGAGGGACTGTAACTTTAGAGGTCTTCTGAAACTAGGTACAGCAAATTAAAGTTTTATATGAGTCCTGTGGGCTGAATGATCTGGGTTCTTTTAATCTTCCTGGTTATAAAATACTTCTTTACCATTTCATTTTTTCTTAAAAGCCTGTAATACAATGTTCTTTTGAATTTATAGCATTTCAGTGTTGGCTATTAATCATGTATCTTTCTAGCCCTTCATTAAAAAACTGATTCTTGATTATTATTTTTAATGACTATCCAACCTGCCTTACTGTTTGTTCCTCTTTGTTTTTAGATGCATCATCCTATTCAGATGAAACCTGCAGATAGTGAAAAGTCAAATGGTATGTATTTAATTTATATATACTTAAACATGACTCTCTCTAAAGCAAACACAATATTATGAGAGATTTTGCTTTACTCCTTGGGTGGTGAAAATTGTATGAGGTATTTTCCCTACACCTGACATGCTGGGGAAGATGTTGACCTGCTCTGAACTTCCATTTATTCTCTTCTCGAAAGAAAGAAGGAAATGCTCTGATAAACTGTCTTCTCTGTGTTGCAGCCTACCTCACTACACACATTTTTCCCTTGTATTCTCCTAGCAGTGAGGAAGTGCAAAAGCACACGATATTAATAAGACAGAGATGAAATGTTAATGGTGAAAAGAAAAAAGAAGAGAAACAAAACCCATTCCTGTGTTAACAAACTGTATAAGCAGCTGCTGGGCCTTGAACATTTGCCTAAACTCTCTTTTAATAGAATGATGCTGTTTTGAATCAGAGCCAAATTTAGGTTTCAATCATACGCTTGGTTCTGAATGGGGAAAACCACCTTGCAGCTCTCTGTATATTTATTCCTCGCAACGATTGTAAAATGAATGCTCTAAAGACAGTAATATCCATTCAGAATACTAGGGCACTGTCTAAGTGGATGTATATGACATGCAAAATAGGCAGCATGCTAAATCTATTAAAGATGCCAGGTTTGTATATTCAAGGAAATAAGATAATTGGATGGTAACGCAACCTGGCTGTGTGTGATTCTTTAAAAATATATACATGTGTATATTTTGCCCCTTGATTTGTTCCTGTAATTTTCTAAAATATACGTTAAAGATATCATCTGCCTTCTTAGATTGCAAGAGCTTCATTTTCCCATAAGGCCCACATAATCAGAGCTGGTTCCTCCAACAGGCATCTTTGCACCTCATTAATTAGTAATCAGGGCAGAAGCCGTGCACTTAGAGATCTACATACCTGCAAATGTAAATTATGATTGGGCTCTAAATCTCTCCGCAAGGCTTTTTTAAGACTTCTTTTTTTACTAATTGTAGTGCATCCCATTTTCAGGCTTCTCTAAGGATTTATAAAGTTTGGAAGGAAATTAAAACTTTACATTATGCTAGGTTTCCTATTTTGATAACTTCTCAAAACAAATCTGGCCACCCACAGAGGAAGTTTGAGCTGTTACCCATTCATAGTGGAGTGGCGTTCTTCTTCCTTGGTTGAGTCTTAATATTGATTTCTTGCTGTCATTGAATACTCAGAAGAAAGGCCAAGGCATCTGCATGGGCAGAAGGACTGAACTTTTCAGGCCCCACTGTGGTCAAGGAGAACTTCACTATTGGAATCCAAACTCCATTCCCCTTATATTGAGTTTGAAGTGAGCACAATTTGCCCTTAAGTAGAGGAACACTGGCCTGGACCCTCTGAACTAAGTATAGCTTCAATGAGTTCTTCTTACTAATTTCACCTCAAGTTTCATGGCATATTAGAAAAACATAAGGTAGTGGGCCAAAATTGATTTATTGCTTGAAGTTTTTCTTCCTAAAGGACGTTGAACATATTGGCAATGCTCTGTGAGGAATTGTGCAAATTCTGTAGGCTCTGCAAGTAGCATCTTCTTGGAAACCAGGATAGGTTAGCTCCTTGCTGCTGCTGTTAGACTGGGGGGTTACCTGCATGATATTCCTGTCTGCACTGTGAGAATAGTCTCATGATTTCTTTCACCTATCCTTAGCATGAAAATTGTGAGGGCTTAGGGGTTTTTTGCTGTTGTTGCCTTCTTTATGTTTTGGAGAAAACACTTTGACAGATCAGAGGTTGTAATTGTGAAATTAAATACCTTTTTACATTTAGACTCCTGAAGAGCGTAGGTATTTCTGGTCAGCAAGTTCTGGAGGTGGTGAACTCTTCTTTTTAAATTACTGGGGAAAGAAGGCAACCTAATATCATGATGATAGTAACAATGATAAAACTCCCCTGAATGATGAGACATAGACATGGGAAACATGGAAGAGGTGAGAGTTTGCAAGCAACATGGAGGAAAAGAAAAAAAAAAAGAGAAAGAACAGCATAGGGGATGTGGAGGCCTGTTTGGCATGTGCTTCCCAAATTCTTCAGGTTATCCATGCAAGGAGGTATACTATCTATGGCAACAGCAAAGTGTAAACTGTACCTCTTCGACCAGATTGGTTAAGTTCAAAGGGGGAAAAAAAGAAGGCATGCCAGAGCATCTTGGATTTCATGATGTTGTTTGAGTTTTTGAGGAATGATTGAAACCCTTTGATTTCTGAGTAGTGGGAGGATCCCACATTTTATCAGTAAAGTCATATTTCTCAAGTTTCAAAGAGGTTAAAGAAATTCTCTTGATAAAAATTTCATGATAGCTTGTGGAAAGAAAAGTAGAACGCTCCTTACAGTTCTTCTGAGCTTGCACATTTGTGAAGACTTGAGAGATCTGTTCACATTCCATGGTAAGAAGGGAGAGGGATCTCTTCTGTCATCTTACAATTTTCAAAGAATAGTATTTGCTGTCCAATAAGCTGTCACCTCCCCATCTTGAGTGCCTTGCAAAAAGCATTTAAATGAGCATCTAAGTCCAGGAGTACCAGGATAAAATGCTCCTCCTTCTCTATCACTCTTCCCATCCTTAAATGTATGTGAGACCCCACCTGAAGTATTGCATCCAGTTCTGGAGCCCCTATTACAAGAGGGATATGGACATGCTGGAATGTGTCCAGAGAAGGGCCATGAGGATGATCAGAGGGCTGGAGCACCTCTCCTATGAGGACAGACTGAAAGACTTGGGGCTGTTCAGCCTAGAGAAAAGAAGGTGACCTTATTGTGGCCTTCCAGTATCTGAAGGGGCCTTACAAGAAGGCTGGAGAGGGACTTCTTAGTAAGAATATCAGGTAGTGATAGGACTAGGGGGAATGGAATGAAGCTTGAGGTGGAGAGATTCAGGCTGGACGTGAGGAAGAAGTTCTTCACCATGAGAGTGGTGAAGCCCTGGAATGGGTTGTCCAGGAAGGTGGTTGAGGCCCCATGCCTGGAGGTGCATACCAGGCTGGATGAGGCTCTGGCCAGCGTGATCTAATGTGGGGTGTCCCTGCCCATGGCAGGGGAGTTGGAACTAGATGATCTTTGTGGTCTCTTCCAACCCTGACTGATTCTATGATTCTATGTGTCCCTTCAGGAACCTGTTCCATAGCACAAAATGTCAAACTCACCTTGTGGAAGCTGAGAGATAGGTATGGAATAGTGTGTGGGCACTTCTGCATGTTTAGGACTTTAGCAACCTGAAGATCTGTTTTCTTCTCTGTAGGAACTGGGTGACTGATAGATCTATGCAGTCATCTTCATTCCTTCCCTTTGTACAGTAGCTCATGTGTCTGAGTCATCTCTCGTGCAGATGAAGCGAAGATTAATTTCACAGTATCACAGCATAACTAAGGTTGGAAGAGACCTCAAGGATCATCGAGTCCAACCTGTCTCCACAGACCTCATGACTAGACCATGGCACCAAGTGCCACGTCTAATCCCCTCTTGAATACCTCCAGGGACAGTGACTCCACCACCTCCCTGGGCAGCCCATTCCAATGATGAATGACTCACTCGGTGAAGAACTTTCTCCTCACCTTGAGTCTAAACCTCCCCTGGTGCAGCTTGAGACTGTATCCCCTTGTTCTGGTGCTGGTTGCCTGGGAGAAGAGACCAAACCCTTCCTGGCTACAACCACCTTTCAGGTAGTTGTAGAGGACAATGAGGTCACCCCTAAGCCTCCTCTTCTCCAGGCTAAACAATCCAGCTCCCTCAGCCTCTCCTCCTCAGCCTCTTCTTCCACCAAGCTTTCAGCAGCTAGAGTTAATAAAAGCCCATAAACACATGCTTGACTTCAAGTTGTCTGTGGCCACTAGTGTGCTACAATTTAGCAAATACTCAAGTGTTCTAGATCAGGATTTGAATACAATCAATACTTTCAGGCACATATCCTGAGACAGTATGCTCTTAAATGGATCAAAACATCACCACTTTAGGGAAAATAAAAAAATGTTTGGGGTTGGTTTTTTGGGGGGGGGGCGGGGGGAATAACTGTGATCTTAAAATTTATTTGTATTTATTTTTGTAGTGAAATTTGTAAAAGTAATTTTTAAATTCTAAGCATCACAATTTTGCCCACTTGGAAGGAGTAATTAGATGCCATATGTTAGCGCTAACGCTTAGTAAAGTTGATAATTAATGCAGGCAGCTCTGGATTCAGGTGTGACTTTGGCAGATTGTATGCAAGGGTTTTTCACAGGCTTACAAATAGGGACAAAAAAATGCCTGTTTCCCCCCCTTCCCTTCTGGATGAAAAGAAAAAGCAACCAAAAAAAAAAAATCCCATTTATACATAATTAACTGCTCTTGATTTGCTCAAAGGAGGCAACTTCTGGATGGTAAACTCACTCTTTAACTGACCAGCTCAAAAAATTTATAATAAGGAATATAATTTTCATTTTTTCAGGACATAATTTTGGGAGTTTAGAGGAGAGAAAAGGAAATTTTGTTGAATCTTCAGAGAGATTTCCCATGATTATTATAGGGTTTAGTTCTTTTGTAGCATAGAGAAAATAATCTCTACTCCTTTATTCTCTTGGGTTACCACAAGCAATCTAATACAGCCTGCAAGAAATACTCATTACCGAGGCAAATTGAGTAAAGCTAACAAATTAGACCCTTCAGGATGTTATTCTGCAAGTTGGATGTATTGCTGTCAGAAGGCAAGAGGCTCAGTTTGAGCAAAGCTTTCCCCAGCAGAGTCAGATTTATCTCAGATAATGTTTGATGGCTAACGTAGCACTCTGGATTCAAACACAATACCTGAGCACCTGAGGTAGTGATTGGAGAGCTAGTGATGAATGGATTTATGAGAACAACTTGTCTCATTCTGAAACAGACACCTCACCTTGTCACACTGGGTCCCTCTATTTGGGAAAAAGATTCCCACCCTAAGTCCAGCAGCATTAAAAATCACAGAATTACAGAATGCTAGAATTACAGAAACTGGGTGGAGTGGCTGACGCACCAGAAGGTTGTGCTGCCATTCAGCAAGACTTAGACTGAGAGTTGGGCAGGGAGAAATGTAATGAAATTCAACAAGGGCAAGTGTAGAGTCTTGCACCTGGCAAAGAAGATCCCCATGGATAAGTACAGGTTGGGTACTGACCTGTTGAAGAGCAGTGGGGGTCCTAGTGGATGGAAGGTGGACCATAATCCAGAAATGTGCACTTTTGGCCAAGAAGATCAATGCTATCCTGGGGTGGATTAGAAGGGCTGTGGTTAGTAGGTCGAGGGAGGTTCTCCTCCCCCTCTACTCTGCCCTGGTGAGTCTGCATCTGGAGTATTGTGTCCAGTTCTGGGCTCTTCAGTTCAAGGACAGGGAATTGCTTGAAAGAGTCCATCGCAGACCCACAAAAATGATTAAGGGAGTGGAACATCTTCCTTACAAGGAGAGAATGTGGTCATTGGAGCTCTTTAGCTTGGAGAAGAGGAGACTAAGAGGTGACCTCATTAATGTTTATAAATACATGAAGGTGATTGCCAAGAGGATGGAGTCAGGCTTCTCTAGGTGATGCCCACTGACAGGACAAGGGGCAATGGGTGGAAGTTGAGGCATAGGAAGTTCCATGTAAACATAAGGAAAAATTACTTCCCTGTGAGGGTGACAGAACACTGGAACAGGCTGCCTAGGGGAGTTGTGGAGTCTCCCTCTCTGGAGATACTCAAGACCCCTCTGGATGCATTTCTGTGTGACATGGTATAGGTGATCCTGCTCTAGAAGGGGGGTTGGACTAGATGATTTTTCAAGGTCACTCCCAACCCCTAACATTCTGTGATTCTGTTTGGGTTGGAGGGGAGCTTCAAAGATCATGCAGTCCAACTCAACAGCAATAAGCAGGGACACCTTAAATAACTGAGGTTGCTCAGAGCCCCATCCAGCCTGAACTTGAATGAATGTTTCCAGGAATGGAGTTCTACCAGCCCTCTGGACAACCTCTTCCACTGCTTCACCACCCTCTTTTAGTTTAAAAGCAATTACCACTTGTCCTATGGCAAAGAAATTGCTCCATCTTTCTTTTATGTACAGAAAGGCCACAACAGGGTCTCCTCAGAGCCTTCTCCAGGCTGAACAAACCTATCTCTCTCAGCCTTTCTTCAAAGGAGAGGTCATCCATTCCTGTGACCATTTTTGTGGCTCTCTTCTGGAGCCGCTCCAGTACATCCATGTCTTGCCTGTAGTCAGACTCCAGACCTGGGCACAGTACTGCAGGTGGGGTCTCACCAGAGCAGAGTACAGGGGATCTTCTCGCAACCTGCTGACCATGCTTCTCTTGGTGTAGCCATGGATATCTTTACTTTCTGGTCTGTGAGCACATTGCCAGCTCATGTCCAGCTTTTCATCCACCAGTACCCCCAAGCCTCCTTCGCAGGGCTGCTCTCAATCCCTTTGTCTCCCAGTGTGTCTTGATACTGGGGGTTGCCCCAACACAGATGCAGGACCTTGAACTTGGCCTTGTTGAACCTTGTGAGATTCAACAAGCACTTAGCACTGAATGTGTGGCACTAACAGTCCTGGCAGCATAGCTAATCTGTGTTTGTAATATGTTTGGATGGATTAGAGGTCAACCCTATAATTAATTAACCAATATACTGTGCAGTTTCACACCTTCTTCATGTAACTAGAACTTCAGGCTTTGTTCACTGTAACCTTCTGGCTACTTCTGGTGCATCAATGAGGAGCACTCAGCCACCTCACCGTTTAGTTGATTGGGTAGTGTTGGATGATAGGTTGGACATGATGATCTCAAAGGTCTCTTCCAACCTGGTTTATTCTATTCTATTCTATTCTAAATATGTCCTTGTAGTGGGCACTCAGCTCCAAAGTTTTGTCAAGTCCCTGAGAGATCATTAATTCCTCCTATCCCTGCAGCTGGAGCTCAGGACATCTGTGTGTTAGCATGATGACAAGTTTTGGGACTTGTCTGGAAGGTTACAACCCTATCTACAGTCAGTAACTGGCAGGGAGACTCCCATAAGCCATCACATCTTGCTGGGAGTTGTGAGGTCACACTTTGGAGGAACAGATCTCTTGGAGCTGTCCACAGACAACGGATATAATGTTATCTGAGACTAAAACTGGACACCTAATGAATAAACTAGTAAATAAACTTAATCAAAGTGGCTTTAGACTGCCATCCAGAAGTTCTTCTGTGGTCAGACATGTGGCCAAAGTGAGAATGAGCTCAATAACCCGAATTTAACCTATGAAATATTAATATTGTTTTAATTTCCTTTATCTTTTTTACATAGTCATCACTTTAATAACTGAACCTTTAGGGTTAGAATAGAATAGAATAGAATAGAATTAACCAGCAACCCCATCAACCAGCAGCAGAAAGCACCTTTCCTGATCTCGGTGCTTTTGGGTTTTGTGTGTTTAACATTGGGCTCCTCATTTTACAGTCTGTGGGAGCAAACCAGCGGACACAGGCTTAGCTGCTTAAAAGGAAAGTTTGCTAACCTCTAAATAGAATCATAGAATCAATAAGGCTGGAAAAAGACCTCAGAGATCATCAAGTCCAACCTGTCACCAATACATTTGATCCTTAGTTTTTGCAGTCCACTATTTGCTTCCCAAACCATGCCTGCATAGCAGGTAAGAATTCCTTTCAGAAAGAGAGAGCTGACCAAAAAAGCAGAAGCAAATTCAGACAGCAAGTCTTATGGGGGTGAAAAATTCCTCTCTCTGCATGACAATATATCGTTAAAAGCTCTTTCAGTGAAAGACGTGTCATTTTGATGCTGACAATTGTCCCTTTAAATGTTTTTTATGCTGGGCCCCTAGCCAAAAAAAGAATAGCAATTTTCTTAAGCTTAAACACTGATCAGCACTGACTAATAGCCCTGAATGCAGAGCATGTCATCATATCAATATGTTTTCTGTACTCTGAAAGTTTGTCATGAAATCTGCATTTTTAAGATGTACAGTACACGGGAGCTAGATGTTTAATTTACTATAAAATCACCCTCAAGCTGAAAACCTGCAAATCATGTTAGTTAAATGGCATATTCATAGGTTTACTAGTGAAACTGAAGGATGCCAGTGGGGAGTTTGTCATCTGGTACTCTTTGGAAAATTAAAATAAAGCCTTTCTGTCTGCATCTCTTTTCTTTTCAATCTCCATGTGAATCTTTTCGGTTTGAGTCTTCATCCTAAGCAGGACCCATGGGACCTCCTTTGAGATGACTTGGCAGGTATTTGTCCAACTCAGCCGGCAGCTATTTTTAAGAGGGTTGTGATCTAGTCACCCTTAGGGTAGACTATCATGCTATTTTAAGCCTAAAATCAACCCAAATTTAGATTGGCTGGTACTAGCTGACCCACAAGCAGGAGTTAAGGGATTCATAACACAGAGCAGAAAAAACAGATCTATAAATCCCAACTTGCATGTCTTATTTGCAACCCCACATATTCAGCACCTAATAGGTAGGTAACTGGCTCATCCCATATATTCCCCATATATTCTGGAAGGTTAACCTGCGTATGGAACCTCAATATAAAGGGTGTGAATGAAAATGTCACATCTTGAGGAATCTCTGCTGAGGAAAACTGCTTTCCCAACTGTTAAATCCACACCAATTTTCTTGCAAGCTTGTAGAGTGAGAAGTAGGGATTGTAGGAGCTAGTCTCTGTTTCAGGCTCTGAAAAATGCACTCTCTTGATGCTTGCTTGTGTAAAAGCTACAAATTCTTTTTAAAGTCAACAATTCTAAGGAAAAAGTAACTTCAAATGCTTGTTGTGATCAATAAACATGAACTTCTTTTTGTTGTTGAAATTATTAAATGTGCTTTAATTGTTGAGCATAACACCAATAAAATCCTGTGAAAATTGATGCAGTTTCTTCTTCACCTGCAATTTATTCCATTTAGCAGACTCATACTAATACAAAAGAGTTGGGAAGTAAGGGAAGATGCTTTTTTGTTTGGGGTTTTTTTCATTACAAAGATAACTTGCACAATAATAGAAATAAGTAGGTGCACTGCAGACTCTCTGGAATAAAGCTTTCCTTCTTTCTTTGCTTCCCTGCAAACTCTGACAGTGTGCTCATTAACAGTGAGTTGGATTTACATGCCATTTCAAAAAAGAAAGCACTAGTGTACATACTATATAAAAATACTCAGATTTTTGTTTTAATAACGATGAGAGTGTGTGTTAACATTTTTAAGGCTTGCCAGAGTGAATTGGGTTTATTTTTTTTTAAGAGTCTACAGCTTTAGACCAGTACATTTGAGTTTGATTAACATGGCTCTGTGTGTCCTGCTGCAGCTGTCAAGCTTTTGCTGCTATTGGTGACAATGCAGTCAGGAAATATTCTACCAATAATTCAGATAAAGCACCTTTTTCATGTCTTTTTGCAAACTCAGCATCATTAAAAATCAAAGGGTTGGGCTCTGGGAAAGCATTGAACAACCCCTTTGTTAAAGTGATGCCCCAAAATCTACCTTGTGTGCTCCTGAAGGGGAGAGGGCTGTGGTAATCTGAGGGTGGGGGGGAATAAAGCAGGAAAATGTAACGAATTCTTTTTCCAGAGCAGTTGTTACACATCTGCCTTTTGAGGCCATGCATTGAGTTAGCTGAAATTGAAAGCTCAAATAGGATTCACTCTCTCAAAACATTTCTCAGGAATATTTTTCATTAGCTCGTATCATTACATACACAATCCCTTCTTCATCCTTACCCCATCATGATTACTTTCACACATGAGGGAGGTGAGGGAATTTATCTGAATTAAAATCTATGCAAAGATATATTTTAAAAATCTCTCTAACAGAGGATGCTTTTCGCTTAGAAGCTGTGATGGGGAGGTATATGCAGAATGACTAAGGCAGCCAATTAATATGTTATATAAACAGCATGCACCACTAGAAAAAGAGAGAGAAAGAAAAATGAGAGATTTGGGGTGGGGGAAGAAGCGGGGGAAGGGAGGTTGTAAGTATAAAGTGTTTGCCTTAGGACTTGTCTTCAGTTACAGAGCCAGACTCACATGACTGGAGCTTGGTTTGATGTGGTAATGAAGCATTGATCACAGGAAAAAGATGAAATGGCCTTTGCTCATTCATTATTTTTATCTTCTAGCTGTGGAAGACAGAAAATTGTTCATAGGAATGGTTTCGAAGAAGTGTAATGAGAATGATATCAGGGTGATGTTTTCTCCATTCGGCCAGATAGAAGAATGCCGAATCCTTCGGGGACCGGATGGGCTGAGCAGAGGTGAGTGTGCAGTCTGTAAAGTCTCTTTCCTTAAGTGCTAATTGGGAGCTATGTGTCACAGCCAAGGTAGGCATAGCCACTGTCTGCAGCTAGACGTTATGCTGTAATGCATCCCACATGATGAGTGTATCCACGTGAACTTTTCACAGTGACTGAAATTATCACCTTTTATTTCCAGTGTCAAAAAGGTCTTGGTGCCAACATATTAACTTGTGTTATTGCCCTGTTTGTCAGCTGGAAAGGTTCCTTTGCATCCTGAGAAAACACCCTCAATCCTCTGCTCTCACAAAATCAAAGGTCCTTCCCTGACCCCATTTCTGTTCTGTAGCATAAGGCCAAAACCTAAAAAAGACTATAAATGGCTGCTTGAATGCATTCAGGGTCATGGGAATGGGACCATGTTGTAGTTCTATCTCTTCTATTCCTGTGTTTTCTATAACTATATGCAAAACATAGATCTGCTGTAACTGAAAAACAGAGGTGAGCTTGAACCTGAGAGCTTTGTCTGGACAAAAGTTTGTAAAAAAGAGCTTTTCAATCTTGTGCCTCTATCACAACCCAAAATCCAGGGCAGAGGAGTTAAGCAGCACCACCAAGAGTGGTCAAGTGTCTGACCTGAACTTCGGAAATGAAGTGCAGCACAGGCTTCAATAGCTGGTGATGCCTTTTGAGTGTGAAGTGCCTTTTGTGGAAAGGCCTTCTGAAAACATGTTGAAAAGAAAAATAATTGTATATTGATGACTCAGGCTGCATATTAACTCCGTGGTGTATAGACCTGAAATTATTCTCAAGAGTGTGAACCTTCTCAAAAAGTCATTGCCAGGTGGTGCTGAGTGGAAAAGAAAATAGTGATAGTCCTGTCTGTCACTGCAGAATGATGCTGTGGTACCAGCCATGGCCATTTAATGGCACAGGAAGAGAAGTAATTTTTTAGTGTGGAGCTGTGAAAACATCACTTGTTTCCACAGGGAAAAAAAAATTGCATAGAAAGCACAGTTTATGCATTTTATTACATTTTCAAAAGGCACAGAAAAACTAATAGTACCCATTTTGCATATAGGTATAGGCATAGATAAAGGTATTTTTCTTGTTTCCAATAGGCTATAGGATCATCAGTGTTTTGTGCAACAATTTGTGCATGGGGGGTTTTTGTTTTGTGTGGAGCCCAGCTTCTTTAAAACACATTTCAGCAGGGGAAGTTGCAGGTATTTCTCTATTTTGTGGCACTACTTGACAGTACTTAATATTCTACTTCTGAATAATGAGTACTCATTGAAAAGACACTCTGACAATAAATAGGGAGCTGTAAGAAAATTATACACATTTATACATGATTAGTCTGCAATCCCAAAACTTTCAAGGCTGGGATGCAGCAGTCCCTTCAGGCTTGCAAAGCCTCAGATCATGACTTTTGCCTTGGGGAAGACTAGGGGAAAGGTCTGAGTTTGGTTCCTGCAGCTCAGTAATGAATGTCAACTGATGGAGTCGAGTGCTGTCACTATGTTTCTACACCCAACATCGAGTCAAAACAAATATTTCTGATTTTCACTGATTTCATTTTGTAAGTAGCACAGGGAAGATGTAATTGACTGCAGTATCACCCAATAAAGAAATGGATCTTTACTGGGATCTACAGAAATCCCACTGCATACTTGCTTTTATTCAACAGGCATTGGGTATAGTTTGAGCGTGGAAATGCTAATTATGAAGTCCAAGAGGGTAAGTGAGCTTGGTGAGCTAGTTTTATTCTGCCCTAAGTATCAATCTCACAATAATCTGAAGCTGAGTTTTTTTAAGGCATGTCACCAACCTAGCAAGCAGAGCAGCAGAGCCGTAGGTTTAATATGGTGCACTCTCTTTCTGGAAGCTGAAGATCTCAGTCCAGGTTGGTCACACACCAGTAGCTATAGCAGAGTTGTATCCCCTCTGCCACTCAAGTTTATTTTGGTCACAATCACAACTCATATTCTATCATGCCCTCATGCATCATGCCTTGTTAAACTTGAATTGCTTTCTACACACCCATGTTGACACTTAAAAATGAGTTCAGCTGTGCCAACCAGGTTTTCAGGCAGATGTTTATGAAGTTCACAAAACCACCACTCCGTGAGAGAAGGCAAAGTGTTGAGAAAATGGTTGGTATTGCAGTCTAGATGAAAAGTGCTAAAGGAGATTTGCAGTGGAGGCAGCTTGGCTGACAAAGCACAGGGTGAAAGGCTGCTTCACTAGAGCAGCAGGGAGAATGTACACAGTTAAATCTGTGTAACGAGTTCCAACACTTAGCAAGTTTTTAATTCACGTTACCATTTCCGAGATGTTAATTCCCTTTGCTACAAACTGTATTTGTTTTCCCAGCACCTGTCTGGATGTGTGTCCCTCCTAGACACTGCAAAGTGAATGAAAAATAGTCATTGTCTTAGGATAATGCTGTTCTCACTATGCTAGGACCTTCTGGAACTTACAGTGCTCACAGCAGTGAGATGTAAATATGGTCCAATAAACTCTGTTTGGCATCTCCAAGCCAAATCATCTTTATTACCAGCAAATAGTTGCAAAGTTACACTGCTTGGCAGAATGGGTTTGGTTTGTGCTGCTTTTTTTCCTTAATAAAAAGTTTTTTAAAAAGGCCTCAGTTGACTTACAGGCCATGTCTACACTATTACAGCAACCTTACTAGTAGTACAGTAACTGTCTGCTGTCAACTCACGTTGATGAGGTGTAGGGTGGTAGTGTACCACATGGCTCCAATAGCAAGGAGAAATCCCATCCTGCGGCATCAGGGAAAATGTAACACTTTGTGATGAGTGTGATAAAAGGCATAAGATAAAGAGAGAGAGGGAGATTGAACTACTTGTTTCTTTTGTAGCTTCTAGCCAAGAATTGACAGAACTTTATTAACATCGCACCCATTGCTGTCACTACTGATAATGGACCGTCAGCACTTCTACTCCAAATTCCTATTGTCAGTTTGAAACTCATCTGTAAAATGAGACTAAAGTAATGATACAAAGCTCCAGTGGTGGAGCAGTTATAATTTAAAGAAACATATTTTTTTCCCATCAGTCATCATTTGCCTACTGTAGTTCACTCCTGCATTTAAGAAATAATTGTTGTTTATATCTATAACTAACTTATATTGCAGCCAATTACATGAAATAGGCAACAACAAAAATGCATTGCCTTCCAAAGGCTCCAGGATAGTCCCTGTGAAATTAGTTGGCTGGCAGAGAGTAATTCCCAGCTGTGAAAGGTATTAAAATATAAAAATACTCTGTTGGGTGTGGAGATAAAGAAACTAGGGTCTCAGCAGACATGGAGGCTGGCCTTCGCTTTAGCAGGGTTCATTGGAGGATCTAAAGAAGCATGCCACTGCCTGTACTATATCTGTTATTCAAAGAGAAGGATTCAGCCTGCAGGGTTGTTTAATCCAGCATTTTTTCTGAAGAGCTAAGCAGGCTTTACAAAAATTCATGATTGTGATATCATGTGCTAAGCTTCATTATCATGAAAAAGCAGAAGTGAACTGCCTCAGATGATTAAGATTTTAAATCACTTATTGTAAATGGCTTAAGGAAACTTTCAGACCTCCTGACTCCTAGCACTGTGTAATGTGTACATGACCACAGATACCAACAGAGACAGCCATGCAGTGATAGCTGGAGTGTGCAAAAACAGCCAGAAATATCCACATTTGAATTGTAGCTATGCCACTGGTGGGTTGCATTGACTGTAGGTGAGTTGGTCTTTCATCATCTCTCTGTTATCCCATTTCTTAAAATATGGATAGCAATGCTCCTCTACCTTTGTAAAATGCTTTTTTTAGATCAGTGGATCAATTTCTCTGTATCACTCAAGGAATTATTACCATCCATAATAATGATTTTTAAAAATCCTCTTATCCTTCTCAAAGGAACACCATGCAGCAAATTATTCTGCTGTATTGCAACAGATACCAGGAAGAAGTTCATAGCATCCACTAAAAAAAACCAACCCCAAACCCCATAGCATGTACAGACAATTGGACATACCATGAAAATTGTGGAAAAGCTCAAAATGCATATTTCTACATCTTGTGGGTTCCTAATTTTATGATTTTTTTTAAACAAAACATCACCAGGCACATGGGACAAATGAACATTTCTTCAGACATTGATTATAAAGATTTATTTTTCCTTTTATTTGTTCACTTTAAGAGCAGGTTAAAAATAGTGTGAAGAGTTATACTGTGTTTAGGCAATTTGATTTTATGAAAATCTACTCATAACTTTCAGATTCAGAGGTTTTCTTGATAAATTAATAAAAGAAAATTAGTATTTGCATCATAATTAATTGCAGCAAAGGCTAGGTGAGGAGGTTTTATGTTTGGTTTTCCATATGGATATATACTGCTCCTTTTTGAGCTAAAGTAATGTGACGTGCCAGCCAAGGGAACAGCCTGTACAGTAGGTGATGGGAAATGAGGATAGAGGAAGTGCAATATTTTTAACTGGTCTTCAGAAGCACCCCTGTGCTTTATTTCTTTGGCCATAATGTGGTAATTATTTTTTTCTGATTATTATGACACATTTAATTTATTTTTCCCCTGCTGAAACTCTTTTGGGAAAGAAGTGAAAAACATCCAAGTGACCAGTGTCTCTGCTGGCCAGTAACTTCATCTCACATTTCCATTATGGTAGTTTTGCAGCAGTCTACCCCCAGAGGGAAGTCTGAAATTAAATCATTTACAAGAGTTTTTATTCCAACAATAGGGTCACAGAATGACAGTCATTTAGGCACTGTTCTAGAATGTGGTCTTTGGTACTCGTTTGATTCTGGGTTTGTGTAAATTTCAGTTACTGAAGTCTGTACTTTGCAGGGTGGTTAATTAACTGTCTAATTAGAAATGCTTCAAGGGAACCACGAACTTCAGGAAATTTAAAATCTATAATCTGTCATCTGGTCAATAGTCAAGAGAAGTCAGTAAAGTCAAAGACATGAGACACATTTATGGGACGTGCCTCTTGTTGCTTTTATGTGCCTGATATGCATAACCTAAAGAGCTTCACTGTGACTTTTTCAAAATGCTTTACTTTCGGCTGAATTGTTGCACTTGGTCTCTGACCTGTTGTTGTGTGTCTTAAGCAATGCCTAATGACCAAATGTCTGTACAATGAACAATCTGATGTCTTAATTTGTAGCTGAAATGTAATTTAACCACTATGGGTTTTGTGTGATGTTTCCCAGGCTGTTCCTCCCTTCAGGCTGTGCTATATTAGCAGTGCAGAAAAGGGAAAGTCTACTTTGCCATCCCAGCTAAAAATATTTTAACACAACTAGTGCTTGTTTTTATCACATTGCAATTTCCATAGCTTTTTATTCAAGCCTTATCTTCTCTTTAAAATAGGGGCTTTCATCTCAGAGGATCCCAAATACTCCTTGCAGGAGCATTTTGGCAGCTTTTTACTATAGTTTCTTTACAAAAAATGAAGACCCTTATTTATGGTGAGCTAGGAAGCTGTAGTAAACGATTACTCC
This sequence comes from Dryobates pubescens, assembly GCF_014839835.1. Lineage (NCBI taxonomy): Eukaryota > Metazoa > Chordata > Aves > Piciformes > Picidae > Dryobates > Dryobates pubescens. The sequence goes on along the minus strand of NC_071657.1, from coordinate 114,512,094 downwards.
TCCAGCTATGCAGCCACCGTACATAGTACTCAGATTTCTTGGATGACTGAAAATATCTTGAGCCGCCTTCTCTGTCAGAGGGCTCATTGTATATATATGTTGGGTTTCTTTTAATTGATTGTATCTGCCTGTCTTTCATCTGCAGAACTTTAAAGCCATGGTTTTAAACTTCCATTTTTAACTCTAGGCCTGATTCAAAAATGTCTAGGGGTTTTGCATCTTCCTTGGGCTTCACTGAGGGTTTGGTAAAAAAACTCTGATAGACTATGGCAGTTTTATGTGGGAGGTTTCTCACTTAGATATAAAATCAGATCCCTTACCTTGAGGCTTCCATACATAAAAATGTTCAACTTCACTTTCAATGTGCAAGTTTTGATGTTATGTTAGCCCATACGTGAGCTGCTGACTGAACATTTCAAATAAGTCTATGAAAGCCTGAGATGAGAAGGATTGAGTCAAGCAGGAGCTGAAATGGGCCAGTGAAGAGCTATTTTAAATATTTCAAACAATTCATTTGCTCAAGCATCAATCCCTGTGTTTGGACTGCATGAGTAGAGGAAGAAGCTTATTGAATTTCTCAGCCTCGTCAAAATTCTCTTTCAGTTCAGGGTGAGAGGGGGTTAAGAACCAAGCCTGTGAGTTTAGATGTTCTCTCAGCTGAGATGGCAAATGTGATAATGTGCTCCAAAATATCTTCTTCATAGGGGCTGGGTGCCTCCCTCTGATTCTGCCTGCAGGAGGAAATTACATCAAGCAGCCTTTCCCCAGTCAATCATTTATCTGGTGTAGGAGGTGAGAAAGCAGCCTTGGAGAAACAACTAAACCTCTTAGACTTCCTTTCTCCCTCCCTTTTTGTTTCTCTTAGTGATGTCTGACATTTTAGAACCAGAGGTGATAAATAATTGCAAGGTGACTTGCAGGTTGGCTGTATTTACAATTTTTTAATATTTTTTTTTTCTTTGGTGGTTAGGTAGCTGGTGGTACAAAACAAACTCATTTCAAGGCATTAGCCCTTCTCCATGTTTTCTGTCGCAGAGTTCTCCCTCCCAAAAGATGGGAATAATTTAAGTATCAGGTCACAGTATGGTATAACAAAAATTGTTTGCTTGTAGCTATTAGTCTGGAAGACCTCAGCCCATGGCAGTACAATCAATGTGATGTTTCATAGGATGAGGTAAGAGGCCACAGAAGTCCTTCTTGTTTCCTTGCACCACGAGGCATGAAATCTGGTTAGTCTTGTCCTCTTATAATTGTGATTTACGGTCCTCAAGCTGGCAGTATGTTCCCAAAAGACCACCTGCATCCATGAGATACAGTGAGGGAGAGTATGCTGAAAAGGATTTTCCCAACCCCTCAGAAACTGCTGCAGCAAGAGAACAGGGCAGTTCAGGCAGACCTCATCTGATTTGAGCAATGTTCTTAGACACCAGCTTCTGATTAAATTCTAGGTGCTCAGCAAAACCGTTCTTCTAAGGTACATATGTACCCCATACAGGAAAATAAAGGTATGGCCATTGACTGTGCCAAGGAATACAAGCATCTCAGAAAAACAGCTTTTCTGACTGCCTAAATTATATGTGCAAGTCCAGTGACTGAGGTAAGTGGACTCAGTCCTATGATACAGGCTTAGCTCCCCTCCAATGTCTCAGTCTGGTCATGAAGGAAAGGTTTTCTTGGTTCACACAGAATAAAATATGTAAAACCTCATGTTTCAGACAAAAATACGTGTACACAGGTAATAAATACACAGATTTTGCATCTGAATGCCCAGGTTTGGTTGCTGAAAATAACCCCTGAATGTAGCAGTGTTTGGAAAGAAGGTTCAATTAGCTAGCATTTAAATTAGGTACTTGATAGCAACAGCTGAAAGTCTAACTTTTGGAATTCAGCAATAAAGTTGTCTACTGAATTTTTTGCCATGGTTATTGAGGTAAATTGGGTATTTACTGTGCAAATGACGACTGTCCATTGGTGGGAAATGGCCTGAAACTGGAAGGAGCAAGGGGACCTAACCTTGTAGCCTCTGGCTGGCAAACCGTAATTAATATGCAGGCCTGTCTTGTCTCTGGAATGCTGTTTTCAAACGCTCACATTCAAGCCACATAACCTCATTCATCAGGCATTCCCCTTGTCCCTGAACAAGTTTCTTTCAAATTGATAGCTCACTATATGGCACTTTACAGAGACCTGCTACAAAGATCTTTTTGCTCCAAGACAAAGGCAACAGGATCAATGTAAATGGATTTGGGCTGAGGAACAAGGATGGAGGTTCTGTTGTAGTGTTGGGCACTGAAAGTCCCCAACAGCTGAGCTTTGTGGTTAAAAAGAGAAAAAGCTTATGGGAAGGATGAGAGTCTGTTTTATCTTGAGAGGAGTATAGCTTTTTTGTCTGCTGATTCACATTTCTTTTAAGACCTGCTAATTGCAACATCTCTCAGTAAGTTACTTACAGCAAAACTGCTGGGTAGAAATTGTGATAAATGCATAAACTGTGTCTTACTGATTTTTGTTGACATTTTACATACTTCTTATGCATTCTAAACCTCCATTCAGTAATTGTCACTATGGTACACATTTATGGATAATGAGAGCAAAAAAGTGAATGAAGCAGTTTCTTGACCATTATAAACAATATTATTCAAGGCTCTGTATGGGGTTTCTTGCCTGCCCTGCAGTATATCTCTGTATGTGCTCATCCCCCATTGAATTTGCAAGACAAGAAATGAAAAACCTGGATGTTATTTCTCCTGTTAATGATAATAACAGAAATGTTTGTTAAGAGAGATTGCTTTGAGATTGATGGCAAATTTGGGCCTCTTTAATTTTAGTGCACAGCAGCAATATGGAATCTAGTAGAGGTACTGTAGTTTGTTTACCCTTCTACTGCATATTTTGTCTAGATTGCTGTATACAAAGGTGGTTTGTTACATCGTTTTCTTTGACAGAAATTTGTTGCTGAATGAGAATAGTATAGCAATATGTAGTGTGGCTAAACAGTGATAAGACATCATCAGCTGTTATGTTACCTAAGAAATAAGTAGTCACAACACTGCCATGAAGGTGCGTTTGAAAATTCTGACTTCTGATTTTGTGATAGCCACCTATCAGTCAGAGATACAGGAGCCACCTTAGGTTCTCTTGTATCAAGGGCCTTTACATTTAAAAAAAAAAAATGCTGCATGATGCAAAAATGCATTGACTTTATCTTCATGACTAGATGTAGTGCTTTTGGGTAATAATCAGGCATTGCTTTCTCTTACTGTTGTTTGATTAAAATGTGAATACAGTCTTGACTTGATAATCTTACCAGGTACACACAGAGCAAAAAAGAAAATGTATTTTATGCCTCAAATTGATTTACATAAACCAAACAATTTCTTGCTTGTTGGATTGCAAAATGGTTTATTTTGCCCATTGGCCACAGGGGCAACAATATTGTATTTTTTTGTGCCAGAATGTATCTTTCATGCATTAGCTCTAAAATGACAATATGCTTTAGCCTCTCAGTGCTTAGGTTTGCTTCATTTGGAAATCTTTTAAGTAGTAATAATAATAATGTTTTGAGGAAATTGAGTGGAACACTAAATTATTCTCTGAAACCTAAGTTCAAACTGTGCAAGGCTAAGGGAGCTGAAAATCAATGCACTTTTAAAGTCATTAGAGATCACAAGTGAAATAAGTCTGTGTTGCTTTAGCTAAGCTTTTAGTATGCCATGGTATTATTACAAAATCAGCCTGAATCTGCATTAATTTCACAGTCTTTTTCTTTAAGATGCCCAAGGGTGCATGAAGAATAAAATGTAAGTCTCAGAAGGCAATGTTTTTATTAGTCAAAAGGGCAGTGAGTCAGGCACTTAAAAAGCTGACCTGTACCATGCCCAGTGTAGGTATGACTGACAATAGTAAAAAGGTGGAAAAATAGCCCAGGCATTAGCCTACTGACTTTTCATTATGATTTAAAAGGCTGAGAAGGGAAAAATGTGATTATTTTTTTTTTAGTTATTCATGCACATAGCTTCAGAGATGTTCAAGCTGGTGGTAGGTTTCATTGATCAAAGAATTGTACTTGTACCCAGGAAGCAGGGAAACAAAACTGATTAAGTTTGTTTTTTGTTTTCATTTTTTAAAGCATGCTATTTTCTTAAATGTTGAGATTCCACCCACATTACTGAATTTTGTCTGAGTCTTTTCACACTTAGTTGCAGGCTACACAGTAGAGTATTTATTATTTGTATGATTGTTCTTGGTGCATCACATAAATATGTGACTACTATATGAAATTCCCAGTTTGGCTGCCAGTGATGCCAGTCATTTCTTCACTATTCAAAATTTACCTGCACAAAAGCCATAGCAAGCAATTGTTAATGCACGGTCCAAACAGACTAAACTAGGCAACCCAATGTCTAATTAAAAAGCCTTACTTATTTCAAACCCTGTGGCTAAAGAACAAAAGTAACAACACACAAAAAACCCCCCACCAAACAAGCAAACAAAAATTAAAGAAAACAACCCATTTCTCACCCATCCCCACCTGATTTTTTTTTTCTTTCATCTATGGTCAGATTAGCAAGTCAGCACTGTCAATAAATAAACTAGAGAAGTTGTTTATTTTTATGTACTACTGAGAACAGTGTCGTCTTGTGGCCGTTCTCGTAGACTGTGTTGGTTTAACAAGCGTCCAACCCTTTTGTCTTGTTGTTTTTTGTCTTTCCTGCTCCCTGTCCCCTTGTTCCCACAGGCTGTGCGTTTGTCACATTTTCTACAAGGGCAATGGCACAGAATGCAATCAAAGCCATGCACCAGTCTCAGACCATGGAGGTACAGTACTGTATCATTTGCCCTTTCTTTGTTTTCTTTGTGCAAATGATTGCGAATGGTAAAGCCATGCTCTCCTGGATCAGATCAGACACATGACAATCACAGATTTAAACTTTTTATCAACTCACTCTACCTGTCTTTGTGAAGCTTATTTTCCTTAATAACCTGAAAGCTCACAATAAGGCTGCTGTGTGGTATCCAGACACAGCTCTTGATCTTCTTTTCAGCGGCATTCAGTAGAAAGTAAAAATGCTGTGAATACCACTCCTCAGTCATGCTCAAAGTATATCTGATGAGTAAATTACCTTTCATTTTAACACACATACACACACTCCCAATGAAAAATCTTTGTTTCTTGAAAATATTTTTAATAAGTGTTGTGGTTTGTGCTGCTCTGAGAAAAAGCTCAAGAGATCTAACCTGGCTACGCTGGGTTACTAGTGCATGTATTTTCCTACAAGAAGAATCTCTTTTAAGTTAAGTTAATCTTTCCTTCTTCATGTAGCAAATAAACATGGTAGAGATGACAGAGCATATCAAAGTGTGGCACTTCCTGCACGGCACCCTCATGGATGGCCTCTCTCAAGCAACACTTTTTATTTCCTTCCAAACTGCCTCTATGGGCTCATATTTTATCCTGATGAGCAACACAAAACTTTAAACTTGTTCACTTAATGTGAACATACTTGCAGGCTAACAATCCATTCACTGGAGTGGTTATCAAATGCCATGGCTTGTCTGGCAATCTCAGAACTTTTTTCAGTCTGTGATTTTTGTCATGGTCTTTCAGAATTTTGCACAAAAACCCGCACAAGTATGAAGTCTTTACTCTGGATCTTCTAGCTTATGGGAGAGTGCATGTTATACTGTATTATGTATACTGTATCTTCGTGTAGTGATGATTTTTCTCAGAGGTGGCATTGATGTTATGTGCACTTGTTTCTTTTTTTTTCTTCTTCTTTTTTTTTTTTTTGTTTTTACTTTTCCACCAAGACCTTTCAATTCTTTTTCTTTTTTTTTAATTCTCAGCGATTTTTCTTTGCAATGCTCTAGTCTCCCAAAGCATGCTGGGTGCTAAACAATCATTATTGCGTCATGTCATTGAGCTGCTTTGTGTAACAAGGCGAGGGGGAAGACCAGGGGTGGGAGGGTGGACAGAGAAGCAATGTGAAAAATCAAGCCAGTGCATGAAAGTATCACTAATTGTTTCCTGTATACTTCAAGTAATGATATCAGCATTGCAAAGCTATTGTCTTTCCAAACATCACATTTGAATTTGGTTGAGCATCTTTTATAATTATGTGTTTTCTTTTCAGTGCAATGCATTTTTAGACTCTGAGTATACAGTTTTAGATGAGAATCTGCCAATAAGATGAGAATAATTGAAATTATCTTTACTAGAAAGCTGCTGTTGTACAATCTATGCAGTCTGACAGTATATCGTGAACAAACTGCCACTTCAAGTCTCTGAAATAATACTTGTAGTAATTTGTCTGCGATGTACTACTCCATTAATTCAAATCTTTGTTTTACTGGGTTTGACTCCAAGTAAAAAGGAAATGTTTATCGGTAATACTCTGGTTTACCTATATTATCCATGTGTTTTAATGTATTTCTCTGTCCAGCAAAACTAGTTTTACCCATCTGCACTTCAGAAAATGGTATAAGTAAAGAAATAGTACTTCCCAGACAGATTCTCCCATTCTTCTGTTGTATGCAGTACTCCAAAAGAGGCTGCTTTTTGATGTGATACACTTGTTGACAGTTATATGGAATAGTTACCCTGGGATCAAAATGGCTCTCAACACCTTTAGAATGTCATCAATGGCATCCCCAAATTGGCAAGGTGATTCCAAATCTGTTTCACTTTGAACATCTGAGTCTTTGTGTCAGTTTAACCTAGGATGAGAGTCCCTTCTTGGAGAGAAATGGTAAACACACCAGCTCCGTAGGTGAGGGACTCAAAGGAATCTGTACCTAATGTTTTAACAACACAAAAATATGAAGGTGGCACCAGCTGTTGTGAAGAAAATAGCACTACATGGGGTGAACATTCCATGCCGTTCAATGGGGAAGGGAAGTTCACCTTGTCTGTGTGCTGGGAGCTTCCTCTCAAAACAGAAAATGGAAGAGGATAAAAAAGGAGATGTCACTATTCATGCAAAAAACTTTGCTTACTTTTGCCGATACTCTTGCAGTAAAAAGTTAACTTGGTTTAGCAAGTGTTAAATCTTGACTCTCAGCCTGAAACAGTTGTCCTTAGACACCTATGTGTCTTGGGTTTTTGCAAATAAAAGCAGGATTGGCGAACAATATGTAGTACACATTTACACTTCAGCCCAATTACCACAGAATTTCTTTTCTGATTTCATTATTTTTAGTTCTTTGCCACACATCATTGACCAAGATAAATTTTCAAAGTGGGCTAAGAAAGAACAATGGGGATGTTAATGTCCGGATAAGTGTGTTTCCTGGCATAATGAATTCTCTAACTATTCATTCCACCTGACTTTCTGACTTAGTTAAATCAACTGATTTTTAAAAACATAATTTCTCATCTGGAGATTTTATTTTTCTCTCTAATTTCTGTGGAGTTTGGTTGGTTGGTTTTGGGCATTCAAATGCAGCACCAGTAGAAGACACCAATTTGTTATCGTGGAGCGAATTTGATGCCACAATTAACAACCCTTTTCTCATATAAAGCCACTTGCTACGTATAATTTCAGTCTTCAGAATGCTTGTTCTCTTGAAAATGAAGTGATGAAATATAGAGCAGACAGTGAAAAAAATAATTATAGATTCATAAATTGCAGATTTTTTTTTATACAATTTAGTGACATTTAAGCATTCATAAATATGATGTCAGCTGTAGTGTTGAATGCTGAGCTGCTGAACTGAGAACTGAAATAGCCATTTATTTCTTCCTTCAAAATTCTTTTCTGTTTCTTAGTAAACAGATGTAATTCTCCCGTACTTCTAGGTAGAAGGTAGTAAGTTCTGATTGGTCTTAGTTCAGTGCATATTAAATAGAAACAGCTTGGTTTTTATTAGTGAAACCAGAAAAATCTCTCACACCCTCTACCTCCTCTACACTTTTTCTTTATTTTTCTTATATTAGTATAAAAATCACTAGGAAGAAGTAATTGTGTAGCAAGCTGACTCCATAATCTTTATTTGATTGCTGGAGTGGCACATGTCTCCTTTCTTCCTCACGGAAATATTGAAGACAGTTTTACAATTAAACACAGGAAAGGAGTTGGAGGTGGAATAATAAGTCACAAGTCATGGTTTTCAAAGATGGTTCTTAAGGAACAATAGTGATGGGAGATCTTCATATAAGAGATGATATTATTTTCATCATTTTATCTGTTGATTGTGAATATTCTTATAATTTGTCTTGGTGTGAGACTCTTCACAGAAAAGTACATGGCTGCTTTTTGTAAATAATAGAGGACAGGAACATTTTTGGAAGATGTTCACAATGTTGTTAGAGCAGCAATGGGAAGAGTTAAGTATAATCAAAATCCACATCCCATAGTGTACAATTTGGTTAAAGAACTGCTGTATCTTTTTTGATTTGAGTAACCTTTCACTCCTACCTTTGTGTTTAGATTGAAATTTGACAAGAATTTAGTATTAAAAAACATGGTGGATGGAGGGAAGTTATTCATTGAATCCTATGAAATTGGAAAACAGTATGAAACAGATTGACGGTTTCTGTGACGCACAAAATGCATGAATGAATTTGAAGAATCGTTGCAGCATATAGTTTAGTCCCTTGATTTGAAAAAATGAAGACTTGAAAGGTTAAAATAGGAAAACATTTGTTAACAGGGGAAAAAATAGAGCAAAAGCAACAGAAACATCTTTCATATTCACATCTTGTTCTCTCAGGGACTTTGCCAAGGAATATCCTACCTGAAGTCTGAGGGAAATATCCAGCTTACCTCTAAAGTCCATTTGGTCCATGACCTCATACTTATTCTTGATGGTCCCTCAACTGTAGGTGAGGAGTAGGCTGCAGACCAGGTCTCTAGTGCTTTCCTACGGCTTCCCTGTTTCCTAAGGCATCTTACAGCCTTCCCATATTGTGCACAAGAGGCTCATAGAAGCAATAGAAGATGTGGTGGCACCAGGAGTGGGCTGCTATCACCAGAACTAGTCACTTTTGGTCTGCATCCTGCCCTTTGTTCACATCTGAAGGGTGCTTAATACAAAGCGTGCCTGGGAGCAGACCACAGGTGGGTGAATTGTCCTAGCAGTGTCACCCTTTGTGATCACTTTGAACTTGGGGTCCTTGATAGGAAAACAACCAGTGGCCTGCTGGTGATGGATTTTGCAGTAAATCTGTTGTTCAGAGTCTGTTTACGTGGAGTATGCGAGCCAGCTGCACCAAGCATGACTGCACAGCCAGACCATGGTGGCAGGACGGCGTTGGCTGTGTGGTCCCTGGCAGCAGGGAGGTTGGACACCTCTCCCTTTGGCCATGCCTTGAAAACAGACTGCAGACAAAGCATCACATCCATCTCATCAGCTGTGAAGCTTAATTAGAGGAATGGTATGCTTTGCTGTCTCTGGCAGCAATTTTGATAGCTAGAAGGAAAAGAGAGCCTGAGGAGAGGTGCTTTGTAAAAAGAACTGGAGAATCAATAATTTCTCCATAGTTTCTTTGCCTAAGAAGCTGAAATTCTTAGTCTTTGCAGTCCTATGTGTGCCAGTTGCAAATACAGGGTGAGTGATCGGGTTGTGCCCTTGCTGAGGGCCCTCTGGGACATGGCTGAGCTCACAATATGAGGGTGACTCTGTGTGATGTAACACTTCTGTCTTTCCCAATCTGTCTAACCACAGGGCTGCTCTTCGCCAATCGTGGTGAAGTTTGCCGATACCCAAAAGGACAAGGAGCAGCGGCGTTTGCAGCAGCAGTTGGCACAGCAGATGCAACAGCTCAATACTGCCACTTGGGGAAACCTCACAGGTCTTGGAGGACTCACACCACAATACCTAGCTGTAAGTTCAGAGGTGGTGGCTATATTGTACTGTCTTTATTTTACAGTCTTGGTAAATCAGCTGCAGTAATCTCCCTGCACCTAACTTCCAAGTCCTCCCAGAAATGTAGCACATCTTCTTGTTTGTTAAAAAAAATAAAATCTGTATGTCTATCATGTGGTGATAAACAACAAACTTCCAACCCTGGAAGTTTTTAAGGCCAAGTGGGATGGGGCTCTGAGCAACCTGAGGTACCCCTGCCCATGGCAGTAAGGTTGGAACTGGATGATCTTTAAGGTCCCTTCCAACCCTGACAGTTCTGTGAACAAGGAATGGAATTCAAATAAATATTTCAAGATGTGTCAGTTCTGTCTAAGGCAAGCTTTAAAGTTTACTCACGCTGCAAAATAAAATTTGATTCCATTAGTTTTATTGTTCTTTTGAATGCTGGAGTCTGGTTTTTACAGCTAAAATAAAATTTAAGTTCTTTCTGAGAGGAAGACTGATAGGCAGCTGAACACTATAGGGGGCATATCTGCACGGTGCAGCTTGTACACTAGAATGTTGTAGTTCAGTCCCCTAATCATCCGCATTTTCATTTGGAAATTACTTTCACTTTAATGTGTGATCTTGTCAGTGCTAAACACGTGTGGTTCATACTACCTCATAAAGAAAGTGAAGATGGCAGGAGAAAGCCATTTGTTTCTCATAAATTTAAAATGGTCTTTTCCTTGGTCCATTTGTAAGGTGAGGAAGAGATGTTAGCTTCTGCCCATGTATAAATCCACAGCCACATGCCTTAGGTCCTGGGTGGCAAAGAGCATCTCCTCTGCAACACAGCTGAGAAAGGATTTCTGCTTTTTGCAGCTCTGGAGTTTAGAGGTCTACTTGTGCAGCTTTTAGATAACTCAGGAGTTCCGATGGTTTAGAGTCAGACAAATATTTGTGTCCGTACATGGATAAATACATCTTTTGTATGCATGCGTTGCTTTGGTATAGTGATAGGATAATAAACAGCCATTTACCTGGCAATTAAATATATATATATTAAGGTAAGCTAATTAATACCAAGGTAAGCTAAATTGTTATATATAAATACCAGTCTAATGAGTATCTGTGTGACTGATTTCATAAAGATACTAAAGAAAAGAACTGAATTCAAAAGGGTGGGGGAGAATGGACCATGATTGACAGAGATGAGTTATGGTAACTACTAGACTACAGAGGGTTGTAATTAGTCACGCTATGTTGGTTTAAATAGATTTAACACCTGGTTGTTAAAAAGAATAAATTGATTAATTGTTTTAAAGCAGCAATGTTACTGAGTTTCCCTTGTGTCTCTGTGTTTCTTAATAGAGATTAGACATTAATATGGATTTACAGCATTGACTCTAGGGATGTTCATTCCAACAATAGACAGAAGCAAGAGACTATATAAGTGTAAAGGAAAGCATAGATACTCCAAATGTGAAATGATGGCTCATTTTAGTTTTATCTTCATTTGTTACATTAATGTCAGATAGATTGCTGTGTTGTGTTGTTAATTTGCAGCTTCTGCAGCAAGCAACTTCCTCCAGTAACTTGGGTGCCTTCAGCGGCATTCAGCAAATGGCCGGTAAGTTTAAAACCATTTCGTTTTGCTCCAGCTATGTTTTGTATTCTTAAGCTATTCAATTCTGTACCTCTAATAATCACATTGTTGGAGTTGGGGGGAGGTGTTGTGTATTGAATGTGGCAGATTTATTAGCAGGGGACAGCTCACGGTTCAACATCAATAGAAACACTTTCTCCCCTCTTTTCAGAAACTGAAATTAAACCCAGTGCTCCCAGATTGTGCAAACAGTTTGTCTTGCATTAGTCACCTGCCATTTGTCCAAAGTAACCAATTGTAAATTGCAGGAGAGCTACTAGTCCCTGCAGCCGTATCCTACCCTATGAAAAGTGTCAGTAAAACAACAGCAGGATTACATTCTAATTTCCAGTGAGATTTCTGTGTCCTGAAAAATCAAATTAATGGTAGCCCTCAAACATTTTAATAATAGGTGGTGAGTAAAAACGTTCTGACCTTTTTAATGAAACCCAAGATTACAGGCCTACCTTCAATGTGAGTTTTCAGCCTTCTCTTATAATCATGGAAAATTAACTGGGTGCCTTTTTGACTTTGGAACCCTAGTTGACAAAATTACACAACAGAAGATTTTATGTAAAAGTATAATCTTCACTCTGGAGGCAAGAGAAAGAAAAGAAAGGAGAAAAAAAATCAAAGTGTGAGTGGATTTGAAAGCCAGCTAGTTGGAGGGTTTCTTAGTAATGAGCTGTGTGCCAGTAGTAACTGATGTGTAGTGATTAGCAAAAGGTCACTCCCACTGTGTGACCTACCATGCTGATACCCTAACTTAACATGATGCTAGGGAAGGCAGCATGTGCAGTAAATCAGAGCACAGATGCACATTATGCCTGCCGTGAAAAACTGTTAAAAAGCTTTTTTCTTGTTAGAGGAGGAGGGAAAAAAAAAAAAAGAAGCACAAAACCCCTAAATTGCTACATTAGTTTATTTTAATCATGAAAACCCACTGAATCAATGAAATACAACATTTTGCATGCTTCATCATCTCAAAACAAGGACTAAAATATTCAGAAGCCTTTATGAACACCATTTTCTCGCTCGTCTTTTAATCCTGGTCTTTTGCTGCTTGTGGTTCTGCTTTGAATGAATCCTGAAATACTTTAACAAGTACAGATATACCGCACCGTATAGCTATACCCCACAGGTATTCTTTGCTCAATTGTTATATTATGCCATTATTGCAGTGACATCAGAGACTAATGTGAACCTGCTCTCTGACAATATAAATTGGCCTACAGATGACAATATCTCTGAATTATTCTCTATTCCTCAGACCTGCTGGCACTGCTTGCTGCCTCTATTATGTTACACTTGCAATCTAGCATTTTTTCATCAAAAAAAATGTATCTTAATATGATAAACAGAACAGAGCAATTCAGTAACAGTTTTATGCTTGGCAGTTTTGGAAATGTCTTTGAGCTCAGAGATTGTGTTTAATGTTTTCATATTTGGTTAAGTCTAGAAAATGAAGGAATTGAGACACCAAGGAAAAATTATGTGGTATCCATTGCATTATGTGGACCTCAGAAGTTTTCTGTGGCCTGTTTATCACTGTTAGTGTACATTGAACTTTGTTTCCAAGAACCATGTTAAAACTAAGAATTTTAGTCGAGTAATTTTAGGATGGACTCTCAGTCTGAGATGTGATTTATTCTCTGAAAATCATATGTTCTTGAGACTAGTAGAAAGGCATCTTAAGAAATCGTAGTGGCACCATCATTATTACCTGAGGGAGATATGCCCACTTGACTACAGATTAGGTTGGAAATGCTCTCATCTATGGGATAATTTAATGATTGACTGTTTCTCCTGGAAAATATGTAATTTTTTTTATCTTATATTACTGTTATCAAGACAGCTGGAAGTTTACTCTTTTTCCCCTGAAACATGTAAGACTTAAATCTTGATATTCAAGGTCAAATTAGGGATTTCTCTCTGAGCTGCAGCCCTACATGAAAGTGTCAAAGACTAAGCATTATTTCATCATTAGGACTGAGAGTTCATGTTGTCTCCTCAGAAGTCATTGGGTACTGTTATGCTGTGCATCTAGTATTAAAGTTCTGTTTACTGTTTCATGAGAGGAGCAGAAAATGCCCCTGTGTCTACAGCAAGGTCTCAAAATTACCTGCTGAAGCCACCCTTGAATGTTTGCAAGTTTTTTTTATCTTAGGCTCTATACAGTCATTTTACAAAAATGAATCTAATACATATTTCAGAGATGTGTATAGCTTACTTATTAGTACAATATTTCAAGGTGAGGAATAGAATGTAGGCATAACTCAGGTGCTGAAGAAGATCTGTCATTGCAGCTTGCAAGTTCTTTGAACTCTTGAGTTTGAAGAGTCCAGCTTTTATCTTTGAAGTTAATAGGTGCACTTATCATTGAATTCAGACAGTAAAAGTTTGATCAAAAGCCACATAAGCCACTGAAATTTTGCTCTTACTTACATGTCAGGTGTCTAGCATCTCTTTTGTGCTTAAGACTCAATGAAGACCCTAAATAAGCTTGTAGAAGGCACCAAGCTGGGCATGAGCAAGGACATCTGGACAGGCTGGATCAATGGGCTGAGGTCAATTGCATGATATTCAATAGAACCATCTGCCAGGTCCTGCACTTGGGTCACAACAAACCCATGCAATGCTACAGGCTTGGGGAAGAAAAGTAAGAGCTAGAAAGCTGCTTAGTAGAAAAGGGCGTGTGGGTCTTGTTCAACAGCCAGCTGAATATGAACCAGCAATGTGCCCAGCTGGCTGAGAAGGCCAACAGCATCTTGGCTTATATCAGACACAGTGTGGTCTGAAGGACTAGGGAAGTGATTGTCCTCTTGTACTGGGCATTTTTGGGGCCCCACTTGGAATTCTGTGTTCAGTTCTCGGCCTGTCACTACAAGGACATTGAAGTGGTGGAGCCTATCCAAAGGACAATGAAGCTGGTGAGGGGTCTAGAGCACAAGTCAGAAGACTTGTCAGAGGAGCAGCTGAGGCTGCAGTTAACTTTCGGATGAGGAGGCTTATTGCTCTCTACAACTACCTGGATGAAGGCTGTAGCAAAGCAAGGGTCACTCTCTTTTCCCAGATAGCAAGCAGTAAGACTAAAAGAAATGGCCTCAAGTTGCTCCAAGGAAGTTTTATATTGGGTATTAGGAAAAATGTCTTCACTGAAAGTTATTAAAGCAGGCTGGAAGTGGTGGAGTCACCATCCCTAGAGATGTGGTGCTTTGGGACATGGCTTAGTGGTGGACTTGGCAGCGCTAACAGTTGGACTTTATGTTCTTAATGATCTTTTCCAACCTACATGATTTTATGATTCTAAGTCATGGTTTACTAAATTAGGACTTCTAATACAGCCATGCCCTGGTCCAAAATTAGGAACCTCTAAAGCTCCAAGCATTTATTTGAACTGCTAAAATTCAAGTTGACTCTGTATTGAACAGAAAGGACACAGCATGCTCCCTGCTGCATGTGTAGAGAAATATTTGCCATGCAGTCCTCAGCATTATTTTTTATATCAAAACAATTTTCTGTGCTAGCAGAGCAAAGACACTGATCTTCAGGGTGAAGTTTTTAATTCTCTTTCCCTAATATCATGCCTTAGTGTGGTTAAAGTAGCTTTTATGTATAAAGATTACTTGGGTTTATTAAAAAGAATGGGAGTTTAAAGCATTTCTGTTTGAAGAGAATTGAAGTTTGTTTGTTTGTTTGTCTGTTGGTATGGGAGCTGGGGAATCAGTCCAAAAGAAAATGAGGATTTTTCTCAAGAACTCACTAATGTGCCGATGTTAAACACGCTGGGCACCAGCTCCAAAATTTAATGCTATCCTTGCTGTAGCAGCCCACTGGCACTGTTTTCATAAACCATGTGTGAAGTCCAAGCAAATCATGAAACTATCTCACCAAAAATGTGTGAGATCTTAAAATTTAAGGGACAAAAGCAGTACCTTGCAATTTTACTTTCCAAGTTTTAAGGTTCCGTAATTTATTTCTCAGTTTAGTTTTTTCTCATTTTTATTGAAAAATTTATATTTTCAAGAAATTGTTTTATTTCAGGCAGGAGCCACGATTTAGAAAACAGTGTAATACGTTGAAACTGACAGTAAAGTTGGAAAGATGGCAACGCTGTTTTTGATATTGCAGTAATTCCCTGGTCTTGATTACAGGAGTAACCCTTCCTTGCCAAGCGTTGTTTCATATACACACCATCATGAAGTATGTTTTATAGTGAACATTTCCTCTCTTTTCTTCCCCTCCCTTAGTATATGCTAATGATAATTTATAGACAGTATTTCCTCTCACATGCCTTTCAAGCCTCAGTGTCTAGCCTGTACTTTGTCTTTGGGGAAGGCTAATACTGGAAATTAATTACTTTATGTGATTTGATTGACTTACTTTAAAAGACAATGCAAGCTACATTAAGCACTAGTAACCTTTCAAGCAAAAAGGATTCCTCCTTCAAATACATGCATTACACAGAAAGCTTAGTTCAAAGGAGATTGTTCTTGTTTGATTGTTCATATTAAATTTGGCTGGAGCTGCATCAGGTCCTAAAAGCTGCATTCTTTAAGCCAGCCTACTTGTTTAAGAAGAACCTGGAAAAATACTTTCACTTCAGGCCATCAAGTAAGGGATGTGACATATAAATGGAATAGAGATTGAGGGCCAGGCTGTCTTAAACCAGGACAGCTCTGTAGAGGCAGTATGAGTGAGGTTTTATTCTGCATACAGTGATTTTAGAAAATGGAAATGTTCAAACATATAGAGTCTTACGAAGATCTTCTTTTGTCCATTAATGTAAAATGTTTTGGCAGGAATAAATACTCACTTGCACAGAAATATTTTTGTGTGTATGACTATCCAAGACATATAAGCATGTATAGCACTCATAAAAGACGCATAGAGAGTCTCATAGAGAGTCTTGACCAAACAGTGTATTTTGCTTTGTGAAGTCATGCAGGAGAAGAAACCATGCTTTTGGCTTTTCTTTCTTTAGCTTTCAGATCCCTAAACCCTCAGCAGCTGTACCTTTTATAGATTTCCAATGTATGGGTTTTTTTCCAGTCCTTTCCAAACTCTGTCATGGTTAGGTTGTATTTCAGGTTGAACTTCTGGCCCTTTCTGAGCCTTGTTCAATCTATTTCACCCTTCCTCAGTTACCCAAGCCAAATTTCCTCCTGTTGCAGAGTCTGTAGGAGCAGATGGGTTAGAGAAACTGCGAGGTTCTGCTTTCTGAATATTTTCCTCTAATTGTTAGATTGGCTCAGTGGATCTGTTGGGACCAGTTGGAAGCCAGGACCATCTGCACAAAAGCTCTATACTTTCACACTGGCCCAAAGATCCTTTATATCCTCTGACTCCTTAGTGGCTTAATTCCAGCAGAGCCATACTGAAGGAAGGCTTCTCCAACTATGACCTCTTTAGGGATATCATATTAAAAGTCACTGGGAAATTGTTTCCAACCCAAGGCAGATAGCTGTTTCTTAAAGATAACTACCAGTTTTGAAAATATGGAGCTCAGGGACTAAAACCATTGAGCTTTTGTAACAGTAATTCTATTGAAAGTCTCATTTAATCCATAAAATTAACATCTTTTGAAGAGGCAGTTTGAAGCAAGTGAGGCTGCTCTCAATCCACACATCACTCCTGCTTACAGGATAAGGACAGCCATCTTGAGAGAAAAAAACAACAACTGTCAGGTGTGCTTGTTTGGGTGGTAAAAGTCCATGTGGAAGTTTGGCCAAGTCTGGACATGAAACCTGTAACTCTGGATTGACTTTCCATAAACAGCAAAAGAAAGGGTTTTTAATTGCCATGGTTCCTCTGCGAATAGAATTTATCCCACTGCACCTCAGCCATTTGGAAATTAGGTGTCCAGTCTCCCTGCAGTGTCAATGAAGAGGCAGTTCACTCACAAGCTGCAGTTCATCCTACCAAGGGCTAGGGTTAGTCTACCTATTTTAGGATCAGATGAATCATCTGCTTGCGCTCTCTGCTTTGACAATTGCAAAAGCCTGGGTGAGCAACTTCTATTCAGATAAAATTAGATCAGAGGAATCCTTCCCACTAGGACTGAGGAACTTTCAATTGAGAAAAGCATGGTTCTTGCCAGGACTGGTTTTATAGAGCATGCATAACTTGAAAATGTGCTGAAATATTACAAGTCAAATAATAACTCTAGCCTTCAGTTGGATCTAAGCATAGACTCTTGAAAAATCTAATGTGGACTTTAAAGTTGTGTTAAGGACTTTGCTAAATCAAACACTAAATGTTCAGGGCAACTTAAGCGCTATTCAGATAAGCAGCTTTTCTAAGGGTAAGTGCAGAGTATACATGATTTTATGGAGGTAGCACTCAGGTCTTCTGTCTATTTGAATTCTTAGAATATTGCTGGAATAACACCAGGGTCTTGCACGCACAGGTTTTTCTCCCATTCTTAGCATCAGCATCCAAAATGGCTGATTTCAGTATTAGTAAATAGTTGCTTTTTCACCTGGAGAGGAAAATTTTTACCTAAATTCACAATTTGTAAGCTGCAGTCAGGATTTCATTCAGAAGAAATAAATCCTAATAACTGTGAAGGAAAAAAATTTTCAAAGACAACGAAGTCAAGTTAGTGGCAGCTGTTTATGAGCTACCCAGATTTGACTCTAATAATCACCATTGGCTTTGAAACTGTCCTTACATATAATGTCATTAAAGTGTAGCCAGCGCATATCTGTATTCGGAATTTGCTCAGCAAGTGAATCTTAGGTGTTTCTTAATGTGCTTTTATATCGGTTTTGGAAACCCAAGAGCTGATGAGGCTTAAGAAGTCTTCAGGAACGGCTCATGACTGTTGCTGCTTCTACAAATACCTGATAATTCTGAATTTACAGTTATCACAGGAGAGAAGCTGTGGTGACTGAAATGAGGCAAATTGCTTCATTGTATGAAAGTTAGTGTCAAAGGCAGCACAAGAAGCTGTAAAATGTAAATCTCGTGCTCTCAAATTTCCCTGTGTTTTCACAGAACTGCATCTGTGACTATGCAGCACTACAAAAATTTCCTGTGAATGTGCTAATAGGCCTTATGAGAATGTTCTATCACCATCCATCTGTCACTTTTTAACAGGCCTGATTGGCAAGCACTTGTAACAACTGACATCTGTTCTCACTTATTGATATGTAGATTTATGGTAATTGCTGTGAACAATAAGACACAAAATTACCTAAGGTGAACGTTAAATTAAATTTTCATGCCCCTGTCCTTATAAATATTTTTTTTTTAAATCTTACATTTCAGGGAAGGCATACTCTGCATCCGCTTTGTACATAATTTAATTGTTTTTTTTTAATCTGCCAGATAACAAAATGAAAGTTGAATTTCCTTGCAATCTTGAATATTTGCCAAGCTGATAGCGTGTTGGTAAATACATGTTATTAAAAATGGAATCAAACTGTATTGTGATTCTGGTTTTTATAATCATTTCCCTTTAATTCCCATCATCGTCTCCATCATGAAGATCAAGAGTTATTCCTTACCCAGAATTTTTTTTTTCCCCTCTACAGGGGAATTTTCATCTTTCATGTGCAGCTTTGCCTATGAGGCTGTTCTTCAGTGTTAAGCAATTTGCATTTCTTCAGAGAGAGGTGCATTTGCTGAGTGAGCAACACTTTCAAATAAAAATGATCTGCTCATTTGTGGTCCAGCTCTGTTGCGGGATTTGGGGCTGTTTTGAAAAAAACTGTAAGATGTGAGGTGTCTGAAGACAGCGTGTGAAACGAGAGAGAATGAGAAAGCAGATTAGTCCCACAGAACTATGCCTTAGCTGAAGTTCGTTTGAACCAAAAATCCTCATTTGAAGGCAGAGTATTTTCTGGGTGTGGGACTTAGGAGCATTTGGTTTCCCTTCTCCAGGTTTGTCCTAGCAAGTGGGATTTTGACACACTTGACAAGTTGAAGGGAGAGACCAATAAAGAGGGATCAGAGATGGTAAAATGCCTGGGGAATGTGAGGCAGTGATGACAGGATTTTTTTACATATGTTTGAGTATACAGAGGATCCAAAGTAGGATGCATATAAAGTGGTAAACCTGTTGACATAAATAGCTCTAGAGCATGGTAAATGATGGCATGTGCCATGAGCCCTTGCTGACAGTCACATTTGGGTGTGCAAGTCAGTGGAGCTCTTTGCTGTTTCTCTTACACATGCGACAACAGCAAGCAGTCCTTTCCCTGAAGGTACCAAAACCGACACCCTATAACATCTGCAGAGCTGGTTTGTGGCCAGTGTCTTTTAGTCACCTCTACAGTAAAACAGACTGGGTGGGGAGACAACTTTGTCACTGCCTAACACTTGTTTGTTAAACTTCATTTGGCATTGAAACTCTTTCGTCAAGTTGATGAGTTCCTCTTGTGCTTCCACAGGAAATGTCCCACTATAAAAAATATTTTTGTGGGATGAGGCAATGCTGGTATTTGTTTTGCATGCACACAGCCACAGCAGTGGTTTGTGAGCCCAGAGAAAGTCTGATCTAGTGCCTGTTGACGTCTCGCCTGGTGTACTTCTCCTTGAGCACTGTAGAGTGCACGTATGCTGCCTTCATGGCTTCAGGGCTTCAAGCTTCAAGGCTATACTCATAGCCTTCTGAAGCCTTGCATGCATGGGCAAAGCCATGCAAATTAAAATGCAATAGAAGAAGCAGTATTAAATTGCTTCCAAATCCATTTGCTTCTAAACTGAGGTTTGGAGCAAAGTCCGTGCATTTTCTAGAAACATTTGGGATTTCATGTAGGCAAAGCTGTTTTGCAGTTTCTCCTCTAGCACCTTTCTGTGGGGTTTTTACTATTATGTAGGCCTACCATGTGTGCTGTTTAAAAGTCCAAAATGGAAACCTCCTCACAGGAGAAATATAAGCTGATTATGACTGATCCTTCTGATGAATAACTAACCAGTGGGTGATAGAAAACTGTGCTGCCATGGTGGAGAGCAACCCACTGCTTTCACAGATCTCTGTTACAGAATGGCATGGCATATGGCCTCAGTGAAGGCCAGCAATGTTTGCTGGACATTCTTTGCTGAATTACTTACACTTCTTATGAAAGATTAAGGTAAATTATATTTGAGGACCAAATATCAATCCAGGATGAGAAGTGAGTCTAGATCTCATTTTGAGAACCACTGTCGTCTTTGTTTGCAAAGAGATGAACCCCAGCTTAAGTCTCTTCTGTCCCTAAAATCTTGTTTTAAATAATCTTCAGAATCTATCAAAAAAATAGGATTTTAAAATAAAATAAGATAAAAATTACACCTGAGGCAGACAAGTAGATCAACCAATTAATTAAAAAAAAATTACATTTTCTTATCTGAATTTCTGTCTGAATTGTACTTTTTGACTGTAAAGTTCTGAAGTTAAACCAAAAGTAGGATTTGAAAATTTCTATGAATTCAGTTACCATCTGGTTTCAGAAAATTACTTGTTAATATGATGCTGATTCCAGAACTTAGTTTTAGATTGCCAGTAAAAATAAAAGCAATTTTAAAATATTAAGTCACCTATTGCTGCTTTAGTATATAATTTTGTTCAAGAGTTTAGATGTTTTACACAGTTTCCTTCTGTTCATTTGGTTATCCAATATCCAATTCTTTAGTATTTATATCACATACGTGTAATTAAAGTACAGTTTTGCCATTTCAGAGTTTTGTATTTTAAGCACTTGGATTTTGTGAAAAGTAGTTTAGAAGACTGACCAAATTGCAACAATGACCCATTTGTTTAGTAGTTATACCTAATCATCTAGATTAATAATGACTTGTGACGAGGGTAGCAGGATTGTGTCTTGCAAAATGTTTTGGATCAGTCATGTTTGAGAAAAGCCTTATTTTTTAACATGGTTATTAGCCTTCAAAATAAACCTGAAAGCTTTTTGGTCATGTAATTCTTCCAAGTGTGTTGTACAGACTACAAAGTGGTGAATCTTGAGTCAACTAAAACCTTACTCCTGACACTGTCATTGTGCCACATTTTCAAAAGCACCATCTTTGACTCAAAGAGGTGACTTTGAATGTTTGACTGAGTCACCAAAGTTAGAACTTCATCCAAGCTAGGTGCTCAGCTGAGACTTGACTTGTCTGCTGTATTTAAATTTGAGGGTTGATTCTCAAAGTAATATCACTCTCCATTTAGGTTGTAGCCAGGTGGGGGTTGGTCTCTTCTCCCAGGCAACCAGAACAAGAGGACACAGTCTCAAGCTGTGCCAGGGGAGGTTTAGGCTGGATGTTAGGAAGAAATTCTTCACAGAAAGAGTGATTTGCCATTGGAATGGGCTGCCCAGGGAGGTGGTGGAGTCACCATCACTGGAGGTGTTTAAGAAGAGACTGGATGGGACACTTGGTGCCATGGTTTAATTGCTTAGATAGTGTTGGATGATAGGTTGGACTCAATGTTCTCAAAGGTCTTTTCCAACCTGGTTAATTCTGTTCTATTCTATTCTATTCTAATTATTGCAGGACTTCTCAATTCCTAGAAAATACCTTTCCTTCATTGCATTTTTTTCTTCTCAAATATGTTAACATGTTTGACCACTTTTTAAAACTTTTTTCATCATCTTCAAGTTGATACTAAGTTTCTCTGGTTTGAATAACAAAGTGTGCTGGCAGAAGTCATATCTCTTGTTAGACAAACATTCAGGGAAAAAAATGGACATACTTGCAGGTGCTCAAGCTCTTCTTTGGCCATTCCCCAAAACTCATGCAGTCTTCCCAGCACTGTCACATGATCTAATAAAGGTATTGTTCTTCCTACTACCTGATCTTTTATGTGTACTTAGATTATCAAGATCACAAAGACATAATAAAACTCTTCTAGCATTTTGGCTTTGTGTACTTTGCCAATTCTGTTGAGGCCTCAAGCAAGATGCACACACCTCCTTTTGTCCAAACCGAGAAGGATGATCTCTTACTGCCATCCAAACAATCTCTTTCATCACCACTGAGATGGATCCTGGCTGGTTAAAACAAGCATCTAACATCTCTGCATTTTGGTCACTTACTAAAGCAGGTTTTTTCCATTTCATATTAATTATATTTATTGTTTGTCCCTTTTTTAACTTGCCATCTAAATTAAAGAATTTACTATTTAAATGGATCCATTTCTTGAAATGCAGGTATATTTCTCCCACATGTTCTAAAGTAATGAGGTGACCAATGACTGAGTAACTTAGTATCACAGTCTAGAGCTTAAGGCCTGAAAGTCTCTACCTCAGTGATGACTCTCTGATCAGACTGATATAATTTGATGTTCTTCATTCATATGTGTGTTTAGAAATTAGCTATAAAAAGGAAAATCAGCAGAACTATTGGCTACTGCACAGTATAGTCTTAGTTGATACATTCAGAGGAGACACAGGAAAGAAATTTCATTCATCCCCATTATACGAGTCTGTCCTGGATGTGTTTTAAATGTTAGTTATCTTTACACTCCCTGTTGTGTCAGGTAATAGTCTTGCACTTAGGCTTCATACAGAGTTTAAATGACTTTTAGTTCTACACTTTTCTTATAGAAGTGTCACAAAACAGGTTTGATTTTCCTGAACTATAGGCTGACACCTTTGTTGTATTCTCTCACCTCCAAGGTAGAGAGGTGAGAAATGCTATTTAGGGACTGTAAGATGTAGTTTCCAGAATATAGATATCCTCGGGAGTGAAAAGAAAATTTAAATCTCTTGGCAAGGTACATCTCATGCTACATGCCCATTAAAAACAACTTTTTAGAATTGTTACTCCATGTTTTAATTAACCCTGTTGCTTCTCCACACAGGTATGAACGCTTTACAACTACAGAATTTGGCAACTTTAGCAGCCGCAGCAGCTGCCGCCCAAACCTCAGCTACCACCACCAATGCAAATCCTCTCTCCACAACGACTGGTGCTCTGGGAGCCCTCACAAGTCCCGGTAAGTGCAGAGTGTTTGCTTTCAAATTGTAGACATGAGATTAAATGGGAATTTGTTAACTAAAATAGTGCACATACTGCGTTCACCCATCATGAATTTCCGTGAAGTCCTTCTCTCTTTTTCACTACTCTGTCTTTCTGTAGCCTCAGTTAAGATTTCTTCTGGTCTTAACTGAGAATACAATTACGGAAGTGATATCAAATGCCCAAAGAATACACAGCCAGATTCTGACTTCATTACACAAAGCGGAAGTCAGATTTATGGGGGAATAAGGGACAGGCTAAGTGGTGATGGTACCTCTATGACCACCATGTAGACTTTAAGCCATGAATGTCTGAAAAACACTAGAGAGAAATCAGGGCAAATCCACAGTTCAGTAGCACTTCAGTATCTCCAAAATCTACAAGGAGGGATGTTGATTCACTGTAGTTACTCTGGATTTACAGTGTTGTAGTTGAGTCCAGAATCTAGCCACTTATTTTTACATAAAGGCTGCAGGGTGCAATTATTTGCATCATGAAGTGTGTTTATTGCTGTTCCAGAAAAACATTCATATTATTTGAGACACAAATAAAGAACATTTGTGTTTAATCTTGTTTAAGTGTGTATTTATTCCCCATGAAAAAGTAATTCATGGCAGACGGTTGGAGCTCATCAGTAAGGAAAACAGTCTTCACTGCACAATAGAATGGGGATGGAGCATGGTGTCGGGTGTTAAACCTGGCCAATGCTTCCTGTATATATTACAGTTTAATTGTTTGGTTTGTGGGAGAGATTAAATGGAAGGCAGCTTGGCTAATACTCTGCAGAATTCTTCTCTTTCTGGTATGAGCCTTGTCTTAACATAAAAATAATATTCACAACACCTCTGAGAAGTGGGCTGGGTGAAAATAATTTTGGTTTGCTGAAGTTTTATTTTGTTAAAACCTGAGCCCATCTCTCCCCTCCATTCTTGAGCTGGGGCTTAGAGTTTTGCAGAAGGGTAGTCTCACTGTCAATGTTTATGTGTACTCCTGTCTAAATGTCACCCATTTTCAGCAACAGAAATGTTGTCTTTCATACATAGTCTGTAATATCTCTGCACGTTAGCTGTTAAATGCCTGGCCTCCCAAAGCATGCTCAGCATTTCTTGAGCCACACTGACTTCTCATGGCAACTCAGCTGCACAGAAGTTGGAAATTAATACAGGGGGTGCACAGGGGCTGGAAATTAACTTTCTTTGTTATTGCTGCTCTGCAGCGAAGTGGCTCCAGAACCTCAGGCAGCAGTGTGTTTCTGCCATGCTCTTTGTCT
Organism: Dryobates pubescens; assembly: GCF_014839835.1. Classification (NCBI taxonomy): domain Eukaryota; kingdom Metazoa; phylum Chordata; class Aves; order Piciformes; family Picidae; genus Dryobates; species Dryobates pubescens. The sequence continues at coordinate 114,487,444 of NC_071657.1, read as the reverse complement.
TGCCTTGCTGGCGCGGGACTCACATTTATTCTCGAAGTTCACATTTTCCTGTCTCCCTCACCAACACATCTTCTTATCCAGCCTGGCTGACTTATTGTTCCCTCTTTTGGGTCTTGAGGTTTCTTGAGTACCTGGAAGGTGATTTCATCTGATGTCCAAGTCTACAGGGGCACCATGGTTAGAAAAGTCCTTCAGCTGGAGTGAGCAGATACTTCTTTGCAATAACTAGAGCTTTGTATTGCTCAGGGTAGTATTCTAGAGCAGACACCGAGGCTTTTCCAAAGAGATTAAATATATGTTCTTCTCAAAAAACTCTGGATGGATGCTTAGCCTTTGAAATAGTGTATAGAGAACAACAATGTCCTTAGAAAGTCTTACATGTACGCACAAGTACAGGTACACAAGTGTTTCTAATATTAGAGAGCTTGATGTGTCAGAGTCTGTATCTAATAGGTCCACTGACCTGTTTATGTTGTACAACCAACCTAAAATCAAGCCTTGTTAAAATGTCCTTCAGCTTAACCTTTCTTATCTGGTTCCACATTCTCTACCCTATTAAATATTTTGTAAACCTGAATAATATCTTCAATGATTCTTCCCTACTGTATGGAAAATGGATTTAGTTCTATAAAGCTTTTCATAGTAGCTCAAAGTATTTCCATTAAAACTTGAAATATGCTGGCAGAAAATATTTAAATGTGCTTTTCAATGTGTGGATGTTTGGAGGCCTTGAGGATATTTTTTTTTCAGTCTAGTTTTCTTTTAATAGAGCACTTGGGTTTGTCATGTTTCATAAGTGTAAATTATTTTGTCTGATTTCAAAGCCTGCACTAAGTCCAGAAAGAAATGTTTGTGTCTTTCCAGATAATGCATTAAATTAATACTTCTCAGTTCAGAAAGCTGCCCAAATTTAGGAAAGTGCAAAGGCACCTGCTTAAATTTAATCCTTTTCTTGATGTTAAAACCAAAATATTGCATGAAACAGAGATAGACATGAGCATGTACTTGTAATATGCCTTAAACCATGGCAGACACATAATATCCATGTTTCCACCCATCCTTATCTATATCTCTTCTGAAGTTGTCTCCTGAATCAGTCTTTGACTAAGAGCTCTTGCTCTGTCCTTCATAGAAATATGTCATAAAAGCCCTAAAAGGTGGTTACGGTTAAAATTCATCTTGCAGCTTAATTTTTCATACATAAGCTTTAGCAGCTTTCAGTACATCAAACTGTTATGGAAGACATGATGACCAGGCCAACTTTGATGCATCTATAACACAGAAAAACAGCCCAGGGAGTGAGAAACCAATAGGGCATGTCAAGTTTTGTTACTGTATTCTATTTGCAGTATATTCAAAAAGCAGAGAAAAATATTTAGCCTCTAACAGTGACTGTTCAGTCTGTATGAAAGTCCTTCTTTAAGGTTCATACAATCACATATTTCCAAACAACCGCCAAATGGTCTTTCTCTCTTACATTCTTACTAAATAGGTTTGACTGCATAGGTCTAAAGAACACTCATTTGCCTCCATGTCCTAAATGCTTTCTCTAAAGCTTGAAACAGTATTCATTCAGAAAGAACAGAGACAATGCAATCCCCCAAACTATTAGTTTTTTTATAATTGTAAATTTATAATTTCAATTTTGCATACCCATGGAAGTGTCTCCCTACAGCATTGTTAGAAATTATTTTTTTAAAAGCCTTTGCTTAAAAAAACATGAAAGATTAAGCTTTCATTTTAGTAAAAATCCCCTCAGGCAATAAATAGGTTCTTTCGTCTCTTGGCCCTGGAAAAAAATGAAAATGGTTTAAATTGCCCATGGTTAAAGTAACTGTTTCTTGCAATTATCAGATGGTAGTGAATAGAAATGAAAATGAACTCATGAAAGAATAAAAACCAGGTAGATGCATATTATGTCTTTCATGAGTTTCTCATGGGTCTTTTGAAGACTCATTTAATCATCTTTCTTGTCTTTTATTTTGATATGATAATTGTTTCCTTTATTTACTTTAATCACTTCTATTTAGTTAATTAATTCTTCACTTTCTTTTCCTTGTGCTCACTTAGAATATTTTCCTGGTTTAAAGGCAGGTAGCTGTAGTGTTTCACAATGTAAGGATTTGAGTTGGGATAGCCTTTGCCTGATTCCAGGTTGTCTGAACCAGTTTGTCTCAACTCCCTTTCATTTAGGCCCCTGAAGTTTGCATTTCCCATTAACTGTGAAGGGACTATGAGGGGACTGCCTGAGCTGGAGGCAAATATCTCAATTTAGGCAGGATGAATCTCAGATGGCTGTCAGGATATTGTCGTCTCTTCCTTGAAAAGGTTCTTCAAGCGGATTGACTAGCAAAGAGCTGACAGGGAGGCTACTGCTCCATAGCATACAGAGATTTATGGCTAATTCAGTGCATGGTAGGAAGGCCTGGAGGTGGATGTGAATGAGGGGACATACAAGCTCAGGATCTGAGTATCTACCTCTAACACTGCCTGACATATAATTTGCCTCAGTTGATCCACTGCCCTAGTTTTCCCAAAGATAATGATGTTTACTCTCACTGTCCTGGGCACTGTAAAACTTTTCCTGCTATCAGAAACTGTGAAGCTCCTGATAGTTTTGCAACAGCAGAAAAATGTTTTGTACTCATAGGAAGAATATTGAAGTTGGGTTTCAAACACCAGTTCACTTTGTCGTGTTGGCTTTCTACATCACTGCACATACTATTATTGTTTAATGCTGTGATATTAAAGTCACACAACCATGTTAGTTGGTAGACACTCTGCAAGGTCCCTACTCTAGGCTCCTGTTTGCAGCAGGACCACTCAGAGCAGGTTGGTGAAAGCTATGTCAAGTCAAAGTTCTACTACCTCTAAGAATTCCACAGCCTCTCTGAGCTCATTTAAATTTTGTTTCTTAAAATTCATTAATAAATGGGGGTTTTTTTCAGTAGCCAGTAGGAAAGCCCTTCTATGTGCAAATGAAGAGACAAAACATCTAATTATACATCCAAATTCATCTTCATAAACATAGACAATGTAACTTCTAAGCTGCAGGGGGATAGAATTGCTAAACATGAAGCTATTTGGTTTCAGACTTAGGAGTCTTGATTTTCCATGGCATTTTCATGATTATTTGATTCTCTAAACTATTATTTATTCACACAGCTGAACTAGCTATTCATGCTTCAATAAAAAATGCTCTTCAGGTTTATCTGCTGCATAAACCTAAGAGGAAATCTTTGCAAAAAACTACTGCCAGTGTGGAAAGTAAGACTTTTTTCTTTAACGACCTCTGAAATTCAGACCAGCTTTTGCCACATTATATCAGAAATCAGCCATTAATGCTTATGTTGAAAAAAAAAAAATCTCTCCTAAGCACAAAAGTCTAAAAGTACTCATTTTCAGACAGATGCCAACGTTGAAGAATAACATCCCACAAAAAAGGAAGTCTGTTAAGTATAGAATAAACTGGAAAAGAGGAAAAAAAAATTATTGCCATGCCTGTCCTGTAAGAATTAGTTCATCTTTTCTCCCTGCTAATAGCAGAGAATTATAACTTCCAGTTAGTGGCAATGATTCGTTATTTTTTCTCCCCCCTAATACAGTACGAAGATTGTCTTTGTTAGTTGAAGATACTCATGTTGTGACCATAATTGTTGAAATGTTAGAGATTTTATAAGATATACTAGATGCTTCAGCTGAGAAGCAGTGAAGAATGTTCAAATAATCATTTTTAGAAGATTCTCTTTTTGTTCACTTAGTACAATACGTTCTTTTCCAGTCAGTGGTGCAAGTCTGCCACCGTGACATTTTGTTAGAGGCCAGTACACCCACTGAGATGACTGTGATTTGTTTCCAGGATGATCCAAAAATAACCCTACCAGTAGGTGAGGAGGAAGGTCTGACAGTTTGCTAAAGAATGAAGTAGATGGTTCACATTGGAAAAGATCCATTTAAAATGCAGAATGGCACTCTTCATGCTGTAGTACAAATTGATGATTTTTATACCATTTCATCTGGAATTAATGCAGGTTCCATTATTATAAAATCATGTAAAATAAACTTGGTTAGTTTTGCAGCACATAGAGGACTTCCCTAATATAATGTTGGGGATTTTTAGGGTAAAGTTACAGTGGATAAATATAACACATATCTTTAAAAAAAGGTTTTTAAATACAGTACCTATACAGTACACATACATGGATGCTTAACCCAAATACATTATTTTCAATTATATATTTGAGTTACTTATATTATTAACACCATTATTTTAGTGCTTGGAGCACAGAGCAGCACAACACCTTAACTCTGATCTCAGCACTGACTTTTTAAAAGTATGTGTTTGCACAGAGGCCATGGAAACAAATCTTACCTTGACGTGCCCACCACCCAGTTCCTGTCACTCGACTGCATAGTTCACAAAGATCTGTGATGAGAGAGGCCTATTTCTAAAATCTCATGTGTCAGCTGGGCTCTTGGTATCCAGAAATTATGCTACTTCTTGGTAGTAAGCCCATCTAATAATTAGGTTACCCTTAAGCAGGCATCTAAACACATGTTGGAGCCAAAAATAGGAAATTTTGCATGCTTTCTTAACCTACATTTGTATTTTTAATAATGCTTCAAAATGTCTTAAATGACTAAAGAAGGGTAGGAATTGTGGCTGAAAATCTTCCAGAGTCCGAATGCAGTGAAAGGAGAGCTGAAGGGTGATGAATCCCCACAGAGCCTCCTTGCAACAGAGCTGTCTCTCCCTGGTCTCCTCATTTGGAAAAACAAGACAGTGGTGTGACGAAGGATGACAATGGCAGCAGACAGGCCATCAATTAATAGGAATGACCTTTTGCATATTTGTCTCTTAAAATGTAAAAAGTCTTTGTATGTTCTCCCAGCAAATTGATTTCTGAACAGCTGTATCAGTTCAGACTAAAAGGTCTTTGGGAGGTTCTGTTGCTTAATGGTAGAGCTTAGGATGGGCAGAACCCATCAGTAAAGAAGTGTGAGACTGCCCCATAACTGCACAAATAGACATTTTGCCTCTTTTTTAGAATCAACATTATTAATTGATGAATTTTTAGCACAGAAATCTCTGTTTCTTCAGAACTGCATAAATACTGAAGTTGTATGCTGAAGGCTAGAAATAAGTGCCTATTTTTTTCTGTGAAGCATTGTGCTAGTTAATTCTTTGGGGTTTTGGGGGTTTTTTTAGGAAACATTGCACAGTACTAAACCATGGATTAGTAGGGTCTAATTCAACAGGATCCATTAGTATATTAGCATCTTCCTAAAGTATTAAATCCATTTCCTTATCACATTTCAGGATTTACTTTGCTTTCAGTATACAAATAACACTTTATAATACATTATATTTTGTCTCTCTACCCCACTCTTGATCTCTGTTTCAAGGCACAAGAATTCCAGTTGGTTAAAAGAGGCTATTTTTCTTTCTGTTCTGTTCTTTCTGGAGTTCATTTGAACTTTCTGTTCAAGTTCATTTGGGGTTGTTTTCTACAAAAGAAACATGATACTATCAGCTTGGCTACACAGGTAGATATGTGAGCTTATGTGCTATATACCTTAGAAGAAGTTCCAAGTCCACAAAATGCTGCAGTTCACAACATTCAGGAAACAATGTAAACCTTAGGAAAACTCATGCATTTGAGGGAGCTTTTAACTATCTAAGGTTCACTCTTGTCAACGCTGCTCCTTCAACCTGACTGAGTTGTGCAGGTATCCATGGATACCCCTGGTTTGTTTTCTTAAAGCCTGATAAATTGTGGAACATAATGGGAATTAGAGTTTATGAAGGTTTTCAGCCTAATTGTTTCAGCATTGCCTGAAAAAAGCTAGTTGTTTGAATATGAAGCTGGTGATTTATTTTATGCATTGGCCAAACAAAAATATCTTCAACATCTGCATGTGTTTAAAACCAAGTAAAGAAAACCCTTGACTACCTTTGCTGTTCTTAAGATAAAAATGTGTGTGGTGTGTTGAATTTTCCCCCCAACATTAACTTTGCCAGACCAACTCAGTTGGAAGCAAATGAAAGCTATGCCATGTTGAACTATGTATGACTTTACAAATGGTCTGCAAAAGACCTGGCTGAGTAATTTTACATGAGACACGGTAACCCTCAAGTTCTGCAGCTTACAGAGGTGAATGACTATATCTTGCAGTGTGCTATTACAATGAGAGTGTGTTTGCACACTTCTCTTAAAATCCCTTCTTCCATGGAAATTATTATTCATGCTCTTTCTGGATTCCTAACTCCTTTATCTACAGATGCAGTATATAGTTTATGTCATTACTGTTTTAAAATATCATGGGTAGGACTCCTATGTGTCTGAAGTAAACAAGTCTTTTAGGGACATCTTGCTGCAAACAAAAGACAAACACCTACTAAGGACTATTTACCTGATGTTAAGACAGAGGTATCAGAGAGGTGAAAACAAAAATTAATCAGGCCATGCTCTCCCAAGTACTAAAATCTGAATTGCAATATATGCGTGTGATCAGCACTCTTGGAACAAAAACATTCCTCAGTCATTTTAGGATCATCTGTCACAGGTGCAACCTCTTACTTACTGCATCCCCATTGTGGTATACCAGATTTAGCAGTGACCTTGCTCTCCACAGGAGCAAGTATAAGCAAGAGCCTTTCTGCACATTAATCCTTGGTAATGACTGTCAACATCAGGCTTCTAGAAGCAGACACTGTCTGCAAAAACTACGCTGTTAACTTTAGAAAGTGCAGTGACTCAGAAGAGACTTAGCTGAAAAGCAAAATGACTGAACAAAATTAGTTTTGTTCAGAACAGGATAGCATTGTTTAACTTGAGCTATAAACTTGGACTCTACTAGTAGACATTCTTTTTACAGAGATGCTACTGCTTGTTGTTTGTTATTGCATAGTGGTTAAAGTATGTCAAAATTGTTGCAGCCCCATAGGTCACAGTGTGAAGGAACCTGATCTCCAAGTAGGAGATCCTTGCCTCGAGTAGAGCCTTATTGATTCTAGATCAGAAATTCTTTGGAAAGTGATTTAGAAGTGGTTGTATACTGAAGTGTCCCCACATGGAGGTCATTTCAGCATCAGGACATGAGTCCCTGAACAATAGTTCACTCTGAATTGTGTGAGATAGCAGTAATAAACATGAGAGCACAGCTGGAAGTTCTCTGTAGTAGTGCTAATACTCTGGTTTTTATGTGAATTCAGTGGTGCTTTGATGAACACAGATCACAGCCCTTGGCCCCACTGAGTAAAACAGGGTCATAAATGCTCAGTAACAATTCCTTGTTTTCTTCATATAGTGGCCTTTCAATTTAGTTTTATTTCAGCTTGAGTTGCAGTTGAAATTGCCTAATGGTCAGCTATGAAATTTATCCAAGCCAATCAGCTGTGCCTTACTATTCTTTTCCCCAGCCAATTTGGTTCCCACCCAAAAGAAAAAACAATTTCTTATTGTGGTCTGCTGGGGAGGATGCACAACGTGTTGCAGGCACCATGCTGAGCAGTTTCCACTAGAGGTGGATGGTCTTCACCAAGCAACGCATTTCAACAAACCACAAAGACCAGTGTGGAATTGCCCTGAATATTAACTTGCTTTTTACCTCTCGCTCCATCTTGATTATCTCATGGGAAAATGTACCCTTAAACACAATAGCCTAGATTCAAAGAGAAATGCCCAATCAATAAACTCTTGTTTTCTAAAATACCTTCTGTTAAATAGATAGGTTTGGAGGAAATTTACAGAACAGAAGACTAGAAAATTACAGAAATAGTCAGCTGCTAGGTTTGTCTGCCTCATCTGTAGTACCTTTGTAGGCTCCGTTTCCTCCTCCTCCTTTACACTTCTGTAGAAACTGCAATTTCAGGGCAATCAGAAATGTCAAGTTAGGCATTAAAGTAAATTACATAAGTGAGTAAAATAAGTGACCCCGATTTTCACTTGTCCCAATCTCACAGTTTCCATAGCTCTCAAAGACCTATGTAGTATTGAAGAGTGTGTATTTGTGAGTCTAAAGTTAGTCTCGAGTTCTTGGAGACCTTGGCGTCTTCTGAATTTGCATCGAGTCTGAATGAATTTTTTCACCTCTCTATATTTTCTTTTTTTTTCTAGTATAAACAAATGTACTCAAAGGATTTTGTAAAATATAAAGCTATTTTCAGAGAGCCAGCTTCAACCAGGCTCACCATTGCGAAAGATTCCTCTCCTCTTCCTCTACCTCTATCTTTCTTAGTCTCATTTTCACACATATGCACACAGAAGCAGTCAAATGTCGAGTGGATACTGCTCTCTCTTCCTCTTTTCTTCACTGGTGCTTCTCTTTTACTGTACCTTAAGATATGGACAATCTTTTACAGGAATTGTTCACTTGAGAGTAATGAAGAAGTAGAGGGACACTGACTTATTTGAGAGGCTGTGATAATAGTATGTGCCTTTCTGTATTGTCATTTTTGTTTCCCCCTGACTCTTTCTTTCTCTTTTGCTTTTCTGGTGCTCTTTCCCTGGAGTGTGTCTGTCACTTCTATTTTATTCCATCCAAGCACAAGCAGAGCACTTAAATTTACTAAAATCTTCCTTTTTGACATGTCAGACAGAGAATGAATAAGTTTTTACTTCTCTCCACAACAATGTTGTTTGTCAGAGGACCTCACAGAATTAACCACCCTACACCAGGGACAATCCACCTGTCCTTTGCTAAAAATTGTCCCAAGAAACAGAACCAATGCATGTTGGTGCTAGGTTAGTGACTGAGGGACCACAGGTTTGTGCAAGGGTGAATACTCAGATTGGCTGGAGATCACTGTAAAGGGCAGACAATTTAATGCCAATCACACATGCTAGTTAGATTAGAATACTGATGAGCCCTTTTGAAAGGCCAACTGCATCTTCTTTCAGCAAAAATATTAAAATACCCCCTTTTCCCTACCTCCCCCTCCCCCCCCCCGCCCCGAGATTCTCCACAAGAATAAATTAAAACTTGGAGGTGTGGTTATTATCACAGAATAATTAGACCCCATGGGATTAGAGACACTCAATGTTTGTTAATGCCCCTGGGTTGTGATTATCTAATAATGATGATGCCTCTGTCATCGCTTAATTATTCTTCCCCTTTAAAATGTTCCTTATGCAGTCAGAGCCCGTAGAGTGTGCTCATTTCAGACAGAAACACAACTGCAAATTCCTGAGAGCAATGTCACATGGTTGGTGTGATTGACTTACCCACTTCTCCCCCACATCCATGTTTATAATCCTCACTTCATAAACTCCATCACTGCTATACTTGAATCACTTTTCTTTTCCAGAAAAGACCTCCATCTCTTTCAAACAACCATTTATTCTTAGTGCTGCATAAAGAGAATACACCTTAATAAATTGACTTTAAACATGTAAGATCAGATCTGGCCAGTATCCTGCATAAGTCAGGTTGATGGTCCAGATTTCCTACTACATAGGATATCCTCCTACCATTGGATATCATTGTTCTGTTTAAAAGAATACCACAACTGAAATAAGATCTTATAAAACAGATTCAAATTGGAAGTTTTGCATAGACCTGGTCTAACAGAACCAAACTTTGTGTGGTATCTGACTGGTGATTTCCAGTCAGACCAGCAGGTGTTCATTTTGTTTAGATGCAGTTTATAAGGCATTGTTCAAAACATCATTGTTTTTTCCAGCTAAAGATTAGAAAGAAAACAGAGAATGTAACCAGTGTTGTCTCTTACCTTTATTAGCCTTGTACTAACAAATGGACAATGGAATATTCTGTTTACCCCAGAGGTTTCGGGTAGTAAACAGAAAAAATTTAAATCAGTCTGCTAAAATTAGAAATTTCTACTTTGGGTTTCATATTTCTTTTTTTTTCCTGTCCCCAATTCTTATATTTTTCCATGTCACTGACTGGGGAGATATTAGAAGTATTAAAATAATTTTAAGATTTTTTTTTTCTTCCTGCATTTATTCTCTTTGACAATTTTCTTTATGTCCTTTCTTTCCCTTCATCTACTTTAATTTTATTCTCTGTTGCACATTGCTAAATGTAAAGGAAACTAAGAGAAATCTGAAATCTCAGGGAAATCTATTTGTGACAGCCAAGAATCTGAAGCACAGCCAAGAGTTAAGTGGCATATTTGGTGTCAACCTCTCTTCATGGAAACAGACCAAAGAACAAAAGCCAGATCTCCTCTTCAATTTTCTGCCAACACATGTTCATACTTCAGCTTTCTGTCGTTCTGCCTGAGTGTTACCTGAGTTTTTCTGCTTTCTTACTACACTGCTTACTTTTCATAGGTTCATAGTATAATCAAGGTGGGAAGGCCCTTCAGAAAGTCTATAGTAAACCCCTTGCTCAAAGCAGGATCAGGGTGTGAGGTGAGATCAGGTTGCTAAGGGCTTGAGCCAGCCAAGTCTTGAAAACACAGACATTTTTGGATTCAATTTACCTCTCATCTTCTCATATGCACTCTATCTAGCTGATGACTTCCTCATAAGTATTGGAGGCTGCTTTAGGTCGACTTGAAGCTGTCTTCTCCAGCCTGAACAAGCCTGGTTTGTTACACGATGGATGACCACCTTTCTGGCCTTAAACTGAGCTCCCTCCAGCTGATCAATGCTTTCCCAGTGATAAGGAGCCCAAAATTGAATGTATCATGTAGATACAATTTAACAAACGATGAGTAAAGAGGAAACATCACCTGATCTCCCAGCTCTTCTCCTGTTCCAACAGCCAGTGCATTCTACTGGTTCATGGTCACTGCCCACCAGGATGGCCCCATGTCATTTTCAGCAGAGCTTCTTCCCAGCCCACCCAATCCCCCCCTGAAAGGGATTGTTCTTTCACAGCTTTGTATATGTCTTTGCTAAATTTCATAAGGTTCCAGTTGGTCAAATCTGCTTATCTGCATCCCTCTAAATGGCAGCCATTTAGTCAGATCAATTTTATCGGTGAGCTCAGGAAAGTAGCAGAAAATCAGAAATACACCCAAATTCAGTAAAAGGAGGAGGATTCTGAACTGAGACAACTGCCAATACATTTTTGACAGGAGTCTCTCCCAAAAGAAAACATGCTTTCTCTGCAACTTCTCATGCTTAAAGTCATAGAGATATTGAATGTTAAATTTGTTGGTAATATCAATTCCTTGTGCACTATTGTGTCTTAAATGGAGTAAAACATGTACTTTGAACACTGAGTTTAAATAACTCTCCATTAAGTAAAACAAGGACAAAGTTGCGGTTCACAGCCAATCAGTGATAAGCAGGTAGCTAGTATCAAAGTAAATGTTGAGTTCCCTGTTGTGTCATGCATTAGGTAGTTACAGGCAATTGTGGAGTGTAACCGAGAGCTGCCTAAAGGAAAGCTGTCAGCACAGCTGACACAGTCAGTGTTGCGGATCTCTATGTGGAAAGCCCCAGCATAGTTAAGCTAGTATTTGAGCTGCGATGAAGCCTTGCAGCACCAGATATCCAATTCTGCTCCAGAAAGACTAGCTGCTCTTCACAAGGATGAAGTGGGTGCAGGTAAAGAGCTGAAGCTGTCCTTACTTTTCTTTTCCCTTCTCTCCTTTTAGTCCTTCCATAAAACCAACATAATGTTTTTAAAAAGAAACTTAACCTAAATTCTTTGAAATGCCTCTTTCACATTCACTTACCCAGGCCCTCAGTGTGACTGTGTATCATTTTCAAATGGTATAGCAATGCTATAATATGAGGAAGGGAACAGGGCAAGACGAAGAATGGAGAGTGCATAGCCTACTGCATATCCCCACCCATAAAATAGCAGCAAGTTAGCATATATAAGGTGGCGTTTACTTTTTTCTGTGCTATATGATTTGTTGAGAAGTCGTTCAAGTTCTTTGACATTTGCCAAGGAAAATTAAAGAACGAATAGGATCAACAACATGCTGCAAACCATCTGTCTGGTAAGGCATAGCAGTGTATAAACTGAATTAGTCCTTTTCTTCAGAGTGACAATGAGAGCAAGTGTTTACCTAGTAGTTGTTTCATCACCAAGTGCTCAAGCAGCCTCACTGGACTGTCCACTTGACCTCCCTAGTTGGAGAAATGACTTAGTTTTATAAATTGGCCCTGAGACATGAAAGAGGTACAATTTGCCCACAGCTGTACTACAGACAAACATAGGTATGTGATTTTCTTACTTCTGTATACTTAGAAGGCCTATCAAGGGCACTTTTTGGTCTTAGGTGTAGGAAGTAAACAGGCATAACAAAAACATGTCTGTTCCTCCAAGATGTGGCTTTCTAATAGACAAGCCAGCAACTGAGAAGCAGAATTAGCCCTGACTTGCAGCAAAAAAACCCCACACCATAGCAAGTGCTTTATCCAGGACAGCACATGATGTTTGAGGCAGAACTAGGAAAGGCATCAACAGCATGTAGTAGTTTAGCTCAGTCTGCATGTTTTGCGCAAAGCCATCCTCCTTTGTCTGACCTATACTGTAACACTGGGTGAGTCTTTGCTGTCCTTTCTCTGATGGGCTATGTTTGGCAGAATAGTGCACATCCTCTGCAGATTAGCTCAAAATTGCCCAGCATCGGTTGCCCCACCTGAGACCAAGATCTGATTGAAGTAATAACATTCAAATTCCTGAGTTTGCATGGCTTGGCATCAGTTCTGCATGCAGGATAAAAGCAGATCTCTCGATTTCACATCACTGGCTTGTTAACACATGTGACCAACAGGGCAAGATCCAACCCACAACACATTTCCTCTCTCAATGGTCTACATCTACTCTGAGTTTACCATCTCAATTAGTGGAAGGAGGTACACTTCCAGAGGACAATCATCCCATCCTGAGATGGAAATGTAAAAGTAGAGTGTCTGAGTTGAAGGTCAGAATCAGTTCAAAAGAACAGTTTTAACAGGACTAGCTTAATCTAACACTGATGCTGGCAAAGATGGGGAAATCTGTCCCATCCACAGTATGCACAGCAAAGCCAAAGAAACATTTACACAGTGTCACTTTTCCTAGGTGCTGTTATTCTGAACCTAGTTTTCTAGTTAACAGTAAGTCCAGATGAAATAAGTTATCATGACTTCAGCCAAAAAAGACAGCCAAAAGCTTCCATGCTAATACCAGTTGTTTTTCTAGGTTGGCATAGGGTTTAGGAATTGTGTTGAAATGTAATTTAAATTAAAAGGGAAATTAGTTCTTGATAGTTTATTTATATTTCTGTTTTTAAAATCTCTGTCCCAAAAGGTCTATAACCTTTTACAAGTAGCAATAAATATGTGGAGAATAGTTGAAAATGCCAGCTCCTTCCAGACTTAAAAGTCTCTATGAATGAAATATTATTAGCTAAACACAAATACCTATACTTTATAGAGCAATGAGTCCAAATGAAAATGTATCCTGTGTATCAAAGAGAGCTCTGTTAAAGAATCTGTTAACCACAGGCAAAGTCAATAAGACCAGGAACAGGTTCCTGCATCTGGGTCGGGGCAATCCCAGGCACCAATATAGGCTGGGCAGCGACTGGCTTGAGAGCAGCCCTGAAGAAAAGGACTTGGGGGTGCTGGTGGATGAGAAGCTCAATATGAGCCTCCAGCATACTCTTGCAGCCCAGAAAGCCAATCATATCCTGGGCTGCATCAAGAGAAGTGTGGCCAGCAGGTTGAGGAAGGTGATTCTTTCTCCCCCTCTACACCAGTCTCATGAGACCCCACCTGGAGTACTGTGTCCAGTTCTGGAGCACCTGTTACAAGAAAGATATGGACGTGCTGGCACGTGTCCAGAGAAGGACCATGAGGATGATCAGAGGGCTGGAGCGCCTCTCCTATGAGGACAGAGTTGGGAGAGTTGGGATTGTTCAGTCTGGAGAAAAGAAGGCTCTGAGGAGACCTTGTTGTGGCCTTCCACAAGGGGAGGAAAGGGGCCTACAAAAAAGCTGGTGAGGGACATCTTAGGATGTCAGGTAGTGATAGGACTAGGGGGAATGGATCCAAGGTGGAGGAGGGTGTATTTAGATTAGACATTAGGAAGAAGTTCTTCACCATAAAGGTGATGGTGAGACACTGGAACATTTAGCGACGAAGATGATTGGAATCAATACGGCTGACCAATATGATCAGGTATTGATCCTTGATTGTTCCAGTATTGCAGGCCTATGGCTCAGGCCTATGGTGAGAGTACAGCACAGTAAAGCAAAGCATGGAAGGAGAAGAGATAGGACAGGCAGAAGTGCGTAGCAAGGGAATTGCTACAACTTATATAAACTCGGAGTGCCTTGTTGGCGTGGACTCATTGGTTCCCTGTGAGTGACCACACATTACACTATTATAGATTATTGGTCCAACTACTGATGACACACGAGGTTTGTTGATGCAGGTGCATGTCCTGTTGTCCCAAGATAACTTGCTATGTTTATAGCTACCAGCGTCTTGTTTTAGTTACAGTGCTGCAAGACAGCACTGTTTTGGTACACTGCTAGCTGGCTCTGCACTTATGCTGAGCATGGCCTGCCACCATGTCAGGCTCTAGGCCTGCACTGCCAGATTGCTCACACTGCTCGTCGCTGGCATTGCCACAGGAACATGTTGCCCAAAGAGGTGGTGGAAGCTCCATCCCTGAAAGTTTTTAAGGCCAGGCTGGATGTGGCTGTGGGCAAGATGATCTAGTAGAAAGTGTCCCTGCCCATGGCAGGAGGGTTGGAACTGGATGATCCTTGAGGTCCCTTCCAACCCTTACAGTTCTGTGATGCTGTGATTCTGTAATAGAAATAAAATTTGTCAATTAAATGTAGGAAATATAGTAAGATCAAATGGCTGGGGTTGGGATGATTTGAGAGGATTCTGGGGAATGCCTTTTTGCATTTTACAGCTTCTTGATAGTATTAATTTTATTATTGGAAGTTTTCTGGGTGTTTATTAAAATTGAATTGCATTTGGAAGAAAGAGGATGAAGGTTGTGAGACTGACACAGATTTAGTGGGAATAGAATTGTCAATGAAGAAGAAGCAGTAAAGTCACTAATAGTAAAATAGGATTTTTTTTTTTTTTTTTAATTTTTCTTCTCACCTTTTATGGCTGGAGATGCTTAAGTGTTCTGTAAAGTGTCTGTATGTGGCCTGGATGGAGAAACAAGTGACTATCTTGGTGTGTACCTGCATGAAAGAGAGCAGATTTTTCTATAGGTTACTGGACATCTCTTTCAAGTCTAAACTGACTTCTTTATCCAGTGCTGCAATATTATTTTTATATATTAATACATTGTTAAGGTCAGTGGGGAATATGATGAACATCTTGTCTGAACTCTTGGAACAACAGCCAAAAGATTCAACCCTGTAGCTCCTGCCAGCAGTCCCTGATAGAACAACAGCCTCTGAGAAAGCTGTCAGCTTATTCCAATGACTGATGTTAGAAGTTTCTTTTGAGTAGACAAAATCTTATCTATCATGTTTTGATGTTTATCCAGGGCTTAACACTGTGAGGGAATAGTTGGTGCAGCTGGTAAAAACCATCTTTGTTCTTCACTGGCTATTGTATATTCAGCCAACATTCATCAGGCTGGAGCTCTGGTCTGTTGAATCTCTTCCCTTGGCTTCAGGATAAGCTAACTCACTTACTACTGCCCCAGAAATGTACCAATTCCCTGACATAAAGAGCTTTTTAAGAAGGCAAAGGTAAAATTCCTAGTATAAAGAGAAAAATAATACACCAAATGTCGTGGATACAGGATGTACTATACAGAGGGATAGCAGCAACCCTAGTCATTTGCACTTTTTTTGTATGCTTTGATTTTCCTCTCTGTTGCACCAAGTGCTGGTGCACTTCTAGCACAGAATGGGCAATTCCTAGTTGGCAGTACAGCTCCATGCATCAAGCTAAGTACCTGGAGACAGATGCCTACTGGTTATTAAACAGCAATATGAAACAATTTGATGCGGAGCAGCAATGTTCTGATGTAGAGTACGAAGGAAGTTGTAAATGTTTTCTTTTAATTTATGTGGTGGCAAGGGAACCTGGTAAAACCCAATCTATAAATTCCTTAGGTATCTAATCTATTTTTGTCATCTGGACAACTAAAAGCCATAAATATAGAATAACACTATTCTAACAGTGAATTATACTTTCTTTGCCATTAGTCTGAATAGTCATGGAGCCCAAGGACTGACATAAGACAGTTGTACAGGTGCCCCCAAAGTAGCATCGTCACCTACTGTTACCAAAAGGCAACTGATTTTTCTTTTTTTCCCTTTGGTTCAATGTATGTTACAATTTGTTACTTGAAAGAAACTAGAAAAGGGCAAAGGGCAAGAGAAGGATAGTCTTTGTCTTTGGATAGATTTTGTGTATTCTAGAAGCATAAGAGGTAAAAAATGTCAGCTGGCCTAAACTTCCACACATCTTGTAACTTTAAGATTTTGGGGAGACAAGGAACACTTGCTTCAGCTGTTGGTTTCACCCAGCATTTTCTGAGAAATTTTCACCTCTCAATATCTGGGACTTCTTATAGCCCCTGTATGATAGTATTTTAGCTCGTCACTCTCTTCACGACAGTGTCTTTCAGACATGCAGGTCTCAGTCAAAGGGAAGGAGATAACTAATGTGGAGTCTCTCAGGAAACCTCACGCAGCAAGGTGCTGGATCTGTCTTTTACAAGTGCCCTAACAAAAGGAGCTCCCTTCACTTCTCCTCACCCTATGTTCAATAAGATAATGGAAACAACACAATTTGTTCAGTTTCTTTCTCCTCAAAGAAATAATAAGCCAAAGAGAAAAAAATCATTGTCCCAGTGGATCTGTGAGACAGATTACTGCTAAGCAGAAGAAATAGCTGCAACAACAAAAAGCTGATTTCTGAGGTGCTTCAGTGCTCCAACTAGTATTTTACATTGATTATATGCCAAGTCATTATTTTCACAAACTAGAACTTCAAATGGTAGAATCACTGAGGCACCTGCTCTGTATTTGTCTGATGGAACAGAGAAACTTGATTTGAATAAAAGAAGAAAAGAGATGTTGGCCCAGGATACTGCCCATTCCTGAAGTATGTGTTTGAGCTGTGAGGCTGTATGTGCCACCACAGCATGCTCTGTGGGCTGTGCAAGAGGGAAGGTTTTAATCAGGTTTGTCTGCCTTCTCCAGCAAACATGTTGACAATCCATAAGAGTACAACTCAGTCACAGAAGTTATTTGCCCCCAAGAGCTATAATGTAATATTCAGGCTGTTTCCTAGCCCCCATTTCACTCATTTCTTAAATACATGTTTTCTTAAGAGAAAAGGGTAATAATCCTCTGAAACAGAAATGGGTGGAATTCAGCCCGGTCAAAACCAATCAGATCCTTCAGCTTTGAGGTTTGTATACTTAATTGAAATGATCTATTAATGAACATCAGCAGAAATACCAAGAAGTGTTGGTTACAGGGAATTCACTGACTTTCATTTACTTCGATTTTTTTTTTTTCTCTTCTCTGTTGGTGCTCATATTATCTGACAATGGTGGGTTTTGTCCAGTTGGGTTTTTTGATTACCTGTTTTTTTCAGTCAAAGACATTATTGGCTTCTTATAGGCATTGTGGAGAGAGATTGAATACTCAAAGCTGTTTTTATCTGCAATATGTAGAATTATTCATGTTAACACTGCAGATGACTCTCCCATGCCAGGAGAGTCTTTTGTACTTTGAGGACTCTTGAGTTTGAAGACTTGTGGATCTTAAGTTTGTAAAGGTGGGTTATTTGTAGGTTAAAACCTTCAGGATTACCCACAAAGTGACAACAAAAAGTTGTCTCCTACTTCTCTTACTGGATCCTGCCAGCTGTTAAGATTTCACTTTCTTGAGGGTTCACTGAGTAATCTGAAGTGTTTGACAGCTCAAAAGAACATCAGGATAAAAGTGGTCTTAACCATTTCACAGCTAGGCAATGAATAGAAGAAAAAAAGCATGATGTAGACATGATGTGTCTCCAATATATCATCAACAAAGCTGACTTTCAACATTCACTTTTCAGAAGATAATGCAACTTTTTAGAGGAAAAGAAAGGAATGATTAATGCACTAAAGTAGGGCTCAGGAGACAAGCTAAAAACCTAATTGCACCTTTTATGAGGATGATTCATCTGGTATAACTTTACCTACCTGTAAATTCAGTGTTTAATCTGCACTAGTTATTCGAGGCCCTTCTGTGAGAGAGGCACACTTTTCTAGTTCATCCAAACTATCTTTAAAGATAGCTCTTGGTGAGGTGCTTTATTACTTTCCTATGTCAAGAGACTGAGTCTCTTTCTCTTCCTAAGTATGTAGTTTAGATGGATTCATCTCATCCACCTTTATTGTTTCTGTCTCAGTCCAGAGAGGGAAAGAGACTCAGTTCTTTTGAATATACCCATGTTGGGAAATTAGAGGCACAAACAAGGCCAAAATATCAAAAGCAAAGCTATTTATGAACAGAATAAAGTGGACAGAACAGAAGAAGGGAGAGAGAGAGAGGGGAAAAATAGAGAGGAAGAAGAGGGAGAGAGAAGATGAAAGGAATTATATTACCACCCTCCATCCCCCAAGATGGTTTGGATCTGTGGAGGAAGGGTGCTGCTGCCTTCTTGCCCCTCCTCTGGAGGAGGGAAGGGAGAAGATCCCAAAGTCCAAGTCCTTCTCTGAGCAGCCTCTTCAGCTCCATGAGTTGCAGCAGGCAGAACTTAGGACAGACAGAGAGGGTTCCTCCTGGTCTGCTTCTTCCAGGCTACATGGTGATGTGTCTGTCCTTTACTCTCATGGTATTTTCTTCAGTTTTCTTCAGAGCAGCATTGCCCAGGTCTTTTCCTTCTTTTGAACCAGTAGTTGCTCAGGTCTTTTATACAGTTTTTTAGGTATGTGTCCAGGTGGTGAATCCATTGTCCTTTGCACCTGTTGTGATCATAAGGAGGTTATTAATATTCAGTAGGTGGAACAATTAACAAAAATATTAATAACTTTATTAATTAAAAAATCCTGTGGACTATATTAATAAAACCTATTTACTGGTTCAAAATATTCAGTTGTGGAACAGATATCTCATCAGCAGGAACATGTAACTATTTAAGCAATATGAGCAAAAATCCAGAAAAAACAAACAACAATTTAAACTGTAAAGAAAAAAGGGAACATCGGCAACAAAGCTGGAGATTGCCCACAAGGTGGGGAGGGACTCTAGAGTTCTCTAGGGCAACTGACCTGTAATAGATGCTTAAAAAAATCAGATTTCATAATTACTCAGTGATGGTGGTACCCCGCGGCACGTGTTGGGATTTGGACAAAATCAAAATGGCATTGACCACATGAAAGCTGCAGGAACAATTCACTTTCCGTTGGCGTCTGCAGCTTGTCACTGAGGCACATTCAGGATTTATCTCTGAAGGCTTTGTAGCTGAAAGCTTTGTAGAAAAGAGGTTGCTGCTGACGCTTGCAGGGCTTGTTGGCTTTGTAGCTTTGCCTATTTGGGGACATTCTTCAGCTGCAATCTTTGCAGCGGTGCTCGTTACTTCTTCCAATAAAACTAAACTGTCCTGGGGACTCTCAGCTCCTCCTGGGGTTCGTCTCTCAGCCTGGCGAGATTCGTCCATTCTGCTCCTGGGCTTTACAATGCTATACAGCAAGGGGTCTGAAACACAGCTCAGATTCCAAGCGAGGCTTGTGATTTCTCCTAGAGCATGGACAATTGCAAGGCAAAGTGCTGGCTCTTTGGGCTGGTATTTATAGATTTCCTGAGACAATAATGGCCAGTGACAACAAAGAACAAAGACTGCGAGATAAAACCCTGACACTCTAACCTATAGAAGGGGTTTTCTCCAAATGTGGCCAAAGGCACACACACCTGGCCCACTTGGACGCCAGGGCATGTTCAGGCAAGCCTGTACAACGTGGGCATTTTCCTGAAAAACCAGACCTGCTGGCTCCTGCCCCATTGTCTGGTTCAGAGCATTTTGAGGCTTTTTGCCCCTTCAGGACAGCACCATCCTCCCTTGACAGGGCATCTGATGGGTAGAGATGGTCTTGTCTATGCACATTCCAGAGAGCTGTTATCCAGTGACATCTGCCCAATACATGTCGGCTATTGTCTGGGCAAGAAGCAAAGGCGATTTTATCTTTGTTGAGTCACATTAAGAGAGACAAGATTTAGTCTCTTACAGTTCCCTTGGCATTGTAGCAGCAAGGACTTTTTCACCACCTGAGCCTCAGCTTATCTTCTGACAGAGACTTTGAGGATACCAATAGCATTGTTTATGGGATGCTATACTTGACTAGTTATGTACAAAGGCCAGTCTAAAAGCCTGCAATAGAATGGATGGTAGTTACATTTTGTATTTGGTGGATCATTCTTTTTGTAAACTTCAAAGCGTTAAATGATGCTCATACAGTGGCCTAGAGCAAAGCCATAATGGTGTAATGTCTCACTTAGAATAATTAAAATTTCTCTTGGAGCACTTGGAGGCTAGAACAGAAAGCTGTTGAATGATGAAATTACTATGAGTAGGTCTGTGTCTTTTCAGTAATGGAGTTTAAAATACAGCAAAATCTTAGTAGTCTGGTTAGCTGGTAAGCCTGGGATCCTAGGCTGGTTGACAAACTGTAGAGGAAGTGACTGACTCGATGATCTCTAGAGGTCCTTTCCCAACCCCTACCATTCTGTGATCCCATACTTACAGTTTCTGTGTTATGTTTGCAAATGTTCTATGTTGTGTTTGCACAATGCTAAATTTTGCGATCCAGTCTTTGCAGTTCAAGTCTCATCAACACTTTCCATGAGCAATCACACTATTAGTATCCAGGACAAGACTATTCTGTTGGTATAATTTTCTTCTTCTTTTTTTTTTTCCCCTAGCCCTGTTGTGCTCAGCATTATCATCAGCTGTTCTGTGATCATCTGAAATAAGCAAAATGTGGCCTTAATTTTGCTTTGCTTTCTTTTTTTTTTTCCTTTTTCATTTCAGTGGCTGCATCAACTGCTAATTCCACAGCTGGTGCGGCCATGAATTCTTTGACTTCTCTGGGTACTCTCCAAGGATTAGCTGGAGCCACTGTTGGACTGAATAATATTAATGCACTAGCAGGTACCGTAAACAGTGAGTATTTATTGCTGTGGTGGACAGCCTTCCCCAATATTTATGCCACAAAATCTATCAATTGTAAAGCAATTATATGATTATTTTTAATCTATGTACAAAATAAGGGGCTAAGTTGATCTAGTTCCGTTTATGGTATGTATGCAGTTCTGGAGTCTATTAGTTTCACATAGCTTGCTCTGCAAAGTGGAATCCCTTGGATCCGTGCACAAAGACTCCTTTTCTTGGAGGACTTACAGAAGGTAAAAGAAATGTCACCAAGGATTTGGGTTATTTGGATTGTAGAAGAGGCTCTTTTTTTCATTTAGGAAGTCTGACAAGAGGTATATCACCCCAATGTTACAAAAGCTCACTCAGAAATGTAGTGATACGAAAGATGTTTGCCACAGGGACGGGCCTTTAAAAATGTCTGTAGGAATTATCAAATTGACTTCAGAACAACATAACTTAAAATGAAGGCAAGTCTTTGGCATTTAATTGGAAGGATGAAAGAATGATGCAATCAGTCATCTGTAATACCAGAGCATGCACATCTATCCTATGACATCTTAAACAAAGCCTGGCATCTCCAGCTAAGTAGATGCCAGTAGTTGTTAGAACATTCTTCCTTGTTCTTAGTGTGGTTAAGATTTCCCTGAAGAAGAAGAATGATTTAATTTTTCTTTATTACTGTTTCTGCTATGATGACTTCACCTTTGCCTGCAATGGAAGAGAATTGTCCAGCTGCATCTTCCATTTTTTTAGCTGCTATTGCTCCTTGCATTTCCCTCTGCAATGCAAGGAATCTATTTGGTCATTGCCAGCCCATGACCCATCATAACGTACCCCCAGGAATGGATGTCCTCCTCAGTATCTCTTGCTCACTCTGATGCTCTGCATGATGTCCTTTTTGTCACTGTTACTTGGCTGCTCACTCAATCTTTTTGTTCTGTGATCTCTGGTTGTCATTGTTGGGAGTTGGGAAGGAAGGGGTTAATGGATGTCCATGTAAGAATGTCAAGTGGTTGCATGGGGTCTTGTGTAAAACAGGTCTTGCTTCTGGCAAGGATATGTGTATTTCACACAAACAACTTCATAGTAAATATGACTCAAGAACAACTTAAGAAAAATAAATATTAGGTCCTGAAATGGCAGGGGTTTTTTATAATTTCATTAGTATTAAAGCAAGCTGCTGAAAATGGCATGCATGAAAAGCTAACTTACCTCCTCTAATGAGCTCTTGTGTTAAGAGAGCTACCCTGTCGAAAGTAACAAATCATTAATTGTCCTTTCCTAATAAATAGTCATTGTGCCTTACTTGGGTTGTAAGAAGTCACAGTATCAAGAGCAGAGTATGGCATCTCACTCCTTGCCTCTCACAAGTACTGAGAACCCAGGCACACTGGAGCACTCCAGTCCCCTTCAGCAAGGCTGTGCAAGAACAAACCACCTATGAGCTCTTGACTGTGTGAGAACCCTTCTGTTGCACTCGTTTTAACACTTCTTGTTAGGCTACAAGCAAAGAGTTTACGTTCTCAGCAAGTATTTTGAGATGATGTGTGTGCAAACTTATCTGCTTGTGTCATTCAAAGTATTAATTATGTATTCATAACCTAGTACCAAATTTCAGCTTGTTTTAAGCCACCAGTACTTCTGTGGTCTTGCACTAACAGTGGCTTCAGTCTCAAAACTTCTTTGTGGATGTTTTTATGGACACAGAGAGTGTATGTGCCTAGAATATCTGTATGTGTATAGCACTTACAAAATACATGTGGTTGTGTCTGTCTGTGTATATACATATGTGAGAGAGATCTAAAGAGAGGAAACTGCTTCCCCACAACACAACATAGTGTTGTCACACTGTTTATCAGTTTCAGGTAATTGTGATGCTAATGACAGCAAAGCATTGATCAAATTACTGCCACTTCCCATGTCTATTATAATGGTGAGCCAGTGCTTTTTCTAGTGACTGTGTCTGATCCAGTCACACACACTCAGACCTGCCTAGGAGTTTGCCTTTGGGAAGCCTCATGTTCAGTGAGTCTGATGTTTCACACTATGCCACAGTCATAAAGCACTCCAGTAAAATCATTCATTGACCAGAGAGGTTCCTGAAGTAATATTGCAGAGAAGTTGAAATTTAGTGGCATGCTTCTAATGGGAAAATTAAAAGAGCGATCACAAGAACAAGTCAACCAGAGATTAACCCAAAAATTAATTAAAAGATGGCACTGGGCTTGGACATTGATTTAGACAGAGGTGTTGGAAGAGGTACTCTTCTGTTGATGCCACATCCTGCTCTGTATATGAGAATCACGAGGAGAATGTATTCAAGACTCAGCTCACTAGAAAACTTTTATCCATTTTCTGGATCCTGGCTGTTTCCATGAAAAAGAAGCTGGGCTGTGGAGACCAATAGTGCTCTCATTGTAGAGAGCAGCATTGTAGAAAGATGTCTATAGGCTTTAAAAATTAAAAGAAGTGGAGGGTGGTAAGTTTAACTGTCTTCAAGGGTTTGGAAACCCTTGCACATCCATGTGGGGATTCACTCAGTCTTTCCTCAGTTGTACTTGAAGCATCTAAAACCTTAAATGACAAAACATTAGACTGTATCCTTTGGCACATAAATTTAAATAATGTACCTAACAACAAGAATTATGAATAATGAGGAAAAAATAATAAAGAGAGAGGAAGAGATTATTTGCAATTAAGAAAGACCATGGATTCAGGATACTTGCACAGTATTTGTGTGTGAACCCAGGTCAGGCACTTAGCCTTTCTGCCCTCATATTTAAATTTGTAAAATGGAGATAAAACTATTTGTGACAGATTTGAAGGTGCTTTGAAAGCACTTTAAGAGACTTTTGGATTTGCCAAGCATTGTTACTTCTGTATTATGTAGAGTAACTCAAAAAAGTAGAAGGCCATAGATGAAAGACTCCAAAAGGTTACTTCACGGAAGTGAGGAAGGGACCAGTGTTCCATATCAGGCTGAGGTGCATTGGTAGAGATAATAAAGAGATGGCAGAGATGTGTAACTGCATCTGGACCTTGTAGATTTCATAAAAATGTAAAAAGGGGAGAATAGAAAAAATGTGGAGAGCTTTCTGCAGCTCTGTTCTGCTCACAGGGAAGCATATTTAGATATGTGCCCTGCAGTAGCAGTAGCTGTGCCCTTCCCTGAAGCAGTGGGGTGAGCCTGGGCTGTCTGGCTGTTTGCTAATCTGAAATCATTTGGTGGGAAGGAGCTATTGATTCTAGGCGAAAGAAGGGGGAGGGTGCTGCCCACTGCAATACAAAGCATGTTTATCTAATAGGCTGATGACTCACAAAAGATAACATGTTATCCTAATGCTTCCTCCATTATCAAGTTATTTCAACACTATAATAAAAGGAGGGATACGAGCTTCTTTATCAGGAGCCTTTACAGTGCTGTGTGTACACCTATGCAAGCAGTGACACAAATCTAAGTACAAAAACATCAGACCAGGTTCAGGTCAGTCTCAGGATGATAATAATAATTTAATTGTGTTACTAGTTATTATAATTTTGGATCTTAATTTTCAAAATGTTCTATCTTAGATATAAGATGGATCACAAGCTATCTTGGTTGTCAGGGTTTTGGTTTATAACCATTACACTACAAATAGCTGGCTCTTTAGTGCTCTGCCAGAGGTTTTTGTTCAAAGTGCTGGCAGCCAATGCCTCCTATCAGGATACTCTGAGGTGGGGTGGAAGGGAAAGAGAAATCTTCAAAGTGCAAGACATTTTATTAAGGAAAGGCTTAAGAATATCACATCTCTGTCAAGTGTTTAGTCACACAAATTATAGTAATATCAAAAGGTATAATTTATTCAGTACAATTCTCTTAATTGGCACAGACTCCGGTGGAGCCAGAAAGGTGCCACTTGAGCAATTGTCCTGATTATCAGAGACTCATAGGAATACACTTTTCAAATCTACATAAGAGCTGGAAGAAAACTAGTAGGTCAGCATCTTTATCCTCCTCTGTCAATGCAGAATAATTCCCTGCAGTATTCTTTCTGTCTCTAAATTACTCACGTGATGGGGCTTATACCATTTTCATTGAAGATTGTTTCCCAGTCTAATAGATTTCATTGTTAACTCACTATAAGTGTCTGTTGCTTAATTTCCTCACTTTTCTCCAATTTAGCTATCACCCCTTATTATTGGTCTGAAATTAAACCTTTTCTTTCTCTTCAGTTTTCCGAGTTTTTGGGTCTGCTTATCACCTTTTCACCTGTCATTTTGCCAACCAAAACACTGCACAGTCAATGTCAAAGGAATGGTCACTGGTAGTTCTGGATGCCATATTTTCCTGGTGACTGATCTACTGTACCTTGAGAGGCCTGATTGAGCCCTTTTGAGTTGTTTGTGAGCACAGGGTAGCTAGTTGTGCAGAAAACATAGTCTTGATGAGCATTTAATAGTCTAGTTAACGTGAGTCAGAGGTACGGGCAATGAGAAGGGTTTTGGACTCTGCCACGTCTTTGCCAAAGAGACTGTAGCTCTAACACAAAATTCACTTTTTCAGGAATTTCTGGGGGGAAAAAAAAGTAATTTTTAACACTGTTAACTTCAGCCATGATGAAGAACAGGAGCAACAGAGAGAGTCTGTTGCCCAAGAGTGTGTTCACCATCGAGTAAGAGTAGTAAAACTTCTGCAGACTCAGACTGCACTGTTTGCACAGATGATGGATGCCATTTTCTGCACAGCTAGCAATCCAGTCTGAAATTTCCTCTTTGGCAGTCATCCCAGTTAATTAATCTGTTATTTATCAGGATGTATTATCACTTAAAAAACAAAACAAACAAAAAACCCAAAACTGCTTCCAGTGAAAAGAAGGGTGTTGCTTGAACCAGATGCTTTTGTTTCTGTGAAAGATGCCTAGTCTGGATGAAGCACTGTTAGTCACTTTAGATGTGTTGCTGTCCCATCTATTCTGGAGTAACTGGAGGAAGAGGGTTGGAAGCACAGGTCATCACAGTTCATCTTCCTACCACAAACCTAAGGGATGAAGCTCATAATTGTACAAAGAATTGCTTCAGAATTACGTTAATTGGGATTCTTTGCTAACTCTGTGTAAGCAAAGCACTTCTAATATGGTGTGACCATGGCCTGTTGCTAAAGAATTCGGTCAGAAAGAGTGGATTTCCTCACAGACTGTTTTTTCTTCAGTGCCAGTTTGCAAGGATACAGGGCACATAGGTCTCACTCTCCCAGCTTCAGGTACTGTTAGTAGAAGCACAGATGTCAAGGAGGGTGGGCAGTGGGGCTCTCAGAAGCACCAAGCTGTAGTACTTGCCAGTAGCAGGCTGCATGTGAGTCCGTTTGACTGTGCAACCCTTGTGCTAAAGTGATCCTGATGCCAGAATCGTGTTTCTTTGTTTTCAGTCCCATATGGTGAAGTGCCGAGCTGCATGCACTGCTGTCATTGTCAGTGTCATATACACCAAAAACTTTTGGAAAGCACTAATGAACAAGTGCAATTTCTTTTCTCTATTGTTGGGTTTTTTGTAAAGTTGCTCAAATGCTCTCAGGTATGGCTGCCCTGAACGGAGGACTCGGCGCAACAGGCTTGACGAACGGTACAGCTGGCACAATGGATGCGCTCACCCAGGCCTACTCAGGAATCCAGCAGTATGCTGCCGCCGCGCTGCCCACCTTATACAGCCAGAGCCTGCTGCAGCAGCAAAGCGCTGCGGGCAGCCAGAAGGAAGGTAAGCACCAGGGCCAGAGAAGCAAACATTGTACAGCCAAATGGAAGTGGTGGTGCGGGTTTATTTCTTCACAGAGGCTTAACAAAGGAAGTCAAGTGGCCTAATCTTTGGGATTTCTTTGGTTTAGTATTGCTATTTTCCCTACTGTCTAATGCAAACCTTGAACAGTGTGTTCAGTTATGGGTTCCTTACTGCAAGAAAGACACTGAGGTGCTGGAGCATGTCCAAAGAAAAGCAACAAAACTGGTGAAAGATTTAGAGCACAGGTCTTACGAGTGGTGGCTGAGGGAATGGGGATTGTTTAGGCCAGGGAAAAGGCAGCTGAGGGGAGACCTGAAAGCTCCTTACAACTACCTGAAAGGAGGTTGTAGCAAGGTGAGGCTCGGGCTCTTTTCCCAGGCTACAAGTGATAGGATGAGAGGAAACAGCCTCAAATTGTACCAGGGAAGGTTTAGGTTAGATATTGGGAAAAATTTCTTCACTGAAAGAGTTGGAACAGGCTGCCCAGGGAAGTGGTGGAGTCATCATCCCTGGAGATATTTAAAAGGCACGTAGATGTGATGCTGCAGAACATGGTGTAGTGGTGGACTTGGTAGTCCTGGGTTAACGGTTAAGTTTGAAAAGATTTCTTCCAACCAAAACAATTCTGTGATTCTATGTAATTTATTTTGTAACTATCTGTCCTTCAGTTATATTTACTGACCATCCTTTCTTATGTAAAATTATTTATCAACTACTGTGTAAAAAGACACTGCTAACAAAAATCATCCCTTTATGGGTGCCATTCTCTCTTCTGGTTTCCATTTTCTGTGATAGTGGAGTTAATCTGATTAGATTTAAGATTTTGAGTTAATGACAAGATCCGTTTTCTCTTTGAGTGGTTCTCTGCTTAATTGTGGGTCTTGTGGGGAAGCAACTAAGTGAATGATTGCCCCCTCTCCCTGCGCCAACAGCAAATAAGCCTCAGGAAGTTACTGCTAAGAATAAATGAATACTAATTACAAGATGTTTAGGAAAATGAGGTTACCCTTTTCCCCTCTTCCGTTCCTCTGCACACTTCCTAGGCATTTTGGGGGTTTGCTTCTGTTTTCATTGCTTTCTTTCATCCTTAGTTCGAAGGACAAAAAAATTGCAAGCTTTCTAAGATTACATCTATGTTGTCACTCCTGTTCTTGCCAGTGCTAAGCTTTGGAAATAAACCTAGTATAATATCCTCAAAAGAAAAATTGTTATCCTCTTTTAAAATAGTATCTTGTATTGTTATGGGAAGAGTTTCCTAGGAAGACAAATTTGGCATTCCCCCAGCTGGCTGTTGTATACCACTGGTGTTAATATGTGTATTTTCTCTGAATTCCTTACTTCATTTACTGCTGACAGCTTGAATTATTTAAAGTGAGAGGACTTACATTTTTCCCTCTTTTTGGTCAGTGGCAACAGATTGACACCAGAAAGAAATTGTTTACTTGTAAGATACACATTGGAAGACAGTTTGATTATTTTCTAACTATTTTATTTTTTTTCTGATTATGAACATTCATATGAAGTGTAGGCTTACAGGTTATTGTTATGAGTTGGCACAGTCTCTTTTAAAACACAGTCTTTTTTGTTATATATCTTGTCTCTGTTAGTAATGGGTTAAGTCAAAATGAGTTAATTCCATCACAACTGTCTTTTGTCTCTTAACAAACTGTCTTTTTTCTTTTCTGATGGAATGATGAAGACTCTGGAGTGGTTGAGGATAAAGGAGATTGGTTAATACATTTTTTGTTACTGATTTGTTTTGGTTTTGTTTGGGGTTTGCACGTTGCATCTGACCATCAGCAAAGAGCCTGATGCATGCTTTCCTCTTCCTCTCCAGAAAGCCAAGGGCATCGCATCTGAGGCATCTGAGTTAGGTTCCATGAAGCAAGCCAATGCTTAAGTAGATCACCATAGATTTTTTTTCTTATCAGAAATGTTTGTTCTCTTTGCGTATCACTTATGCTTATGGTGTCTGCATTGGAAGGACACATTTCTGGCTCCGTCCTTCCAGGCATCCATTGCTCATTTTTAGTATGTTGTTGTAAAAGAAGAATTGATCTAGAGATAAAAATAACCAATAACTTACTAATGATGACTGTTTAAACCAACACCATACATGTATTTGGCTGCAGGAAAAATATTCAAAGCACCTTTGAGTTTGCACCATTCTTTACAAAATTGACCTTGTCTAAAGCTACTTTATTTTAAACTTTTTTAAACAGAAAACAGAGCTTTTTATGGCAAATTTATATTAAAAAAAAAAAAAAAGATGTTATTTTGAAATTAGTACATATTTATTTTTTACCATCTTTCTGTCTTTGACATCACTGATTGCCAAGTCACAAAGTTTGCTTTGTCATATTATTTTCATACCCGCCAGTTTCTTGCCCTTCGAGTTTACAGCTGTGCTGTTCGAATCTGAGCTCAGGTCATGGCATTTCCATAAGCTTCCACAGCTAGAAGTAAACCATCAAACCCATGCAGATGTTCAAGGCAGCAGAGGACTCCTTGTGTGGTTCTTAGGGTATTGTGAGAGAGTAATGCATTTATATTTCTTTTCCTAACCCTAATAATACTGAAAGACACCCATATAATTGAAGAAAGAGGCTGCAGCTCAACTTCTTCTGTAGCACTCACCAAATAAACGCTTTTCAAGATTGGATGCTCTGAAGAGCTGCATTACAGCTCTATTCCATTGATGATCTGCTTGCTTTTGTTCCTTCAAAGTTGGAAAGCTAAATGCTTTCTGAACATCACCTTCAGTAAGTATGGAAAAATAGATTAAATATAGCACATCTAGTAGGTGTTTTCATACTTGTCTGTTTGTTTGTTTTCCTAAAGGTCCAGAAGGGGCAAACCTCTTTATTTACCACCTCCCCCAAGAGTTTGGAGACCAGGACATTCTACAGATGTTCATGCCTTTTGGAAATGTTATCTCTGCTAAAGTCTTCATTGACAAACAGACCAATCTGAGCAAGTGCTTTGGTATGTCAAATTTAATAAATTGAATAGTAAAAACCACATGCACTGTACTGAAAAGGGGCCAAGAAAGAAAATTAACCACACTGTGAGAAATGTCATACTGGAATCTCATTCCAAAAATAACGGACTGCTAATTCTCAAATGAATGGAAAGATGCACAGACAAACTAGTTCTAACTAAAAATTTGATATGGAAAAAAAACCAAAAACAAAACAAAACAATGATCATCTGCCAGTCTGACATCTCACATGAATGTGTCAAGTACACAAAACTAATTATACCCTATGTGGGAGAATGTCATTTAGTATACTATTAAACTGCCTTATTATGGATACCTAATTATTCTCTATTGTATAGCTGAGCCACTTAAAAAGGCTCTGTGTTTAACCCATTACTTCTACATTACAGGAATTTCTGTCTTCTGAATTAAGTACAAGATTTTGCAATTAGCAGTTGAATGGTGTGTACATGTAGTGCAGAATGCTTTACAGACAGTTCATGTCTACATATGCAGCTCGAGCTGTTGCAGGTGGGCTCCAGTGTATTATGGAAGGTAGCATCTCCCCTTACCTTACCTTAGCTTAGGGCAGAGATGAAGGGAGCCTCACAAGATCAGTGTCAAGTTTCCCGGAGAGCACTTTGAGCTTCCAGAAAATTATATTGTAACAGGAAGATGATGTGTTGGTATAAAGCAAGTTCTAGGGCTGATAAGTGGGCTACTGTCTTTTGAATGTCATAGATGCATCAGTTCAGTGCTTTAATGGAGTGGAGTACAGAGTGTGGAGATCAGTTAGAGAATTGGTCGGTCTTCTGCAAGACATGAGGAAAGTCTAGGAGATGGAAAGAATCTCTTACAGATAAGTTTTATAAAGTTTTACCTAAAATGCTTCAGCTTCCATAAAAGTGACAATTCTTTCTCAAAGTAAAGGAATACAATTGTATGTATGACAAAAGAGTAATTTGTCCAGACAACCCCTTGGTTTCCAAACCACCTCTGTGCTGATAAGTGTTACTCTTTGCCCAGCACCATCTGAGAAGTCCCCATTTGAAGTGTCCCCATTAACCATCATTGCATATCATTAATTTTTTAAAATCTAGGTTTTGTTAAAATGTGTCTAAGGATTTGTCTCTGCTAGGACCATTCAGGGTTTCGACACCTATTGGGCTTTAACCCATCTTGAAAGGATTTGTATTTATCTAAGCAAACACTGCCTCAACATGAAAACAAAAAACCGTTAAATTACTCAGAAATAACCTACTGCGCTGGAATTCAAGCCTTGCCACAAAGTGGCTGTTTTTCACCTGAAGATGTATTTGGAAAGTTCATTCAGTTCAGAGAAAAGGTGTGACATTCTTTCTGCATTTTTCCAGTCTTTCAGTTCATTTTTGAAGTATTGACCTCTTCAAGCTTTGCAAAAAAATTGTTCATATCTAGACCAATATAGGCCAGCATGTTTCTGCAGTGGGTTAAAACAGCCCCTCAGGCTGTCGAAAATTTGAAAAGTGTAATTGAAATGGACTCCCCATTGATTTGGGGCCAACTCAGTTAGTATGTTGAGGTGACAAAATTATTGTTGAGGTCTCCAGGAATCTTGATGAAATGTTGAATCAAGCTACGTTAATCGAAATGCAGCAATTGCGATGACTGCTGAAAGAGTGTAGATTAGTTTAGGCAGGTGGCTCAATTCATCAGCTTGCTTCCCACCCTTGGTTTCTGTGGGTTTCTTTTTACTCTTTGATGATCTACTTACAAATTTGCCTGGATTTATGGGACACAATTACCTAATTTAGCAATGTACCAAAGTTACATTATTTGAGGGAAAATTGATGGGTCAACACCTAATGGATGAAGAACTCTTTCTTTTCAGCATTATTGAGCATTCACTAATATTGCAGTTTCTCATTCTTCGCCCTCAGATATTCTGTCACCAAAAAATCAAGAAGTACTGCAGTGGCAGAGAAGTTAAAATTTTCTGATTCAGTAGATGACTAATTGATTATGTTTCTAATCACAGGCAAGGCCAGAATAAATCCTGATAATTTAACATATTCATGTACACTGTATGTACCTCCATAGATTTATTAGCAAGAATAATCTATTTTTGCTTTAAAAAGCTTTACTTTTCCCCTGCCTTCACACCCAAAAACCAGAACAATAGTGCATCTGAAGAATCCATTTCTCCCCTGTATATTCAATGCTCATTGCTCTTGGTACAGTTTGGGCTTGGTCTTTTTTTCCAAATAATAATAATGGCAATAATGTTTTGCATATGCCTGGTGCTTTCTACTGTAGTTTCTAATCTCCTGCCCAAAGGAGGAGCAAATCAAATTACAGATGAGCACAGGTCAAATACCAGAAAGGTGAAAAAGATTATCCAATACTGCCTACTGGCATAATTGGGAACGAAAGTGCATTCTGAGTGAGTAGCAGGGTAGCGATACACAGTGATGCACTTTTATGTAACCCTGCTTTTCTAATGAAAAATTACTCTTCTTTTCAGAAAATGTACTTGGACATTATTTGCTTTCTTGTCCACCTCAAATGAATGCTTAAAAGATTAAACGGTGATGAGGATGACAAGACAGGCTGTTTACAGATGAAAGTGCTCTTCCATGACTTCTCATGAGCTCAAATTGATTCAGCAGACAACGGGTTTCACACTTCAGGCTTATCTCTCACCTTTCATAAACCTTAGAATAACAGAAATGAGAGATGTAAAGTAATGCAGGGGAGATGGAACCCCATGACGTCAATGCATAAATGCAGACCACCTCATAGCAAAAGCACTACTCAAATGATTAAAAATATTTACCCTGACTGTAGAGATAGCCAGAGGTTTAAAACAAGATAAGAAACATCAACCCATGCTCATGTAACCGACAGTTTTACATTCTGACCAAAAAAAAAAACCCACCCACAAACAAACAAACAACAACAACAAAAAAGGATGCAATCAGAAAAAGATAAATAAAGTGGCAGAATGCCAGATTCCTCTCCCAGATTTATAAGTGAAAGTTCCCAATAAGGGAAAAGATGAAAGTGTAACAGGCTAACGTAGATTTAGAATTCTGTTTAAAGGTACAGGTTGTGAATCAGAGTAACAACTGAATGATAAAGGCTGAGGCCACTGATGCAGCACAGAGACTGTATGTTTGAATTTTTGGCTGAGTCAAGGAAGGAGATAAAGACACATATAATGAGATGACCTGTCTCATTCCCCTGTAAGGTAAAGAGAGCCTGAGATAACTGTTCTTCTGTCATCAGTGGGTGTGACCGTTTTAGGCTATGCCTTTGAGAAAGGGGCAGTTACTGGAACACTCTGGCTGAATGTTTTGGTGTGAAAAGGAAAACAAATATATTCTAAATGAATTTCATTGGTAGAATGCAACTTTAAATTTTAGTTTTAGCTCAGTTTGAATCTCCAGAGTGGGAGGTGTGTAAATTAGTGACTTGAATGGTGGATGGAAAAGCCACTTCTGCATAGATGCTATCTAAATGACTACTTCAGATCAGTTGCTTAAGTTTCAGGTGGCTAAAACTAGCTAAGAAGAAAACAAAATAAGGTGTTAAGAAGTTCATAGCAGAAGGCTGTTCTGAATGCACATAAGAGAATAAAGTGAAGGTCAGGAAAGCATTAGAGGAAAATGCTGAATTGTCAAGGTAGGTAAGAGAGTAGTGGCATCTCAGTATGGAGTCCTGCCTGCAAGGTGCTACAACTGCCTTCCAACTCTATCCCTGGGGATCCCTAGAGATCAAGGCTGAGATCTGTGAGCTGATGGGAGTACTGTGCTAATACAATGATTGCAGTCATGCAAACAGATGAGATTTCCTAGAAGAAAATATAGGAAAGGAAGACAGTAATGAAGCAACTCAGGATATGGCAGTAATATTATTATTATTCCCAGGCAGCCAGTACCAGGACAAGAGGACACAGTCTCAGGCTGCGCCAGGGGAGGTTCAGGCTAGATGTTAGGAAAAAGTTCTATACAGAAAGAGTGATTGCCCATTGGAATGGGCTGCCTGGGGAGGTGGTGGAGTCGCCATCATTGGAGGTTTTCAGGAGAAGACTTGATGCTTGGTACCATGGGTTAGTTGTTTAGGGGATGTTGGATTGGTTGATGGGTTGGACACAATGATATTGAAGGTCTCTTCCAACCTGGTTTATTCTATGTATTCTATGTATTCTATTAAGAGGAAGTGATCTAGTGAAGAAAGCAAGGAAGTGACAAAAAGTTACTAAAAATCAAGGAACATACAGAGGAACTTTTATTATCCCTTAAGGAGGTAATAAATAATCAACCACCAAACAACATGAATAGAGCATATTAACTGTGGCCAGGAGAAGGTCTGCAGAGATTTAAGTGTTTTTGAGTGGAAGGAACAGATGTGAGCCTTCATTTTCAGGGAAGAGTCTTTATTTACTTTGGTGAAGTTGATTTAAGGTGAAACCAGAGATGCTCTGTGAAGGAAAGCAGCTGGACAAGGACCAGATGACTTGATAAGAAGGGTGGGGTTTTTTAAAATGGGAAAAGTGACATTCTGATACTGGAGATGGAAGAGGGCAACAGTGCAAGGGAAGCAAGACCTGTAATAGAACAGGTTAAAATGATGGCAAAAAGTGGTTATGAACTGGTAAAGTATGCAGACATGATGCACAAGTGAAGAATGCTAGTAGCAGAGAGGTGCTTAGAAGCCTTTGTGTTAGGCCTGAAAACAAAGTGTGTGGGATCCATGCTTTAACAGAGTGAAGGGATACGTGTTATGGCAAATTCAAGTGGAAAGAAGAGGGGGCATTTCAAAGCAGATGCATAATAGCAGGCTGAGTACAGAAGTAATTAGGCAGAGCAGCAGTTAGGCGAGCTTTGCAATTACAAGTGGGAGGCCCAGATATGAAAATGAATTTTGAGCTCCCAGAATCAGGGAGATTTGAGTCCATTATGAACAGAGCATTTTTAGTCTCCCAAGGAAAAGAAAGCTAAGCCAGGCCAGTCATTCTGAATTACCAGAGCAAGCATTATCCCCCTAGTTAGTGCTCACAACCTAGGATCAGATCTGGAGTTCTTGTCAAGCCCTGCCATTGTCTTTACAATGCTGCTTAATTTGATGCTTGCATACCCCTTTGGGGACCAAGAGTCTGAATTGATTAACATTTTGTGTACCTTGAGATCTTGAACTGGAAGGAGCTGTAAAAATACCAGATATTAATACTGCAACTGTCCTAGGCTGAGCCCAAGGCTAAGCCCAAGGAGATGACTGTTTTGTAGCACACAGGACCCAGGGCACATGAGCTCAGGGCCACATGTGCAAACACATACAGGCATATAAGTTTGGGGGTTGTTTCTGTAACAAAGCTTTTTCAGTTTCACATCTGTAGACTGGCCTAATAATACTTTCTAATAGACTGAAAGGTATGTAGATATTACACTGAAGGGTGTCACTGTAATAAATATCTTCAGTTTCTAAGGTAGGTAAATAAACAACAGATTGGAAGCTGCATTGCACCAAAACTAGCCAACTGCATCCTAACTAGTAAAGAAATATTGTGGAGGTAAAAGGGAACACAGAGAAAATGGGAAATGAAAAGTGATCAAAGAACTAATAGAAAAGTGAGGTTCATGTGTCAAATAAATAGCAATACTAAAATCCTAACAAAACACCTTGTGACATTTGTTCTAACCTGTAGTTCACTTTCTCTCCCGCCTCCATTCTATCTCGTAGGTTTTGTTAGCTATGACAATCCAGTCTCTGCACAAGCTGCTATCCAGGCTATGAACGGCTTTCAGATTGGCATGAAACGCTTGAAGGTTCAGCTGAAACGCTCCAAAAATGACAGCAAACCTTACTGATCTTAACCCCAGATGCTTACTGCTCTTATTTTAGCTTTCTTAGGGTAAGTCCCATGAGCAAACCTGTCCTCTGCAGGGGGGTTAAGAAAGAACATAGAGCCAACCTTCACCAAGAGACAGTTTTTACAGTTACCACTTCCATTTCCCCACTTGTTCTTATTACGTTTGGCTCCCATTTCCTTGCCAAGTAATTACCGAGTTGTGTTACTGTATTTTATTTTGCAGCATAATTTATCTCCTTTTTAAAACAAAAATAAATGTCTTGAAATTCAAAGCAACACACACACACACACACACACAAAATGTGCAATTTAACTCTGTGAACCCTGGTGCCATTAGCACACAATAAAAGTTGTTTTCTATGGATGGATCGTATTTTACCAGGGTGGCACCAGCAGTTTATAGGTTAAACAAAATGGCCTCATGCCAGTTGAAGCACTTATTTTGCAACAAAAATTGAAACAAGTCTTTCCACTATGTCAACTTGGTTTTTTGAGAAGATTTGATTATGGGTTTTTTTCCGTTCAAGTCAGCGTATCGTTCTATCCGAGTCTGATTTTACACTGGTCGTCTTTATATTTCACCTTTTCTTTTTCTTTTTTTTTAAATTCTTGGGCTTTTTTTTTTTTTTTTTTTTTTTTTTTGGAAAGGATTAATGTAAAAAAGATTTAGAGATCTGTTTCTAAAGCTACAGGGTTTAAAATAAAAAAAAAAATAAAATAAAATGAGTGTCAATACTTGATGTTTCTTGAGAGATAAATTTAATAATAATAAAAAAGAAAGCCACAGGCCTGTAAATTTTATTTGTAAAAAGCATTTCTATTTTTATACAAAATTTTTACTGCCTCAGAAATAATGGAAGTTATTTATTGCCTATTGTTAACTTATTGGATACCTAAAGAGCAGCTCTCTATGCTAGCTAGATCCTTTGAAGTAGTCTCTAGAGTAATTGTGCCAAGAATGGGCGCTTTTTCACTGTTGAACCCTACACCCTTTACAGTTCATGCTTTTATCCTCTTGTTTGTATTTGTCTGGTTATTTTGTTCGTAGTTTCCATTATCTAGTTTAAAGTTCAATTGTCTGACCTTTTTTTTTTCCCCCCCTCACCCATACCTTTCTGTTACATTTGTAGAAACTGGTTCTTTCCTCTCCTTTCTCCCCAAAGAGAAATCCATTCTCCCTGACTCCTTTGAGATGGATTCTTTTGGGGTTCCATTGTGCTCTTGTTGACAAGTATTGTGAGTTAATGCAAATGATGTGAACGGCTCATAGACTCGACTGATACAAAGATTTGCATTAGTTTTCTCCTGCACCCATAAAAGTGATTTTGTTTGTGCTGCATAGATTCTGTGTAACTTTTTTCCTCTTCCTTGTTTTTTCCCTAGACATCTCCATGCCCGTTAGCCCATCGTTTGCCTAGCATGTCCCTGTGGCGTCTCAAAAAAAAAAAACAAAAACAAAAAAACAAAAAACAGTTTCATCGTCCTGTCATTGTTTCTGATGTCTTTCTGACCTCACATCATATTTGGTTCTCCTACTGACCTTTGATCTAGTTTGACCTTTGAAATTTGCATGTGACCTCATCTAGCTATGAATTCTGGGAAGTCAATGTGAAAAAACATTGCTGCATTCATGCAAGACTGAAATTTATTATTAGATAAATTAATGATAGGATATAAAAACAACCTGTGGCAAAATATTTTCTTTTCTTTCTTTCCTCTGTTTGTTTTTAATTTTTTCCTCTTTTTTTTTTTTTGGTTTGTTTTTTTGTTTTGATTTGTTTTCATTTCGTAAAAAATAAAATGAAAAAAAAAATAAAAAAAAAAAATAACAGACTTGAAAGTATTATACAGGGATTGGCATTCTGCCTGGTCACTGGTGACAATAGCAATATGTGTCCAGAGGCACAGAATGTTGGTTTCTAACAGACTACTTCCAAAACAGTTTGAGAAAAAAAAAAAAACTGTCTGATTTTAAGTCTCTAGAGGTCTGTAATAGTTTTTACATTTTTCAGGCAGTGTAAAGTTTTTGATAAGGCCATTTTAGGTGGCTCACTTTCTCATTAAAGTATATATATAGAACCACTTTTTGTAGATTAGTATAAGAAAATATTTACCCTGTTTTAGGGCAAATGCTACCTACTTGTGTCACCTTTTGCTGAACTGACTCACAGTTAGACAATCCATGGTTTAATGCACATGAAATTACCTATATTTTATACTGTTTCAATGTACAGAAGAAAGGTTACTGTAAAATGTGTTACGTTGGTGCTTCTGTGAATTAAGTTGTGGTTTCATCATGAGTCTTACGGTCTTAAGTGTTCTATGTTTATAAAGGACAAGTTTAAAATTGGTTTACTTGAACAACGACAACAAGAAAAAAACCAACAAAATTTAAAGAAAAAAAAAAGGAAAAAAAAACACAAAAAAAAGTTGTTTGCTTAAAAAAAAAAATAATAAAAATTCATGTGAAAACTGATAAAATATTCCAGAATAAGTTTGTGTTGGCTTGTGACGCATTGATGTCATTTTTTTATTGTGAACAATTTAGATGTGTTTGTGTTCAGCAAAATGTGATCGGTTTTTCTTTTAAAGAAAAAAAAAAAAAATCAGTGAAACTATAGTGCCAAATTCCAAAGGTACTTCCTTCCTAGAGCTTCAGTGTGTTTCTTGTGTGAAGTAATTTGATAACATGGGTATTTTATTATGTGTTTTGTATAAATCCCTAATATTTAAAGAAAAAAAAAAAAAAAAGAGGTTAAAAAGTTTGTTAACTTGCTATCCTGTGGTCTTGTTGCCTGAAATTGTTATTGTTTGTTATTTCTCTTTGATGTCTTTTGTAAAACATTGTATAAGTGCCCATGTTTCACTTTTTTAACCACTCTGCACACATCAATGCTGTGAAAGCAAACCTCACTATGTATTTTCTTCATATTGTATGGAAACCTCTAAGGTGAGAAAGTTTTGAACTTTTAACCCTTTCCACCCAGAGCTGTCTTGAGTGTTAATACCTTTTATACATTCACCATTTTGCTGTTTATTTTTATATATATATCTATATCTATAAATATATATATACTTAGTTTTTTGTGGTTTATTTAATACATGGTTGAAATCAGAACAATGCACAGGGCAGATCTGAAGGACAAAAATATTTTACTGCTGTCTAAATTTCTTCTGTATCTATAACTAAAATTATTTAAAACCTAATTAACTTGTGGTTTTCCTTTTTAGATTCTGGGGATTTTGTCTTTTCTTAAAGAGCTTTTAATATGCTGCTGGGATATGCTATTCAGTATTAATAAAAGAAAAGAAAATGAAAACAATCCTTTAATTATCTATTGTGTGAGCTGCTCCCAGACAGGAGTGGTAAATCCACCATTTGAAAACCTTGAGGAGGAAAAAGGAAAAAAAAAAAAAAAAAAGAAAAAATATTTTTGTAATTTAAATAAATGAACTTTTGCTTAAATCAGATGCACTAGATCTTCCTGGGTGAAAATTCAGCATGCACTGCAGTTGAACTACTTTTTATGGATAAAGTTTACATACACTGTAATGTTTGGTGTTATCTGCCATTATTTGTAACGGCAATATTTTGGCTTACTCCTGCAGACACTCACAGAGAGAGGAATAGCTTTGCTCATGCAAGTAGTCCATGGGAGTATATGTGTAACTGATGTGAGTGTTTGCTGGAGGAAGCTCTGTGTAAGAAACCAGAAAAGAGATGCTGGTAGCCCTCTTCACTGCCTTGTAAGTCTGATTAGATTGCATTTCTACCGCACAAGTAGTGACCAACAACCAAATTTGATTCATTGCTACCGGTATAGAGAATCCATTGCCAATCCGATGTGTGTGAGCAGCAGTACCTGCTACTGATGCTAAAGTGCCATACCTTCTTCCACTCCCTGTTTCTATCCAGTTACATTTGAAGCCACCTAAAATTAAAAGCAAAGCCCTATGTGAACATCAGGTGGTGTACTCATCCCCAACTTAAATGCTTCTTTATGTAGAGCCCTGGGATGGAAAGGACTAGCCTCTAGTGATGCAAAAAAGTTTCCTTCTTATAGCACATGCACTTATAAATAAATGATCTATACTTTTCTCACACGTTTTTACTACTACTGGGGCCTTCCTACACCTTTGAGGGCTATTTTGTACTACTTGCAGCAATTTTGCATATTCAAAGTATCATCTCACATACGTTATATTATATATATGTACATATATATATAATATGAGATCATCATTTGGATTGTTTAGACTGTTTCACTAATTTTCCTCATTGTACCCACCGTATAAATTTCTAAAGCTTTTTTAGATGCCCTAGTGTGTCCTGTGGGTTTGTCAGTGCAGTTAAGAGCGGTGATGCCTTTGCTCCTCAGGCAGTGTAACTCGGTGTCGAGCTGCCCCAAGTTACACTACATGGGACATTGGCTTAGCAGTGGAAGAGGAGGAGTGTTTCTGTACTTCCAGGCAACTGAAATGGGTCATTGCTGAGAAAAGGGTCTGTCTTGAAATGAAATTAAAAAAAAAACCAAACCCAAACCCCCAAACATTCACCTCCTTGGAGATAAATTATCTACCAGTTCTCTTTCAAAATATTGAAAGGAAAAAGCTGCAAGGGTGCAAGGGCCTAATAAGAGAGGAAGAAAAACAAGGGAAATTGCTTTACAAAATTCTAATCAAAAGACTAGACTAGTTGTTTTTTCAAACAAATTAGCTAATTGCTACGAAATGGCAGTCCTCAAAGGAGTAACAAGTTCATCTTTCTTTCACCATAGGGGTTACAGTTCCTTGGCTTGTGCTACTCTGGAATCATTTTACTGTTTCTGTTTTTATTATCTTAAGTGCTAATTAACAAAAGGAAAAAAATATGCTGTAGTTTCATTACCTTTTTGGATAATGTCATACAAAAGAAAAGGAAAAAAAAAAAAGTATTTGTGTTTTTTTTGTGCTGTGAGAATTGTTGTTTGTAGATTAATAATAATATCATTTTGTTTAGAATTACAAACTAGTTTTTAAGTATTGTCTGAGAAAAGCCAAAGTTAATGCAATCTAGTGGAAACTGTAAGACCATTTGAGTATTGTTTCTGTTTTATTGATGCATTTGGATTTTGTTGTTTGATGGAATTTGAGCCAAAAAAAAAAAAAAAAAGAACAAAAAAAAAAAAGACAAAAAAAAAAAGAAGGCTTTCCTATTTCTACAACTTGATTGTACTTATGCATTTTGTACCAGTGGAATTTTTTATACTGGAGATTAAAAAACAAATGGAAATTTTTGTGGCTTACTCTCGTGGGCCCCCTCGATCATGACTGATTTTCAAGTTTGATTTCTGGACAGTAGAAAGAGAGTTGGTTTTGTTTAGAGAATTCAAAACTTTGGCTTGATTTCTTTTTTCCCTTTGCTTATATCTAGTGTTTAGAATTTTGTCTTAACAAAAGCGGTAAGTTTCACTTTTTATTCTGTATCGTGCAGTTACACAATAAGGTAATTAGAATTAGGAGTACTCGGTCACTTTGCGTGGATAAATGTATTAGTTAAAACGTTAGGGGTTTGCTTTTTTGCTGTTTAGATCAGAGTTTTTTCTGATTCTTCTGTCCTCATTGTGAACATAACCGTGTAGTTGAAACAGTCAGACTTATTTTTGTAACGTATGTTATTGTGTGATGCAGTTTTTTGCTTCTGTCTCCAATATTAAACCATTTTCCTAATACTTGTCTCTCTACTTTGTGTGTTGTATTGTTGGTGGTCATTCTGTGTTGGTAATACATCTGCACACCTCACTGTTTCACGTGCCTGTTTTCTTTTTTTTTTTCTTTTTTTCCTCTTTGTTGGTTGTCTACAAAAGATACAGTCGATTCCACCTAAGTGAATATCTGATTGGGGGGGCAAAAGAGGATTTGTACATTTTAGACATGTTATGTTTTCTTTGTTTTTGTTTTTCCTCTCTCTCTTCCTCCCCCTAGTCATGCCTTATCACTTTGATAATCTATCTGAGCAGGAAGCATTTTAAATGAGTTTCCTGCAAAGTCATATTGAAGGTAGCTTTTGTTAGCTTTCTGACTGCAAAAGCTTCTGCACACAAACACACAGAAGCCATCTGAAGAGATTATGTTTTTTTTTCGCTGTGACATTTCAGGCAGCCTGGAAAATGTGGATTATGGCGATCAATTCTTCCTAGTTGTTAAAAAAAAAAAATACTCCGCCACTACTTCACAGAAGCATATGAAACATTCAAGAAAAGGAGGATATAGCCTTGGGATTTCTTCCAAACTGCACAGTAATCTGATGGCATATGGTGTTAGTCAAACTCTCCTTAGAAACTAATCACATCTTAACTAGGGCTGTGAGAGCCTGCGAAGGCCTACCAGGTGATCAAGCTTGTTATGTGCAGCTCTACATATAATAACTTAAAAACTCAAATCCAAGCGAGAACAGGAAGACTTTCTATTAAAGCCAGTGAAAGTATTAAAAAAATAGTAATAAAATAAATCCCCACTTGTTCTGATGGGTGATATTTTTGCTGTGGGCTTACAAAGGAGATCATTCGCAGCATTGGCTAATAGTGTTAACAAATCTCAGAAGGGACAAAAATAATACTATAGCACTTTTTTAATTGTTATTTTTTACAGTTGCTTTTAGCTTTTTTTATTATTATTCTTTCATTTCCTATCATTTTTAACTCCTCACAAGAATCTCTCTGTTCTCCCCCCACTGGAGTCTACCACGATGAAATAAAGACTGCAAAAGAAAAATCTATGTTGTTCTGGTTTACAAAAAGTCTTTCTTCTCTCCTCTGTCTGATCACAGATACAAACCTTACCATTTGGAGAGGGGGAATAAAAAATAACCAAAACAAACCTAAGGAGGAGAGAGCAGCACTGGCAAGTGCTGTCTGGAATTCAAGCCATACACCCCCATCCCTTTCCTTTGTCCCACTTTCTGTGATGCTCAGGAATCGAAGACCACTTAAAAGTGCTCTTATGAGACCCAAAAAACACTTCTCCCTCTTGTCTCCTCTCACTTGGTGTTTCTGGCACTCTGGCTTTGGCTCACACACACTAACACACACACACACCCTCAAGTAACGTCTCATGAGGTCATGGCGCTCTGGGTGTTTCCATGTGGTGTCAGCAGCAACATTGCCTCCTGCCTTTGCAAGTTTTGGCTCATGAGTTGGCCTGGTTGTTGTAGGTTGATTATCTTTTTATTATTATTTTCTCTCTCTTTTTTCTCTTTTTTTCTTTTCTGTTTCCATGAAAGGCAAAGCAATGAGTCTGGAGTCCCAAACAAGCTCAAATGTTGTCTTGAGGAATCTGTTGTCAGGGGTCCAAGCAACATTAAGTTTAATCAAAAAACAGCAGAAGCCTGTAGTGGAGAGCCCAGGCAGGAAAGCAGAAACTAGTGGTCAGACCATACCCCTGGGGCCTTGACACCGCTAGTGTTTATGATCCTGATTTCAATAATTTTTATA
Source organism: Dryobates pubescens (assembly GCF_014839835.1). NCBI lineage: Eukaryota > Metazoa > Chordata > Aves > Piciformes > Picidae > Dryobates > Dryobates pubescens. The sequence continues at coordinate 114,444,337 of NC_071657.1, read as the reverse complement.
CCAGTTAAGTCTTAACTTGCATGAATGAAATATCAGAATTGGTCTTTGTTTTCTGGTGTGGGTTGTTTTTTTTTTTGTTGGGTTTTTTGTTTGTTTGTTTTCTGTGCATGTTTTTTTATTTTGATGCTGTTTTCCTTTTCTTTTTTTTTTTTCCCCCTCCAAAACTTGGTCTTAGGAAAGAAAGTAGAGCTTTGTGAAGGGTCTTTTTTTTTCCAAAAATACAACTGAAAAACAAAAAAGAAAGACTTAGTTGTGTGTCTTTTAAATACTCAGGGCTAAAAGATACAGGGGTTTATTTATTTATTTATTTATTTATTTATTTCAATAATAGGGAAAAATAAGTTCCTTAAAGCAATGCAGCTGAATGCTTTGTCCTGCTTAAATGCATGCTTTTAATTTCAATTATGTAAGGCACCTTGCAGTGTTAGCAAAATGTCTCTTTGTTAGCTATATGTGTATCGCCATGGGAAATTACCAAACTGTCACAAGACTCACTGATTAAAGAATAGCCTGCCAGAGTGTGTGTGCCTTTGCCCAGTGTGACTCTTAGGTATTAGGCTAAGGAAAACAATTTAACAAAATGTAGTGTGAATCATTCCTGATAAGTGAATAAAGCATTGTGACCAAGCAATCAGATTATTCACTTATCAGGAATCGACTGTACTGATAGTTTGCCTGATTGTTTTTGTTCCTCATCTCTGTTGTAGTTTCACTACTTTGCTGTGTTCTGTTTTTTTCTCTCATGCTCTTAGCAAAATCACTGGGAATATCCCTTTGTGTGATCATGAAACGTGCTACTGAGTAACAAATAAAAAGAAAAATTTTTAAAATATAAAAAAAATGATATCTTAACAAAATCTATGCACTTGCTATCAGGAACACAATACTGGATGTGTCTTATATATATTGAACTATAATAGTATTCGATTTCTTAAATAAAGCTTAAGAAAGGATTCTGTTGTCTGTAAAATTTTATGAGCATTAAGTGGAGAAAAAAAAAACAAGGAAAGAAAACAAACAATCAAACATGTTTCTAGGGTTGGGCACTTTTTGTTACATGAAAATGTACTGGGTACAGGGTCTCTAACCCTGCCCAGGCAAATGATATACAATTCATTTGATACTTCCTTAATAATGGAGAACTTGAAAAATTAGGCTTACTGAAGTGTATGGGGAGAAAAAGTCTTACCTTTCAGTGACTCACAGCAAAAAAAAGACTAAAATGAAGAAATTCATCTCTTTTTTTATGAACTTGCAAAAGCAAATGTGCTTGCTTGGGCACTAAGAATTAGCTAAAATGTGGTAATCAGTAAATGCAATGAAACCATGGTTATTTCTTCCACGAATAATCCTATACTTCTTTTTTGGTATGTGACTTTTTTTCCTCCAGATTTGAGATAGGTTTAGAATCAAAAAATGAAACCCCATATGCTCAAAATCACAGATCCTGCACTAGAGGTCAAAGCTGCTTTTTGTGAATGTGTGGCTTATTGTACATTTCCTGTATCTGAGCCTTCTCATAGGAAAACATTTTCACATCAAAACCTGTGAATTAAATGGGATAATTGAATAAAATTGTTGAATCCACTGAAAAAAAATTATATTCCTTCAATGGCTGTACATTTGCCACAAAACTGCAGGTTTTGAATGGTCAGATTTTTATGGGAATACCCATATTTGTACTTACCAAACTGTCAATAATGTCAAACTTTGGCAGAAAGATCCAGCAGACCGGGGGTTAAGGGGGGGAGTTGCTTTCTGTTTTTTCATTTGAACTGCATTACTGCCTCACTTTTCATATGCCATTATCCGGGGGGGGGGGTGGGCGGGGGGAAGGGGAGAAAAAGAATTAAATTGTGTAAATCTATCCACTGCTTGTATCATTATCTGCTATTCATACGGATTTAGCAAATGTTACTGAGTTCAACAGCCAGCAGCCAGGTTTGTTAGACATGTAACCCCAAAATACTGCTCCACCAGAGACACTGTGGAGAGCATTGACCTTGGTGGGTGGTAGGATGGTTCTGTCCATCCCGGATCAGCACAGAGCTCAGGTGGGCACCCAGCTCTGGTTTTCAAGGGCTGCTGTTATAATACAAATATTAAGTAATAGCAACAATTAGCTCATATTTGTATTCCCTCTGATTTTCCTCATTAGCAGACCTTCTTTTTTTTTCCATTAAAGGGAGCTGGAAAGTTGCAGTCATTTTCTGAATCATTCGCCCCTGTTGATAACCTAATTGTTTTACATGAATGCTAATATTTCCCTCTCACACATTTATATCTATCAGCTAAATCAGCAGTAAAGTAAACTCTTCTGGGATACATTCCTGTATCAATTAGCAAGGATTTATGCTCCAAAGCACCATTAACATTAATGGGAGTGTGCTCTTTAGCATAAACAATTGGTGATAGGTCTGGTTGGACTTTATTTCATAAACAAAGAAGCATTTGAATCTTAGAGACTTGCTTCCTGAGGATGGTACTTCAGGGAGTGATGTCCCAGCCTCCTTGGGCTGCTCCAGGGACATCTCACTGGCAGGATGTGCATAAATTGTTGAGTTCCCAGCAAACGGAGGCTGCGTCAGTGTGGAAGGTGGGCTAACTTGTGCTACAAAGTTTTGCTGACATTTTCCCTTTTGAAAAACCTGCCTGAGAACATACCAGGCAAAATTTTCTATCTCACATCTCTCTGACTAATGCCTGGAAACATTTTGTGGTGCTGCAGGGTGGTGACCACAGAGGTGTTAGAAGGAGGGATTTTGGAAAGAAGTAGAAAACCAGAGCTGAAGATATGTGGGAAAGAAAGCAGTGGGTTTAACAGCTCCCTGAACTGCTTGTTTTGCAGCTCCATACCTTTGAATGGCTAGTTAAAGGGGACCAGTCACCAAGTCTCACCTTTCACATATAGGACATGATTCCTCGTCATCTCATGCTTGACTGAGTCAACAAATATGCATCTAAAAGGTTTCAGTCTTATTTCTAAGCCACTGGGAGATGAGGTGAAAGTCCATAGCTTCCCAGAGGTGCACAATATGCTGATGACCCTTACCCATGCTTCTGCTTTTTCTGTTAGTTCTAACTCTGCTCAGTGCTGCTACATGAAAGAACCCTTTTGTACCTACCATATCCCCCACTCCCTCCCAAAGGCACTCCTAAGCAGGTCTCAAGTTGCTTTTCATCCCCCTCTTTCATAAATTCATCATGCTCAGGAAGCATCTACAATACTGGGGTCTTACTCCCTGAATAATTTAATTTGTGTGTTTTATTTCTCCAACCTTCACTTCCTGTTTTGTTTTATTTTATTTTATTTTTGTTGGGTTTCTTTCCCTGATATCCTTTCTAAATTTGGGGTACCAGAGATAGGTGCATTATTTCAACATCAGGTCTGGTGGTGCAAGAAGCAGAAATGAAAGATTTGATCCCTACTCTGAATTACACAGTCAGGGATTGTGTCAATCCTTTCAAAGAATAAAATGCAAACCATCACAGAACACCACACTGGCAGAATTATTTTGGGTGGCTTCTTTAGTATGCCTAAATCCTTCTCAGATGTTTTGTGCTCCAGTTCCTGTGTGTGTGGTCTGCTTGCTTAGTCTTAGACTTGAAAGCTTGCTTACAACTCTACTAAGAGCACTTTTGTGTAACTCCTAGTCCTCTCCATTATTTTCCACTGTTAGCGGCAGCTTTAATATTTACTTCCAAGTCATTAGTGAAAATATTCAATAGCACTCAGACCCATTACTGATCCCTGCAGAACCCCTCTAAAAATACTTTCTGACAGTGATTCCTCTTTGACAGCTTCTTTGTTGACATGTCAGCCAGTTCTTAATCCGTTTCATGTCCCTTGTATTGATAGGGTAGAATGCTAATTTTTAATCAGGATCTGCTGCACCATCAAGCACACATAAGTCAGAATATATTCCATCTTTGCAATTACTTTTATCAGCCAAAACCTACAATCACATCAAAGAATGAAATTGAGTTTGACAACCTTCCCTCCCTAAAAAAACCCATGTTGATTGGCAGTAATTGTTTGCCTCTTCTTTAACATCTTCTACCCCATTATGCCCATATCTGTATTTCCTTTATTTTGCCAAACTGATGTTAAACTAGCCTACCATGAACTGGATCATCCTACTTGCCTTTTATGAATGTGAACATGAGAATGGCACATTCCCCATTGCCTGGGATGCTGTTGGTGTGCTTAAAGAGTCCTAAAGGTTCATGTCAATGGATCAGAGCTTTCTGTCCCATTCTCAACCCAAGGTAGCTGGGGCTGTCTGCTTGGAAATACTTTAATAGCAGTGGTAGCATTTAATAGACTCTTACAGAGTTGGACCAGAAATTATCTTAGCCCCTTCCTGACATAGGTATCTGAAAGAAGAAAATTTATGACAGTTCCTTTTTCTCTGTGGCATAACTAGCAGCTTTCTCATCCCCATAAGCTTAAATTCAATGCAAACACGAACACACTTTGAGATTTTTTTTTCCAATTTGCCCTTCACTCCCAGGTAGTTGACAACACAGAGGAGAGCCATGGGGTAATGCATTTTTATATATATATATCAATAGGAAGCTTGGGTGAAGATAAAAATACTTCTTCATTCAGTCCTCCTCCTCTGAATAAATACAACCACTCCTGCCTGGTACATGTGAGCTAAAGCCCTGTGACTCTCAAGCAGACAGTGGAGAGGAATCATTACCACCTTAGGAGTGGGACCTGCATGCACAGAACCTATTAGAGAAGAAAGGTCCTTTGGAAATCAGAAGAAATTCAAGTTAGTCAAACTGACTCGACACCATGTGAGTGCAGAGAACAGGAGCAGAATTCAGTTGTCTTGGTAGAGTCACCAAGTATTGCCCCCAGCGCTTGAGACTATCATGCTGCAACCACTGCAGCAAAAGGGCACAGGTCTCCTTTAGGTCCTTTGTCATATCTTCCAGCCCAATGGGGTTTTCTCAGGTGTCACTAGGCACCTCGAAGCAATTCAGTCAAGCCCTAGATGACTAGCTTATACAACTCAGAGACTCAGGTGCGCCAAGAGTCTTTGCTCCCATGTTGGGCAACTGGTCAGCAGAGTTATTCTGCTTGCCTTGAAAGAGGCAAATTTGGCTCAATTTTTTAGCCAGATATAGGCATCTAGTGCTGTTTGAGATGTTCTAGAATCAATAAAACATCCATGAAGGGCTTGCAGACATGATGCAGAATGAATAGGACGTTTGTGACCTCCACATGGGCTATCCTAGGCCATTTCAAGGGCTCTAAATAGCATAAGCTGTGATTCTGGTGCATCCAGATATCCAGCTAAGGATGCCTAAGCTTAGAAGGATGTCTGGCAGCTGTTTCTCACTTTAAAGCCTTTATTCACTTTCCTGGGCCATGTTGGGTGCTCCAGGGTGACTCAAACAGCATTGATGCCTGCATTTATTTTTTAAAATTTGAGCTCTAGGGGTCTAATTTGTAGAAGGCTGAAAGTGAAATTCAGTGAATTCATTTGTTAACAAATGAGGCCCTGGTGATATTCCACAGGCCCTAAGTGGGAATTGTGTCAAAAAAGCTAACTGACTGCAGTGGGACTGCTTTTCAGGGGATAGGTGCATGCAGACTATCCCTATGACTGAAGGGCCAGCCCCCCGAGGATTTGTACTTACATGATTTATAGAGCACCTCTGACATTAGTTTCATTCTATTCAGCTTTTGGTGCTGAGGATTCCCATAAACAATCACTTAACTTTCTCATGAATGTGGCCAAAGTATCACAAAATTTGTGCCACACCAACCTTGTGCCTTGATCCTGGTGTAATCATGCCATACACTGGAGCATCCCTGCCCCCAACCACAGAGGGATCATAGACTTATTTAGGCTGGAAAAGACCTTTAAGATCATTGAGTCCTACACCTAACACTGCCTTTACTAGGCAGCTCTCATTTATGCCAAAATATAGTTCTCAATAAAAAAACCCTACACTATCCCATCTAGACCCATGTGCCTCCATTTTAGTGTTCCTGATACTCATAAAACAGTTGTAGTTGCATCCAGCTTCTGAACAGCAACAAGGTTGTGGAGTGAATGGGGTGTAAGCATTTCCACACCTACTGAAATTGTACTCGTGCTTATGCCACAGCCTGACTGTTTATATCTCCAGGATCTTGGCAAAATGGCTTGTCACTGGGTCAGAATGCAATTTCTTTGCCATAAATCACCTCCCTGGATCTGGTACAGGAGCAGATGCCAGCCATAAATTTACTGTCAATGGAACAGAGCTCCTGGATGAGAGGTCATGTTCCCAAGTGTCAATAAATAAAAAGTGCACAACTCATGGAAACAAAAGCTGGAGTGTAGCTCTGCAAGGAGAGGCAAACAGGCTTAACATGAGGTGTTCACAATGCTCCCCTGCTCCTCCAGCCTAATTTTCTTCAGCCTTACTGTTTTCTATTAACAGTTTTCTATCTCCCTGCTTGCTGACCGCACTCCCTTCCCTGGCAAAGTACAGAACTGTTTCCTACCTACACTCCCCACAGCTGTGGAGTTCAGCCCAGGGTACTGGTGCCAAACTGTCTACTTAGACATAAGACCTTTTGTGTGGCAAGCCTTTGGGCATGCTTATCTGAAGTTCTTGGTTGTTTGAACATCCTTGCACACCTATTGAGAAAGCTAGAGAGATATCACCAGATCTAGATCATACCTCAAGAAGAACCTGGTTTTTCCCACTGTAGAAGTGTGAAGAAGGGATTCCAGCACACAGACCTAAAGAAACAAAATGCAGCAAAAAAAAAACCTAATTAAAAATAAAAAGGGGGGGGGGGGGGGGTGGGGGGTGGAGGGGGTTGCGGATGAAACAAAACAGCCTTCCACCAATGTCCTTGGGAAAACAAGCTTATGAGGAGCATTACTATCAGTGCTGGAAGCTCTCTTGAGTCCCACTTCTGCATGTAAGCAGAACTGCCTTTCTCTGAGTAGCTTTCACCTGCTGAAGGCTGTTAGGGCATCGAAAAGGCTGCAGGGCTTATGTTCATTGTGCACTTACCACCGCTCCCATTTTACATCTGGTTGCCCAGCCATGCCTGGGGAACTGCCTGCATATCTTTTCCTGGTTTGGACTGACAGACATCAAAGGATACCTTCTGAGCAGAACACTTCAAGACCCCACAAGGAACTGTGTTTTGCCTTCCCAAATTAATATGCAAAAGTGAGCTGCATGAATCAGCCACAGGGCACTGCAGTGCTCCCAAATCCCTTTGACTCTTACTAGCAGCTTAGATTTTATGCTTGGAGCATCATTCTTTGCCCATTCCTTGCCTCTCAACTACTCTTCTCCCATCCAGTTCCCATTGCTTTTCTTCCTATGAGTAATTCTTGCTCTCTGCTCTGTATTCAACAAGTGTTTGAAATGAATGAAGGAGGTGATTAATTATTTACAATTGTACAAGGGAATCTAACTAGGTGCAGTGGGAAGGAATTAAGCAAGTGAGACATAAAGGCTGAAGATCAGGAAAATATTTCCTTAAAGTGAAATGTAATAGAGGGCAAGCCTGCCTCTGGGGCTGCATGGGAAGTTTCTCCTCCCATGGGATTCAAGACTGCAACGAGCAGAAAATGGTCTTTAAGAGCAATCCTTCTGGGACAAGGTTAGCTAGCCAAAAAGGCTGGATTTGTCTCTCCCTTCTAGGCACAATGGTGGGACACAGTGTGAGAAAGCACTGAAACAGGAACACAAAGAGATTTATTCATGCTGCAAGCTTAAAATGCAGCAGGCAACTTCCCTGCAGTGCAAACAACTCTTTTTATAACCTGTTTGAAGATATTTTTTAATATATATCTTTATTATTCAAATAATTAATTCTCAGCAATGAATGTGAGAAGACAACATGTTAGCATGGCAGGCAAATTTGGGAGTGAAAAGAAAGCATGCTAGCCCTTAAAATGAGAGTTATTTGTGAAGACTACATCTGAGATTTCTAATAGTCCTCCAAGCAATACCAGGGTTTTCTGCTTTCATTTGCTGTGCTGTCTCCTTTCATTATAGAATGTCCTAGCACAAACCTATCTGCCACAGTCTCGAATCCTTTTATTTCTCGTTAACTCTACTTCTGTTTTTTTTTTCATTGATCACTTCCTTCTCATGCAAAGACTTGATATGTTTAACCTTCATAATCTTCCTGCTTGGCAGTTGTGGGTCTGTAATTACAGGCTGTTTGAGGGCTCAACTAGCAATAAATGAAGTTGTGCTAATTCAATAAAAAACTTCTACAAAAACCTTCTCACTGAAGTGATTATTTTGCCTCTTTTGGGAAATCTTGTTGTTTAGAAATGGCTCTCAAACTTGTTGTTTATGTGAAGTCTCAGAATTATTTTGGCAACTCACAAAGCCCATCCTGGTTGCAGACAAAGTGATACCTTCCGCCAGGATAGGCTGTGTGCTGTGAGCAACCCAAATGAGTGGCCAAATGTCTTGGGTGAAGCCCATTGTCAGAGGCCAATTTTGTCTCATAGAACACTGTGACATTTTAGCACAAACATCCATTCCAGCCTGTCTGAGGGCATTGCAACTTAACAGTTCCCCGAAACATCCAAAATTTTGCAGCCTTTTAATAGCTTTGTTAGTGGTGTTCAACAATTAAAGTACGTCTATGCAACACAATGCTGTCTCGGGAGCAATTCCCACTCCAGAGATGAATTAGTTGCTCCAAGCCCTTGAAGCTGCTGGAGCATCGTGTTCCTCTTCACCTAATTAGATAGGCAGCGCACAAGACTATTTCATGCAGTAAAGTCAATATGCCTGATACATCTGTAGCACACACAGCCTGTGAATGGTGGCTCCAGACACGAGTCTTGAGTTCACAGCAATTGAGCCATGAGCTAATGTTGGTGCAACCATCAGGCATTTGGCCAAGCAGAAGCATGTATGTGGCAGCATCTGGCGACAGGACTCACAGAGCTGATAGGAGATAGGTGTTAGCACTGAACCTTCAATCTACACCAGCTTGCGGACCAGTATTGGCTGACAATAAATGATTTGTAACTTGCTGGTAACACCAAAACCATTTGTCTTCCTTCAACTACCACATTGCATAGGAACCCTGGCCATGCATATTCTTCTCTTTTCTCTAATTTACCACAGTTGAGGTGAGGACTGCCTAGTATCTTCAGGCAGAGGCTGCATCTTCAAACCTTCAGTGCTCCAAAGATCTGACAGATTCAGAGTTTTAAGAAGAATAATTTTATACCAGTTTCACAGTATAGGATCCTGATGCTTCAGAGTTGCTCACATGAAAAGCCCCAAAGAGGATGCAGAATAAACACAAGAGGAAGGTTTCCCGTTACTTTTTGTTCCTTTCAAGAGAATATTAGCTGTACATTGATGCCAAACAACATTGTGCATATTCTTTAGTCTGACAAAATACCTTCTGCTTTGCTCTTTATTTGACCTCCTGGATAAATCAGTTGACTCGTCTTCCAAAAACCTCAGCTGAAATTTCTCAATGTACCAGTAAGCAAACTTCTGCATGTCCCAGTGTTTTCAGATTCCTTCTATCTTTAAATTAGTTTCTGGTCACCAGGAACTGCCCTGGTCACCAAGTGGTCACCAAGTCTGCCCTGTTTTTCCCTGTGGATTATGAAAGTCTCATTTACAAATTATCTCAAGAAGCATCAGGTCACGCTGACCCTCAACATTTTATTTACACTTCTGCTGAGTCTTAATTTCCAGGCCAAATGTTGGGACAAACCAACATCAGTGGAGGATAAGCAAGTCAAGGATTTTCCTGCACAGTGCCAATTTTTGAGGAACAATTTGAGACTGTTAGGACACATCACCCAAGTTAACTTTACCAGCTGTCAGATCCAGGTCCCCCACCACTAAGAACCTCCTCTTTGCCCATTGCATTATGGCACACAGGCTGCTGAATACAGAGAGACTTGTGGCCAGCCTGATCTTGAATAGCTTCCAGCGTCAGTAACTACCCAATACACCCGAGCACCCCACAGGCATCTGAATGACATTTTCCTTCACAGAATATCAAGAAATAATGGTGGGCAAATCTGCACATGCCCAGAAAGACTTCTTATTGGTGGCTGGTAAGCAAACTTGTGGAGAAATGCTTATGTGCCTTGGATTCAAGAAAAGCATTGATAGGACCATGAAAAGCAAAGATTCTGTCCATACAATATTTCAATGAGCAAAGTTGTGGCAGGGAAAAGAAGGGGAAGGTTAGTAGGGAAAAGCAGCATTTTTCAATTCCAGTGGGAAAAAAAAAAAGAAGGGGGAAAAAAAAAGAAAAAAAAAAAACAACCTACCTCATGATATTTTTTTCTGTGAAAAATATTTCAATGTAAATGTCTTCTTACAGTGAAAAACCTGAAGTGAGTCTTTCCCATCTGTTTTTCCACGTTTCTAAATAAGCATATGATTATTTTTTAATGTTTTCTCCATAGGGTGTTAAAGTATTAAGTGACGCTGGCTCCTGAGCCTCTATTTTTAAGACCTCACCACGATTGCTTTGCAGCAAAGATGTGCCAAGGCTTGCATTTGACTCTGTATTGCTCACAGACTTCAAGTTCTCATTATCACTATGGCAACTATTAATCATTCGTTTGTTGTAACATGATAAATACATGCCCTCAACTAGAAAGCATGTCATAATCACTGGAGTACCCTCAGAGCTGCTCTGTGTAGCACTTAGTCACCCAAAGGAAAGCACAAGTACAGCAGCAAGTATGTGAGAGTGTGGCAGCAAACCTTGTGATTTGGGTCATCAGAAGACCAACACCATCAAGTTCTCAGGTTTTTGACTGGTTTCTCAAAACAGCATGTGCTCTTGGTGTAAAGCATTTACTTCCAAAATGTAGAGGTTTACATGTGTGATAGTCATGCATGTCTTTGCCATGCACTGGGAGATGGCATGGTGACCCGTGGCATTACCTCCAAGGAATAGCATCCACAATGCAAGGATGAAATTTCAGGTCTTGTATTCACAGGATGTTAGGGGTTGGAAGGGACCTCTGGAGATCATTGAGTGCAACTCCCCTGCCAGAGCAGGACCATAGAACCTAGGGCAGGTCACACAGGAACACATCCAGACAGGTCTTAAAAGTCTCCAGAGAAGAAGACTCCACAACCTCTCTGGGGAGCCTGTTCCAGTGCTCCATGACCCTCACAATAAAGAACTTCCTCCTCATGTTGAGGTGGAGCCTCCTGTGCTGTAGTTTACATCCATTGCCCCTTGTCCTATCACAGGGTGCAGCTGAGAAGAGGCTATCCCTTCCTTCTTGACACCCAGCCCTCAGATATTTATATACATTTATTAGATACCCTCTCAGTCTTCTCTTCCTGGGGCTGGTACATGCTCCAGTGCCTTAATGATCGTCATAGCTCTCTATTGGACTCTCACAAATAGATCCCTATCCCTCCTGAACTGGGAAGCCCAAAACTGGATGCAGCATTCTCACTAGGATAGAGCAGAGGGAGAGGAGAACCTCCCTTGGTCTGCTGGACACACTCTTCTTAATGCACCCCAGGATACCACTGACCTTCTTGGCTACAAGGGCACATTGCTGTCCCATGGATAACTTGCTGTCCACCAGGACTCCCAGGTCCTTCTCCATGGGGATGCTCTTCCCTTTACAGGAACATACAACAAAAGGACAAGAAGCAACACAGCCAAGATGACCACAAAAATTTTCTGTAAGGGCAATTCCAATTAGATATAAAGAAGGTAAAGTTCGCTGTGAAAGTAGTTGAACACTGGAACAAAGGTCCTAAAAGGAAGTGGGATCCCCATCCTTGGAAACACTCAGATTGGAATATTTTCCCCATTGGAAACTGGGCATGGCCTTGAGCAAACTGAACTGGCACAGAATTTAGCCCAGCTCTAAGCAGTGGATTGGACCAGGACCTCCTAAGGTTCCTTCCAGTCAAAATTCTACTATGGTGCCATGATATTTTACTTAGGTGATTTCTACCTAGCTACTACCTAGCAGCACATCACTGCAGAATACATGTCACTTAATCCATCACTCTTTGATCTTTAGGACTGCAGTCAGAGAGTGGATCACTAGATGAACATAGCTCTGAAGAGATCTCGTCTCCAGAGATTTATGACAGTTAACTACATTCCTTGCTCAGCCTACACGGCATTTTATTTTCTTTTATCCCACCCCCGCAACTCCCTGTGCCTGGTGTAGCAGTTCTCCTCTGTGTCATACAGAATCTGAAATAAAGAATTAAAAGATGTGTTAGCAGCACCAGGAAAGTCTTTAGAATTAGCTTGTTGCTGTACATCTTATATTCAGATTAATCAGGGAAATAATCACACACAATGTTGATAAATAGATGGATCCTGTGCTCCTAGCAAAGGCTAAACTTGAAAACAAAACAAAACAAAACAAAACAAACACAAGCTCTAATATAAAAGGATGATTTGCATCTGAGAACAGCAGGCTTAGCAAAGGGGGAAGGAAAATCTTCTCATGGTATTTCTATTCAAGTCCAGCTTCGGCATAAGGTGACCACATTATGTATTTAAAAATGAAAACCTCCCATTTTTCTGAAGGAAACTTTATCACAAGGATTATCTACAAAGGCTACCCAGAAAGATGTCACAGCAAGAAATAATGTGCCAGACCGGATAAGAGCAGCAGTAAAGGGGCTCCATGATGCCCAGCACAGTCAAGATTCTGAGATAACGGCCTCTTTGTTCCATAAATGCTTTCCTTAACGCTCATTGCTGAACTACCAGAGCACTTTCAAGTCATGCACTAGGCAATATGACTAACATCTATCATGGTTTTTTCCTTTCATCCTGTCCCCAGGGGAAGAAGCTTGTGTAGTCATGGGGAGAGTGAGTTAATTACATCACATACATACACTTGTACATACATACGTATGCACCCACGCACATATGCATCGATGATATCTCTTCATGGAACACATGTTGCATTATTTTGGGTTTTGTCAGTAAAGGGAAGAGCTAGAAGATGTACTTTCCACAACAGTAGGGGTGGAGATTTGCCACACATTTAGAAGCGGAGATACATTTCTTTGAAGTTCTGAAATTCAAAGGTAGCACACTCAAAACTTCATCCTACAAGTAAAAGCCAAATATTATCTTAAAACACACAAACAAAACCACCTCTCCTCCAAATTTGCAGCCCAGAATACCCTTCCCTTTTCTCTAAACAAACAACTTTTGACTGCAAAAAGCACCATGGGATGTGACAAGGCAAGAGCTGTAACAGTGTTCTCTTCCAAAGCAAACACTCCATGCTTTTATTGCAGTGAAAAATAATAATGGGATACAGAGTGTACATGATGTAAACACCTTTAATGCAATTCTATTTTTATTATTGCTCCAAGATCACAGATTGTTATGGCAACTAAAGAGGGAAGGGGGGGGGAAACCTGATCACAGCATTAATTTGATATTGGATTCATTTGTTCCACATTTGTGCTTCAATGCATGCATAATAAACAATCCTAGTTACAGAAAATTAATAATATTGAAGCTATAATAATGGCATAATGTAATATCCACTTAACCTCCAAGTCTGGGTAAAAAATTAAAATAAAAAATAAACAATAATTTCCCTATGAATCTATTACAGTTCCAGCTGCAATACAACTCCAGTTGTGTTCAACAACACTTGTAAAGCAGGGAGGCCAATTTTCAGAAATGCCGCCTATCAAAACACTGAAAACTGCAGCTGTGGCCCCATGTCCCAGCTATAAACTCTGGGCAGGTGACTGAGCAGCCACAGTAGATCCCACTCCATTTCCTCAGATGAGATAAAGCCATCATTTAACAAGTTCAAGTGCCGGAGGCTGCACTTTGGTTATAACGACCCCATGCAGTGCTACAGGCTGGGGACAGAGTGGCTGGAGATCAGCCAGGCAGAGAGGGACCTGGAAGTAGTGGTTGGCAGCCAGCTGAACTTAAGCCAGCAGTGTGCCCAGGTGGCAAAGAAGACCAATGGCATCCTGACCTGCATAGTGTGGTCAGCAGGAGCAGGGAAGTCATTCTACCCCTGTACTCAGCACTGGTTAGTCCACACCTTGAGTACTGTGTCCGGTTCTGGGCCACTCAACTTGAGAAGGACATTGAGACACTTGAACGTGTCCAGAGAAGGGCAACAAGGCTGGTGAAAAGCCTTGAGCACAAGCCCTATGAGGAGAGGCTGAGGGAGATGGGGTTGTTTAGCCTGGAGAAGAGGAGGCTCAGGGGAGATCTTATTGCTCTCTACAACTACCTGAAGGGAGGCTGTAGCCAGGAGTGGGTTGGTCTCTTCTCCCAGGCAACCAGCACCAGAACAAGAGGACACAGTCTCAAGCTGTGCCAGGAGAAGTTTAGGCTGAAGGTGAGGAGAAAGTTTTTCACCGAGAGAGTTGTTAGCCATTGGAATGTGCTGCCCAGGGAGGTGGTGGAGTTGCCATCTGTGGAAGTGTTCAAGAGGGGGTTTGACGTGGCACTTGGTGCCATAGTCTAGTAGGCATGAGGTCTTGGGTGACAGGTTGGACTTGATGATCTTTGAGGTCTTTTTCAACCTTGTTGATTCTATGACTTGGGCAGAGCTCCATCCATGATAGAAGAAAAAAATCTTGTCCACCATTTTCAGAGAAGTAGGCTTTACTCATACTTCTTTTTTTGAAGAGGTAAAAGCAGTAAGGCAGGATGGACCCTGATGGTCAGAAAAAGGAACGCCCTGTTAACGCAGAGTGAATTAAAACATGAAAACAAATCTCATACAATTGATTGATAAATGTAGAAACCAGAAATCAGTTTGTTCGGTTTCCAGACAATAGTCCCATTCAAATGTGATGGCTGCAAATCTTCTAACTGATTTCAGGATGTGCAAGGTGTAGGACCAGAGGCTGAACTTCCCAGGGTGGATCTGAAAGCTTTTTCCTGATGAGTTTTAAAGTACTGTTAGCTTTAATCACAGCTATTAGTGAACACTGAAGTACTCAGAGGTCATTTTCTTAACTGACATCCAAATTAAGTTTTTAAGGAGGCAGAGGGCATCCAAGTACTTTTGAGGTGCTGCAGCAATTTCTTGGTTTAACAAGTTGTGGAGGAAATCTACACAAAGCCCTATGCAAGCCTGGTCTGTCCATGGAGTACTGCCTACAGCCATATAAAACAACACTCAGAAATGCTTGATAGACTATTGTTTCAGGAAATACCCTCATGTTGGGAAGATGAGGACTAGGGTACAATCAGAGAGGCAATGAGCTCAGCTCAAACAAGTGATATCTTGGTGGTTCAGATCTTCGCTCAGGCTCAAGTGAGGAACTCCCTTGAGTACTGGGGGTTTTGTTCTAGCCAGATAAGTGCTATATATAGCTTGTGTAGGTAGGAAGTATAATATGTACATTTACATGTGAAGATACTCACACTCTATCAACAGGTCAAAATTCCTCCTTTTATCCTTCCTTAGAATAAAAACTAACTGCAAAACCTTAAAATTTTCCACTAACCAGAATATCCATTCTGCCCAGAAGATCAATAAGTGTAAAGCAGAAAAAGATTGAAGCTACTTAAGTGAAGATTCTTAAGGGAACCATATCCATCTCTGAAAAGGGGAAAAAAATAAGCTGCATCAGAGAATTGGAAGATAGAAGCTATTGCCCTCCAAGGAATGTGATGTCTACAGCTTACCCAAACATAATTCTGGAGGCTTTGGGGCATGAAGTGTGGTTTCACTTTGAAAAGGACCCATTATTAATAGTGTCATGGGTTTCTGGGATTACTGTGTCTCAGAGCTTTATTGTATGTTCATTTGCTCTGTTTACTAGCAAAATATTTCTCCTCCAGATTCTCATCTTCCAGGGCTGTAAATGTAGCTTAGGATCTGAAAGTCAAGATGAGCTCTACCAGGCTCATCCATCAAGAGTAATAAAGTGTCTCCTGGAGGTTACACATGGGTAAGCAAGAGCACAGTCTGACAGCAGTGGGATTACATCGTGTGTCCTGCAATTAGAAATTAATGATCAATTCTTTCAGATGATGCAGAAGATAGAAAAGGCTCCAGTTCTGATAGTACACTGGGGCTGATGGTGCTGAAAATGGCATACACTTCCCCAGCTAGAAAACAAGACAACACACAAAAAACATGCAGGCTTACACAGGTGGAAAAATGATTTTCCTATCACCACCTTTTTCACAGAAGTAGGTTTTACTCATACGTCTCTTTTTGAAGAGGTGAGACCAGTAAGGCGAGATGTGCCCTGAGGGTCAGAAATATGAACAGCCTGCTAATACAGAGTGAATTAGAACATGAAAACCAGTTTCATGTAATCAGCTAATAAATGCAGAAATTAGTTTGTTCTTTATCCAGACAATAACCTCATTCAAATGTGAGTCCTAGCGCAGTATTCAGAAGCATCATCCTGCGCCTGGGAGCCAGGTAAAACCATGCTTGTTCCAAATGTATCTGTATTATTCTTTCAGTGGTAAGAGTAAAGGCCACAGGTATCTTTACAAAGGATTTGCAGAGTAGGTAACACTCACATTTGCAAACCCTAAACAACCAAACTCAGTTCAGCAGAAACACTGCCACAAAGGCACCGGCTTCTAGTTTCAGTATTATTTAATTATTGCCAGAATCATTGATTCTGGTTTGGGGTTTTTTAAGCTTATTTCTGGCTATTCATTCTACACAAGGAAAATCACTGTCATAAACTAACCACATATTGTGTTAGCTGTCACTGACACTTAGTGCACGAGATGCAGCAGTAAATTCTTAATTAGTCAGAGCTACAGACAGGTCTTTTATCTTCTGTACTGAACTGTCATCAGTCACTCCAAAGCATGGAGTCAAAGACTTCTAATGTTCTTGGTGATCAGGGGTGACCAACATGCAACCTCTGAAAAAAGCTTCAGTCTCTCCAGGACAGGTCACCTCCAGAAATCTCATCACACAAAATCTTCACTCAAGCATACACCTAGCACTAATACAAATCTTTAAGTTCTTCTGACCCGCCAGTGTAATGTGTATTAATTGACATGTCACACTGAACTGTAGGAATTCATTTGCATGGCTGAACCAGCCATGATAGGAAATTGAAACCTGACAAAACCTCAAACACAAAACAGGGTGGAAACGATGGGGTTCCTATAGAGGAGAGCAAATTAGATAAGACAATGATCCTTTCTGAGCTTACAGGCCAAGAATTGCCTGTTTCATAAATAAACATGCAATTGGTGGATTGCTCATCCAGGTACTTGGATAATGGTGTTTTTTTCCTTCTTTTGCACACAAACCATCATCCAAGGCTAACAAGGACAGGCTATTTGTGCAGAAATGGAAATATTTGTCCTTCATAGTTCACTTCTCATTTGACATTCTTTATTCCTGATTGTTCTGCTTTAAAAGATAGAAGCATCCAGCCATGGAAAAGCAATAACAACCAGCAACAGAGGAAGCTGATGACACAGCACAAATGTTGTACTTTTTGCTTGGTGCATGGCACTCAGCAGCACTGTGGGAGCTGAATCCAAAGTGGGGTTTTGCACAAACCCATTTAGCAGGTTCTTCACCATAGCAAACATGTTTAAATGAAGATAAGCCCATAAGCAAGGGGTAAGCAATTTTAAAAAACCGAATTACCCACCCTGCAACTGTGTTACGAATGTTGTCCACGTGGTCTTGAAAGGAGGAATTTACCTTCCAGATATTATCTTCATTCTTCTTCTGGGAAAATGACCACTTAGACTGGGAGTTCCCATGCTGCTCACAACATCCTGTCTTTTTTGGGTCAATCTAAAAATGTCTCCTGTAATATAAAGGTCAGTGTCCTGGTCAGGTAGATAAATAACAGGCATGACAAGTCTGCTTTCCAGAGACACTGCAGCATAAAGGATCTCTTTATGTGATTTATAAAGGGTATAGTTTCTATAATGCTGTTTCCCATTATCCTATCACTGATCACTGCAGGGAAGTTGGACTAGATGACCTTTACAGGTCCCTTCCAACCCAAAGCATTCCATGGTTCTGTGATCTTTTTCCCTACCAACTGCTGCTGTTTTGGAACTTGAAAGCACATGTTGAAAGAGAAATAATCCCAAGTAAGGATTCTTTGGCAATTTGGGCAAAAATCAGATGTTGTGGTGGTTTGGTTTCGCACCACTGTACAAACTGGAGTTTGCCTTAAAGAGTAAATTACCACACTACTCAGAATTTGGAAATTAAATGAAATTATTAT
Source organism: Dryobates pubescens (assembly GCF_014839835.1). NCBI lineage: Eukaryota > Metazoa > Chordata > Aves > Piciformes > Picidae > Dryobates > Dryobates pubescens. The sequence goes on along the minus strand of NC_071657.1, from coordinate 114,426,133 downwards.
TTACAGAAGTAGGCTAAACATAAAAGGTAATAAAACATATACAAATACATATGATACATAGCACATATACAACTAGACAATAGCCCAGCTAATCCCCTGTATACCCTGCATGGACAGACACCCCTGGACAAAGCCCAGAGGGCTGTTACCAGCTAACAAGTTATTATCTCTCTCATCCCACTGCTGTTTTTTACCAAAACCTAAAGAGAAACCAGTAAGCCAAGCAAGAGACAGAGAGAAAGAAGCAAGCAAGCAAGAGAGAGAAAACAAGCTGTGTTTTCAGACTATATAGAAATTCTGCAGACCAATGAAAGGGGATAAACATATCTCTCATGTTTTGTCCAGCCCCTTAGGGACTGTTCTTTGCCTAGACACTCTTGAACTCTCTGGAAAACTCTTATTTACAATTAGGGCACTAACCCTACACCTGTAACAGATGTTCTTCCCCATGCCTTCTTTTCTATATGAAAATAAAACTTCTTAGAGTTCTTTTCCAGCTACAGAATACAGCATCAGCAGGGTTTTTGAAACTCCCCTCACCACACCATCTTGCAGTACTGCTGCCCAGAGCTGAGAATGTAAATTCAGATGTGATTTTTTTTCTTTTTACTTCTTCTGGTCACTATTGACCAGAGTGCAACCTCTAATAGGTTTTTTGTGGTATATCTTTGGTGAAGTTGACTTTTGCTAAAAGAGAGCAAGCAAGCAAATAGAGCAAGCCAATAGAGCTCGAGTTTGCCCTTGTTTTTCATCCACAAGGTCCCAGTTGTAAGCAGTATAAAATAATTATAACTTGAAATTCTGAAGTTGATTTTTACAGTGATTCTGAGTTTTTCTTGTTTAAGTTTGTAGTCTTTGGAGTATTTTGCTCTTTCAAGTCTTTCCTGCCTATGATGTCTCAGCAACTTATAGTGATTAATGGAAGCTCCAGTATACTCTCATATGATAGAGAAGACAGGATTACAGCAGTTTCTTCTTCAAGAAACGAAAATTTCACTCTCATAGCCACTAGAATAGAGTAACTGATGATGAATGTTAATGTTAGTGGCTACTAGGGATCTCTCACTCCACTACTAAAATTCAGCCACTCATAGGATGAGAATACAGCTGCCACCTAGCCATCTGCAGCCATGTGAAAAGCAGTTCAGAGGTGGCTGTTTAAGGGCTGCAATGAAACAGAAATGATAGTAAAATGCTGCTGGCATTCAACAAAAGTAATTTCCCTAATCTGAAAGTTATTTCAATGTGAAAATTGAAAAACAAACAAACAAAACAAAACAAAACAAAAAAGAAATGTTAAAAGGACTTACCTCTTTAAGTTAGGAATGGTTCAAAGTAAAATGTTTTCATCAAGCTGAAATTAAATATCTAAGGAGGTTATTTATTTAGAACTGTCATAATTTGCATTGAGGTTTAATCCATTTCAGAAAATGCTTTTAGAGCTGCAGTGTTTTCAGTGCAGTAGAAATACTGGTTATAACACTAACAGCACAGAGATGAGCCCCAAGATGCTCTGCAGATGGGTAGGAAAAGGCATCCCATGTCCCAAAGAAACTGGAGTCCAAAGAGATGAGTCAAAGACTGGAAAGAGATGGCAAAGGCCAGCAGCTAACCCAGGCCTCCCAAATCCCACTCTGGTGTCTTGAATCCCCCTTTCTGATGGTATTTCCATGCTTTCACTATTGAAGGACTCAGCAGGTTGAACTGCACTAACTTGCATGGCCAGACATGATGGCAGTGCTTTCATTCCTGATGTTTCATTCTTTTTTTTAGTGATTACAACTGGCTCAGGCTTAGACTAAAAATAAATGAGCAAATGATTTGCAGTTAATGCATTTGGCATTCGTGACCTTACCCAAAAGGTAGCTAAGGTGAGCTTCCTGGCAAATATAGCATGCTTTCTTTAAAGACATAAAAGCCATTATGCAAATGTTGGAGCCTGCAGACGCACCTCTCCCTTAGCCTCACAGATACAGCCAGCCACTGAGTGCAGGGCTGCTCTGATATCATGCTGTTCATGTCCTAAAAAAAAAACAAATGCCCCTGGCCATGGTTAATGTGGCACAGATTAAAGACCTCCTTTGCTAGGCAGCCTTCAGCCAGTATGGCAGAGCTCCTGCTGACTGAAAACAGTTGTGCAAAAACACCTTTAGTGACCCAGGCAATGCTTAACCATCCCATGGACTCATTGCCCAGGGAAAAGGCCTTTTATCTGTGAAGAGTGAGCATGGCAGGATCAGTTTTAAATATGCTAAGACCCCTCCTAACATAACTGAACATCACAGCTTGAGTCCCTTGGCCAGGATTTCCAGGTTCTCTGAATGTCCTACTCTGGGTCCACAAGGAGGCTGCACTTACCAAGCCTGAAAATGTTACACAGGGAAAACCCCAGGAGAAATAGTACATCACTTCTAAGCGATAAAAACATCTTCTCTCACCCTTCCTCTAGCTGTTAAGTAGATACACAAAAAATACCTGCTCAGCACAATCAATAAGCACTAATTGCTGGGACATGTTCTTCTCCATGGACATGAGACTGAGTGGCTGCAAGGTCATGCAATGCAGACCCATCCCTGGGAAGAACTCCTCTGTGCTATGCAAGCTCTCTGCCACATCACCCAGAGATGAAGCTGTCAGCTGTCGAGTGCATGTGTGGGAGACATGCTACAAGGCATCGATTTTTATCCTCTGATGAAGCTTCACGTATCAAATCTCCTGCAAAAGGGAACGAGTCAGAGATAAAAGAGACTCCTTAATACAAGGCAAAAATAAGGTTCCTCTCTCCCCCGTCAGATGAGCCCAAAAGGGCGTGCAGCCACTCAACCCAGCATGAGGCAGCCCCACAGTGGTGCAGTGGCCATGGTGAGGAAGATAGCCACCTTGTGCCCAAGGTTCAGGGCTGCTGGACTCCCCGTGAGCCCATCATGGTGGGCTTATGCTTGTCAAAAACACAGCTAACAGTTAAAAGAGGCTTACCATGATTTGCAGGAGACTTCCCAATATTGTGAGATGCCCATGTGGTGGATTCAGCCCCTCCAGGGCAGTAAGACTGTAAGAGGAAGGAAGAGAGGTGTTTAGTTAAAGTCTAATGATTGGCCCTTTGGTATCTCAGAGGAGAGGCTATCCTGACTGATGGAGGCCAAGAGATGGTGGTTTCTCCTTGTAGAGGTATGAGAGTCAAAACAAAGAGACAGGATGAACAGTTGGGAAGGGCTTCATCTCCGACCTCTACATGCCCATGTGGTGAAAACCAATCAGCATATCCCTGGTGCTGGCCCAGCCAGCCTCCCTGTGCTGCCTGTGGGAATCCAGAATGGTCTTTAGTGCCTGTTCACCCATTCTCAACCACAGAAAATGTCAGGATGGGGCAAGATTTCTTAGTAAAGACATTAAATGTGGCTTTCTGGGAAAAGCAGGATCCAGATATGGCAACCAGTGAAATGTCTCTAGAAAACACCAGAGATGGTGGGGACTGGAATAACAAATGTGCTGACAAGAAGGCTAATGGATAGGAAATGGAGGAAGCGATCTGAAGAATGGACAACTAAACAGTCAATCAAAAGACAAGGAACCATTGGGTGAAGTAAAAGTAGAGCAATTAGGCAGTGGAGAAATCCATATAATACAGTACCTGATAGGTAGGTTGGGCAGCCATGGTCCCACCAGGCAGGGGAAGGTAGGGAATAATGACAGGATCCTGCATTCAGGGAAGCTCAGGCTCTGAGGAAAAGCAACTCCCTCTCAGGATGGGTTGTTTTAGCTGAATGTGTGTGTTCATTTGGAGTAACCACACCACTTCCATAAGGTGTAGAAAGAGTGAGAGCCAAGCACAGAAGAAAGGAAGAAACAAAATAAAAGGTTAAAGGCAGGTCTTGCATATGACAGGCCTGCAGTGGTCTCTAGGGTGTCTGGGGCTCCTTAAGCCCTCTTTGGGCACCACCAACCTGAGCTGGCTTGGTACAAGGAATGTGTGAATGGGATCTGTATGACCTTCTCAGCTCATCTTGGGTTAGAGGGGAGGTGAGTACAGCACAAGAACTTCATTGTCCCCAGCCATTACAACAAATGGAGAACAACAAGGGAAAAAATAAAAAGAAAACTGAAAAAACCCAAACCAAACCAAACTAAAAATTACCTGTGACATTTGGGATAGCCTGTTTCCTGACAGATTAAAAATGTCACCACCAACTCCCCATACATCTGTGACAGATGAGCTGGCAGCTGCTCTAGGTCACAGCTAACCTTTGCTGAACTCATGCTGGCCCCACAGAAATGACCCCTCCAGCACTAAATTCCTGCCCACACACCCTCCTGCCTGTCCCACCACAAGCCCAGGATGTTATATAGAGAGAGTTTGCTCCCTGGAAAAGCAGCAACAGGTAAAACAACACTTTGTAGGTTTTTTTCAGTAGAATCCAGTAAATTATTTAGAACCAGAAAATAAATAAATAAATAAATGGAAACACATACACACACAAAAAAAAAAAGAAGCCAGAGAGCCTCCCCTAAAGCTCACAAGAGTTTAATGTTTCCTTTTCCAGGATTTCCTATTTTCCACTGCTATACCAAATTGTAACACTTCAATAGAACCAACACCGTTGGGATCATGAAATAGCTTCTGTGTGATCTCAAACTATTTTTGAGCAGGGTCTAGTTAAGAAAACTTGACCCAGAAAGAATAGAATAGAATAGAATTAACCAGGTTGGAAAAGATCTTTGAGATCATCAAGTCCAACCTACCACCCAACACCACCTAATCAACTAACCATGGCAACAAGCACCCCATCCAGTCTCTGACATAATTTAGAACTTTTGTTTGGCTTGGCCCCATTACTGAACACCGAGAAGCTTTTTTTGCTGTGATTCACAACTGTTTTATAAGTGTTTTGGATAACAAGAAGGAAATTACATGCAAAACTTTTCCTTCTGCCACAGATGGCTTTTCAGGACAGCAACCAAGGAAAAAAGCAGTACAGAGAATGAAAACTTGAAACACACTGAATTTTTCTAAAGTTGCCAAAATAATTGTTAGGATTGTTTTCAATAAATGATGTTGTGGTTCCTCTCCAAAATATGTTCTTGAAAATATTATAAAAACAGGTTTTCAATAATTAAAACCTACGGTTTTTTTCCCCCAAAGTACTATTTCCAAAGTTCATGAAGCTGGAGAAGGAAACCACTCTGTTAAACCATTTCAAGAGGAATATGATTTTTGCCACAAAACTCCATGTTTGGAACATTTGGCTTCTAGCTCATGGCAGCTCTGTGAGCCACAAGGTGCTGCACAAGACAAGACATCCCACTTCTCAGCTGTGTGAAGATGCAACATCATGAGCCCCTTTTGGTACTTTGCTCCAGCACTTGGGGTGCGGGGGAAATATACGTTCACAGGCTCAGTGCAGAGGAGGAGCCAGGACATACACTGGGAGCTGGGAGAATGGAGATGGTTGTGACACAGAACTGCCATGGACCAGCTTAATGTTAAGGACACATTGAATCCCAGAGTGGTTTGGATTGGAAGTGACCTCTAAAGGTCATTGAGTTTCCCCCCTGGCCCTGCAGTGAGCAGGGATATCCTCCATCAGATCATGTTGCCCAGAACCCTGTCAAGCTTGGCCTTGAACATCTCCAAGGATGGGGCTTCAGCTAACTCCCTGGGCAACCAATGTTCCACTACCCTCATGGTAAACAGCTTCCTCCTAATGTCCAACCTAAATCTAATTTCAAACCATTGCCCTTGTCCTATCACTATAGGCCTTTCTAAACTGTCCCTTTAAGGCATGGGCAAGTTATTAACGTTGTTCCTTGAACTGAAGGAATTGTCCCTTCCCTCTTTATTTCTTCCCCTCTTAAAGGAGAAAAATGTCCTTTGGTACCTTTTTGTGCTCCACACAAAAGGCACCATTTGGTGGGGAGAGAACATGGGATGCTCTAACTCATTCTTGTGAGGTTGCACCAGGACCAGGAATGAAGCAGCACAGCATTTCAGCTGATGGCTTTCCTTGGGCAAGGAATATTTTTAACTTTCAGCACCTGAAAGCTACAATTGTTTTTAATCTGAAGGGGTAACAACTTCACAACTTCAGCCTTTCTCCTTTGCCTCAGTGAAGTTTCACTGAACATGAATAAAGTCCAGCAAATGCTGAAATTTTTTTACTTTTTTTTTTCTTTTTTTTTTTTTTTTTTGGCTGTTATCAACTGGGGGGAGGTGGTGGAAAGAGAAGTCTGAAAAATAAACTTGCCACCTGTCTTTTCAGCTTGTGGGTGTTGAGATGATTGCAAAAATATTAACAGCAATGTCATAATGGTAGCCAAATTTAGAGCAAACATCATATTTCATGTGAACTAACCACATCATTATGCAACTTCTAAAAGACAGATGATAGCTACTGAAACCAAATTATAGTGAGTTCAGATGGAAGTGTTAGGAAAATTCATAGGCAAGCACACAGCTTAAGCTTGCAAACAGTGTGTATTGAATAGACTCTAAACTATATATTTTAAGTGAAATGAGAGTGCAATGTTCCTTAGAAGAGCAATGCCCTATGAGTTCAATTAGCCATTCACATGCTGAGCTCCTAAACAGACGTCGAATTTCATGTGTGTGAGCACATATTATAGATAATTACCCAAAAAAGGAACATTTAATTTCATGAAACATTTCATTAAATAATATAAAATTAGCATAGAATAGAATAGAATAGGATAGGATAGGATAGGATAGGATAGGATAGGATAGGATAGGATAGGATAGGATAGGATAGGATAGGATAGGATAGATTGGAAGAGACCTTCAAAATCATCACATCCAACCTATCATCCAACACCACCTAATCAACTAAACCATGCAACCAAGCACCCTATCAAGTCTCCAATTATGTATTAGAGTATGTGTATAAATATATCCATACACATTTATCTATCAACTTATGTTGTTTTATGTGCTAGAACATGCACACACATCTACCTATATATGCTGGTGGAGGCCTGAGTCTCGTGAACACGACTGATCATATTTTGGTATAATGGATTTGCAAAATAGAATGGCAAAGATCTGAAAAAAATGAACCCTGCTGCAAGGACAAATTAGCATATTGTGAGATCCCTGCAGAGGAAATCAAGCATTTATACATTTCAGCCTACAACGTCCTGCAACAAAGAGATCGCTCCAGTTGCCTGCAGCCATGTTTTTAAAGATGAGAAACTAATTAGCAACATTATCAGCATATCTTTATCAAAAAAGTCTTTATCTTTCCCAGGTTGAAGAATGCTGCACACAGGGAAAACATTGACTTCAACAACATAATAAGATGGCCTCAGTGAGTTCTTAGCATTATAACAACAACAATAATGACAATAACAGATAAGATAGATTTCTCTTTTTTCCATAGTGTTTGGTGACAGATCTCACGTACCTGATATCAGTCTCTCTTCCTTTGGATAGAAATAGAAAGATCTTAATTTAATCCCATTCCAGTTTAATGAAAATATGTGGTGCCTCACTGTGGGGTATAGAGGTATGTGAGGGCAGAGATGACCAGCCTTGGTGGAGTCAAGAGAAGAAATCCATGGAGCAAACCATCCTCAGAGTTGCATGCTGGGGAGAACAAGCTGGGTGAAGTCTGGGGAATGGACCTACAGCCATGTACACAGTACAGAATGCCCAGAGGCAACCAGAAAATCAAACCACTTGTATAGAACACTTTTGTGCCGGGAAGGGGGCAGAGGAGGTGGGGAGGGAAGTGTCTTCTCCTCTCCTTTCAATGGGATGAATCTGGAGGAAACTTCATAGTCCATCTATCAAAAACCCTCACTCTCAGCATGGGTCATCACAGAACTCCAAAGTCCAGGGACAGCAGGAATTTCATAGAAGATCAGAGAATTTGCAAAGAAATGTCAATACTGAGGCCAGAGAAGCACAAGCACCGTTAACACACTCAGAAAAGCAGCTGGTTTGAAGAGCAGCTGGTTTCACGTAGCTTATGTTTGTTGCTTGGTGTTATTAACTGCCATGGTTTTACTGAGAAACTCAGTAAGTTGTGCTAGTGTTCCTGGAGTTCCTGCACATAATTTATTACATATCACTGAAACATTCATGATTTCTGCCCTGTATGTACATCTGCCTAAACAGAAAGCAAAGTAGGTTTGGTTTTCTATCTTCCTTTTTAAGCCATTGTTGAGATTTACAGGAATGAAAATAAATAAATAAATATGCTGGACCCTTGGTGCCACCAAGCTCTTGATGACAGAGGTTTCTCCCATGAGTTTTAAGGTTTTACATAAGAAACCCACTTCCAAACAGTGCATGCCATGAGCTGCAGAAGTCAATGTATTCACTGCTGAAGGGCCAAATTATGCCTGATGGGTTGTAGTCCAGGGTAGTGTAGATGATCAAATTGAAGGTTCCAACAACTGGACTTGGGAAATGTCACCAAAGCCTGAAGAATAGCAAAAACATAGAAGCATCTCCTGAGGGAATGTGTGTCACTTACTGCTTCTGTCAAGGAAATTGCAGAAGAATCTCAGTCGACAAACAGACAAATATACACTCCAGAAGAAGGACTACCATGGATGACAAACCCGTCACAGCGAGGAACAGAGATTGCTGCACCCCTTCACACAGTGTTCTCAGTGCTCTGGAGCAAAGTGATTCATAGGAGACAAACAACCCCTAATTCATGTAAATCACCACACTTCCTGCAAAAATATCCTTCCTCAGATCACAGAATCAGGGATAGCTGTCCCAGGAGAGGGAACAATATAGTTTTACCCTTCACATCCCACCCAGTTGCACCAGGAGAGATGAACCAAAGCTGCTTGTAGAGTTTTTCCACCCAGAGAGCAAAAGGCAGCCAACGATTACTAAGAGTCCTTTGGACTTCTGGGTGTGGTTTCACCTGTGACTTAAGTGAAATTAGTCTGCAGGGACTGTGTGTGGCCAAAAGTGACTGTAGGTTCTGTGGTGACTTCATTGCTCACACACAAAAAATCATTTCTTGCTTTGGGAACCACCAGCAGTGCTGCCCACAGCATGGCCAGGGACAACGCAGGGACTCAGCAAAATACACAGGTTTCTTCACTGGCTCCTGTGCATTTGGTGCAGCAGCCCAACAGCTGTCCAAAAGCTGAGTCTGGAAACACACCTGCTTGCATGTCAAGGTGGAAGAGACGAAGGGAGAGCAGAGTTATATAAATCCCTGTAAATCTGTGTAGCATCTATGTTGTGTCTAAAACATTTTCACTGGGAAAACTGTGGACCTCCAAGCTCCAAACATTTGGAATGTTTTACCCGAAAAATAAATGAGGTGGTGCATCCACAGCAGAGCTCAGCTCTGAGGCACTGGATTTAAATAACGTTGTGGGATTTCAGTGCTTGGGCTCCCAGCAGAGCCCACAAAGCGAGTCAGCTCCACTGAAAATTGAGCTTTGAGCAAGGGGCTGGAAGATATGACATGGAATCTAAGGAATCATAGAATGATTTGGGTGGAAAAGGACGTTAAAGACCTAGTTCCAACCCCTCTGCCATGGGCAGGAACATCTTCCACTCAACCAGGCTGCTCAACTCCTCATCCAATCTGGCATCCACAACCTCTCTGGGCAACCTGTTCCAGTGTCTCACTATCCTTACTGCAAAAAATTTCTTTTTAATATTCACTCTAAATCTCCCCTCCTGAAGCTTCAATTAATTCCTTCTTGTCTTATCACTACAAGCTCTTGTAAAAAGTCTCTCCCCAGCTTTCTTGTAGGCCCTTCAGATACTGGAGGGCCCTTACCATATCTCCCCTGAGCCTTCTATTCTCCAGGTTGAACAGCCCCAGCTCTCAGCCCAAGACCTCTGCTCTTCTGGACTGACATCTGCATTGGGTCAAACAAATAAAGCAATGACTGTCTGGTCTGCTCTGCTTCTCTTTGGACTGACTTCATCTCCACTGAAAATACTAGAAGCTTAAAGACTTAAGCAATACATACGGAGGCCTAACATTGGTGTCACTTTAAGCTGAATCCCACCTTGAGTGCTAGAACTAAAAGGACAATTCATCCTTTGTTATGCATCTGCTTTATTTCACCGATTTTCATTTTGCCCATGGCCAAACATGAGAAAGGAACCACAGAATAAAGACAAGCATCAGCCACTGGCCAGGAAATGGACAGGCATCACAAAGTTCAGCAACTGAAGCTGCCCAGAAACTGTAGCCAAAGATGGCACAAAACTGTAAACTTGCAGATACAAGATGTGACCCTTGGTGAGGTGAAAGGAGAGAGAACAGTCTTGAGAACAGTCCCTGTCAACTGCACAAGTGGTTTGCGTGGCAGGCAGGCTTTTTGCTAGTGCGATACAAAGCCTGAAGGCTTTACACTTCCCTCTTATTCTTCTGTTCATCCCAGAACTCCAGTCTCATGAGCAGCTGAGGAACCACCAGTCACCAACTCAAGGGTTCAAATACAGCTATTTGCATACCCTTCCTGTTGGGTATTTCCCCAGGATTATGAAGCACTTGTGCAAAAACAGAGTCATCCTTCCTGGTGAGTCCAAGTACTGCACTCTACTTGGGATCATCTATAGATATCACTGAAGAAAATATCCATTAAAGAGTGAAGGGCCTGAGAGGAGTAATATTGTTGAGCAAGGAGTTACAGCAGCAAGGACTCTGCCACTGAAACAATACCCAAAAATCTTCAGCACTGCCAGGAAGGCCGAATCAGTTGGAAAGACACATTTTGTAACAGATAGGTAAATTTTCAGAGGCCTATAAAATACACTATGTTGGGAAAGCTTGAAAGCCCAAAGAAGCATGAACTACCAAGAGACAAGGCAATAGTCTTGAAAACTATGCAGCAAAAAGGCAAGGGAAAATCTGTTTTCCATCTCTAGGGCATAAAGGACAAGAACTAATGAGATTAAGTTAAGAAGAAGGGAAGGAGATTCAGTTTATATACAAGAGGAAACTTTCCAGGGGTTGGGATAGTAGAAAACTGAAGTGCGTTTTTCTGACAAGGTGAACTCTACATCATTAAAAGTAGGTTTAAAACAGGTACTTTAAAACAAGCCAAGAGAAAAGCAGTTCTCAAGAGTGCTACTGGCATAGCTGGTCCTCTTCCATTCCTTCTAGCACTATCATTCTACAAGTTAGTGTAAATAGCTGTTACAATTTGTACCTGCTCTTTGGAAATTTTGCTTTTAAACATGGTGCAGAAACACACACACACAAAAGAGGAAAACTTGAGTAAGGGAACACTTCAAAAGAAACACTGAGAGGTTTGTAGCCATAAACCTTTTGGATTTTAGAATAATAAAGTCTATGACAGGTAGCTATTCACATATTATTTTTGTAGGTTTATATATTCTTATAGTGATTTACTAGCAAGGTGCCAGGTTCCTCATGAAGTCATGATCTAGTAGTATTTATTTATCAAAATACGTGTAAGAAAGATGCCTGAGTCTGGAAAAAAAACCAAACCAAGTCAAACCACAAAACCAACTTTCTGCATGTCCCAAATGGAAAAAAATTCTGCTCTGAGGTTCAGCAAAATTTTGCAACTGCTTCTGCATACCCTATTTCAGCACCTGGTTCATATGAGTTGTGGTGGCCTTGGCAATATGCAATCTTTCAGCAACCTGCTCACCTGCTCCAATACAGATCATCACCTCAATAAATCTCATCTCTCTTATACATATGCACAAGCAAACATGTACACACAGAAATATTTAAGGTCAATGCCTGCAAGTGGAAATAAAGAATATTATTTGAGATGGGCCCAACAGATTGGATTTAAAAAAATGAATTAAACCAGCAACAAACAGCCCTTGAGTACCTGTGTGCCAAGTTTAATCCCCTCGTTAATTAAAAATGGCCAAATTATAACCCCTTTCAAAAATTAGGTTTACAGTGGAAATGCCAAGTGAACAGACTCTTCATGTAACAGCCCTGCTGGCACCTCCAGAACACAATCGCAGAACAGCAAAACATATTGGCACCTCCTGGATGTGCCATTGAAATATTCGCTCGGTGCCGTCTCTTCCTGTTAATTGCTGTGTGGAAAGTGGTCCCTGTACAACCTCTTTATCTGTCTGCTTCAGAAGCACTGCCTACCGCCACATGCACTCGAGGGGCACGCTTGGCCAGGCTGCTGGGCTCGAATGCCAAGCTTGGCGAAGTCGCCTGGTCCATCCTCCCCTCCCCGAAAGTGGCAGCTGGATCACCGCTTGGCTCCCAGGCTGCCACCTTGGCTTGCTCCGCTCTTGGCTGGTGTGGGGCTGTGCAACAGCTTGCACGCCTCGCTGGGCGGGATGCTAGCTCCCACAGTCCCTGCTGGGCTGGCTCAGCAGCCTCTCCTTGCTGTTCAGATGACAAGTGCTCCTGAGGTCCCCACTTTACTAACTTTTCAATAACTAACAAGTATCAGCATAACGCCAGAAACCCACTTTGAAAATCAGTTTGCTCTTCCATACATTTCATCCTCTCCTGTCCCTTTATTCTGTTTTCTACTTAAATCAAGAGCTTTATGCAGCTTGGTTACTCATAACTTGGAATTTCTTCAATACCTTGTAGGATGCAACAGCACCCTGAAATTTGCTACTAAAACCTATCAGGTAAATTCAGGCTGCAAAAATGGCTTCTGCCTTCACAGACGTATTCCTTGTATGAATTCAAGACCAGGGGCCAGATCTCCACTGGAGCCATGCCAGTCCACACCAGCTGTCAGCACAGCCACTGAAGATCAAGTATTTCTGTTCCCCCTCATCTCATCATCGCAATTGTCGGCTCAGGCCTCACCACAGAATATTTATTTAGTGGTGACAACAGAAATAATAGAAATATCAACTCTTGGGTTGACTTTTGCAAAGTCAGTAGGTAAAAATTTCACAGTTTGTTCTCATAAAGTGATTAAACATGTTGGGAAAGATGGGGAGGGAGGAACACCCTTGGGGCAGGCTTGTTTGTTTAATGAAGGACTGGCAAAGGACTGACACTGCACAGAACTTGAGATTTCTTTCAAATTCATATACAGGATTAGGAAACAGAGCAATTAATGAAGATACTAAAGTATAGGTGTATCTGTAGGTCTGACAATGGAAAAGTCATGAACAGTGAAGTGATAAGGGATGTTCTGCCCTGAGACAGTATAAGCCTTTGCTGTTGCATACCACCTGTCATCAAGGCTTAAGTGTTTCCAATCTTGTTACTGTATTTTATACTGTGTTTATGTGTTGGAAATTGAGGCACAGAGCCTGCAAGTCAGGGTGAAAAAAAAAAAGGACAAAGAAATACCAAATGAGGTGGAAGGGAATTCAGGTGCTTAAATGTACAGAAATCAATATTTAAATCCCTGCTCTGCTGCTGTCTAAACTTAGAGAATTCCAAGCACCCAAAGTATAATTCTTCATTAATCAAAAATTCTTTCAGTCTTCTACAGTGCACTACACCATTTGCAATCCTTACTGATGAATCATCAGTCCAAGCCCCCAGCAAGCATTGCCCTCTACATCCCACAGTCAAGTCTTGCCATGCTCCATCATCCCCCTTCCCACAAAACTGGGGTAAATCCCAGAGAAAAAAATCAATAAATTAAGGACTCCCTGTGTCCCTGGCTGGCTGTGGACCATGCCTGGTTGGAAGAGCTTCCCAGAGACCCATATTTGGGACAAAAAAAGGAGTTCTTTGGTTCTGCAGCTACCCAACAGATTTACAGCACTATTCTGCTCCCACATGGAAGGTGGTTGAGACTGACTCTTGTTTTAAGTCCCTCTTGTTTTGAGAGGGAGAGAGAGGGCAAGAGAAAGAGAGAGGACAAGAGAGAGAAGTGTGCACCAGGCCCCTGCAGTGTGATGTCTGTCACATGGTGCTGTAGCACACTGCCTTTCTGTGGTGCTGCTGCAGAGATTCTAATTAAAGGAAGAGGGGATTCCTACCTCCATAGAAATTATCTCATTTCATTGTTGAAAACCCCTGCCAGGCCAGCATCAAAACCACCACCCGGTCTATTCAAACCAGGTATGTCATACCTTGTTTGAGACAATAGAGTCATCATGGGATATCAGCCCAGCCCTGCCCTGCCATAAGTTATTTTGAGACAATGGAGGCCCATAGGTTTTCTGCTGGGGAGACATTTTGAGGTACCCCATGGGGACTCCAGCCCTGAGCACTGCACCTACAGCTGTAAAGGCAACTTTGTGGCGGGGCTGGGGGGGCTCGTGTCAGCTGATTTCCTATCTGGGCTTGCTAATAGGAACTCCTTTGACTAGGAAGACACCACCACAGACAACAAACCATCTCCTGATGAACTGATTATATTTACTGTAAAACATGGAAGCAAATGAAATCTCTGATTGAGAGAGAAGGAGAATGCTTTTAATCCCACTCTATGATGCTTGTGAGATTGACAAGCCTAGAAACACAAATGGAAGTGTAATTATACAAGACTCACTTATGTTGCTGTTTAGATTTACTCTTTCAAGTGCAGGAAGGAGAAAGCAACAGAAAGGCTTGGCTTGTTATATAGCTTTCTTTAGCTGTTAGAGCAAATTGATCAGAAATCCAAACTCAAGGTGTACCAAACTACTCAAAAATCTTCTTCTCTTAGATGTGGCACAGTCACAGCATTATGGACTCATACCAGACAAAAGGAAATATAAAAGGAAGAATACATCAATCTGGGGCAAAGTCATATTTTCATTGTTACAAGTCCTGCAGCTCCTCATGGAGGGAAGGGGAAATGAGTGTGCTGCTTGATCCCAGTTATTTTAACATTACAGGAGAAAACCCTTAGAAAACCCTATTAAATCTTTGAATTCAATCAGCAAACAAAAGCAACCAAGAGAAAGGAACACTGAAGTGTCTGGCAATGTATAGTCACTAAATATTAGGAAAAGATACATCAGGGGTTTGGGTCACGCTTGATCTCAGCACAAATGCACTTCTTTGAGGGCTCTTGAGGACACTGAACTTTTTAATTGGACTTGTACTTCCAGTTTGAGACCTGAGTATCCATCACACAAAGCTTTCTTTTTTTTTTAAAGCATCATAGACAGGATTAATTTTTTTGCTTAATTCAAAACATCCACGCTGGAGCCATCTGTGTCTTACTGAGCCTCCCATGCTTTGTAACTGTAAAGAGAAACAAGCACTTTTAGAGCACGCTCAGCTGACCTATTTTAGATATCAGCTTCAGGGCAAGATGAATCATGCCTTGAATGTGCCAATTTCCCTGTGGTGCCAAACCAAGACTAGACAACCAGTTTATTTGCTCAGATGAATCCCACGTGGCTGGGGCTGATAGACTTGTGCTACAATCTGGCTGAATGTGAACTGTCTTTGGCCCCAAATCTTACATCAGCCTATGGAGAATGCTGTGAGTTGCATGTATTAGCTTGGGTACTTAGGCAATAATTCCATGATATACCACTGGTACCAGAGCTGTCTTGCATCCGGCCAGATAAAAAGGACAGAAAGGTGGAGGAAATAGGCATATACCTACCCATTCACATACTTTCAATGCAGTAAAGAAATCATCACTGCTTTGGTGTCGCCATGTGAATGTGAAGGACCACATGAAGCAAAAGATGCAAAACCAACTTGGCCGAAGTCAAGCATGATGAATGTAGGACTAGAAGCCACTTCTTCCAGACCCACTCCTACCTATCTCAGTATTCATCAGCTGAAAGCTGATCGTTGCTTCTAAACACTTTCTCAACCTTTGGAAGCCTCATTCTCTTTAGGGAACCTCGACCTTGGTGTTTTAAGGGTGAACCAGCTCTGAGATGCCTTCAGGAGCCTCAAGGCCTCTCATTTCTCTTGAAACAATTGCAGCACCAGTCTGCAGGCCTCAGTGAGTGAATGTAGGTGTGTTTGGTGGATCCTTAGAGGTGAGTGTGAAAAGAAGAAACTGTCACCTGAACCCCTGAGTGTGGCTGTAATAGTGTGTCGACAGTTGCCATGGTCTACTCATGAATCTGGTTTCCTTTGAGAAACAAATCACCTGAACTTGTAAGTTGTCCCTTGAGATTAATTTTATAATGCCTGATTCAAACAATGGCAGATTCAGCAGTGTTGGTATGGATCTGCAGAGGGAATCATTTGCATTTTCAGATTTTGTTTCTTGGTGGATATATATTAATGCCCCAGATAGCCGTATCAGGAAAATAATTTACATTCTAGTCCTTTCTCCTTTGGTGAGGACTTTTTCTGAAAGACAGCTTTACAGGTCACACAGGGACACTGAATATTGAACAGGAACTTTCCTTCCAAATTTTGTTTCCAGCAAGGCTTAAGAAAGATAACAAGAATTTTATGTCTGATTAAAAAGCCAACACTCCAAACTCAGTGTATGTAGGGTTTTGGCATGATTTTCATTATGGTCATAATCAGCTGCTTGTCCATTCCAGCTGCTAAAGCACAGTAGACAAGACTAGAATTCCAAATATTATTCTCATCACCATGGTATCCTGTACACAGATCCCCAAAGGTAATTAAAGAAGTTTGAGGCTCTGACTCAAAAGGCCAGGTCCATAAATAATTTCAGCTCTTACAATTAGGTGACATTGTTTGGAGACTTGTGTTGCAGGGAGCGAATCCAGAGGCTGCTTTGTCTCCAAAGACAGGAAAGATCAGGGCACTCCAGACAGGCAAAAACCCCCAACAAACAAACAAACAAACCAACCCAACACACACAGAGCAGAAAGTCATATTAGGTCAAGCTCATAAAAGATGCCGCACAGAGGGACACGTCTGCATCCTCACCTCTCTTGGAGGATCCTCACCGAGGCTTGCAGGAAAGCAACTCCATCTCCTCAAGGTCTTTGGATAGGATCCTCCTTCTCTCCTGATTGTCAATATTAAAACCTATATTAAACTTAGACACAACCGGCACACAAATGACAGAAGATGGCTTTCTGGTCACTCCCTCCTTCACCTCCCAAATTCCCAGGAAGAGCTTTAATTGTGAAGTGATGAAGCAAAGACCCTTTGCTGTGCTGAATTGTTTGGCTCAGTATTCCCATGAACAATCTAATTTATATTCTATACAGCAGCTCAAACAAAATCAATCCACTCTCCCTCTTCCAGAAGAGAACTTCCAAAGGAAGTTCTGAACCCCTTAAAGATGAGGGATATGAACCACACTGGTATACATTTCCATGTTTTCAGAAAGGGAGATTCCACTACATTCTTCAAGCAGTATAATCTTGTCACTATTAGGTTTGCTCTGAGAACTGCTACCAGATTCAATAATACAGTGGATTTTCCTTTGTCTTTAATCCTCTGTCCCAAGATAAACAAGAATAACTTCAGATTGTAGCTTTTCGTGCTTTTACTCAACATCAAAAAGCATGACTGATGAGACCCAATGCAATGAGACACATAATCAAAGGAAGAACCTCCAGAATGAGATGGTGGTTGGAGACAGCTATTATGTAGTGTCTTTCTATGTTTTACTTGCATCGACATTACACTTGACTTTAACTCGTAAGTCCCTTCTGGACACTGCCCTTATTGCATTGCATGGCTAACACCTGGTTCCATTCGTTTTCTTTAAGGGAAGGGAGTGGAGAGCAATTCACAGACATTCATAAAAGTGGTCAAAGGAGAAAACAGCAGAAGGCTGTTTTGAGATAGAAAGGGCAGTACAGGTTCCTCACCTGGTTTTCAGGTCCTGCAGTAGCTCATACAGCAGTGCAGGGCCAGGCCTTTGGAAGGTCACCACCTCTACATAAGGAATAAAGGATTGGCTTTGTCTGTGGAGCAATGATATTTGACCTAGAGTGCCATCCTAAAAAATCCAACAATAGCAATAAATGGCTCTTAGCATGCAATCTTATGTACTTTTAAAGGTGGCACAATAGGCACAGGACTGGCATTATTCAGTTGCATGTTTACTCCTTTTAAGGTCCTACAGCCCCAAATTTTTCCTTTCTGTCTGCTCCAAGGCTGAGCTGCTGGTGACCCATCTCAGGTTTCTTGTTAGCCCTAAACACAGTCAGTTAATTGCCTTCTGAAGAAGACTTGGTCAAGCTGGTTTCTCAGTTGTGACCCTCTTTCTTGAAATTACAACCCAAATTATACCATTTGTCATAACATACAATCTACGAAGAAAAAGAGAATAAAAACATTGGGAAGAAGAGATGAATACTTTTCCCTCAAGTTCTCTTCTGTCCCTGACATCTTCCATCAGTCTCACAAAAAGCTGTTTGTAAGAGCCTCTTGAAATGAAGAATCTAATATTCAATCACAAAGAGATTAGCCTTTGACTATACTTCACTCCATGCTACACTAATACAATCAGCATGGGAAATGTTATCCAGTAAGAGGTTAGGGAGAAGATGGAAGACCAGGTGGTACAGAAGACCTAAATTATAAAGGTTTATTTTCCCTGAAGCATGACTTCTATTTGCTTCTAACTTTAGGAAGCAGCAATACTGGAGATGAAACACACAGCATGAAATGTTCAGCCATGTACTTGAGGGCAGGTGTGCTGCTGAGTCACTGCTTATAGCACTCCCATCATGCTGATCTTGGGCCGACCTGTGAAAAGAATACAGGAAAACTGGGATTACTTTGGAGAAGTTGATTCAAAACTAAAGCAGCCTGCACACACCATGCCAAAGGTGCCACAGAAGGCTCAAGGAACTGTAGGAGACCTGAACAGAGTCTGGGCACTCAAATGTAAGAGTGCAATTCACAACACATTTATCACCTGGGGCTCCTGAAGGGCCATAAACACATAATTTTGCCACTGTAATTATCCAGCTATCTGGAGTTTTGCTACTGCACTCAGGAATGCTGTCATCTCAGCAGGATTCTGTGAGTTAGCATCTATGTCATGTGCATGCCTGTTGGGATCTGCAAATTAGGTCTTTCTGTGCTTATGTTCCCTGAGCAGGCTCAGCTTTCTCCTAGGTATGAAGCACAGGGGAGGATGTTTCACAGAGATTTTTCTCTCATGACCTAGAAGCTCAGACACCTCTTTCAGAATGGGAGATCGAACACACCACCTCTCCTCCCAAAACTGCCTTGGCTTGGGAGGAAATCCGAAGCAAAAGAGAGAGCATGATATTGTGCAGCCTACCTACAAAAGCTCTGACCCTGCACAGATTTGGACTTTCTAGTGTCTTTATAGGAACAATGTCTGTATTTTTCATTATTTTCAGTAAGTCATACACTGGTTCTACACATTTGCTACCTCAGCAGTAAAAGAGGCTTCTGGTGTCCTATGACAGAAGCTGCCCTTGTAGGATAAACACGTTGTTTTTGTGAAGTGCACTGTCACATGCTCTCTCACTGCAGCATAAACCACAGCTCATGGCTTTACAAAGCGGATGATGAGTATCGGTAAATCTCCAACTAACTTTCCCCCCACCTCGCCCCACGTTGTCCTTCCTGAAGCTACGGTGAAGGACATTCGATACACACACGTGTCACCATTACTTACGTCAGTAATCTAGCAGATGAGACCGTGGGATTGACATGATGGCCACAGGGCCTGAATTTAGGTCACATACGAAATGAATTAAAAGCTTCTCTTTATCTTCGTGCAACATCTCTCCCTCATCCACATCCTGGCACAAGGACGAGGAACACCAACCCACTGCTTGCTAAGTGACTCTTACACACAATAACTCCTAAATCAAGGTACTAGACTACATTAAATTGGTTTAGCCACAGCAGCAAATCCCTGAATTGTGTTTGTCCCCATGTAGTTACTGCTACAGATCTCAATGACAAGGATCTGTCTATGAGCTTATCTTAAAAAAACCCCAAACAAACAAACACAAAAAACACCAACCACCAAACAAAATAAACAAACAAGACCCTCCCCCAACAACTTGGGGGGGGGAATGGACTAAATCCAAGTCATTGGCATATACAAGATCAAATGTACAACCCAGGAGGAGAGAGGGTTTTGAGAAACCTGATCTGGTTAAAGATGACCCTGCTTACTGTAAGGAGTAAGGACTAGATGATGTTTATAGGTCCCTTGCAACCCAAAGCATTCCATGATTCTATGAATTCTAAGTGTCGGTTGAGCCCTCCCCTAGGAAGGTATACATATACTCCAGTATGTTGAGGATGGGGTGAAACAGGGAAGGAGCTTTCCTGGTTAGGTTTGTCACTTGTATTTTTTGTTTGCTTTTTCTTTTGTTCTTGAGGAGCTTCTTAAAAGGTTGCCAAAAGAGGCAGTAGCATATAGGTGTGCATATAGAGATACAAGAGTAGATCATAGGGAGATGATAGGATGGCATGTCCAACATAAATATATCTGCCTGCAAAAGGAAGAGGCTGTACATTAGAAGCAAGTGGGCATAAAAGAGTGTGTGCTTGTGTGCCAGTGCATAGAGGTAGGAGCAGGTGCTGGACATCCACAGATGCCAGGAAGGGCAGTGAGCCAATGTCAAGTGAGAGGCTACTGGTGAGGTGAGCTGTTGAGACCTCCAGCCCCCTGCTTTGCTTCTGCAAAAATGTAGGCCAGGTCAGGGTGGTCAAGACACACATGCAGATGACTCAAATGGAGACTCAAATGGAGGATTTCTCCTCTCCTCAGCATTTTAGTCTACCAGACCAGGAATTAAGACAGCCAGTTTCAACACGCCTTCCGTTGTGCTTTAGTCTATTTCATAATTGCTCTGAGATAGAATTTGGCTTTAAACCTATCATTTTTCATCCCAGGGACAAAGCCTGTTTTCAATCAGTGTGCCAAGACATTCTATGAGATTAAAATTATGTCTGTCTCTTGCAAGACTGTCAAGATCCTGCCTTCAAGGGTCTCTTTCTAATTCTTTTCAGACGCTGCCAGCCTTGCAGGGTGTACTGCTAACTTCAGAAGATGTGGGGTGGAAAAGTCTTTTTTAAATGGTTTTTAAAATCAGAGGAAGAGAGGAGGCTATTTAATTCCATACAGAAAATCACTTCTTCCTGCCAAGCAGCAGTGGGAGCACAGGCCTTGGAGTTCACGGTTCAAGAGTACAATCATCTGACACGCAGTCATTGCCAGGAGGGAAAAAGAGGGGAGGCCAATCTAGGTGGAGACTCTATGACTCTGACCTTCCAAGAGAAAATCCCAATTTGCAGAGCTATCCTTCAAGAACCTGTCTCCACAGATATTCATTCCATTCACCTTCACCTGGCAATCAGAAAATAATGATAACAAAGGTATCAAGGCTGAAAAGTTTGGACATGGCTTACAAGACTGAGGAAAGAAAAAAGGGGCTATTCCCACTCCAACAATAACCCAAAAAGCCCTCATGAATATCACTTAGATTTTGGAAGAAGATCTAAAACTTTTAATTTTTCAGTCTCAATATTTAATTAGGAGACTTAAAAATGCAGAGGAGCAGAATGACAACAGCAAAACACAGACACACCCCGCCCTGGGATTAGTCTGATGCCTGGCATTGAGAAAGTCACCAAATGACAGACAGTATTGTGGCAATTCATGTTGGTGACATTACAGTGATTGGCTTTTAATGCACTCACCAATAAATTACTGCTAGTCAAACAAAGTGCTCTGAGGAGAAAGACAGACAGAAAGAAACACTCAAGGTTCGTGATTATTTATCAGTTGGCTGAAACATTTGGAGACCAAAGAGAGCATTATGTATCCTAGCCAATGAATCACCTCACAGTGAACGGTTTTGCATTCACATAAAGCAGTTTCCACCAAGGGTTGGAGGAAAAGGATGTGCAAACAGCTCGACTTAGCCAAGGTAGCATTAAGATACCATTAAGAGGCCAGAAATTCTTGAAGCCAATAACAAACTGTGACTTCAGCCAAGCTCCCTGTGACACAAAGGTTTCAGCAGCACAGGCAGCAAACTTAGATCCCCAGAAGCCACACCAAGGATAGTTCATTAAAGGGAAGTTATTGGACTAAATGCATTTCCAATTTCTGTGCTACCATCTTTAATTAAAATTAAGGATATTTAAACCACCCAATTTATTCTTCCCTCTTTGCCCTGCACTTTTTCAGGATGCTTTATGCAGCCACCTAAGCAGCTTAAAGACTTTGCCTTTCATGAGCTCATATTTTGGCTCTCCCACGCTGTACAAATGTTGCACCATGAAAATACCATGCTGGAGAGCAGCTGAACAGAACTTCGTCTCAGTTGACATTTTAAACCATTCAGGAAACACCGATTCAAACTAGATTTTTCCAGTATTCTGTAAAATAAACCAAAATACATTAAATGATTCTGCCATGAATCACTTCTGTTCATCCATTAGTGGATAATAACTCCAAAGTGTAATGATTAACTTGCAAGTGCAGTGTGATGGGAAGCACCACGTTGGTGGCAAGAGACAGCAATAGGAGACAAAGTACTCAACGTTTCTAAGAAACCAAACTCAACAGCTTGTAAACTGTTACAATACTTGTTTTTTCTTCCCCTGTCATACTTAAATTTGCTTTGCATGACAAAATCATCGCTGAGGAGCACTGTAGACTTTGTGCTGGTTGTTTACCAAGCCATTCTGAAAAACATTTCATACAAGGAGAAAAAGAAACTTAACACAAATCATAAGGCCCTGCATGTGATGGCACCCTCCTCACTGGTGAAGTCTCCCACACTGGATTTGATCTGTTCTCGGTGACAACACAATTCCTGCATGAGCCAAGGGAGATAAGGACCCCTGCAGGTCTGAGTTGCCGTCAAGCTGGACTGCATGCAAGTGATAATTTGGCACTCGCATTTTGGGATTAAAAAAAAAAATCATAAATAAATCACTGTGTATTTTACTCTCTTGGAACCTTCTCTTCATTTTAAACTGCCTTTTTTATGATAATTTGAAATATTTTCCTTGGACCTTGTCTCTTCAATAAAAGTTAGCCAAAGCCTGGATCATCCTGTAAGCTTGGGAAATGTTTTGCTGCGGACGCATTTTTAAACGAACATCTTATTTGAACATCCCAGCGGACAGTGTTAAAGTGGGATATGCTGCTCTAGCTCTTCACATTTCTACCCAAATCTCTCACCACATCTGTGATGCTGCTGCGTCACCTAATGTTAGCACATGCAAGTTATGGGGGGGCAGGGGAATTGGAGAGAAGGAATGTGCTGAAATAATTTGCCTATAGCAATATGCAGAGAGAGCTGATGCCAGGGCTAGGAATTAGAACTCAAATGATTTCTGGTATCCAACCCCTTGCATAATTCACTAGGTCACAGTGGCAAGATTTAAATATGGGACTAATTGAATGTTCACATATGCACTGCTGCTCTCATGGTCCAGCCTGATGCAAAGTTGGAGAGGGGGAAGGGTACCGAGAAAAAAATGAGGTCTCTGGGGGAAAATCCGGGCAGGGGGAAATAGTTGAGACAGAAAGCTGCTTAGTCCTTCTTCCATTATCTCAGTGGCAGGTTAATTCTGGATGACAATCTGTGTCTAACAAAGTCAATCAATTTCACTAGGGAAAAGAAACCATCTCCTCATATCTCCATTGACATGGGACAGAACAGAGAGTTCCTGGGCCTCTGGTGGATTGCTAAAAAGGAGCACGTTGAGCTCCCAGAGAGTCCCAAAGCTGCCTTCAGCAGTGGGGACATCTCCTGAAGGGTGTAACCACGCACTCAAGGGTCATGCAGATCATCTCTGAGTTACCATGAATCATTATAAACAAGAACACATGAGATGACAACAAATATTAATGTCAGGGTGAATGTTTCCAAAGGAAAATCCTCTCAAAGGCCTGAAAAACAAGACCTAGTTGCTCAAGGGAATTATAGCTTCCCCTTTTCCTGAGCTGTCCATCGTATCCTGCACAAGATTCCTCCTTCTACTTAATGGACAGATAGTTTTAGCCCCACCTGCTTCTGCTTTGATTGAGCTCCTAAAGGGATTGATGGTGCTGTTACCCTTGCTGGGAAGATGCTTTCTCTGAGTAGTGAGCCTTACAAGCAGCTGGTGGTATAGAACACAGCTCCACTGAGCCACTCAGGTATTGCTGCATCTGTAAGCAGGTGCACTACAAATATCCCTATTCTTCCCTGCCAGAAAGCCAGAACTAGCCTTAGACTCCTGGGGAGCTATATCATTCTACCCACACAGGAGAGGGCTTCATTGTTAACTACTTTAACCATGTGGCTTGTTCCTGGGGATGGATCCTGAAGCAATTGCCCAGGTCTCTTCCCTTACCTTGGCAGCATTAAAGGATATCCTTCCCAGGTCTTTCCCTTGCAAGACAGCTTGGGATAGCATGAAGTTTTTAAATGTTTTCTAATCTCCAAAGCAAGTAATTCTTCCTCAACCACATAGCACTCTTCAACCACCTATTAATTTATACAGAACATCTGGCAACCCTGGGACACTTGGAAAATGTTCTTCCAGGTATGTTTTCCAGCAACACCTGCTTTTCCTCCTGTGCCATAAATGCCACACATTGGCCATCTGCTCCCCTTTTAGGGCTTCTGGGATCTGGGCTGTCTCCCAGGTAGTTTCCAAGGAGTGCAATGGCAAAACGGTGAAGTGTGTACAGATGTCCAGACAATGCAGCATATTCTACTCTCCAAACATAGTTGCTACCAATTGCTAATGGTTTTGTTTCCCAGTAGATAAATTATCAACCAGTCTTTCTAAAAGCTCCCTTTAAAAAAAAAAATAATAAATTCCCTTTTTTTGAACTGCCACATTGAAATACTTTTCAGAGCTCCTTCAGAAACCAGAGCAAATCAGTGGTTCCCATCAGCACAGGAGAAGGCTGCTCAGCTGCTGGTCTACAAACCCCATTCCAACTCTTCAGTCCCCATGTAGAAGGGCTCGTTGAGCTTGGTAATATTTGAGGTTATGGTTAAAAATTTAAATCCTCCAAGTCTTATCCTCCCCCTAGAATGAACCCCTCCACTAAATCTGACCAAAAGAAAGCAAAGCCCATTTGAAAAAAAAAAAAAAAAAAGAAAAACCAAGAGTTTTTACTGTTTGCTTTTGTGGCCACAGACTTTTTATTTTATTATTTTATTAATTCATCCAGCCAAACATATCCAACAAAATTCCTCAGGAAAACTTCTGATCAAAAACTGTTGTTGTTTTTAAAATCACAAACTATTTAGAATGTATCACTCACTGCAAGCAGGACAGAGAGGTGATCTGAAAGAAAAGGAATGCCTGGTGTCTCTTTCATACGTCACCACCTGGGGTGTCTTCCCTGTTCTCGGCCAGGCAGCACTGATTCCTGTGCTGGCCAGAAGGCTGGAAACTCTGGACATGCCAGAGTTTCTGCCACACTCTGGTGGGGACAGCCAGTTCTCCCAGATCTCTCACACTCGGATGCTTTCTGAAGGTAGGATTGATTTATGGAAACCTAAATCCTTTGTCTGGACTCTGAAATGATTTAGACTGGTTGAGCAGCTACTGACTAAATTCATTACAAATCTTGCTCATCTTCACAGGGTCATTTGGAGATGAGCAAATACAACTCACCTTTGGGCTGCCACCAAAGTAATATTAATAATTGTGGGATAAAACACAACCTTTCTCTTTGCATGACATTGCAGATTTACAGTGCTACATCTGGAATTAGCCTTCCCTCAGTGACCAATTCTAAATAACAAACGTTCATAATACAAGTCTATGAACCATTGACTGTAAGAGAGAATAAATCCTTCAGCAACACGAGGAGAATAGGGAAAGCTTCCTGGTACAAATACTATTAACAGTGTCTGTGCATTAAAATGGGACACCTGGGACAGCTCTGGTCAGCAAATACAATGAAATCTTTTACAGAAAGTCTTTTGGGGAAAGGGAAAATCCTAAAATGTAATATAGGACATTTTTGTGGTAGTGTGGAAAGGTCACATACAACCCACTCAGTAGAAAAGCTGAGAGGATTGTTCCCAGAACCAGATGCAGAAGGAACAAGTGCTTACATCCACGAAGAGAACCGGAACTGCACCCAGATAACTGTAGCAGCGGGAAGTGGAGTCGCCGTCATTGGAGGTTTTCAGGAGGAGACTTGATGGGGTGCTTGGTGCCATGGGTTAGTTGTTTAGGTGGTGTTGGATTGGTTGATGGGTTGGATGCGATGATCTTGAAGGTCTCTTCCAACCTGGTCTATTCTATTCTAAGTGGTGAGTAAGTGCTTTCAGCCATGCTCACCTAGAAGAGTGCAGGCTGCACAATGCACCTACAGCTGTAGTTTGCATTGAAACATTGATTAGGGTTAAAGTTCTTCACACATGCCATGATACCTAGTACAGAAATACATGGTGCTTTCAAGAGTGGTTGCTTCAGACACCATTTATCTACCAGCAGTTTCACAGCTCTGAAGAAGGATGTAAATAAGCCCAACAATTATTATGCAAAATGTTTCAGATAAATGCTAGCTGAGGCAATACATCCACCTACTCTATTAAAAATATTTATACTTGTAATAGGAAAAGAAATTTTTCATTTTTTTCCTAGTATTTCATATAAAAGGTTTCCTAGAAGAACCAGACAGAATAATCTACTCAAGTAGGTAGGACAGTTTTTTAATACTGTTTGCCTCTCAAAATCATTCAAGTTTTAATTCAGCTTCTTATGGACAAGTGTCCACCCTATGGCTGAGTCCTCCAAGACACCCAGACTCCTAGGTGTTTGAATACTCAATGCTACAAGCAACACAACACTGGCTTCTGTAACACACACAAAAAAGAATGTTGTGAGATAACAGAATTATTCTTTAAAATCTGGTCTACAAGGTGGAGAAAAGAGAGCTCATCTCTCACATGGTGGACATAGCCTGTGGCTAACAAAATTTGGTGGAGGGGGAGGAAGTTTCCTGGCATGCAAAACCATGGGGCAGTTTGATTAAATTCCCAAAAGTAAATCATTTATCAAGAAATTAGTGCTGGTCTCAGTGCTAAGAATTGTGGCTTGGTGTCATTCACTGTGTGCAGCCAGACACTCAGTCTACACAAGCTTTTTGGGAATTTTTAAATGGCAATCTTTTTCAAAGTGCAAGAGAATCGTTGGCAATTACATTTGGGAACATTACTTGTGGAGCAGAAGATACACAAACAGTAAACTGTCCAAGGTCTTCCACCTGACACAAAGAAAACCCAAAACAACAACACAGGTGATGTTTAGAAAGTTATGCTCTGAAAAAAAAATAGGAAAACAAATCAATCCATCCAGCTAAAAGAATACAAGTGTTTCAAAAAGGAAAATGATAAAAAGCAGAGCAGAAAATGGCAGAGTGTTTCAATCAGGCTGAAAATACAGGCAAGTAATAATGAAGACTGCAGAATTCAATGAAAACATCATAAACTTCAAGAATTAAGCATAATAAAGAAAGCAACTTGAAACAAAGAAATCCCAAGTGACACATACTGCTTTGTTGTCAGATGTTAAGAATGTAAACACTGATACAAAAAGGCAACTTTGTGTAATTGCATTAGTAGGAGATATGAATCAGGCTTTTCCCAGAAGATTCCCCTAGGGACTGGCTCTTGGCTCAGTATTGCTTAATAATTTATCAATGTTCTAGATGTTCACATAAAAATCTGTGTAGACCCCAAATAGATGGGATGGTAGCAAACGATCAGAACTCAGTTTTACAAGATAAACTTGTCTGGAGGTTAGTTCTTCTGTTGGGGGGTTTGGTGGGTTTGGTTTTGGGTGTTGGTTTTTGAGTTTGTTGTTTGTTTGTTGAAGGATCACAATACGAGTAAATGGATTTCAACAAGACCAAATGCAAGGAAATCCTTCTGGGAGCCACAAAGAAGGATGTTGGGACTTTATCAACAAAGAATCTGAAGCAAAAACATGATGAGTTCTCTTCTGCCATAGGGGTCTCAGTTCAGCTGATCTTTGCTTGGGGAACAAGAATTTAGTTTCACAATTCCTTCATATTAACACACTTACTGAGTTGAGTTTGAGATTAAAAAAACATATTATAAAAAACCCTAAAGACCTATGATATACTGCACACGCTCACTAGTTTAACAAACATTAACTACATTTGCAAACAAAGTAGTTTGCAGATACAGGACAACAAATGGCCAAGGCCAAGGCCAAGTAGGGGCTGATTTACAGGGAAAACAGCCTGGCAGTCTACTTGGAGCTGCTCCCAAGCTCTAAGTGGGCAATCCAAGGCATATTAACAGCTTACTATCCTAAAACGTTCATGAAAAGCAGAAGGATATCCTCAGTTTTACAAAACACAGAACTAAGAACAATAAACTATTAACACCACAGTGTTTCCCTCCCAGAAAAACAGAGGAATGGGTACAGGTCCCTGTTAGGAGAAGCGTGGGGAATCCATCCTGGCCCTCCTCACCTCCCCCGTTGCCCTTGCACAATAAGTATGATGCCCTGCAGGTTGAGGGCAATGTGGATGAGAAGACAGAAGAGGAACCACCTGAGGGGATGCCTAAAGCAAATCAGTCCCCACCAACCATCAGGACTAGTGCCAAAAAGAAAAACAGGAGGGTAATTGTTGGTGGTGGTGGTGACTCTCTCCTGAGGGGAACAGAGGGACCTACATGTTGTCCTGATCCATCCCACAGAGAAGTCTGCTGCCTACCTGGGGCCTGGGTAAGGGACATCACCAGGAGTCTACCAAAGCTAATCCAGCCCTCTGACTATTACCAATTGCTGGTAATCCAAGCTGGAAGCAATGGGATTGATAAGAAGGGTGCCAGGACAGTCAAAAAGGAATTCAAGGCCCTTGGACGATTGATGGAGCAGGAGCTCAAGCGGTGTTCTGCTCAGTTCCCTCGGTGGCAGGGATGTACACTGAGAGGAACAGGAGAACCCATGCCATCAATAAATGGCTCAAGGGATGGTGCCAGCAGTGGAATTTTGGGTTCTTTGACCAAGGGGCAACTTTTACCACACCTGACCTGCTGGACCTAGATAGGGTGAATCTATCTAGAAAGCACAAGAGGGCTCTAGCACTAGAGTTAGCAGGGCTCGTTGGGAGGGTTTTAAACTAGGTTTGAAGGGGGTGGGTGAGGAAACAGTCTCTCCAGAGCAGAGGCACACAAACTAGAGTTAGCTGAGAAATCAGCAGCCCAGCTGAACTGCATGTACACCAATGCATGCAGTATGGGTAACAAACAAGAGGAACTGGAAGTCTTGGCTCACCAGGAAAACTATGATGCAGTTGCCATTACAGAAACATGGTGGGACGTCTCACACAATTGGAGTACTGCACTGGATGGTTACAAGCTCTTTAGGTGAGACAGGCGAGGGAGAAGAGGAGGAAGGGTGGCCCTGTACATTAAGGAATCTCTTGATGCCACAGAACTTGAAGTAGAGTGTTGCAGTTTGAGCTGGGTGCCCCCCACCTGGTGTGTTCACTTCCTGTGTCCAAAAGTCCAGCCCAGAGGGATGGACACAGGAAATTGTGTATTTCCTACCATAATTCTTTGCACCACTATAAGATCCAGTGCGGAGTCTAGCACGTTCTCTTTTCTTCCTCCTCCGCCAGCCGGTAACTGGGGGAGATGTCTCCTGGCTTTGGGCCTGGCTAGGCCCAAGGCCACAGGGGGATGGGCAGTCTCAGGCCTGGCCAGCTGAGACTAGCCCAGCAGAGGGAGGGGGAAGAAGGAGCCCTGAGGGTCTCGGGTGTACCCTCAGGTGGGAATGGGATGCCTCTGGGTCTGCTTTGGGATCTTTCTTTGTCACTGCGCTTTGGGTTTTCTGTAACATTCACTGCTTTCTATTTAAACTTTCATCACTTTTGCAATCCGTTTGCCTGAGTCGTTATTTCTGCCTGTGGTGGGGAGGGGACCTGCCCCAACCCATTACATAGAGGATGAAAGGATTGAGAGCCTGTGGGTTAAAATCAGAGGGAGAGCTAACAAAACTGACATCCTGGTTGGAGTTTGTTATAAACCACCCAGCCCAGATGAAGAGGTAGATAAAGTATCCTATAAGCAACTGAAGGCTGTCTCAGCATCATCAGATCTAGCTCTTGTGGGTGAATTTAACCTGCTAGACATCTGCTGGGAACTTAGCACAGAGGAGGCAGTCCAGAAGGTTCTTAAGAGTGTATGGAGGACAGCTTCTTGATGCAGCTGTTAAGTGAGCCTACCAGGGGTCGGGCCCTGCTTGACCTGCTGTTCTCAAATAGAGAAGGGCTGGTGGGAGATGTGATGGTAGGAGACTGTCTGGGGTGCAGCGACCATGAGATAGTGGAGTTTTCAATATGCAGGGAAATAAGGAGGAGCAATAACATAACCCTTACTTTGGACTTCTGGAGGGCAGACTTGAGCTTATTTAAGCAACTGATTTGAAGAGTACCCTGGGTAGCAGCCTGTGATGGGGTACGCCCATCCTGAAAGCAGGGAGGGGGAGGGCTTGAACGTGTCCAGAGAAGGGCAACAAGGCTGGTGAGAGGACTCGAGCACAAGCCCAGTGAGGAGAGGCTGAGGGAGCTGGGGTTGCTCAGCCCAGGAGGCTCAGGAGAGACCTTATTGCTCTGTACAATTACCTGAAAGGAGGTTGTAGACAGGTGGGGGTTGGTCTCTTCTCCCAGGCAACCAGTGACAGAAGGAGAGGACACAGTTTAGGCTCAAGGTGAGGAGAAAGCTCTTCCCAGAAAGAGTAATTTGCCATTGGAATGGGCAGCCCAGGAAGGTGGTGGAGTCACCATCCCTAGAGGTGTTCAAAAAAGGATTGGATGTGGCACTTGAAGCCATGGTTTAGTTAGTCATGAGGTGTTGGGTGATAGGTTGGACTTGATGATCTCTGAGGTCATTTCCAACCTTACTGATTCTATGTGTGGTAGGTTTATAAACATTTAGCCAGAGTGCCCCTTCCTTAAAGGCACAGCCTCAAATGGTCACACTATGATTCTATGAAAAGACACCACTTTTCTCCTCTTTTAAGGAAGGAATAAGCCACAGAACCCCTACCTCCACAAGAGGATTGGCTCTTTGGAAGTTCATGTATCTGTAAATCCACTCTCTACTCTTAGACAATATTTCAGCTTCAGCTGTAAGTTTTGCAAATCAACCAGAAGTAGAGACATTCAGGTTCCTCTGATTTGTTCCCATTTTTACAGCCAAATAATAGATATATTCTTGAATGGTTTTTTTACCCACATAAAATTATATCAAATATTGCTGAAGAAAACCTCATAGGTAAAGCAGGTCAATAATTTCTATGTATGCATGTATAATACACACACAGAGCCAGATCCTGCCTGTCTAGTGGTAAGTGGTGACTTTACTAGTCACAAACACAGATTGTACCTCACATGACACATCTTCGTGACTGTTTATTGCATAACGAAAAAAGCCCTTTCAGTCTCAGAGGCCAAAGACTTGTTTGGCCTTAGTGCTGAGAGATGTTGCTGAGTGCTTTTTTAATTATTATTGTGATTTCTCTGAAAGAAGCCTGAGCGAAGAAGTCTCACTTACATAGGAGGTCTGGGTCCTCCATCTTCAGCAAGCCTTTGTTGGCATCTTCGTCCTTGATTTCAATGCTCCTTTATACCTGAGACCTCTGAACCAAAGCTGTGAAGAACTTTCAGAGATGTAGTAAGTTTCTTGAAGTTTGTTAGAATTAATACAATTCATTTCCCTTCTGCTACATCTGCTACATTGTACTGCCACTTCACAGAGCCCACTTAGCTTCTTCTGGAAGACTTCAAATGTCAAGGCTATGAGGTTTTTGAGCCTCTTGGAGCAGTTACAATAAAAATCTAATTTCAGATACATGCTTTTTAAATAACATCTTTACAGGGGGAAAAAGAAAAAACCAAAACAACCAACAACCAACCAAACAAACATAGAACACCTCCAAGGGGGGGTGGGGGGCTTAAGTTTTTCAGGGTGAATTAACACATGTGTTGCAGAGCAACAAGTTCACCTAACTTGAAGAGACAAAAATACTTGGTATCACACACAGAAACTCAGGGAGCACCAACACTTAATTCAGTACTTCTGAGCAGACATAAAAGCATCAGCCCACATCTATGTATGCAAAAAGCCCTCTGAATTAAATGAAAGATTAAAGAAATGCAATCTAAAAGGAAAATGGAAATCAGACGTGGGAGGAATTGTTTGTGCAGTGCCAACCCTACATGAAATGCATTACTAATAGGTATGAAGACTTGCCCAAAATATTCAATCTCAGGTACCAAACATGTAAAGACTTTGCTTATGAAAAGTTCTCACATAAACATTGTGGTTCTGCTGAGCTCATTGGGCTCACGCACTGTGTATTTACTCCTGGAGGACAGAGCTTTTGCCATGGAAGGCTTTCCTCTCAAGGATGAAAGATCTCTCCAGCCGCAAGCAAGGACAAGCTAAGAAGCAGGAAATCCTGGGTAGGTATCAGGCAAGAAGAGCAAAGCCTGGGTAGGCATTGGGCAAGAAGAGTGGCCCAAATCTGTACCAGCCTTTGCTGTACATCTGTGACTGGTGATTTCTTGGTTGGTATGGTTAAGAAGAGTGATCAGGTTGGGCAGGGTGCAGTGCAATAGACAATGATGGTTGTCTGTGACAGAGCTTACACAGAAGAGAGCTTCACAAGCGGAGGGCAGGAGGGCAGCAGAAGGAATTGAGAGTGAAAGATTGGCAAGGAAAGACTATGCAGGACTGCAGAGAGATTAAAAAAATGCTGAGTGGGGCAAGGAGCAGAAATGCCATGGTGACAACTCTCTGCAGATGAGAGGGAGCTGTTCAGAGGTTGCAATAACCCAGAAAAACATGGCTGGGTTGAGTTAAGTCCTGGAGGAAAAGACCTGCACAGGAAGAGACTTAATGGGCAAGGGCAGAGAGCACTTAAATATTTAAGAATGCTCTTTGTCGCTCTGAATTCCAATTAAGATAATTAAGTATTCTAGCTGACATTCTAATACAGCCTTTTAAATTCAAAAAGCCATTCTCATTTTCTTTTGTAAGCTAACTGTAATGAAGGGTTCAGGTATACCTACTTCAAATCCACCAACAGCATCTTCTAGGTCTAGTTCAGTTTCTAGTTGGCAAAGAAATGCAGCAAGTGACCTAAAACAATGCCTCAAGCAAAAAATGAGTCTGGAAGGTCAGAGTAGACTTTGCAGAAAATGGTTGGATAAAACAAAAATATTTGAGAAATTCTGTTCATCAGAACAAAGAGCTGTTACAAAGATACCTTAGGAACCGCATGTTGCAGAGCACAGGACACCTTGCATCTTATTAGGCTGACAAGCATTTATTATTTTTTTCCCAGCAAAAGCAAAAAAACCAAAGAGTAAATTTCTCCCTAAGCATACTTGCCATTAACACATGGAATTAAAAATAACAGGGCTGCAGGGTTTTTTGATAAACAACCCTAGAAAAGAAGTGTCAGACAGAAGATGCAGGCTGGGAAGGTTTTATAAGTGGCTCAGCTATGAGCTAAGGGTAAAGCTGAGCATCTGTTAAATGCCAAGGATATGAGGAGAGGATTTCTTCCTTGCCTTTGCAAGCAATTTGGACATTGGCTCCTCAGATTCTATGAAGAACAGCAAGTGCTAAGTCACTTGAAAAGCTGGACACAAGTTCTTTGACCTGCTTCAGTCACTTAGAATAATTAGACCCAACTCTCTCAGAGGAATAATGTCACAGAGAGTGCTCTTCCCATGCTGCATAAACATTCAGTGTTTGCTTTATGGCTGAAAACAATTCCAACCCCACAGCAATTGACTGCTACTGTATTGCCTGAAGAGAAAAACAACTGCAAGGCAGGAGTTCAGGTAGTTCACCCTCCTTATTCTGAATATCAAACCTGTAAAATTTACTTATAGACCCCCAATGACCTCCACGGCTTCTGGCTTAGGCTTGCAGATGGAAAGTCTTTGGTTTACCTCTGCAGACAACTACTGAGGTGGCCAACTTGTCAACTAAGATTTTACTGAACCCACTCCAGCAAGTGGTGCACACAAAGATGAATCCTGCTGCATACGGTGCTGAGAGGATGATAAACCAACAGGTGTATCAGGTCCAGTTCAACTACCTTGTTAGTATCTGACAAACTTCTTCAATGGTATAGCTAACTCTGCACCTTTGGATGGATAGTTAAGTAAGATGATAATTATAAGTCATGGAAGTTTGACTTCCCCCCCTACAAGCCCCATCAGTCCAGCTTGAAAGGAAATCAGAGATCTCAGCTTAGGGTCATTCTAAACATTAGAACGTGATTCACTTCTAAAAGGGGAGGTAGACAAGGGAGCCTATCCTTAGAGTTAATAATAAAGTAATTATTAGGGTTGCATGAAATATGATTCTGCAACTTGAAGGCCTCTGTAAGAAATCACTTAAATCAACAGGGAAAAACACCACCTGACCAACCCTACAGACTACAAGAAGAGAGTTAAAATCAAAGTGATCTGCTTATGTGCCCAAAATCACAAGTTATGAGAGCATTTCAAAGCCTTTCAGACATAACATTTACAATGATAAATCTGTGCACAGTGTGACACCCCACCCATTCACTCAAATCATGTGTTTTTTATAATGGCATTTAAAGAGCAAAACTATTTTCTTCCTTGCCTGAAGTTTTGTCATCAGAACTTTTCTCTGCAGGGAGCAGATAGAGCTGCACAACTTCCAGCAGGTCAAGCCTGATGATGTTTAAGACAAAGAGAATTTATCATCTTCCTCTCTCTGATAGTGCATAACATCATTTGGACAGAGCAGGGAGGACCAGGTGAAGAAGATATTCTGAAAATTGAATTGTCTTTAAGCTTTATTGCAAAACAAATAAACAAAAAAACCCTCTTGCAAACAGCACCCAGGAGCCAGGTAAACACTCAGGAGAAGTCAAGGGGCTTATTTCTTGCACTGTGACACCAGGCATGCTCAACAGAAACTGAGCACATCAGCAAAACAGCTGCTGCAGGCAGGACATACACTGCCAACGTGGCTGCACAACTGCACAGCAAAGAGAACACCTTGGGTTAATGCTACATTTTTGCACGTCACATAGCAAAATTACAACTGACAGCATCAAAAAGGTTGAGGTATACCTTTGGATGAACTCCAGCAGCTATGAATGCTGGAGCATACTGGTGATATGGCCAAGAGAGGCTATTCTTTCTTTACTCACTTCATGTGATTCAATATTTACAAGTAATGCTGAGTTTGGCCATCCAATAAAGGCTGGCTTGCTCCCTCATGCTGGCAAGCAAAAAGATCTCAAATCATGGATGCTGCCTCCCACTAAAGGAAGCTATCACCAAGGGAAAATTCCAGCAGGCCATTTATCATCCCAGTCCTTCAGGGTAAGTAGTAATACACAAACACCTCTATCATTTTTTACCACCTAGGTGCTGCATACAGTAAAGCACAGCATGCCGACCAGATAGGCCCTTCTGAAGTGTTTGTGATTGGCTTTTATACTCACATGTGCCACTTTTATAGTCTCCAAGCCATGTACTTTATCCTTTTCCCAGTGATTTCTCCAAAGCAAGCTGCAGTGCTGTCACTTTGAAAACAGACTTTGAGATGGATTAGAGAATGCAACAGATAGAGCAGGTAGTCCATGACAAGGTGACATAAGAACTGGAAAGGAAACTCATTCACTGCAGTAGTGAACAGGTGGACGTTTCTACTGGAACTGAACTAACTGTGAGGGGAACAATCTGACACAGTAAAACCTGGTGAACAGAAGGCAACAGAGCTATGAAGGGTATCAGGAGTTACAGACACAAAGATTTAACAAGTGAAGGATGTCCAAAGCTCAGAGCATTAGCTGACAACAAATAAAGATTTTCTAACATGTCACTTTCTTTAGAGAGGGAAAGGTTGATGGTGAGTTGCCTCTAAGGGGACTGAGGCCAAGATGTTTCTTTTAAAACCACTTCAAAGAAATAAACATCTGGTTCTAAGTCACCTTTGCAGAGCACTTCTCCAGTAATTACAAACCTGTTGACTTGGTTGCATGGTTCAGTTGATTAAGTGGTGTTGGATGATAGGTTGGACACGATGATCTTGAAGATCTGTTCCAACCTGGTTTATTCTATTCTATTCTATTCTAATGGACCCAACCCATTCTGCTCTGAGAGTATGGGTTCTCCAGGATGCACTCCAGCTAGGGAGTCATTCAACTTTCAATGGAAGAAAGCCCAGGGGTTGCTAGAAGCAACACTTGTACTAAAGTCCAATTCCCTTCCCAAACATTAAGACAGTTAAGCATCACCACCTTTGAAAATCCAGCCCTTTTGCTTTTAAGCTTTGAGGGTTTTAGCATAAAACATAGACATTGCTGCTGGATTCAAGTAGTCTTCAGCCAGTAAAACCTTTCCACTTACCTGCACTGCAAAAATCCAGTTTTGATAGCTGGGTGTCAGCTTGGCTTAAAACACCATCCAACCAACCTGACAGTAGTACTGGAGATCACTTACTACTTTTGGTGTGACTCCCAGTAACACACAGCCCACCCTGTGGGGGAGAAGGTCTGCAAACTGCTAAGCTTAAAAAGAAGACACAGTTCAGACAAAATATTCGTGGAAACACAGAATGTTTGGAGTTTAAAGGGACCTTTAAAGGTCATGTAGTCCAAGCCCCACCCCTGCAGTGAGCAGGGACATCTTCAACTAGCTCACGCTGCTCAGAGTCCCACCCAACCTGAACACGTATGTCTCCACGGATGGGTCATCTACCACCTCTCTGGGCAGCCTGTGCTAGTGTTTCACCACCCTCATTGTAAAAAACTTCTTCTTTGTATCAGTCTAAATCTCCCCTCCTGTACTTGAAAACCAACCATCACCCTGTCCTGTCATAATAGGCCCTACTAAGACCATCCCCATCTTTCTTATAATCTAGCAGAGCTCTGTTATAAAAACCCAACAGAGATCTGTTTTCTCCTAAGGGGCAACACTGCAAAAGCATCTAGAAGATACTGTTGAACTTGCAAACATATCACTCAGAGTGGATGGCTTGAACCAAAACCCAGCTCTAGGCCTCCCAAGTAAGGAGAGTCCTAGTTCAAAACAGCAGCTTCAGTTCTCTGCCCCCTCTCACTTGGGAGCAGAAACGTGAGAAAAGCAAGATGCTATCAGAAATGAGGGAGTACTTACCTCCCCAAATCAAGCATGTTTTAGCTACATCTGACCTGCTGTCAGACTGAGGTGGTTTGTTGCTGTGGCACAATGCAGCACTTTGCAAGAAATGCTTGCTTGGCGCTGCCTGTAATGCAGCTTTTGTTGCTTGATACTGAGCAGAAGCAACCTGTGACTTTGGACTGCAAGGAATAAGGGTGTCTCCACACTACAGTGTCCTTCGCCAATTGCTACAGGGAATTGCTTTCTGGCAGGAAAAAAAACCACCAAAACCCACCAACAAAAAACCACCTTCCTGGAGAATTTCTGACCAACTGCAATATTGAGAATTATTTTTACAATTTTTTTTTTTAAATTTAATTTGCACATTGTCTGGAGAGAGGAAAAGCTGAGGAGGCAAACAGTAACCTCTGATATTAACTGTTTTATCATGCTCCCAGTGAACAACCAAAACAACAGCAAAAAGGCATCACGCAACCTCTGAAAAACACAAGTTGGCTCATTACTGGAGTAAGCAAGGAGGCAGAAGCAGCAGACACAGCTCACCTTGACAACGCTGATGATAAAATCGCCAGTAAAATAAACAAACTGGAAAAAAAAGGGGGGTGGGGAGAAAGAAAAGTTAGAACAAGGTATGTTCATTTTCAGGTTATTCAGGACATGTGGGTTTGGACCTTCATTGTTGATTTTCCACTAACGTATTAACTCCATGAGCACAACAAAAGGCAGTCAGTGTTAGCATAGAGAATCAAATCACTCGGGATAGGGACCTGTCTGTTACTGTATGAAGTACTCATGGCACACAGAAGCCAGAAAATGTTGTCTTTCTCCAGCTCACCAGGTCTGGCAACCACTTAAAAGGCTATCCTGAAATGACTGCAATTTTATTTCCAATTTCAACTGTGGGCCAAGCCACCTCGTTGCAACTCTGCCATTAAAAGCATTTGGATTATCTTAACATTCCCCTAAAGAGAAAAACACCACCACCACAACCAACCAACCAACCAAAAAAAAACCAACAACCAACCTTGCAGCAAACTCCATGGCATCTAAAGAAAGCCTGAATGATACTTGGTTAAGTAACTGTTAAGCTGTAATATACAACATTTACAGAGCTTGGCAAAAATGCACTATTTAAAGGACTACAGAAAAAAAATCATATTTTCCTCTCACTGAAGTATTGAAAGTAGAATGTGCTCTGCTGGAAATGAAACGGTGGGCGTTTGATGGCATATTTTAAATAGTATTCCTCTTTGTGCACGCAGTGTAATGCCACCCAAGGGGGAGATTAAAAAAAAACACCTCTGCAATTTGCAAGTCCATTTCAAAGTCATATTGAGGAAGATGTGAAATTCAGGATAGGATTCTTGAGATAAATCTGCCTGGAAAAATATGTCTGTACCTCAGGGAAGCTTTGGATTTGCTTTCCCACACTGGAAGGCTGTTCTGTCTTTTGACATTTCAGTGGTGTTTACTCCTTGCCTATAATTTTGGAATTACTGAGTGGTTTATTACAAAGGTGTATCTTTAACTAACAACATCACATTTCTCTTCTGCAACATCCAAGATTTCTAAAAACCCCTTACTGTTTGTCTTGAAACTTCTGTTGGCAGTGAGCTTACGGCAGTTACTTTCACAAAAAAGAAGTCATGTCTGTCAGGTACTGCAGAGGTAACAAACACTGACATGTGCGAACGAACTTCCTTCTTGGCCCTGGGAAAAACAGGATTGCCCACATTGGCCTGATCATTTTCAAGATCATTCTTTAGGTAGTCATCAGCAGGGGTTGGAAGGGAGCAGTCTCCTAAAGAGACTCCTGGCTAAATGAGTTTTCTCTTTCCTCTGTGTCATCCTCCCTGAAGTGTTACAGACTGGCCATGGATGGATCCATAGAGAGGAAAAGGGTAGGACAATTTTTCTGAGGTCAGATTCTCTTCTTTAGATGCTCTAGTGAGTGGGTGCTTAGATTCAAATTCATCACTGAACCTGGTGTCAGAAATAAATCTTTGCCTGGATGAGCAGTGGTGGCTTCTGTCTTAGCTTTTAGTGGATAACATGGATTGATTATAACCCACCTGACTATGTAATCAAATCCCACTCATCAAAAAAGTTCCAAAGCACCACAATCTTTCCTGTCTTTTTTTTCCATTGCTACAATTTGTACTGCAGACGACTGAAGTGCTTCAGTCTGACACTGAAATCTTTATACTCAACCTATCATTGCACCAAAATGAGAGGAAACAGAGCCAAAGACGAGCAGAGCATACACTCAAGTTATTTCCTTTTACTCCCAAATTCTAATTAATTTCACTAAAATTTAAACATACAGAAGTTGGACAACTATCCTTACTTAGTTCTCTGTGTTCTTCTGTGGTAGTGGAGAGAGTATGACAATAATCACCCCCCAAACTCCTACCCTGAGGTTGTCTCACTAGGCACAGGGAGCCACAACAATCAACTTGAGCAAGAAACCTACAGTTCATAGACCTCAAAGCCCGCAAATTTTGGAAAATGATGAAACCACAGGGAGAAAAAGCCTCAAGTATTTTACATTGATACTTACTGCTTGACTGTTTCCAGATTAAAGAAAACAGTGACAGGAAAGCTCTCACAAGGATATCTAATCCATTACACTGAGATGATTCCCTGTACCAGCAGGACAGTGGCACAGCTGTGCCTCACTTTACATGAAGGGGTTTTTTGCTACTGCTATGACTGAAAGGTTTGAATCCAGCAGTACCTTTAGTTTGGTTTGACCAGTTAAGTGAAGATCAAAGTGCATCTTGCACTACAAACAGATGAGACAAGGGGTTTTGTTTGTTTTAAACTCTATACCATCCTCTAAACACAAGATGCACATGGCAGCCACAGCCAGATGACTTATTCTGCACTTCGATCAATGCAGGTTTGCAAGTCTCTCATGCCAGCAATTCTCCACTTCCAATGACTAGTGTTGGGTGAAATTACTGTGACAAAGCCAGAAAATTATGACCACGGTTTATACTCTAAGTTTTTGCAAATGACAGGTTGAGATTCAGCAGTGTAGTAAACTAGAAGCAATAATCTTGCTGCCTTTGTAATAATGCAAAAGCACTGTATAGATTGTATCCATATTGCTTAGTCTAAAAATGAACATGTGGAAATTAAATAGGACATACATCAAAAAAATGCCTGTGTATATATGATTCCTTTATGAAAAGCAACTATTTGCGCTGAGAAGGGCCAAAGTCAGTTTTGAGCTGATGCAATAATGAAGACAAAACAAAGTAAGCGTAATAATTATTATTATTTTTAACATGTTAAAAATACAGTCACATCAAAAGAGGATACACAGTTATAAAACTGCTGCAGATGACATAAGAAAATAGTGTGTATATATTTTATATATAAAAATCTACAGTATGTACTAATGCTGATACATATTCTGGAGCCTTGTGTTGCTTGCACAAATAAATTGTACAGCTTTGTTATGAATTACAGAACACAGATTATTACACTTAGCCACAATGTTATATACATACATTTCTAAGCTGCTGCAACCAATTAGAACTAAGGTAAGCCCAAGTCATACTTATCTTCACAATTTTAGTTCAGAGTTTCAGTGTAGTGCTTTGCTACTGTTATTTTGCTGCAGTTTGCAACTTTTAAAATATAAAATTGCCCAGTTTTCATGAAAAATTACATCAGACACATTATATACACACACAAAAAAAGGTTTTGAAATACACTAAGTAAATGTTACTTCCATTTGTAAAAACTGTTTTACTTCTGTACCTTAAACTTACAGAACCAACCTGCAGCAATAATAGGCACTAAAGCTCATTCTTTAAAGGAAAACAAAAAAATCCATT
This sequence comes from Dryobates pubescens, assembly GCF_014839835.1. Classification (NCBI taxonomy): domain Eukaryota; kingdom Metazoa; phylum Chordata; class Aves; order Piciformes; family Picidae; genus Dryobates; species Dryobates pubescens. The sequence continues at coordinate 114,385,343 of NC_071657.1, read as the reverse complement.
TCTATCTTTTTGTTAACAAAACATACAACCCAAACGGTAACAGGACAACTTTCCAAACCATCTGAAACTGGTGTTGATCCCAATGTTTGGTCCTCTGTTAAGCTCTCCCAAGGACCTCTTCTGTCACAACACGCACTGGTTCCAACAGAAGCTCACTGCACTCAGCACTTCCCACACAGCACCCAGCAGCTCACAGGGCTGCATCCTACGTGTGCCACTTCACCTGCCTTTCCCCCCCACCCCCACCCCCACCCCCATTTCACAGTCAAGGAAAGGAAAAAAACCAAATGAGAAAAAGCTGCATACACTAATTAAAAATACTTACATTGCCCGGCATTTAAGCTCCCTATTAACAGTCAAGATCGTTTTAGTGTAAACCACCATACAGTCTCTCAGCAGCCTGACAGCTCAGCAGCACATGCCCAATCACAGACATGAAACCACCAGTTCTTTGGGGTAAAGAATGGGCACAACAAAATGGAATTGACAGGACAAAGATGAAGGAAAGGGACACTGCATACTCACACAGCTCAAGGAATATCAAGCTTTGACCAAATCTCAGCCTCCCACATGTACTTCATAGGAGTGCCAAATAGCTGGCCATTCTCTGATACCTATGAGACTTGGCCCTGCAACTGGTTCGCTTCGCTTGACAGCACAGCATGGCAAAAAGTGAAGGGTGCAGCACCATTTCTGTATCTGGCATTACACTCGCTCTGCTCCAATATTCTGCATATAGGATAAGCTTCTGAAAGTAGATTTGGGTGAAAAAGTAAAGATTCTCTGGTTTCAATACACCTAAAAAAAACCAAACACTGTCCTGAATTTTAAGCACCATTTCTTAGCCAGATTAGAGAGACATTTTTGGCTTTCTGCTTTTGCCTGCCTGCTCCTTCCTGCTGAGGACAATGATAAACAGTAGTCAAAGGAGAAGAAAGTAACTCATGTAAGATTAAATTAACAATAATCCCAAAGCATCTCTCCTGCCCAGAACAGATACTGGGATGCTGAGGCAGCTGTATTAAAACAACAGAAATTCCCATTCAAAATGAATGGCTTCTCAAATAAATTACAAAGAAAAATTAATATGAAATAAAAGTACTTCACATGCTTTGCCCAACATTAAATGCAGTTACATTTAAACCCTTTAGGTCTTTTCCACATGTGGTCGTGTATGGTAAGTGCACACTCGCACGCATCTCTACAGTGCATTAAGGATGTCAGTCAAAGTACAATTGGTCACTGTGTTACAGATTTTAGGCAGAAGGATTGTAACACAAGTTACTTCAATGTAAGGAACAATGACGGTATTAACCACACAGTCTATATGGTCTTATTGCTATGTCTACGTGCATCAGATCACTTCCAGGAGCTTCAATGCAAGTCTCAGAACTCAACTAGTCTTCAATCAAAGAGTGAAACAGCTTTGAAATAGTGTTGCTGCTTTTGAGACTCATGAACCGTCTGCATGTCACAGAACTGCTGTGGACTACTACTAACATCAGTGTTCAACTGGGGTTTGGGTCCTGCCATTTTACTAAGAAAAAACAGGTTCTCAGAGAAGCACGGATTCATGCATAGACAGTCCATCATTTCTGTTTCGATAGTGCTGGGCTTGAGCTGATGGGTTTGAATACTGGTATTGTGGTGAACCATGCTCTTCCAAGGTTGGTGAAGTCCTGTATCTTATTGGACTATCCACAGAAACAGCAGGAAGACTATGGTCTTGAAAAGGTGTTGACTGAAAATGCTGGTATTTCTGGAAATTATCCAAGTGGCCTCTGTTAACATCTTGGTTCCAGGGTTGTCTGTAGGGTTCATGTCTGTAGCTATATGCAGCATCTGGCCACTTTCTATCTTCTGGTAAATAATCCACTGGAGGAATTATGAATTTGACACCTGTGGGGGACCTTGAGCTTCCCATGTAAGCATCAACAGAGGCTACTTCTATCTGACCAGGGGCAGGTGAAATTGGATTTTGGTGACTGGGAGGATAGGAATTTATTTGTAGTTTATCTGGAGAATAATCTGCTGAGATAAAAGAACCATATGGCCTAGCAGAAGGGCTGCTTCGATTCCCATGATAATGCAGAGGTACAGAACTTGTATTGCTCATACTGGAAACATGCTTTGGGGAATTTCCATGGTAAATAGGTGGATTACTGTAACATGGCAGTGGCTGTTTTACATTCAATCCATGAGGTGGTCCCTCAGGGTCTGATGAATATTTTGGAGATCTGGGCTGTGAAGTGAAGGTGTAATTATTGGGTATTTTTAAAGGAGCTGGTATCTTTTCGGTTTGCTTTCTTGGACTGCTAGAAAACGTTACGTGTCTAGGGCTCTGCGGATGAGCTCGCTCAAGCACCTCCTCAACAAGATTCTCATTCTCAGCTTCTGGAACATTGTCATACTGAGATGCATTAGACCCTCGCTTACCCTCATCAGCATCCATAACCCTCATCTTGTGCTTTACATTCAAAGGCTGTGTTTCTCCAGGACTTGGTGGTGGGCCTGAAACCGAATGGTTTATTTGCCCTCCTTTGGCCTCTGCAGTAAATTTCATTGTCTTTTCAATTATTTTGGTATCAGATGGTTTATTCCACTTAGGTACAAATTCCCTTCTTGCATTTGAAGTAGCATTAGAATTCTGATTAGCAGCTGCATTATTATAGTGTCTTGAGTTGTCTTGCTCTGTTAGCAGAGGCTTTCTTCTTGTATCTACCTCGTTCTTAGATGTACTACTTTGTGTCTCCATCGGTCGAGTCTTCTGCTGTTTTAAGGAAGGTCTCTTTTCCAGTGAATTAATTCTTTTTCGGTTATTTGGTGAGCTTTCTGGTTCTTCTCCTGAGGATGGTATCCTCTCTGTCCTTCTTGTTGGTTGTGTACCAGTGCTGTTTTGTCCATTAAGCATTGGAGTGGAGTTAACCGTAGCAGGCTGAGGTTCTGATGGAATCTGCCCCAGTGGCTTCTTTGGAAATTCATCTTCTTTACCTAAAACAAGAAAAGCAGTAACATAAATTCACCTCTGCACAGAAGTCGTCTTTGATCTGTTTGTCATGCAAGCAAAAATAGCTAAGAACTCAACTTCCTGGGCCTCTGAGTCACCATTCTGCTAAACACCTCACAGGTTGTTCCTGTATACTGACAGTGAACAAAGGTTTTGTTTAGGCTGTCATCTCAACCAGTTACTCTGGTTCTCCTTTCAACAGCTGATGTGAGCTTTTGCTCATTCACAACACTGCTGTAAAAAATAATTTTCCTAGGTGACTTCAAGTTCCAGTGCCTACTCTGTATGTAACCCACTTCACATTATCCCTGTCACATTAACTACTTTCTCCACTTTTAAAAATCTTTCTCAGTATCCTTCTTTCAATGTATTGTCTTCCATTCATTCATCATTTAATGATCACCTCTGGTAAGCTATGCTACCAGCTCCTCGCTCACATGCATGCACAAGCACCCTGGCAGACATCTTAGAACTTTTTCTCACTATTTTTTCTGGATGGAGCTCCCATTAACATTTGCATAGTGAAGCCCTTATTGCCCCTCAGTCCCTGCCTAGAAATTTCAACTTCAGATTAAAAAGCTACAGTGTAACTAAAAGGCTTTACACAGAATCCTGCTTTTTTTTCAGTTCTGTTTTTTATCAGTTATGGAACAACTTAAGCAGATAGTAGTGATACTGGCTACATCATCATTTCAACTGAGTGTTCAATGGACAAGTTTTGCTGAACATAAGGACATCATTTACAGCACTAAGGATATGAACAGAAAGTTCTCCCAGACTGGAGCTCAACACATTGCAACAGCCAGTGGTAATCACTGGTTACATAAGGACCCAGAACAATTCACATTGCCACTGAAGAAAGAATAAAGAAGCATTTCATTGCTTGAAGCTGCTCACAGAACAATTCACATAGAATTTTCTACTGCAGTCTTTCTTCTAAGCAGTCAACACCCTTCATATTCTCAGCCAAAGTCTTTTATCCTATCTGCTTGCATATAACTTACTTAATCCTGTCATATATTATTTTCCCATTATAAGCAGAAAAGGTCACATACTTCTCATTAAATGTATTAATCTGAATGTAATTGATTTGATGTTCAGTATGTCCCAAATAATAATAATAATAATAATAATAAAAAACCTTTTAAAGTCAGCATAACAAAACAAATCCTACTCACTTTACATCTATTTATTAAGCAAAAAGTCTGCCGTAAAGAGGGAAAAAAAAGAAATTGCTACCCTTGCTTAAAAGTCAGGCAAAATAAATGATGTAAAATCTCTTTCCATAAAATAACTGTTAAATCCCTCCTTCTTCCTAAGACAAGAACTGTAGAATCTTTCCCAATCAAAGATCATAAAGTTAGCACTTCACTCTTTCTAGATATTTGCAATTAAAATGACTTTTATGTGTCTGTATGGCCTCAGAAGAGTGAATCCATAGAGATGTCTCTATACCTGACATGAGTGCTGCAGTTAGACGTGAGCTATGTTCATTTTTACAGTCAATAGTACAAGTCCTGTCTTTGATGACTGCTTCATGATAGAGATCACAGAGGAAAGGCAGCAGCCAAGGTCAGTATTATTTATTATAAGAGCTAAGAAACTACCATCATGGATCAGTTGCTATCTAAACCAAATGAAAACTTACGAGTTTGTGCCAGCTAGGACATAGCAGGAGGACAGCAGAGAAGAACACAACACCACCACGTGTCACGACAAGATAACTAAATAAGAATTACCTCCCAGAAACAGCGTCTTTGCCAAACAACTCCCCCAGCCTTTTCATAGAATCAGTAAGGTTGGAAAAGACCTCAGAGATCATCAAGTCCAACCTAATACCTAACACCTCATGACTAACTAAACCATGGCTTCAAGTGCCACATCCAATCCTTCTTTGAACACCTCTAGGGATGGTGACTCCACCACCTTCCTGGACAGCCCACTCCAATGGCCAATTACTCTTTCTGGGAAGAGCTTTCTCCTTACATTGAGCCTAAACTTCCCCTGGCGCAGCTTGAGACTGTGTCCTCTTGTTCTGGTGCTGGCTGCCTGGGAGAAGAGACCAACCCCACCTGGCTAGAACCTCCTTTCAGGTAGTTGTAGAGAGTAATAAGGTCTCCCCTGAGCCTCCTCTTCTCCAGGCTAAACAACCCCAGCTCCCTCAGCCTCTCCTCACAGGGCTTGTGCTTGAGGCCTCTCACCAACCTTGTTGCCCTTCTCTGGACATGTTCAAGTATCTCAATATCCTTCTTAAATTGAGTGGCCCAGACCTGGACACAGTAATCAAGGTGTGGCCTAAGTAGTGCGGAGTACAGGGGCAGAATGACTTCCTCACTCCTGCTGGCTGCACTATTCCTGATGCAGGCCAAGATGCCATTGGCCAGGCAGAGAGGGGCCTGGGGGTACTGGTCAATGGTAGGCTGAACATGAGCCTGCAGTGTGCCCAGGTGAGGAGAGGCTGAGGGAGCTGGGGTTGCTTAGCCTGGAGAAGAGAGGACTCAAGGGTGACCTTATTACTCTCTACAACTACCTGAAGGGAGGTTGTAGACAGGCAGATGTTGGTCTCTTCTCCCAGGCAGCCAGCACCACAACAAGAGGACACAGTCTCAGGCTGTGCCAGGGGAGGTTTAGGCTGGATGTTAGGAAGAAGTTCTATACAGAGAGAGTGATTGCACATTGGAATGGGCTGCTGGGGGAGGTGGTGGAGTCACCATCATTGGAGGTGCTCAGGAGGAGACTTGATAGGGTGCTTGGTTGCATGGTTTAGTTGTTTAGATGGGTTGGATTGGTTGATAGGTTGGACGCGATGATCTTGAAGGTCTCTTCCAACCTGGTTTATTCTATTCTTCTTGGCCACCTGGGCACACTGCTGGCTCATGTTCAGCCAGCTGTCAATCAGTACCCCCAGGTCCTTTCTGCCTGGCTGCTCTCCAGCCACTCCGACCCCAGCACTGCATGGGGTTGTTATGGCCAAAGTGCAGCACCCAGCTTGGACTTGTCAACCGCCATCATGTTGCACTCTGCCCATCTGTCCAGCTTGTCAAGGTCCCTCGCAGAGTTCTCCTACCCTCTAACAGATCAACACCTGCCCCCAGCTTGGTGTCATCTGCCAGCTTACTGATGATGGACTCAATCCCCTCATCCAGATCATTGATAAACATATTAGAGCATAGGGCCCAACCCTGATCCCTGGGGGACACCACTAGTGACTGGCCACCAGCTGGATGTGGCACCATTCACCACTACACTCTGGGCTCAGCCCTCCAGCCAGGTCCTAACCCAGTGCAGAGTGCATGTGATTTTCAAAGTCTTCACATGAGACCAATGGACATATGGAAACCTAGCCCTTGCTTTAGAAATACACAACTTCAGAAACCTCACTTCACCTATTATAAGCACAGCCTACTCACATTTTCTGGAGAAAAACCTTCCACTCTTATTTTTCCCTAGTTACTCTCTGCTCAGTAATCATACAACCATAGAATGCACTGGTTAGAAGGGACCTCTAGAGGTCACCTAGTCCAATACCCCTGTAGGGAACAGGGACAACCCCAACTTAGATCAGATTGCTCAGAGCCCCATCAAGACTGATCTTGAAAGTCTCCAGGGATGGTGCTCCATCACCACCTTGGACAACTTGTTTCAGTGTTCCACCGTCCTCATATTGTTATTAATAATACACAAGCCAATGCTCTTACACTGAAGGTCCCCAAAGGGGCGATTTCACATGTTGAGTTGTCTTCCAGCATCATACCCCTGGCACACCACACTCTGATGGAGAACACCTATGGAAATAGTTGCAGGACAGTGCAGCAGGTTACATGGCAGGGCAGGGCCTGTGCATTAAGTTCTGACAAGCAGGTCTTCAAGTCTTGTGGGTTGTTCACTTTTGCAACAGGGCCCCACCATCCCCAAATCAGGCTAAAATCTGGAGCACAGACTTTAGACTTGCAATCCCCAATAGCACACCACTGGAAGAACAGATGAAACGACAAAGAAATGAGTTGCATGGTTGCTGTAAATGGATGACTTAATAGCTCTGCAGTATATTGTCTGCTGCACCAGCCTCTTCAATTTTTTTTTTTTTTGAATCTTTATGAACAGGAGTTCACTTTCTGAGCTGGCTTTGATTTGGAAAAAAGGCATTTGTACAATTGAATTCCATTTGCATCTTCAAACAGCCAAACTGGCAAAGCTGAAGATCTTGTCCTCTAAAAAAGAATTGATTTCCCCCTCCCACCCTCCCCAATACTGGAACTACAAATTACAGTGCTTGCAATCTTAATAATTTTTAGGGATGGGATGTCATCCAGAGGGACCTGGTGGGCCCAGGTGAACCTCATGAAGTTCAACAAAAGCAAGTGCAAGGTTCTGCACCTGGGCCAGAACAATCCTCACTATCAATACAGACTGGGGGGTGAGGTGTTAGAAAGCAGCCCTGCGTAAAGGACTTGGGGTTACTGATGGATGAGAAGCTGGACATGAGCAAGCAGCGTGCGCTTGCAGCCCAGAAGGTCAATTACATCCTGGGCTGCCTCCAAAGAAGTGTTGCCAGCAGATCCAGAGAGGTGATTCTGCCATTTTACTCTGGTGAGACCTCACCTGGAGTACTGTGCCCATATCTGGAGCCCTCAACATAGGAAGGACATGGACCTGATGAAGAGGGTCCAGAGGAGGGCCACGGAAATGATCAGGGGGTTGGACCACCTCTGTCACGAGAACAGGCTGAGGGAGCTGGGGTTGTTCACCCTAGAGAAGAGTCTCTGGGCAGACCAAATAGCAGCCTTCCAGTACCTGAAGGGGGCACACAGGAAGGATGGAGGGAGACTGTGTACAAAGGCCTGCAGTGACAGGATGTGGTGGTTTTAGGCTATGCCTTTAAAATTTAGTAGCAGATTTTGATCAGAAAAGTAGAAAAATATAAATAAATCATTATTGACTGCAAAAAGGAAATCAAAAGATGATTCTAAACAATTCATTGGATAAATGTCTGGGATAAGAGGAGCTGTACCATATCATTTTTTTCTCATTCCTTTTTCTCTTCTGATCTCAGTGGTTTTGCTTTGCTCAGGATAGAGATAACATGCTTCTGGCTGGCCTTGGATAAGTCTAACCCAGTGCTTTCTCTCTCAACTCCTCTGTCTCTCTGGGACAGGGGGATTTGGGGAGGCAGTGGAATAGCTTCCTGGGTCTTTTGTCTGGGGGGGGTTTCGTGTTGTTTGCTAATTGTAAGTATCTGTATAATACTGTAAATACTGTATATTTTGCACCTATTCATTGCATTCCATTGTAGAGTGTAGTTTTTGCTTGTAAATACAGCTTTGTTTGCTTCTGAGTTAGCCTGTCTGAAGTTAATGCATGTGCATATATATGTATATATATATAAAACTGAAGACAAATTCCTCTAGTAGCTGCAGTGCTGCTTCATTTGTTCAAAGACATTAAAAGCATGAACTGCTTTCCTTTCTTCCAGCTTTTACTCTTTAAGAAACAAATGCAAAGCAATATGAGACTCTTTGAAATGCACTTGGTTGTACAATAAAGGTGAGTCTTGTGTGAGGTTCTTTTCAAAATTTCACACACTTAAGGTTTCTTAATTACCATTAAGCTCTAATAAAACCCAAGTGAGAATACTGCAGACATTTTCACTGAATTCTATCTATGCTTTGAAGATAACTTTCTGTCATCTTTCCTTCACATTTTAGGCTAAAAGAACACACAACAACTAGGCATATGTGGGCTGCACTGTATAGATGATACATGCTATAACATGAATTACAGCCGTAACATGAACACCAGTCTTGCCATGTCTGTTGTGAAGCTGTTAAAACTCAACATTAATTCATATACTGAGTAACAAGCAAAGCATTCCAAGACAATAGTTTAGAAGAAAACCTCTGCACTCCAACAGCATGACACCATGTTTATAGGCTTAGTGCTTTAAGGGAAAACAAAAATGTGGAACAATGTGTACAAGTGGTCAGTGAGAAAAAGAAGACATACGCCTTTAAATCTAAGACACCAGCCGTCCACAGAACGTAGTTTAACTTGACCTCAGACAGAAACAACTGACACAGCTTTCTAATCAACCACATCTGCATGTGAAACTTTAAGAAAGGCCATGCTGCTAGAGTCCCAGTGGCACTGCAGGTGACATTGGTACTGGTGGGCACTGATAAGTAAGGACACGTCCTGCACAATGCTTTGGCTTTGTGAGCAGAGGTTTAGGATGGGAATGCAGGAGTCACTGGAGCAGAGGACACTCCAGGAATGAAGCAGTTCAAGGCAGGACATTGTCTAACACACAGCCAGGTGAAAGAACATACACAAGGTCACAGGGTTAGCACCTACAAAGCTACAATATTGACTTTAAACCTCCAGGGTGGAAAAACAATCCCAAGAATTTGTATACAAAACTCAAGATGTAAAAACACAGCCCAATGCTCAACACACGCAGAGCACTGGAGGTTTGTTTCCAGCTTTACTAGGGGTGGCAACAGTGTTCTGCTGGGCTGGTGTCAATATTTCACTGCTTTTCAAGTGGACTGCAGTATTTAGGAATCAAAGGGGAAAAAGAGAAGCTAGAGCCATGGTTTAGTAGTCATGAGGTGTTAAGTGACAGGTTGGACATGATGATCTCTGAGGTCTTTTCCAACCTTATTGACTCTATGATTCTGTAAAGGTACTCAATCCAGTAATCAAAGCTAGGAAGCACAGAGCTTGTTCTGGTGCAAAAATGACTGAGGTCTCATCACCTCCTGCATACAAGACACTGGAGAAACAGAAGTTATGTAAGGATCTAGGATCCTGCAGTACAAAGACATCCTGCAAACCTGTCACCTTCTCAAAGGAAACTAAATATGTTTTGAAGCACAAAACAGGTATTTAATTCTAATTTAAGAGTACAGATCAGACATACATATACATACATACACATACACACATACAGAGCTGTCACTTCCAGTAGAACTAGCAAGTAATTTATACGCAAATAAAAACTCCTGAAGTTCAAGAAAGGTCCACAAAATGAAACAAGTAGAAGAAAATTTCATCTACCAACATGCACATTGACACTTTGAGCCATTCCTCAGATGCATAAAATAGCATGTGTCTATGAACGCTTTAAGCAGCCCTCTATCAGCAAGAACAGCAAGAAAACCATGATGCTGCAAGCAAGCAAGTTAGTAAAGGCAAAAAGCTTAGGAGGGGAAACCATAGTGAAAAAGCAAACAGAAGAAACCAAATCACAACAAACAACTCTACTATTGAGGTGGACATAAATAGCCTGCCAAAGCAGCATGCAAAAGCACCAAATCTTCTTACAGGCCACATATCTTTTATCTGCCAGTTTTCCACTCCAAATCTGCCTAGAGCCTCACACGGAGATTTTTACCATCATCTTTACTACTTCAGCTAAACTCACTGTTCAAAATCCTCAGATCTGAGTGTGCAGGAATTTTAATTGTATGTTTTCAAGGACATTTGATTGTGTATCTGTTAGTGCTGCTGGTCCAAAGCCTGAGTTAATTCTCCAAGTATGCCCAGAAAGTGAAACTACTGAATCTGACAAGAAGTATTTCTGGGACAAGTGCTTTTCTATACAATCTATGATGCTTACACACAAGGTTTAAAAGCATTTTAAAATTAGAAGTAAAGACAAAGCTGTCCAGTCCAGCTGGGACTGTTTCGGCAGCGACCTTTACAGTCATCGAATATGCTTTTTTTCTTCAGAAGCACACTGGGTAATCAGATTTTTCCTGGGCTGCCAGTATTCACATGAGATGTGCAACTGGGTAGCTCTCAACTTCTCTCTCCCTCTTCCTTCAACAGAACAGGTGCCTAGGCAGAATTTAGTTACTGGCTTTTTCCAAAGGCAAACATAGTAACTTCTATCAGTTTACAGAGCTGGGACTATAGGATTCTCCATTTTTGCCTCTGTTAAAAAAAGGTGGTAATTTAGTTGGGTAGTACGCAGTATAGCATAAAATAAACAAGCAACAAAGACAACAGGGTAAAAATGGGTGAGGAAGGAGAGAAATGGAATGAGAGAAGAGACAATTTAAGCAAAACATGAACAATCAGATGCTTGTTTGCTGCTGGTAAACATATCTGACATGAAAAGGGGCAAAATAAACATGAGCACATCTGACTGTTCTCAAAAAGATAAAAAATTCAAGTCATATTAAAGGAAGTTTTGGTCTCCTGACTTCCTTCTGTTTTAACATGTCTTGGTCACCACCCAGTGGAAGTCGGTCTCAACTACAAGACTTTTACAGGTAATTGCTTCAGGAGGCACTAACAGCCTTTTGCATTGAATACCAGACATATAATTGGAGTAAAGTGCTTTAAGTGCTCTCTCCGGTGAGTAACAGCCTAATCCTCAATTTCAGCACCAGAATACATGCACTTTGACTGTTCTAACACAATTTTCAAGGATGGTAATGGTCACAAAAACAACCCTTAAAATGACATCTTGATATTTTGTGTTTATCTTCCATTAGTGACATTTCATCTTACTGCTTCAGTTTACAAGTCCAAGAAAATTTCCAAGAAATTTTAAAGTGCCTGTACTAGAAGCTCAAGCAGCTGTCTGAAAGTCAACCTCTGCTCCTCCTCCTTTATATGCCATCATTGGCAGAGGAGTTACTAAAAGGAAATCTTCCCTGACAACTTGTCAGTAGAACAAAATACCCTGCTTGCCTTTCTACTGTTATGCCACTATTGTAGTACTGACAGTAAGGAAAAGTTATTTTATAAACATTTGCATTTAGACAAATGAGAGAAATAAACCCCATTTTTTCATCAGCCAGAAGATATAGGTGGGCACTTGTATGTCTCTAAGTTGCTAGTGCAGGAAAATAATATTAATAATAATCATCATCTATAATTAAATACTTTGCTGTATATCCCTAATTCCACATTTCTTCCAGGAAAACGTATTTCCTCAAAAGGTCAGTTTAAAATAGGAATATGAACTAAGACCAACATCACTATCCGGTCACATTCTAAAAAAGCATGCAAGTTCTGAACAGCAAAGATTTTAAAATTATGCAAAGCCAAAGCCTAATACTGCAGAAAATAATATACCAAATATGTTAATATACATATATATACACATATTTATATATGTATAGAGTATATATTATATAATATATATCCATATATTAACATCCCTCATAATACTGCAAGGTAATTGTATCACACACACCAAAAAACAAGGCAGAAGAAATTAGTTTAGTTAATTAAACTATGAAGTGCAGTGTATGAAATAGCTACTTGTATATTCTTCAAGCACAAGTGAAAAATCCAAAATTCCTCTGAAACAAAACACAATCAAGAGAGAGACACCATCAGAAACAGGAAAAGTCAAGTTGACTTACATACTCCTATCGTCAAAAGGTCCATTAACAGCAGAAAACAGACAATACTTAAAAGATTAACAACCTAGTATGTATTTCTGCACTGTCACTGATGAGTATTTAAAACAGCTATTTGAATAGAACATATTGATAACAACTAAATAAAAGATATACTTCAAGATACACAGTAGACAAACATACAAACATCTAAAAATTTATGCCAAATGCAAGATTCAAACTTAGCCAGTTTTCCCTGCATACAGAAAAGTCTCAGAGACCTAGAACTGAGTCAGAGTTTAAAGCTGCTGTTTAAGGCTTCAATAATTTAAACGTTCAATAATTTAAAACAAAATAAAATCCAACCCAGGACCCCTCTCTGTCCTCCCTTTTCAGGACAGTGAATATCAAAATGCAGGTGAGAAATTGTGTCAAGAACAGACCTGAGAGCCTTCAGTCCTGAAGGTGGGCCTGACAATCTTGTTTATGAAGCCCTAGTTTAACAAGCTATTTTCAGCCATGTATTTGAAACCAGAGTATGAAACTTCCACTGGTAAGCACTTATGTTTATTAAAGTCAAGCACTGTTTAAAAAAAATTAATTAAAAAATACTGTTTATTAAGCATTGCATTCTTTGTGTAGTCCTGTAGGAATAACTCGTGGGAAAGCTGGAAATTCTATCCATATCTTTGTGAACATTTAAAGAATTTTACTGCTGATTTAAGTAACAGCCAAGGAAATAAACTGTGCCAAGAAATTTTGCAAATGAACAGTTTTTAGCAAGAAAATTCCTTCACTGTGCTCTTCATATCATTCTTGAATTAAGGAAGAGATTGTCAGCTCCACATCAGCTTTGGTTCCTTGAGAAGATGGAAACAGAAGTCATACAAATTTAAATACAGATGCTGTTGAAGAACCTGTTCAAGCAGCACAGACACCCTTCGTAATGTTCCAGGCAATCCAGAAAATACCAATTGTCTTTTCTACTAAATTTGCTTGAGGATATGTCAGAGGAGAAGTCTGTTAAAAAACATTCTCCTGGACAGGTGTCACAGCCTGCCTCTCTGAGGGCTTGATAACCAAGACACTTGCCCACAAGAAGCATGCTTATCCAGCTCAGTGTCTCCAGAGAGTCACTGGAACATGCGTGACTACCATGAGCATTAAGAACAGCACTTAGGTTGCAAGCCATCCTCTGAAGGTTGTAGTTGCTAAGTATAGGCTAGCCTACAGCAGCCAGCAGTTAATAGTTACCATAAAGAGGAATAAAAATCCATGGTGTGCTTTTATGCAAAATGGCCCTAGTATTGGCAGAAGTATTTCACTGACATCCAAAATTTGCATGATCCCCTTAATGTCCATGTTCTGGCTGAGCATTTTAAGGATTTTATCAGTGAGAGAACACTCAATGAATTCCCTTCCTTCATCTCTGCTCTGGAGGGAACAAGGAGCTCCTTAATTCAGTGGAAGAAGACATGCAGGAAGCAAGCCAGAGAAAGCTACATCAGACATAGGCAGACATCCCCTTTAGAGTAATGCAGAAAGTTATTATCTCTTTTAATATCCTACTGCAGCTTACCCTACTAGGGCAGGAAAATCTATACAGCCTAACAAGGATGCCAGATGGAAAATTCCACTGAGCTTAATTAGCTTACTGCTATTCCTGGATGACTGATACTGATGTAACTGTAAGATGGAGATATTTTTTTTTTCTTTTCCCTACTATGTATTTTTAGTTTAGTTCTTAAAGGTGTAATTGTTGATCACTGAAAAAAAAAAGTACAAGACAGGAAGCAGCACTTTGATTTCAGCTGCATAGAGTAAAAAACACTATTTTGTCAAGCTACAGTAAACGAAGACTTTCGGCTTATTATAAGCACTGATTTTGTGAATTTTACGTTACATCAGAAGACAAACAGTAAAAGGAGACTGCAGGTAGTAAACACAGTGTCAGACAGATACACGTATTGTGTTTGCACAGCAAGGGTTTGTAGCGGGGAGGCTATAGGGGTGGCTTCTGTCAGAAGCTGCTAGAAGCTTTCCCCATGTCTGACAGACCCAATGCTAGCCAGCTCCAAGATGGACCCACCACTGACTGAGGCTCAGTGTCAGTGGTAGCACCTCTGTGACAACACATTTAAGAAGCAAGGGGAAAAATCCTGCAGAGAGCCATCAGAATACTGAACACATAAGAGAAAACAACTCTGCATATACAAACATCAGAAGGAGGGGAAGAAGGTGCTCCAAGTACCAAAACAGAGATTCCCCTGAAGCCCGTGGAGGTTAACAGTGGAGCAGATATCCACCCTGCAAGCACGTGGACGACCCAATGTCAGAGCAGGTAGATAACCAAAAGAAGTTGCAACCCGAAGGGAAGCCCATGCTGCAGCAGGATCCTGGCAGAACCTGTGGAGAGAGTTATCAACACTGGCGCCAAGTTTACTGGCATGATTGTGACCTTGAGGGACCAACGTGGGAGCAGTTTGTTCTGGAAGGACTGTACCCCACGAAAGAGGAGGATTCAAGTTGGAGAAGTTAGTGGAGAACTGTCTCCCATGGGAGTGACCCTACATTGGAGCACAGGAAGAGTGTGAGCAGTCCGCTCCCTGAGGAGGAGGCAGCAGCACAAACATGTAATGAACACCCACTCCCTGTCCCCATGAGCCACTGAGGGGGAGGAAGTAGAGAAAATTGGGTGGGGAAAAGGTGTTTTTAAGGCATGAGTTTATTTCTTATTATTGTACTCTGATTTGATTGGTAACAAATTAAACTAATTTCCCCAAGATGAGTCTCTTTTGCCCATGATTGTAATTACTGAGTGATCTCTCCCTATCCTTGTCTCGACCCATGAGCTTTTCATTGTATTTTCTCTCTCTGTCCAGCTGAGGAGGAGTGGCAAACCAGCTTTGGTGGGCACCTGGCATCTATCCAGTGTGCAAGATGCAAGTAAAGCTGAACGTCTAGAGAATGCCAAGAACCTGTAGAAAAACATTACTGTCTGAAGATGGTGAACAGTAAAACCAAACTGAATACCTGAGTGGAAAAAGGAAAAAAAATAAAATTAAAAAAATTAAAGGCCTCTGAAATTCATAAGAACAACAACAAATGAGGCATCCTCACTCAGATACGGAAAAAAGCAGACAAACCAGATAGATTCTCAAGGATTAGGATAAAAGCAATTTGTATTTATTTTGTGAAAGGTTAAGTATTTACCCCTGGCAAAAGTATACCACACAGAGAGGCCTTCCCAGGCTACTTTCAAATTAAAAACAAAAACAGCTCACTTCCTCACCTAGCACCAAAACATACCTCACTTTGGCTTTGCTTTCTGTATGTCCCTTGTCATTGTTCTCTGTAAGACAGCTTGTTGTGTCTATCAGTTTCTGTTACTGAATTTCAAGGTGGATGGCTTTTACATAACCTAGAGCCTCCTTTAATTGTCTGTGAAAATCTAGAGTATTCTCAAAATTTCACTTGAAGGAATTTTACACTTTCCTAAAAGACAAGCCTTAAAACATAAATAAGTTAGGAACAGACTTTCTGCCTTTCTTTTTTTTCTCCCCATCAAGAAAATTTCCAGTAAATTCTTTTTCCACAGAAGTTCTCAACACAAGTTACAGGCGTGGGATTTTCTAGAAAATACATTAACTCCATCATTTGGCAAACTACAAAAATCCTTCCCCAACTGTTCAGCTACCACAATTTTAAGTAGAGACTTGAAACTCCTCACTGCTGAAATTTACTTTACCATATCCATGAAAAATTTACCCATCTACAAATAAAGTTTTCTGGTGCAATCCCCTCCCCATTCAAACATAATCACAGAGTTTAAGAGAAAGCACTCCTATGATCTATCTTCCTTCAACATGATGGAGTGGAATTGATGCTAAAAGACAAAGTTGCTCATTGACTTATTTGCTCACATCTAGTCACCATGACCAAGCGTCAGCGGTGACAAGATGACTGACATCTTTCAGCACATAGCTGAAAAGCAGTGCTGAAAAGAGAGGCTTGCTCTGAAGAAATAGACTAAAAAATGATGGAGAGAAGGCAGGATGGGAAAGCTGTGACTAGAAACAGGAAGCAGCAGTGCATGCAGTAACATGGAGAACAACTGTAGTCTCGTAGAACAGTCTGCGGATGAGGACCAACAGGACTGATGAAGATTAAGATGAAGATTAAGATGAAGAGACAAGAGCAACAAATAAGACTTACACCTGAAGAGAGTGCTGAACAGATATTACAGAAAGAGGACAAAACACAGAAACAGAGAGCATGAGAAATAGGAAACTGACAAGAAGGCACGATGATGGGAAATGAATGTATAAAAAGCATTTGTGTTCAAGAGAAACAGATCTGCTGAAGAACCAGATGAAACAGGCATCTATTTACAATGACTAGATTTGAAAGAGTCCCAATACTGCATGCAATATATAAGAGCAATGGAAAAATGAAGTTCATTAATGAAACAGCTTCAGGAAAAGATTACCACAACAATACCACACAGGCAACCTTTACGCTGACAGTTCTTAATTTCTGCAAACTAACCACAGCAACTCAATACAGTTATTTGCAGGTAATTTCTGCTGTATTTTACAATTAGCAAGGATAAAGAAAAAGGACTTTGAACAACCTCGAGAAAAATTCTAAATAAAAATTGTGGAGGGAGGGACAGAAAAGGTAATAGGATCTCCATAGAGGAAGAAGAGATCCCATACACATTTCGTAAGTAGTGACCCTCAAAACAACCACTGCCACTTTGCAACCACAAAGCACAAATACAAAGGCTGAGAAGAAACAAAGTCATTAATTCAGCTGAACACCTGATAGACCTATTGCAGGTCTACCACCTGCAAACAATTAAAAATCTGGGTTTGACTAACAGAAGAAACTATCTGACCTGAAGTTTGTTTCATAGCTAGTTAAGCTACAAACCAGTCTGGATTCTCAGGCAGCATCATTGCTTCAGATGATTTTAAAATTTGATATTTAATCTATCTCAAAGATTTTATAAAGCCAAGTTAATAAAATCATCAATACATAGGATGTTTTAAAATGCTTTGCCATTAGCATACAACCAGTAAACAAAACACCAGAAACAGAGCAAACTCATGAAAAGAAGGGTGTTGATTTTAACCTGTAAAGTATCTTTGAGTGAAAAACAAGCAAACATGTCAAAACCTATGCAATTATGAAGAAATAAATGTTTGTGCATCTTTTAACAGCATGAATTACACTTTAGAAATGGACAATGTGTGAATACTACAAATATCTAAATCTGCAAATGTGCAAGTTTCTTACCAGCTGCTGGTAAATCCAGCTTTGCTCGTTTCAATTCTGATATAGAATTTTGGAGCTGGTCTATTACAAAGTCATCTTCATAGAAGAAATCCTTGGCTAAAGACTCCTGCAGAAATTTCACAAGTTCTTCCATTTGTAATTTCATCAGATGCTCTGTATAAAGCAGAAAGCATCAAACATTAGAACATCTTGATTATGAACACTGGAAAGTCTACTTGAGGCATCAGATGTTTTTCTTTTCAAAGAGAATGAAAAACACTTATTAATTAAGCAGATAATAAAATTCTACACCAGAAATCTCTAAAATGCATTAAAAATTCAGCTTGGAAATACTTTCTACTTATTATTCCTTACTTAGAAGGGGCATCCTCAGAAAACTACATGCAGCTCACTCTTCTTCAGCTTTTTTATGTCCAACAGCTTCAGGTCTTTCTGCATCCTCAACTTAAAAAACACTGCTGTGCATCTGTACAACATACATTAGCTCTCAAGTGATTCACCACTGCATTAACTCCCAAGGAAATTACGATGGCAGTTCACACTTCAGAACTACTATTCCAAGCTCTCTGAAAACTCAGGTACCTTTTGCTACCTCAATCAAACTCAGGTCATATTTTGAAAGCCATTTTACACTTAGCAGATTATTTGCCTTTCCTTTTTATTTTACACAGCAGTGAAGTCACGCTTCCCACATGAACCTGCTCAACATGCAAAGCTGTAACTGGAGATCTGTGTAGATTCTTTAGGCACGTGTATGCCACTGGAAGTTCCTGAATGTACAATTTTACTACTGAAACCATAAAAATCAAATAAATAATGGATTTTCACATGAAAATGTTCTTGGCATGTACTCCATGCTTGCACTTTGGACAGCTATACCATCAATATTTTTAAGAGTAGACAAGAGACTGGAAAACCAGTATCTGCCTTATGCTGTCTTCTTTGCCAGTCCTCTAATCTTTCTCTTCCCATAAGGTGTTGTGATCATGGAGGAAGTTGCTATGTACTTGCTAAGCAAGCAAACCTGCACTCCAACTTTTCCCTTGGGTCTTCCCATTAAAAGAACAGTGAATAAAAAGAACAAACAAAACTCAAAAGTCTATTTGCAAATAAAGAAGAGAAACAAAATTGTTAAGCTTAGCAATTTGTCTCTCAATATTTAGCTTTCTTACATACAACTACTAAAAAGGAAACCTTTTTCATTTTTCAAAGCAGCTTATGGACAAACTAATGAAAGCACCCCAGCGAGACAGTCAGGTAGTATGACCACAGTTCAAGAAGGGTAAACTAGAAGGCAAATTAAAACAGCAGCCCTCTTGAGTTTACAGAATCAGTCGACTTCACCGAGCAAGCCTAAGTCCCAGAGTAAGACTGTATCAAACTTGAGCTACAAGGTATCATCCTGACAAATGCTCAAGTACGTTTAGAAGCTACCAACCATCCTCCAAAGCTCCTTTGGAACTTAAGGTGCTAAATCACATTGATGAACCAGGCATAATTGCACTGGACAATTCTTTTCTACAAAGTATCCCTTTTTACTTCACTCAAAGGCAAGGGATGGAAAAGAAAGCAGTCTATGGAAATTCCAGATTTTAATTACGTTTGTGGACACACAACAGTATAGAAGTGATTACTCATTGCAGAGTTGTTTGCTGATATTTTCAGGTATTTAGTAGCACACTCTGGATTCTTTCTGCACTTCTGATTATTTAAATCCTGTGGGGTTAACAAGCTATTTCCAAACTATGGAACCACAAAATGTTTTCCCCATTGTTTAATCAGCAACACAGCTCACCTCATCTCAGAGTTTAAATAACTTCCTTACTGTAGTAAGTATTTTTCTTTGGCAATCCCACTGCACTTGGTCTGGCTGAAGCTGAGTTAACTTCCCCCACAGCAGCCCTCATAGTGCTCTCTGCTTTGTATTTGTCACTGGAAAGGTGTTGATAACACACCAGTGCTGCTGAGGAGAGCCTGCACTGCATCAAAGCTGTTTCTGCAACATCCCCATTACCAGTAGGCTGGGGGTGGGCAAGACCTTGTGAGGGTACATAGCTAGGACAGCTGACCTAAACTGACCTAAGGGATATTCCATAGCCTAAGACATCTGCTTGGCAATAAAAGCTAAGATAAAGGAGGAGGGGGAGGAGAGGGGATATATTCATTATTAGGACATTTGTCTTCTGGAACAACAGAAGCAGAGAATAAATCTTTTGTTTTCTTTTGCTTCTGCATATGGCCTTTGCTTTCACTTTATTAAACTGACTCTATCTTGACCCACAAGTTTTTCTATCTTATTTTCTGCCCTGCTGAGGAGAGGAGTGATAGAGCAGCTTGGTGTCCAGCCAGGGTCACCTCATCACACACATACATTAACAAAACAAAGATTTGCTTTTGGGGGTATAAAAATACTTGCCAGAGATAGCATAAGGCAAATGAGAAACTAAGATTTTCACAAAAGGTCAAGCTACATAAAATAAGAACAAAATCAGCCAACTCTCTGCTGAGCATTCAAATATTTGAGAGATTTCTTACTTCTGTGTAGCTTCAGAATTGTGTAAGACATAGCAGTGAGAATCCGCTCTCCTTCAAGTATGTATATATCCCATATCCTGAGACTTAATGTAAAGGGAGTCTGCAATGACAGAATCAGCAACACCATGAAAACAGTTTGTCCCAAGTCACAACTGAAAACAGAAATAGAAAATGAAAAACATACTCACACGATCAAGGAAACACTGGAAAAACCACTTAGTTGTGTAAAAGCTTGTGGACATATCCTGGGAGTCCTGCAAAAAATGTCAAAGTTCAAAAAATACTCACAAAAATTAAGTAATGCCTTGAACTGTCCAGGAAAAGCATTTCCACCTTGAGGCCTATGTCCCAAATATTCACCATAAAGAATTAACTCAACTACATGAAACACTGTCATTGAATTTTAACTTTAGTATAACATCATATTCCATGCTTGCCACGTCCAGCTTCTCCCAAATTTTCAAGTATACAAACACTGAATAGGCAATGGATCATATCCCTCTGGTGTATCTGCAGACTTTACCTTCATCTTTCAGCCAGTTAAAATAGGCTCATCTCAGGAAGTAGTGAAGAAAAATGATTCTTAGAATAACTGAAATAATCTTTGTGAAATTTGAGAGTCTTTTTAAAAAGCAGAGAACAAAACCCGCCTTAAGATTTTTCTAACCTGTAAGAAAAACCATCAGCCAGACAGAACAAGACCATGCCTTTCACTGATAAAGCACTGATTGGTGTTAAATTCAATGCTACTAAACAAATTCATACAAAACCAGAACTAAGTTCTGATTTAAAAATTAAAGTAAGTAGAACAAATCATAGAATGCTTTAGGTTGAAAGAGACCTTTAAAGGTCATCTAGTTCAACTTCCCCACTGCAGTGAGCAGAGGCATCTTTAAGTATGCTCAGAGCCCAAATCAACTTGACTGTAAATGCTTCCAGTCCTCGAATGTCTCAAAACACATGGAGAGTAAATGCCTTCTGGATCCCTCTAAACAAGTATCCAAGAACTCCCTCAGAAGGGAACTATCAAAGCATTTTATTTAAATCAGCCTTTTCAGCTACTAAAGCAACTTTCTATGCTTTTCATGATTCTTTTTGGATTTTTACGAAGTATAAGGGTCTTTTACCATTTTCTGTTAAAACTACTTGATCGTCTCGGATTATTCTAGATTTTGTTCCTGAAATGTGACAATCTCAAAAATTAGAATGAGTCTATGTGGCTAAACAAGAATCATCATCTTGCATGTACTATAACAATTAAATCCACAGCTTTCATTTCAAGAGTTACAGAAGTGGTTTTGATTTGGGGTTGTTCAGCCTGGACAAGACCTAACAGCAGCCTTCCAGTACCTGAAGGGAGCCTAAAGAATGCTGGAGAGGGACTGTATACAAAGGCTTGCAGTGATAGGACAAGGGTCACTGGTTTGAAATTAGAGAAGAAAAGATTCAGATTGGATGTTAGGAACAAGTTCTTTACCAAGAATGTAGTGGAACACTGGAACCGGTTGCCCAGGGATGCAGTTGAGGCCCCATCCCTGGGGATATTCAAGGTCGGGCTGGACAAGGCTCTGAACAACCTGATCTAGCAGAGGATGTCCCTGCTTACTGCACAGGGGTTGAACTAGATGACCTTTGGAGGTCCCTTCCAACCCAAACCATTCTATGATTCTACCATTGACTTTAACTTTTTTAAATATGCCAAAATTGTTTGCATGACTGATTTTGGCCTAATCTTTTAACAGAAGAGTGGGTTTCCTGCCACCCCCCACCCCCCCCCCCAACTAGGCCTGCCTAATTCCATGCTATAAGCAGATCTTATAGCATGTTGTTAAAGAAAGACATTAAATTCTATTTTATTATACAGCAGGCACATATTAGGTGCAATTCATCACTGCCAAGGTGCTAGTCTGCTCCCAAATTGTCTTTTTTCTTTTCCTACAGAGATAAGCATACTAAACAGAAAATAACACAGCCCCAGGAAGGTAATGTTTGTAAGCAGCTATCACTCTTCGAAGATGTTGCTGCAACCAAGCATCTTGTACACTACCTTTTAATACTTAAGAGATAAATTCTGGCAGAACCAATATGACTGAAATTGAAAATTCTTGATGACTACTGAAAGGGCATTTTTCTTGCATTAGACAAATAACTTGTTCCTTAGAATAAATACAGTCAATACGAACAAGAGAAAAAAAAGAGCACAGAGGGACTGTTTCCAAAGGCTTGCAGTGATAGGACAAGGGGCAAACATTTGAAATTAGAGAAGGATAGATTTAGATTAGCTATTAGGCACAAGTTCTTTACCATGAGGGTGGTGGAACAGTGCAACAGATTGTCCAGGGAGGTAGGTGTTGAGGCCCCATCCCTGGAGATATTCAAGATCAAGCTTGACAAGACTCTGAACAACCTGATCCAGCAGAGGATGTCTCTGCTGACTGCAGGGATGTTGGACTAGTTGACCCTTGGAGGTCCCTTTCAATTCAAACCATTCTTTAATTTTATGATTATTTCCCATTTAAGAGCTTTAGAAGAGATATTGCTCAACATTTGCCTTCCTGAAAACACTACTGACTATGGGTAATTTTTTAAAGAACAGTTAACTCCTCTTATAAAGGTTATTTTTTAAACACAAATTAAACCTGGTTGATTGCAAAGTCACCTCTGCCCAAAGGCAACAGACTCTTGATAAAATGTTTTAATGTCAGGTTGCTACACAGCAGCTTGTACAAGGCCAGGCAGGAGGACCACTTGTTTTCATTAACTCAGAGGTCAAAAGTGAGACAGACGGACACTCAATTTAATTATTCTTAGGATCCAATTTTATCACAACTCTGCCAAGGTGCACCGTAGCTTTGTCTATAATGGAAACAGCAGCACTTCTGCCTCTTAGAGCTTTCCATTTTATTCTGAGGTTTGATGTATTCTTAACCTGGTGGCTTAACCTGAACTGAAGCATGGTAGCAAGCTGCCAATTAAGTAATGTGTTTATTGTGATATAAATACTTACCAAATGCTGCTTAAGTTTGGACAAAAATTTTTTCAGTATTTTGTCATGATGTTCTTGAAACCTCAACAGTTTTGGAAAGCCAGGAATAAAAAAACCTAAGAAAAGAAATTGACCATGTCACACACATATGTAATATAAAAATGACATTAAAAGAGTTCTGAGAGCATTATCTTTCTATAAGGGCCTGGATCCAAACAGATATTCATAGCAATATGATGTCGTCTACATACAGACATCCACATACTCCTGGCTAAATGACTACAGCAAAGCATCAGTATGTTCCCCTACTATTACTAGATTTGATTAATGATGGTAGATGACAGCAGATCTACCCACTACAAAGTCGTAAGAACACCAAATTTATAATTATTATTTAAAAAACCAAAACACACCCCACAACTATCACCAACTAAAATTTTTAAAGGCAAAAAAAGATATTAATGAGGATTATACCTAGCAACCTCACGACAGAAGGGCACATAGCATAGGTAGCTACAAGAAATGTCTGCAATAAAGGGAAGACCATTGAAAAAGACAAATATCAATAATATACAATATAATAGACTGTGAGCTCACACAAGTGGAACTAAGAGAATAAAAAAGAAGCCTGGAGGACGTTTAGTGATCACGTGTTGGAAAAGGAAAGCACTAAGATCCACTTTTAAAGGAGTTACCATGAGAGTTAAAAAAAAGTATCTCCAGTTAAACATAATACTAGCCAAAAAACCCTTGAAATGCAAAAACTAGCACAGCTACACAGCAGGAAAAGAAATCATTCAAAGAACATCCTTCAAAAAGCTGAAGCTGTGTTCAGATCACAAAACCAGAGATGATCAAACACTGGCAATACAAAAATGTGAAAAACAACCCTCCTAAAAAAAACCACAACTTAACAAAAAACATTAGAAACGTACTAATGGACCTGTTTTCAAACACCTTGGAAGCAGAAAGCCTAACAGAGAATTTGTGGATACAGCAGTCTGAAGATTTTTAGAGCTGCTCAGAGAAGATAAAATCAAGATTAAAAACAAGTTACATTTTCACACGGAAGATAGCAGGAAGGTTCCCAAGCAAGACCCTTAAACAGCTCTAAAAGAACTCAAAGTCAACTAACTAAAATATTGATTGTGTGAAAGCCTTTGCCTTAAATAACCAGGAGCCTGGAAACTGGCTGATATGATGTCAGCTTTTCTTAAACTGGTTTTGAGACCAGTATCAGCTCAATATTCAGGCCAATATTCCAAGAGGAAATCATAATACAGAAAGGTGAGGTAAAGGTGGATGCAACGCACCACAGAGGAATCAACATGATTTGTTACAAAGAGAGGTCAAGTCTCCAAATCTACTGGGAATTTCCTTGAAGAAATTAGTGGGCATGTAGGTACAGAGAGCCTACATGGATATTGTCTATTTGACTCGCTTAAGTAGTTGCATCCTTTCAGTACACCTTCTAAAGCAGTTAATCCAACAAGTTAAAAGTTAGACTCAAAACAAAGCAAGAAAAAGAGCTGCACAGGAGTTTGTGCTAAGACCTAAGCTATTTGACACATGCCATGTATCCATAGTGAACAATCAATCAAGTCCTAGCCATCCTGAAAGAGTATTAGAAAATCTGGAAAGGCAAGACATCAGAGAAGTTATCTCAGCATACAACAACTCCTTGTGTCAAGAACAGATTAAAATGCTACATCTGATCATAAACAGCTGAGGGGAAACACAACCAAGCTCCCACAGCAAACAGTTTATGAACTTTCACTGTCTTCTCTAAGGCAAAATCTAGAGAGCATCATTGAAAAATCATCATGTGGCAGAGCCAAAACAAAAATGGAGTAACACAACTTAGGCAAACACAACTAATTATTTAAGGAAGAAAAGTGTACTGAAGACTGTTAAAGACAAAAGTTCCTCCACGTATTTGTTCAGCTTCTAATACATTTTTCAGGAGGTGTTGAACTTCAATTGTCTTATTCTCAGACAGTTTGCTGAGCATCTGTTGCTGGTCGTTATCAGGGACATGACACCAGGTTAAATAGGTCTAGTACAGCAATTCTGTATTCTCAGGATTAAAAAAGAGGTTACAAGCCACCCCCAAAAGTTTTTATTTGTTAATGATAAGCAGCATGGAAAATGGACAAAGTACGGACCAACAAAAAATGTCACTTTAATAAAATAAATAAATCAATCACTAAAAATAGTCACACTCTTTAAAAAATACAATTCTCTAGTTTCCTATTCTGTAATTTAATGCATGGTCACCAAGATGCAAGATTTACCGCCTCAGATTCACACAGTTTAGTATTTCATAGATACACATTCTACCACACTTAAATGTCAGGTTGCACATTAGGAAATTTTACTGTCACACTGTTCTGTTTTCTTCCTTAATGTAAATAGTTAATGATCAAATCAAAGCTTATTAGCCATCAATAAGAACATTCAAAGGTGGCTTTTTCCATAGGAAGCTGCTCTTTAAATTTATATATATACCAATGCATTATCTTGACTTTTTAACACTGTAAAAAACCCCAACAGAAGGTTTTCAAAAACCTAAATAATTCTCAAATCATGATCGAAACAATCAACTTAGAGACATCATCACCCCTACAATACAAAACATCACAGAGGTCAAATTCATCCCATGATTTCAAGGGTTGTCATGCTAGAAATTAGTCTGGTTACGTATCTGAGGCACAGGGATTGCACACAAAAGCATTCTATGTTTCCAGATCCCAGGTAGATGAGAAAAAACAGATGAAAATCCTTG
Organism: Dryobates pubescens; assembly: GCF_014839835.1. Classification (NCBI taxonomy): domain Eukaryota; kingdom Metazoa; phylum Chordata; class Aves; order Piciformes; family Picidae; genus Dryobates; species Dryobates pubescens. Next base: position 114,359,373 of record NC_071657.1, on the reverse strand, counting down.
ATTCTGGGGAATAATTTTTAACCACTGACTTCTGTCAATATGATGCTAATTGAATTACTCAGCCGGCCCTGATAATTTCCACAGAGAGATGCTCAATTCAGAGAGCCATCTGATGGTCATTGGCATCAAATGTAATTACAAAAGTTTTCCTTCATGAGTACCAGCAATTTTAAATTAGCTGTAAAAAGCTGGCAAACTGTGCATGAAACTGCTTTCACCAAAGGAGGACACAAAAAAAGTGCAGTTATATTACAACAGCTAAGCTAGTTTTCAAATTTCCCTTCCATACTTTAATGCTGCGCTGTGACATAAACTATTTTTAAACAGATGTTACAGGTGTTGCCAAGACAGTTTCAGTGTGTGTGTATAAACCTGTGGCACAATGGTTCACACACCCTGTGGAGAAACTTATCTGGTCTTGGACTACTCAAAGCCCTGTAACCACTTGACAGATGTATGCTCTGTAACTGTCAGTGGAAAGGAGGGAACGAAAGAGGAAGAGATGGAGATGTGAACAGGGTGTTCAGTAACAGTTACACAGGCAGTGCACAAAGTCCCATAGCTAAAAAAGGTATAGCTACCTGAGTAAGTCCATCAGCAGTTACCAAATGAACCCTCTTGTTCACCACAGCAAGTTAAAATGATAGCTACAAAATTCAGCCTGGGAAATTCATGGTAACTCTTCTCCATTAGCATCACATTTTTGACATGGACAAAACAGTAAGACAAAATCTCGGACAAGTTTTTAAATCCTGTTCAACAGGCTACAGCATATTAAAAGGCAACCAGGCCTGTGCAATGCTCTCAAAACCAGATCCACTGACTTGGTATATAATGAGTTCATTTAGGCTTCATCCTCAAAACACTTTAAATTTACTATGACCTTTGAGGAGCACAGAATTCTATGTGGTTGTATTTGCACAGTTGCAGAGCTCTTGATCATTATTAACTCCGTATTTTCCATAAGATTCTTTTAGTTGGTGTTATTGTGTAAAGCATTTGATAAATTCCAAATTTCAAGACACTGATCCTCAAAAAAAATAACCAACTAGCACTTCATCTTGGGGGTGAAGAACATCCAGGAACACTGAAAAGCCAGGGATGGAAGTTATCACTGTATGAAAAACTCTTAAGCAGGGAAGAGGAACTAAACCATGTTGGAAATTTGCTAAAAGTTTTAGACAGGTTTTACTTCTTAAGGCTTCCAAGACCTACAGCTTTTCTGAATCACCCCATCAGCATCTACAAAAGATGCCGGAATCCCTAGAGTCACTCTACCAATAGACATGGGAGCATGCATAGATCATGCTTCATTTGGCATGCAATGAGAGAACTACCAATAACACAAATGTAATGAGACGGTGATAATAGGAAATGTAGTGCAAGGCAGAAAGAAAACCAAGAAACCTAACGTTAATGCTAGATACAAGTCCATTTTTCCCTATAAACTCCGGTCCTGCCAGATAACAACACAGCCACAACGTTATCTAACATTCTGTGTCAGATTTACATTACTATTTTCTTGCCATATGGATGTCTACAGAACCAGCTTCCTTGAGATTAAGAAAGAAAACCATTAAGAGGAAAGGAAACCACCTGATTTTTATTAAGAATTTTTTGAAAGATATCACATATAAAAACACTTACTATTATAGGTGAGAGCTCCAGTAACATCCAACAGCCCCCCAAAATAAAGCTCCCATTGCATCTTAGTTTGCCTTTACAGACAGAACAGTGTAGTTTCAAATTCAAATTATTCACACTTATTTGCAGTTTGAAACCCAATATATACTAAGCAACATGAAACTTCATACCATGCATAGCATGCTTTGGACCAGAAAGAAGCTTCACCAAGGCCCAGAAGGCATCTTCTTCATTCATGTACATAAGGAGCAATGCTGTGATATGGCTCATTCCCTGACAGTATCCAACTTCCTGAAAAATCAGACAGTGAAAGTATTATAATGCTGAAAACAAAAGCCTTAAAACCATGAGCTCTTTTTTTCTTGACCTAGTGGAGGATAGAGGATGCCAGTCCTGATGGTTTAAGTTGCCTAATTATGACATCACCAAACACATTAACATTTAAACATTGTCCCCTGTATTCAGCACTGTTGAGGCCGCACCTCCAATACTGTGTCCAGTTTTGGGGCCCTGACTACAAGAAAGACATCAAAGTGCTGGAGCATGTCCAGAGAAAAGTAACAAAGCTGGAGAAGGGTCTGAAAAACAGATCTTATGAGGAGTGTCTGAGGGAACTTGGACTACTTAGTCTGGAGAAAAGGAAGCTGAAGGAAGACCTCATCACTTTCTACAACGCTTTGAAAAGACCTTGCAGTGAGGTGGGTGTTGGTCTCTTCTGCCTAGTATCAAGTGATAGAACGAGAGGGTCTCAAATTGTGCCAGGGGAGGTTTAGACTGGATATTAGGAAAATTTTCTTTACTGAAAATTAGGAAAAATTTCTTTACTGAATGAAAGAGTGGTCAGGCTTTGGAGTAGGATGCCCAGGGAGGTGATGGAATCACTGTCCCTGGAGGTATTAAAGAAAATGTGTGGACATGGCACTTCAGGACACGGTTTAGTGGCCATACTGATGTTAGGTCAATTTGATAATCTTAGAGGTCTTTTCTAACCAAAATGATTCTATGATTTAAAATACTGATATATACAAGGGATGATACATAACCCTGCAATTGAAAAGTAAACTGAAATTCTTCATTATTCATTAGAAATCTACTGGTGCACAAAATCGTTGTTAGTACTAATGATTTCAATTAACTCATTTCTTTTTCTCAGAATGGATGTGTTTTTCATTTCGCTGCAATTCATGTTTCTTTTGGAGAGGTGGGTCTTGCTTCATTTCATTTCATTTGACAGTCAGGACACAATCTGACAAACATAGGATTCAAGACTGACCCGTTAACTGCTAGCACAAGTAATAAACCCCCAAACCAAAATGTTCAGTTGTTTCAAAACTGAACTTGAGTATATCCTCTGCTATTAATTTTCACGTTTATGGCAGAGACCAGCTGTCATTACCATTTAACTGCTCAGATAACTTCACTGGTAAGTATTTGTAAGGACAATGACTTATTTGTTGACTATGTTTTTTTCAGGTTTACAAGAACTTTATTCCAGAGATAAAACCAAAGCATAGGAACTGCTACATATTAAGGGGAAGAATGCAACAGCAGAAGTGCAAAATAAAAACCTCACTGCAGTGTTCCCATCATTATACTTCAACAGTTGATTTTAAACAGTATTTTTCATATGACTCAAAAATACTGGTCCAGTGGCATATACCAGGGTCTTTGCAGTATTTTATCTCTCAATGTGTTACAGCTGCTTACAAGAACAGCTTAAGACAAACAACAAATGAAAGACAATAAATTCCAGCCACAAATTCTTTTTTAGGACAGCAATTCTGAGGAGACGGAAAATGAAAGAGGACACAAAAGATACATTTCCTTCGAGTGGTACTTAAATTGGAATTAACAGCTTAATTTCACTTTCTCATTATTTCTACATTGAATTCTAGGGTACTACTGATGGATATAAAATGAAAGATGTTAAAAAATGCACCAAATGAACACAATGAAGGAGGAAATAGTGCATTAAAACCACAGTTAAAAGACATGAGGGCATTTGTTTCTTCTATTTTTACCTTGTAGCCAAAAGACATCACAAAACACCCAAGTTGCTAACCCTCATGGTAGTCTAGAAATCCCACTCTAAGCAATCCTCAGCCAGGACTGCAGCCAAGACTGAGGGTTAACTACAGAAGCTGCAACCTTTAAAACAATTTCCTGTTTGTTAGAACTCTCCAGGTTATGAAATATTTCCATTTACTCCAACATGCATCATTCTGCAGTGGTTTTTCCTTCCCATCACTCAAAAGAATGTGAGAGACAGACTATAACAGGGAGGTGGGGAGGAGGGGAAGGGGGAAATATTAGTATAAAACTCCAGGACAGCACAAATCAAACTCACTTTTCTGATTAGACACAATACTTGGTTTCAGTCAACTTGTAGTTCAGTCTGTCCAATAAGATACTTTTAAGCAAGATGCTTTATTTTAACTTCAGCTCAAAACCAGTGGCCTTCCGCTACCTGAATGGTGCCTACAAGTGACAGGATGAGGGGCAATGGTTTGAAATTAGAAAATAGTAAGTTTAGATTTGATGTTAGGAACAAGTTCTTTACCATGAGGGTGGTTTGCTCAGGAAGGTAATTGAGGCCCCATCCGTGGAGATATTCAAGGTTAGGCTGGATAAGGCTCTGAGCAACCTGATCTAATGGAGGATGTCCCTGCTCACTGCACAGGATTTGGACTAGATGACCCTGGGGAGGTCCCTTCCAACCCAAGTCATTCTATGAAATAATTTGTTTCTGTGCAATTCCAAAGGTCTCTGAAATGTTTCTTCGAACCTTCTTTTAGGGAGAAAGAAGATACAGTATTGCAGGTTATTATCTTATGACAAGCTCAAAGAAACCCTATTTAAGTGTGAAGGGTACACAACTTACCGTATTATATATGGAATACGCAGCTAAAACATGGAATAAAGATTGCTGCCTGGAGAGATAAAAGCAGAAAAGGAAAACACTGTAATATTGTCTTTTGTAAAAACACACAAACATAAAAGCAGCGGCCCTATGTTTTGAAAACCTGTTTCCCCAGTTTAAGAACCAGATAAAGTACTCTTCACAATGATATGCACTTCTGATTTAAAAGTCAGCTTATATTTTGAAATCTTCTGATGTTTTGTATGTTGACATGTTTCAAAAAAAATACTGAAAAAAATACTTTGAGCAGACAACAGAGTCAGATCACCATTTTTACAGTAAGGTAAATTGAAACATAGGATAGGCTACATTTCAATGCTGATTTACTCTGAATTCCAAGCTTTAAACACCCCAGACCTGATTTTTGCACTTGCAGACACCAGCAGCTGTTACTAATTCCAAACAGAGATGCAGAAACGCTGAAATACACAAAGCAACCACAGAGGTGTCTTAATCTTGGCCCTCAATGGCTGCTTTAGTGGTTGCTAGGGTCAAACTGAAGTAAAACAGTATCAATTCTGACTTGGCATCCTGTGCTCAGCCCTCCAGAGTAAACTGATCTCCATGTACTTCAGAGTTAGAGTTACAGAGAGCTTTGTATAAGACCTTTACTTTCTGCAAAAGCGGTCTAACTTACGAAGATTATATTAAGGTAGTGAGATCAAAAAAAGCCACCACCAAACCCCCCAAACCCCATCAAAACAAAACTCTGCTCTTCTCAAACTGAGTTATCGAAGTAATGGTGGAAATCTCTGATCATGAATTTTTAAACTCACACCTACTTTTTGTGCTTTGTTGGGGAGATAATTTGGAAACCTCAATGCCTATTTTCATGTACAACTAAAGCTGCTAAAATTTAACTGATGAGTTTTACCTACTGTCCTTTTTCTTTTGCCTGCCATTCATCAAATGTATAGAAAAAGACATTTGCAGGTTAAAAAAAAGGCATAAGAAAAAGGCTGCATGATTTCTTTGGGAAGAGGATTCATACTCGGAAAATGTTACCAAAACATGTAGATGATGGCATTTTTATTTGTCCTCCTGCAGAACTGAAGCTTAGCCATTCTTCAGTACCCAAAGTGAAGTGTAACCTAAAGTACTAGATACTAAGATGCAGTCTTATTTAACAAGAACAAACTCAAAGGCCCCAAACATACATGGGAACCTTCTATGTCTTCAGCTGACCACATGAAACTGAATGTAAGAGCTCTCTTTCATTCACGGGAAGATACATCAAGTAATGGCAATTTTAGTACTATTTACACTAAATGATACCACTAAAGACCTATAAAAGAATGAACCCTCAAAAACAGACAGTCTACTTAAAAGTCAAATTACTCATTTACACAGGGGACTTTATTTCTTTACTATATGAAATGACTTCTTTTTCATCAAGGCATAACTGAAAATGCAAAATATTTGTACAGTAATTCCAAGACCTATTCCAAGTGTGAAATCGCTTTATGCAGGCAGAAGCTTTCCTGTGGGCTCTGAGGGCATGCTTAACACAGTTACAGGGACTGGAAGTGGCTCTGCTGGTGTTAATCCAAACGGACAAGGTAGGGAGCTTCCGCTAACATCTAAAAACAAACTGAGGTCCAGCAGCCACACAGTCACTTGAGCATGGTGCTGTGTCAGTACTACTGACAGGCGAGGCACAGGAGCTCAAGTGCACACAGCTCTACATAAATGTATCTCAACTAGAGTGGCTGCACAGAAGAGCTCTCAGCTTAGGAATTTTGGCTTTGTACTCCATCCCATGTTGCAGCCATCAGGGAAATTCCCCATACTGAGAATTTGCCCACAAAGTACTTAGAATAACAATATGAGAAAAATGTTTGGTTTATTGTCGCATTAAAGTTCACAGCTCTGAGTACTGCTTTTTGAAAACAGCAGACCAATGTAGAATCTGACTTGGAAAGAAAAGGAGATTTAAAAAATTAATACAGTCACAGAACAAAAAAAAATACTCACTTCATCTCAGCAGGGTGCTGATGCTGCACGCTAGCAACAACACTGATGTTTGTATCACCACTTATTTCACTATGAAGCATTTTTAAAGATGACAGCTGCCAAATATTTGTCATCCAATTAATTAAAAAAAAAAAAAAAACTGAAGAAATCCAAAAGCATTAAGGCCTACATTTGTAAATAACTAAATGCTCACATACAAAATGCTTCTTTATTTGGTTCTGAATTAGATACTAGAAGAGGACTACAAAATCCAAATGAAAGGTTAAAATCTCTGGGAAGGAAAGAGTTATTAAAGATGTAAAGCATAATTTTGGTTTTGCAAATATCCAGTTAAATAAAATTATTAATAAATCTTCATTCTTACTGCCTTGGAATTCCCATGCTTTCATATTTATGATATCTGAGACTATTTTTATTACATATGAAACAAGACAAGAACAGTTAGAAATGGTTTTCTTCAGAATGCTACTGACCACCTCACACTGAGGAAAAACTAGTAGGTTGGAAGTGCCCATAGCCAATCCTGCTTTGAAAGTCTGGAGCCTGCAGTGTGCCTGCAGAAGCTGAAGAGGCTTGAGGCAGATCAGAAGCCAGTTTTAAAAACAAGCAAAACAAAGCCTTTGTATTTACTTACTTCACGCCGTATCTGTCTCGAAACATTATGTGATCTCTGTATGTTCGATTTACATCAAGATCAATTTGCCTAATATCTGGTGAAGACCCTCGTGCTTGACACTTCAATTTCTGGGAAAACAGTAAAGGACAGAAGTTTGAAATTGTGAACCTGCCTGACTCTACATCTGTATAGAAGTATTTGCCATCTCATGATTTAAAACACCTAATATAGAACAGCACTTCACAAGACAATAATTTTAACATCCAAACTCAGAATATACAAATTCTAACATCAGACACATTCACACAGTAGAGATCAATCCCATAGCACACATTTTTGTGACACCCATATTCAAGACTATGTTTCAGCATTTCAAATTTCCAACTGCTATTTCCCAGGCAGGCACATCACTGGAAAAAGACAGAAAGTGAATTTTACTACTCAGGAACATGAACCTGAGATACAAGTGCAGCACACTGGGCTTTTAGCAAATGATTTAGTGTGGTTTTCATACTTTTCCTGCCTTTTTATCTAAGCAGAATTAATAGCTACATAGCTGCCAGTTATTATGGAAGTATAGATAATGGGCATTTCTCTAGTCATCTCCTCTGTCTTTCTGTTCTGATTGCATTCAGTGGTAGAATACCTCTACTTCAACACTTGCTTTAATGTTTTATAATTAAATCCAGTTTTGCAATTGAATACTTGGGAAGCCTGCACAGGTTAGATTTCCACCTTATTTTTCACACTTTCAACACCTTTCTCTTGACATTCATTCATTCTCACTTCTGTCCCTAAAAATTGAGTTTACAAGACATTTCCAACTGGTTTCAACACGTTATTTTCAAACTATTTCATGAGCAGGCATTACCAGAAAATACCACAGACAGTCAAAAGGCAAAACTCTACAGATTCTGTTTGCAAGAAAATAAAAAGGTTTAAAGACAACAATAACCAAAATGTAAGCATTGAATAGGGAAGAGTCACCTCTTCTCAGTCTGTTGAATACAACCAGATGCTTCAGGCATATCATAAATTACCTGTAAATCTCTGAACCAATTCACAGCACAACAACTAGCTCAACGCTATCCACAACCTCAGCCTTTTTTCCAGTATAATTTAAAGTACTAAGAGCCAGAATGATTTGTCTAGCAAACAGAAAACAAGTGAAAATTTATAGTTTTAAGATAGCATAAGGACCCAGAGCATATACTTTGCTGGAATATGGGAAAAGAAGCACCTTGAGTCCTTGCTATCATGGAAGCCTACAGTGTGAGAGAAAAGAAAGGGTACTTAGAGTCTGAGTAATGGAAAGGACAGAAGATTAACAATCAGTAATTGCCCTGCACAGAGAATTGAAAAAAAGCTCTTTGACCTACAGCACAAGCACATATTTTCCTTCTAATTTTAAGGTGTGCAATTTGTAAGTGATGCTTGTAATAAGGAGTGTTAGTATCACCTCAGGAAATGGGAAATGGAGAGCAGTAAAATGAGGTTGTCTCAAACAAACAAGCTAGGACAATGCTGGAAGGAACTCTCTACTTCTGTATGTGAAGTGCACTGAGCACTAGATGGCGTTTATAATTTCTGAAGATTATACTTTACTCCCTTTTCTTTCCCACAACTAAATTATTCCGTAAGAACTCTCTTTTATCTCTTTGGAATCTGCCACCAGTCTTAATTACACAGTTAAACTAAATATAATAGTCAGAAAGAGCAGCCTGTCAGACTAAAGAGCAATAAATAATTCAGGAAGAAGACATTGAAAGTTAGGTGACATCAATGCAAACATCAGCCTTCTTTCATGACCCTACAAGATTCTTTGTCTACTCAAGACACAAAGTCTCAGGTCCCAAAAAGCTCTATTAGAAAATACCAAAATCAAACAAGCAAGGCATTCCCCTGAAACTCTGGACATTATTTCTTTTTAAAAGAGTGGACATTTACATTTCTGTGGGACAAAATTCATACACTCCATGATATCGAATTGCCTTTCTGTTACCTAATTTCTCCCTATAATCCTTTAGGGACACAGAGAGGAAAAGACAGTGTTGAAGGATTCCTTTCCCCTTTTGCCTCACTTCCCAGTCTGCATATGAAGTTTACTCTTCACTCTTAAGTCTAAAGTTTATGTCTGATGGACATCAGCTGTATTCACGCCCACAGAAAAAGTAGACTTTAGTAAGAAAGGTTTGTCTTCTTACCACAACAGGCATTTTTATTTTGGTTTGCTTTGCTTTTAGAAGGGCTTTTGCAAGTATATGAGAATAAGAAAAGAAATAGAAGGAAGACCAAATTAATTATATGAATTACAGAGCCCAAAACCAAAAATAAGATGGGAAAGTGCTTTTCAATACACAGCTTTTTTCCTGGCTAAAACAAGCAGCAGAATTCAATTCCATTTCTAATGCACTTGGCTTTTTTAGATCACTGTATGACAATAAAAGATTAATAAAGCCTGTAATCTTACTATCTGCCTTTTTTTTTTTTTAATTAATATTAATGGCAATTCTATAAACTCACTGTATAAAAGTCTTTCATTTCTTCTTTCATTTTAGGGACATCAAGTAGTAAAGACCAGACTTGCCCTCTGAACTGTAGTGGGATTCCTTTATAAATTCTTCTATGAAACTGTGAAAAGAAAAGAAAAGATAAATGCAGTATAATCTGCAACACTGAACAAAGGGGAACAGTGACACACACCATGCCAATGAAAAAAACCTGCAGTTATACCAATCATCCTAGTAAAGGCTTGACCTGCAGGAGACAAAGCGTTCCAGCATTTTTTGAGGGACTGCAAGTGTCCAGTGATACCATCTGGGACCTCTGTAACAAAATCAGCAGGGGTACCGGGAACAAAATGGACACAAAGGCCAAAATATCACTCTGTGCAGGCGATGCTTACCAGCCAGGAGTTCAGCACCCAAAAAGGCCTATCAACATTGTACCAGTTCTGCTGAGCAGCACTTGGTCTGCAAATATTGTAAATACTACTCCAAATTTTATAATTCGGACCCAAAAAATTAGATTCTTAGCGACACACAGTATTTCAGGACAAGACACAGCTCACTATAGTTACAAACTATAAATGGGAGTGGTGAAAGGCAATCAGCAATTTCACAAAGCTTTAAACATTACAGATACCTTTTTTTAAGAAAGCATAACTGCTTTTTGTAAAGCTGCAACGGTGTGCTGAAATGCATGTGTGTATCACACAAAATAGGTGAGATCAACAAAATCATCAGCGTGTGCCATTTCTGAAACAGACTTCAGAGCATATTTCCAAACTAGCAACCAGTTTCGTAAATGCATATTAAAAAAATGCATAAAAAGATATTCTAGCTACAGTTTACAAGAATACAGAAAAACCTACCAGCACTGCATGCAATTCTAGGCTACGAAACAGAAAATTCAGTTCCCCACTCCTGAAATATTTTTTTCTGATATATAAAGCCTGTATTAGAAACAGGTCAGAAGGGGCTAACTCAGTACCTGTGAGCAACTAGCATAGTTATATCAACTATTTATCAGTCTTGCCTCCAACATGTCATCACTCTTGCACTCTCATTCAGTAGTTTGGTTCTCACAGGGCTTATTTGAACAAAACAAATCAGAAGCACTGATGAAAGTGTTCCTCGGTTATCTTCATGCTGCAGCATTTAGGAATGCTAAGACCTCTAAACGGCAAAAGACAGACTAGTAAGCAAAGCCTCAGGGCAACTGAACCCTAGTAATTCTAAAGACACACTGGAAAATGTTACCATCTTTCACATTTAAGAAAAGGAAACCCAAAGAATATGAACCTTTCTGAAATTCTTTTTTATCATTATTTTAATGATGGCAGAGGGAGACAATTAGGTTTAAATGAGAACAAAACACACACAACTCCTCCCCAAACAATTTCTTTGCATTTAAACTACAATGAAGTTTAGACCTTAAAAATTTCAGTTGATAAAGCTATGACATCCTTAAAGTTACATTTGTAAAATAAGATAGAACATAAAAGAAACATCCTCCTCAAATGATCCTTTTTCTCTTTTTCCACAAATTTCAGGTCTCCAGTTTGGGAGATTAATGAGCCCCTGCCTGCAGTAATTTGCAAGCGTTCTGCTGTTTGGGATGTACCAGATTCACATCTGGATTTCAGAACATGTAACTTTTACACAAGTACAGTTATATCTCTCTTTCCTGCCCTCATTTCAAACAAAAATGTTATATTTGTATAAAAAGCAACAGCAATCCTGCCCACAAAGACAATGTTATGCTTTTTAAAGAAAACTTTGCTGCTTTAATATTGTTAAGAATGCTAAAGCAGCAACACTTTTTTATGACAGTTATGGCCTTACAGTTTCCTCTGCAGGATAAAGAACAATACACAATGCTACAGAGCACCCTTCTCTACAGCTGCATACCCAGATGTCGGCTCACACAGAGCATTTCAGTGTGTGTCAGCCCAGACACAAGGATAACTCCTTGCAAGACAGAAGAATTCCATCTTTCAAAAGCCAAACAACACCTACTGCATTGGAGACACTCTGAAAAGGGATTAGCCTTTCCACTGGAAAGCAGAATGAGCCAAATCAGCAAAATCTGTTCTGGGAACTTGGAAATAAAAATAAAAGATTTTTTTAAATGCAGTGTTCTGTGTCGCTGCTGCTCAAGGCTTCATCTACCCTAGCCTTGAACATCCCCAGGGAGGAGGCATCCACAACTTCCCTGGGCAGCCTGTTCCAGAGACATAAGTTCTAGTCTAAATCTACCAGCTTTAAACCATTCCCCCTTGTCCTATCATTAGACACCCTTATGAAAAGTCTCTCTCCAACCCTCCTGTAGAATCCCTTCAGGTATTGGAAGGCTGCAATGGACCACCTTGATAGGAAACCTTTTTGCCAGTTCACGACCGTTTTGTAACTTGCTTTCAAACATTTCTAACAACCATAAGTTTATTAATGTAAAGAATAGATTGAAGAATAAATTCTCAAGACTATTGCTGCAAATTAATATTCTGGGAGGAGGTAAGGTGGACATCAAAGGCCAGAAGTAAACCTTTGCAACAATAGTTTACTAGTAGAATACAATTAAAGCACATTCAAATCACACAACATGTGGGGTGGTTTCGTTGGGTTGTGGTAGGTTGAGAGAGGGCCTAGCTCTCCCTCCCCCACAGAGTAAGAAACCACAGCTAAACTCAGTCGGAGAAGCAGACTTTTTGTTGTTGTTTTGGTTGGATGGTTGGGTTGTTGGTTTTGTTTTGTTTGTGTTGGTTGGGTTTTGTTTGGTTCATTTGTTTCAGTTGTTTGTTGTGGTGGGTTTTTTTTTCCCCCCAGGAGATAAAATAGAAGTAGAAAAACAATCAGTTCCAGAGGACTCTATGGCATTTACAACTTTTCCATCTTCTGCAATTCCCAGATGGAAACAGTCATACACCAAAGGAACTCTTGAAGTAAAAACTGAAACAAAGATTTGTGGAAGAGCTTTTAAAAGAAAAGTTTGAAAAATGAGTCTGAAAATATAACTATGCAGTTAATCCAAAAAAAAACAAAAAAAAAACAAAAAAAAACCCAAACAAAAAAACACACCACCAAAACCAAACACAAAAAACCACAGAAGGAAAGCAAACATTTTCAGTAGCTAAGATCAGAATTATTGCTCTACCTGACAGAATAAACCCAAATAACATTCAGAGCTTCTTACAAACATTTTATGTCTATATCCAGCTTTCTCAGCTGTTCCAACTATTCTTTTATTTAGGTGGAGAAAAAGTTCCCAAGCATCCCAGTCATTACAAGGTCCTGCTTAAAGACACAGCAGAACGTGGGACTAAAGACTTGGTCTGTCCCATACAGGAGACAGTTAACTCAAGCACAGACCCATTCATGGCACAGGCTCCATCACACAGATGGTAACGTGGAAACTTGGGTAAATAACTTCATATACAATGGCAAATTAAGAGGCAGGGCTGATATGCCAGAGTCATGATACCACCCAGACAAGCTGGAGAAATGGGCTGACATGAACCTCATGATGTTCAACAAGGAGAGGTGCAAACTCCTGGACCTTGTGAGGAACAACTCCATCTACCAGTTGGTACGGGCTGAGGGCCACTCAGCTGGAAAGCTGCTTAGCAGAAAAGGAGCTAAGGTTCCTAAGGTGGACAACTAGTTGAACAAGAGCCAGCAGAGAGCCCTTGAAACAAAGATGTCTAATGGTATCCTGGGCTGCATTAGACAAAACTACTGCCAGCAGGTTGAGGGAAGTGATCCTTCCCTTCTGCTCCTGAGTAGTAAGACCACATCCAGAGTACTGTGTCCACCTCTGGTCTCCTCAGTACAAGACAGACATGGACACACTGGACATAGTCCAGAGAATTATGAAAAGGAAAGAAATAGATGCTACTTTCAAGAGGGTGAGGCCAGTCACTTTTCAGTGATGCCCAGTGATAGGGTAAGAGGTAATGGGCATAAACCAAAACACAGGGAATTTCCACCTCAGCCGTGACAGAGCACTGGAACAGGCTGCCCAGAGAGGTTGGGGAGTCTCCTCTGAAGATTTTTCAAAACCCACCTGGATGCAATTCTGTGCAAACTGCTCCAGGTGGACCTGCTGTAAAAGAAGGACTGGACTAGATGATTCCCAGAGGTCCTTTCCAACACCTACCATTCTGTGATTTCTGCTGTGAGTAAAGTGTGAAAGAGCCTGAACTGTTCAACCTGCAGAAAAGGAGACTTAGGGCAATCTCACTGATGTATATAAATACCTGAAGAGAGGATGTTAATAGCATAGAGACAGGATTTTTTCAGTGGTGTCCAGTGACAGGACCAAAGGCAATGGGTACAAACTGAACACTGGAAGTTCCCTCTAACTTCAGGAAACACTTCTGTGTTGTGTGGGTAACCACCCAGAGAGTCTGTGGAGTCTCAATGCTGCAGATGTTCAAAAGCTGTTTGAACATGGTCCAGACCATCTGGCTTGTAGGTGGCCATGCCGGAACAGGGCAGGTGGACTAGATGACCTCCAGTGGTGCCTTCCAACCTCAACTACCCTGTGATTCTATGTGATTCTGCAGTTCTGTGAAAATTCCACAGCAGGATTGCATCGGGGCGGGGGGGGAACCAGGCAGGGGAGGAGGGCAGGGACAACACACAAGAAGGGCAGGAGAATCTACACACACTTCAGAGCAAAACTGATTGGGGGTATTTACTCTATCATCAAACAGTTAAAGACAATATAAATGAGAAAACTGATTATTAGTTAACTGAGACTCTTTCCCATAAGCACCATACTACTGCCCTCTGCTGTTTTTATTTCCTTATATAATGTAAGGTTGAAAACACAGTGACAAAATGCTGGGATGGGGTCTAGCTGCTTGCAGAACCCTGATGTCTTCTGTTCTTTCTGAATCAGGAAGTAAAATTCAAGAAGCTACTTCACTTTTTCTTCTACTTCTGAGATGATGAAATGATGAGTGTATTTTCAACAAGTTCTTTAAATTTAAGGTTTTCTTAAGATAATAGCTCAAAATTAAATACCATTATTTAAAATCAGAGTTCAGAAAATAGTTGTATGAAAATTTGTATCATTCAAAGAGTGGAATTATGGAATCTGGGATTGGGAAAGTTACTCTTGTAGATATAATCAAACAAATATATAAAAATACAGGTTTAAGTTCTGTGTCACATCTGGGCTGATATTCAGCCAAAGATAGCTGTCATAAATTCTTGAAATGATTTTTAATATTGCTGATTCCAAATAAGATAAGACAAGTGGACACTAGATGAAGGCCTCTCATCTGGGGATTCAAAAGAAGCTTCTCACGCAGAAATAAATTAGACCTGTAAATTGGACCTTTCCACTGTGAAGCAAGAGAACATACAGAATTAATTTAAAAGACAGAAAGAAAACCCTCTCATAAATGGAATATTCCAAATTAGCTATCATCTCAATTACCAAACTCTGTAACATTCAACATGGCTCTGATGCAAAAAAAAACAAAACCAAAGAACCTATCCACCCCTCCCCTGTTCCAAGCATTGCAGGTCACAAACCCAGTTAGCTCCTGGACAAGAAATAAGGCCGCCTTCACAGAGAACTGAAGAGTGAACTGGCATTCTTACTTCCACAAGATATGAAACTGTTTTTCTTGAAAATAAAACTTGGTTATGTCAAGAGCTGCACAAGCAGCAAGGGATTCTGCCACCTCAAAAAGAATCAGTGATGAGAAGCACAAGAATTAAAATCTGAGGCCTGACAAGAAAGTATCTTTATAATGAAAAGAAAGTGTATTTATAAAGGCTGCTGCCTTTAGAGGGTCTTCAGCTTCTGTGGGTCGCATAAGAGGAAGAAGAAGTCTATATACAAGAGTTGCTCCATCTCATTCAAAAAAATCTCAGGAATGCAAAGAGGGTTCTTCATTAAGGCTCAGTGTTCAGACTCCAGACTAAGTGGAGACTTGATTATAATATTCTGTGTGAATGCCAGAACAGCTGGAAATTGCCAGCTATCCTGATTGTTTCTCTTCTTTCTTTCCTTCTCAATTTAGGGAACTTCAATCACAGAGAGATGAAGGTAGACAGTGAATGACAGAAATACTTTGGTGGAAATACTCAAATGGGAATAGAACATATAACAGTTTTATTTAATCTTTCCTTAAAGTTATGATCATACTAAGCCAGGAAGGATTTACTGTCTGCAGTGGTTGATTGCAGCCTGGATTATTAAGCAGTAGAATACAAATAGGAAATAAAAGCAATAAGCTAGAGAAAGACCACACTGAAACATAAACTTTACTGCTCTATGACACTTCCTGCGTAAGAAATGAGTGATGGGAAGATGAAAGCTTTGTTTTGACAAATATAAATCATGCAAAGACACCAGGGCACTTACACACTTCAGAGACGGGTGTCTGTAAGAATCATGATGACTCCATTGAAAAGATGCCTAAATAATCGCAAAGGAATCGAGGAGTTTCATACACAAAGAGGAAGGCAGGCAGAAACACCAGAGGGCAGCATGGATGAACAAGGAGCTCCTGGACAAGCTCAAATACAAAAAGGAGGCCTACAGAGGATGGAAGCAAGGAGAGGCACCCTGGGATGAATACAAATAAATTACCTGAGCAGCCAGGGATCAGGTCAGGAGAGCCAAAGCCATGACAAAATTAAGTCTGGCCAGGGACAACAAGGGCAACAAAACCAACCTCAAATAGGTGATCAAAGGAAGACTAGGGGAAACACAGGCCCTCTCTGAAAGTACATGGGAGACCTAATTACCCAGAATATGGAGAAGGCTGCAGTACAAAATTACCTTTATGCCTCCACCTTCATCAGCAAGTGCTCCAGCCACGCCACCCAAGCCGGAGAAGGCAAAACCAGGGACTGGGAAAATGAATAACCACCCACTGTAAAAGATCAGGTTCAAGAACCTGAAGGTGCGTGTGTCCGTGGGACTTGAGGAGATGCACCCATGGGTCCTGAGGGAACTACTGAATCAAGTTATTAAGTTACTCAAAGATCATGGAGATTATGCTCCTGCAGACTCTGCTAAGGCACACAGAAAATAACAAGGTGACAGCCAACATGGCTTCATTAAGGGCAAATTGTAGCTGACAAATTTGATGGCCTACTACAATGGGGTTACAGCATTGGTGGAAGAGCAACTGACATCTACCTGGACTTGTGCAAAGCATTTGACCTTGTCCCACACAAAATCCTTGCACTGAATTGGAGCTGTCAAGGCAGATAAAAGCAACAGGTAGTGTTCTACATGTGTTTGTACTGCACGCTGTTTACATTTTTGTTAGCAACATGGACAGTGGCACTGAGTGCACCCTCAGCAAGCTTGCCAACAACACCAAGCTGCAATGTGGGCAACAAGTTGGAGGGAAGGGATACCATCCAGAGGGACCCTGACAGGTTTGAATAGTGGGCCAGTGCAAATCTCAAAGTTCAACAAGACCAAGTGCAAGGTCCTGCATCCAGTTTAGGGCAATCTCCAGTATCAATACAGGCTGGGAAGCATGTGGGTTGAGAGTGAGTGGGGATGTTGCATGACAAGAAACTCAACATGACCTGGCAACATGTGTTTGCAGCCTAGAAAGCCAACCATATCCCGGGCAGCATCAAAAGAATTGTGGGCAGCAGGTTGAGGGAAACAGCTCTATCCCTCTATGCTGCTCTCATAAGACCCCACCTGGAGTATTGTACTCAGTTCTGGGGCCCACAATGTGAGGACATGGACCTTTTGCAGTGAGTTATAAGGAAGGCTACAGAGATGATCAAAAGGCTCAAGCACCTCTCCCATGAAGATAGGCCAAGAGAGTTGGGACTGTTTAGCCTGGAGAAAAGGCATCAGCCTTTTAAAGGGGGGCTAAACAAAACTGGAGAGGGACTTTTTACAGGAGTATGTTGTGACAGAACAAGAGGAAATGGTTTCAAACCTGGAAGAGCAGATTTTAGATTAGATGCAAGGAAGAAATTCTTCACTATGAGGGTGAAACACTGGAAAGCAGGTTGCCCAGATAAGTTGTGGATATCTTATCCTTCAAAGTGTTCAAGGCCAGGTTGGATGGGGCTTTAAGCAACCTAATTTAGTGAAAGGTGTCCCTGTGCATGGCAGCAGGATTAGAACTAGATGATCACTTCAGTCACTTCAGTCACTTTCAGTTCAAACTATCCTGTGACTCCACACAGCTTCAGAGTTGTACATGAGTTCATTTTATTATGTCACCCTTCATTACCTCTAAATCATTAATAAAAATACAGTAGAGAGTGGCACATTTCTGGTCTCAATGTGACAACTCGGCCATCTCCTCATGGTCACACACTCCTGCCCTCCATTCACTCTCTCCCACCTCCATTCTTTTTTTCCTTTTTCTCTCACATTTGGTTTAAGAACAGAATTTCTTATGGGAAAACAGTGTGACGTTCCCACACTCCTCCCTCTCTCAAGACAATCTACTACAACAAAGACATGGGAAAGATGTAAATTGAAGGATCTCTCACACACATCAGTATTAATACTTTCTCATTAATTCTCCTTGTGAAGTTATGATGGAAAAAAAAAATAAGGAAGCACTCTATAGGTAGCCCTGCAAGTATATTAAATTAAAACTCTATTTTGCAATTAAGCATATGTTAGTTTTGGATCATGTAATCAAAAACATGGATTCATTTTCAGTATGTGTGCAGTATGAACACATTTCTTCAAGCCAAATTTCTCTCAGCTGTATATTATGAGGACTTATTACCAACAGCCCCTCCGAAGTCCTGTACTTTGTACACACCTGCTCTATCCCTGGGACCATCACCTTCTCTGACACTCCCCTGCCGTCCTTTTAAGAACACAGGCATCTCAAGTATGCCCTTTTCCAAAAGACATCACTGCAATTATAATCAATAACCATGCAACATTATTACTGCTGTTCCTGTAACGTTCCTTCAGTGCCGTTTCTAAAACAAGGCTGATGTCAGGAGCAGCCTGACTGCCCAGAAACTATGGGATTGCCAGGTGAAGTGAGTCTTTTTAAGACAAAGGCTGTTTATTTTCTCTAGCAATTTGCTCCCCCTGCGTTAACCACTTTATCCAATCAAGTGAAGACAGCAAGCAAGACTCTGCAATTGTTCTTTCTGCTATTGCTTCCGTGCTTCAAGAATATGAACAAGGAAAGCTGATGTATTCTTCCAACACACTTTTAGATAAAAATTGTCTTTGAGTTTTGTACAACCCTGAGAACATCACCAGGTGTTTCATAAAGAGCACTGACAATGCCTGACTTTCCACTGCATGCTCAGGAGGAGAAGGAGGCTGAATCTTCTAGTTTTATGTTCTGGTTCACCTACCACATAACATGAGAGACAAAAGAATGAAAACGCCCTTGGTTTTGAAGTCTCATGTGCTCCACCAGAGTTCAATAAGCAGTGAGAAATTTTCCTAGCCTCCAGCAAAGTTCATCCCCTTTAAGAGCATATTGAATTATTTTTGCCACTATTTATAGTTCAGAGTCTAATTTGCTACATGAACTGAAACTCTGCTCAGCTGACCTGCTCTACTTTCTGCCTGCTTGGTGACAGAGGACTATTTACTTAAATCAGTGTATCATGCACTGACATCACCAATGGCTGAAGAAGAAGACAATATGTAGTTATTGTGTTACCTGAAAGGTACTTAACATTTTCTTTGCAAACAAAGTAGCTGTTACACAGATTTTTTGATCATCCTTTACACTTGAGAACATATTTGCTCTTCAAATTACACAACCACCCCAATAAAGAAACAAAGCCACCAGTGTTATGAGCTCCAGCTTCTCCCTCCAAAGATACAAGGATGGAAAGTAGGATTACAAGAAAAAACTTGCAAACCGAATTATTACTCGTTCATGCATTCACTTCATACTTTAAGAAAACTGATTTGCTGGCTTATAATTTATACCCTGAAAAATACCAACCACTGGCTTTAGTGCTTTCAACAACAGTGAAGTGCAAGACATAGCTACTAGTCTCAAAACCAAAGGTAGTGTTATGGGTTGAATTAGATCCTCCCAACATTTATCTTTCAGTAAATGTGCCCCAGAGAGCAAATCCACCACACTCAGAATTTGGAAGTAAAAATGGAATTGTATTTACAAAAGAAACTAAATATAACAGTATAACATGCAATAAACATATACAGAATATGTTTACATATATACACAGGATAAGAACAGCACAGGACACCCCCTCCCCACCCCATAACTTTGATTAAGCTCTTTGTCCCCTCTTGGGGACAAAGGGCCCCAAAGAGCCCCAAGACAGTTATACAAACCACATGCTCTCTCTCGCAGCGCCCCCCAAGAAGTAACACAGAGAAAGCTCAAGATCTGAAAGAGGACACTCCAAAAACCAAAGCAGAGTGAGCAGCCCGGAGCGAGCAGGCAAAAAGAAGAAAACAAGCAAAAACTCTACTGCAAGATATAAGGTTTTCAATACTTCAGTGAAATGATTTTAACCTATCATTGTTATTCTTCAGACCAATTAAATTAGATGGACTTATTATTATAATGTAAACTCTGATGAGTCCACCCCTCTCAAACTGTCCAAAACACTGGGAAAAATCTGTTTACAACTACATTTTAGTTTCAAACTGTAACAGGTAGTAAGCAGACAATCAGTAGGGGACATGCTGAGTACATTTCTCCTCCTACTTAAGTTATAGTCTCTCAGTTCCTTGCTCATCAGGCTAACAAGTGTTCTGGTCTCAGTCTTAACATTTTCCACTTTGCACAGAATAATTCACTAAAGCTAAAGGCTAGTAAGGGAGTAAGCTAACAATGCAGGCCAGTCAGCCAGGCAGTATCCTGGGATGTGTAACAATTGTCCTCTAGCCCTAAGCAAAATAGAGTCGCAGCAGCAGAAAATATCAACAGAATATGAAATAGCAACTTTCAAGCCATAGTGAGAAGAGGTAAGCTGAATTTTGAAACCTCATACTCTGTGCATTATCCACCAAAAAGCCTCATGGACACTTAAGAAAACCTCCCCAGCACAGTGCTGGCAATATGGCCTCTTCCAGGATGCTTTTTCCCATCTGGAATTCTTCCATGATTTCAAGGTGACCAAGACTACAATTCCAACAAATAAACTATTGACAAAAATCCCTACCTAGCTTTTAAAGCAAGTAAAAGCACTTAGGACTTAAGATGATACTGAACATAACCCCCTTTTTGTCAAAACCCCCAGACCGTTACTTATTGCCTATGTAGGAGAAAAACAATTCTGTAACTAAAAATTCCTAAAACAATTAAAAAATTATTAATGGCAGATTCACTTCCTTGAAATTCACCTGCACCTACACATAGGGGGAAAAAAAATCCACGTAAAATTATGTCTAGAAACATTGGGCACTATTAAGAAGCTGGCAGCAGACTTCAGTTTTTCCATCTTGATTCCAAAATAGAAAAAGTTCATTACAGTAGTTTTCTGTTCAAAAGTAGATCTCATTCACACCACTGAAAGAATTCACTTCTCTGAGATTACAAATGCCACCTGTCTGAGATTATAAATGCTGTGTGGCATATTATTCACAGAAAAACCAGACTTGTCCCAGGGGGAACAGTACACTGAATGCTTTTCTATATTTATTTTTCACTTTCTAACTTAGGGCAACTCTACTTCTAAGCAACCAACTCTCTTATGATGTCCTAAGGTATCTGTGCTGGCAAGTGTGATAGTTTAACCATCAAACTATATGCCCTGTGTCATGACTAACCAGTTTCTTTGGAGAGCTTTTTCAAGGCAGTTTGCACTGACCCATAACTGTCCTAGGCTGCTCAGTAAAGCTGGGCTACCAAAAAAAAAGGCAGGAAGAAAATACATAGGAAGAAAGAAAATAAAGGGAAATGAAAAGAAAAAAAAAAGGAAACTGGAAAAGAGATTATTAATAAACTAAAATCATAGATCTTAATAAGAAATTTTAAAAGTAACTTTAAATGCAGATATTAATTAGTACAATATTCAGCATACAAAGTCGTAAGTGAAGTTAAAATTCATAACCCTTGATAGGAGATCTATGACTCCTGAAGAATTCAACTATACCCATATTAAAGTGGTCCCTCTTTTCAAGTTCATCAGGATTTTTCTTTCTTTCTACTTTGTATTCTCAAAGCCTAAATCAAACAGAACTTCTATCTCTCTGAAAGACAAGATAGGCAGGTCTGATGCTTCCTCCACTCCAGAGTACTTTGCAGACGTGAAAATAATACACTGTGTGATCCCAGTTCCAATCCCACGGTGTAAGCACAAAGCAGTGCAGCACCCAATTACTACTATCAATGTCAGAGAGCCTATGCAATACTGCCCTGAGAAATTCCTTACATTG
Organism: Dryobates pubescens; assembly: GCF_014839835.1. Taxonomy (NCBI): domain Eukaryota; kingdom Metazoa; phylum Chordata; class Aves; order Piciformes; family Picidae; genus Dryobates; species Dryobates pubescens. Next base: position 114,337,369 of record NC_071657.1, on the reverse strand, counting down.
GACCACCAGATTTGTTGAGGTTTATCATTATTATTGGGTTATTATGTATTATTGCATTTCAGAAGAATAAAATAAAAGCCTTTTCATTTCGATATGGAATGGGTTTTTTTCAGACTTCAGAGATAATTTAACTTAAGTTTATACATTCATTCAGAATGGATAGTTAATGAAATAGCAGCATAACATTACCTTTTCACTGTTCTTGTATTTTTCCCAACTTTTCAGCATCTTAAGCCATTTTGTAGTTCTTTCGATTTCAAGGTGCTTTTGCTGGGGGAAAAAAAAAAAAAAGGGAAAAAAAGGCAATTTTTTAATCTTTTTGAAATGAATACATTTTAAATTACTGATTTTTTTCTAAAACCATCTGAGGAAAAAGTTTAACACGGTGTTAACTTTTTATTCAGTCATCTATGAGCAGTAACAAAGTAACATCACTTAAAAAAAAAAAAGTCAACAAAAACTGAGCAGAAATCCTCATTTTAAGTAACATGTAAAGAAAGGCATTTTGTAAGAGGAGTTTAAGAAGGACACAGAGCTGTTGGAGCAAGCCCAGAGGAAGACCACAGAGATAATCCAAGGGCTGGAACACCTCTGCTATGAGGATAAGGCTGAGAGAACTGGATTGTTCAGCCTAGAGAACAGAAGACCCTAGTGGGATCTTAGAGATGCCTTCCAGTACCTGGAAGGATCCTACAGGAAGGCTGGAGGACTTTTCATAAGGATGTCTTGTGACAGAACAAGGGAGCATAGCTTTAAGCTGAGGTAGAGTAGGGTTAAACTGGATCTTCAGTACAAAGGTGGTGAGACTCTGGAACAGGTTGCCCAGGAAGGCTGTGGATGCCTGGATAAGGCCGAGAGCAGCTGAGTCTAGTTGAGAGGTGACCCTGCACATGATGGGGAGGTTGGAGTAGATGATCTCTAATGTCCCTTCCAACCAACACCATTCTATGATTCTAAGTACTAGACATAGAGAAGTTTCTTCTCTACATTTTTTTGGCAAGTATAAAAAAAAACCACCTTTTTTTTTTTTTTTTTTTTTTTTTTTTTACTCTAAGTTTCCAGGCAAAAAATTTCTGCTGCAAGTCTCTTCAAAGTTAGCTGACTCTGAAATTACAACCTTCTTTATCCAGGCTTACCCTAAACATAATTGCCTACTGTTTTCCAGTGATCACACAGAAGATCCCTTCTTAAAAGATATAAAGCTAAAAAGGCAGAAAGTACACAAACAAAAAAGAAGTACATGAAGGCGTGACAGTGCAGTATCCAAATGGGAATAAATGCCAATTCTGGACATTAAAAGCTAGAAAGCCTTGGTACAATTCGCATCTCTGGCTTGGTACATTTTTACCTAAATGCTCCTATATATTAACATCACAGATTTCTTCTGAAGCTAAGATCTATTTGCTTAAGTTACATTACTAATAGGAATACTCCAGTAATAAGGTGATAAAATGAGAATTCAGAACAAAAACAACCCTACCTTCTCAAAATAAATAGTTATATTAAATAGTATAACATGATAAGTAATCAATGTGAAATCCATTCATTATTTATATTATAAATGGCTTTAAAAAGCATGGGACAACCCTAATACCTTCATATGTCATTCTGCCTATGAAGGCCTTGCTACAGCTGCTTGCAATTCGTCTATTTGGGAACCAAATAAGCACTTGGAATTACCTATTTTAGGCCATGGAATTTCAAGGCACTTTGGGTCTTATCAACCAAATTTAAAAACAAACAAACAAACCAACCACCACCACACAACCAAACACAACCAAACCCACAAGTGTATTTTATTGGCTCCAAGGATAAGAAGATTTTTAGCAAATATTTTTACAGCCCAGTTTTACATGCTGTAAAGCAGGCAAAGTGTCCCCGATTATCCTACGAAGTTAAATATTAGCTGTATTTAAAAAAATAAGAATGACACTATTTCAACTGTTTCATAAATGCTTTGGAGATGAAGATCAACATGGAAAAGCTAAAGCGGCAAAATATACGTGCATGGTTATTGCTTTCTCTTCAAAGATGCATATCAACAAATATTGGGGGGTTTGTAAAGGACAGCCCCTTAAATGCCAACTTCAAATCCAGGGTTTAATAAAGATAGGAAGGATATTCTGTGTCATATAGTTAGTGATGCAATCTGGGAACAATGTAAGAGTTTCATTTCAAAGCTCTGCAGGATGCTGAAAACTTATTAGTACTTCCATAAAGTTTTAAGTCAACCTGCATCTGACAAAGTGGAGAAAATATAAAAGGAAATTATTACCTATTGTCTCAACTGAAATCTAATTTTACATCTAGCTTTTACTCATCAGAATTTGTGCATTCTTTCTTGGCTATCAATGCAGCAAAATGGGCAAATTACTTTTTTCAATCCAGGAGCCCAAATTGCTTCTTTACACTTGCAGTAAGTATGAGTGGATAATTGTTGAGGCCAACCCCATGATTCGGTCCATGAAGTATCCTGGAAATTAGCTGGGTTCGGTTTAAGTTATTTTTATTTGAATCCAACTGACAGAAGTATAATAAAGTTATGGGGAAAGAAGTGCCTCTACTCTTTCAACCTTAACTTACCTAACTACTTACACTGCAATCAACTGCGTACATTCTTGCTCAGATTTCACACTGTATTTGACAATGCCTTAACCACTTGCCTTTGTTTAATTTTCTTTTTCATATAAAGCACCCTTCTTTGGAATTAGGCTAGAGGGGAACTGTAGAAAAACTATGGCTTGCCAGATTTCCTAGGTTTCACAACACTGTTTCCAATTCTCCTCCGCACTTGCAATCCCCTTTAAGAAACCATTTATAACATCTCTTGGAGCAGATGTTCTCTAGGCATAGTTTAGATTGCAGGAATAACATTGCTATCAAGTCAGGAAAGGTCTCTGCCCTCAACAGGTTGTTCAGATAATTGGTAAGAAAAATAAAGCCCTGTCTGCTCCCAGAGTCTTTTTGTTTGTACGTTTGATCTACTTTCAAGATTTTTGGTCTTTTGAGCCAGAAGCTCACTTCAGTTGTATGTTTGTTCAAGCTTTTATGTCTCCTGTGTCAATTTATCCCAGTTCTCAAGTGATGCTACTGTAGTCAAAATAGCAATTATTTCTCGTGTTCAGTTGTTGAAAACTTTTAGCTATTTTTTCCTCGGTCTGAGTTATGTTCACTTTCATGTCTAACAGGTGCAATACTGCAAACATGGATAGATCTGATGTGCTCATTGCAGAGTAAAGGGATGTGCTGCTGCTCTTCCAGGCAAGTTCCGTGTAGTTGTCACAAGTAAAATAAAATAAATAAATCCTTTTATCTGTCTTCTAAGCACATTTTACACTTTGAGGCGTTTTTGCCATTGGGAATAACAGAATCCCTAACTGAAGCCGAGAAGGTTTCTTACACTCATGTCAGTAAATAATACACTATTGAAAGGAAAAAAAAAAGAGGCATGAAGTTAAGTTGGCAACCATCCATCTTGTGTACAGCACTCTACCTGCCTGGAGAGCAAGCATGCTGAAGTTGAGGTTTAAAGCAATGCTTCAGCAGAAGCCTGAGACAAAACCAGAACTTGCTGGACTGTTCTCTGGACAATTAGAATCAAGTAAACCTAAGGTAAAACCAAACAAAAAGAAAATTACCTACAAAATTTTATAGCACTTACAAAAACCAGTCAGACACAGACCCCAGATTTCCTGAGGTTGATTCTTTCTCTCTCTGCTTTTCTCCCCTAGATGATCCTTCATCCCCTAGTTTTATCTCAGATGTGTTGGATGATTCATCTAAAAGTTGAGTAGTTCATAGTGTAGGACAATGATTCAATACAGTTAAGGAAAAAAATGCCCAGCAGGGTAATGAAGCATCAAAATTCACATTAATACTATATACGTAGTATTAACACTATATATGTAGTATTAATATATATACACACTCACATCAATACACACAATGAAAACACAGCTTAGGCTTTACTCTAGAGTGTATATGAAGAATAGATTCAAAATTCACAAGCATTTACATAAGCTGCAAAGGAAATGGAAACGTGACTTACGAATTGTACAAACTATTCCTAAGTAAGGCAAAAGAGTTGGTCCATCAAGTAAGTGCCTTTGAAAGATACTGCACAGAAAGCTTTTAGCCTTAGCCTGTATTAACATGACAAGTAATTGTCATATGAATGGTATCTTGAAAATTGTGAACATTTAAACACCACTGACAGAAGACAGATAAACCTCAAACCAGCAGAGGTCAGGATACCATCAGGAGTGTAACCAGGAGTCTAATAAAGAAGTATTACCATATAATTAGAAAAAGACACTTAGAGCTGCAGTTTAATGTTGATTTGTACAAATGCGGTTTCTCTGCTGACATTCTGTCTGAGACAGCACAAAAACAGTATGGGACAGAAAATGAAGACACTAAATTTCTCACAAAATTTAAGGTCAACTACAAAGCCATAGTGAATCAGAGATTCAAAACACATATTCCATAATAATTGAAAGCTGTCTAATATTTATGTTCCTAGACTCATTACCCTGCTGCGTCCTTCTGATGGAAATGAAATTATATATACCCCTAGTATGTTATTAAATGTAATGAAACAGGGCTGGAAAATGTAACTATTTCAGGCTGTGTACCCCAAACCACACATGAACCAACACAAAAGACACTCAGAAGTTCCCTGCTTTTGTGAGATATATTTCTTACCAGCCCTATATTGAAACTCAAAATAATTAATTTTCAGAAGCACTGCTGCTCTTAACACTCAGGGAGCTGAGCTTAGGACAAGTTCACTTCATCCCTTCTCCATGCTCCCTACTGATCTGTCCAGCCAAGAGGGTTAACTTCAAATATTTAATCTTGAGGTCTTTGATGACAAAGAAAATCACATGAACAAACAAGAAGGATATGATCTGGCTTTGGAGATAACAACAGGCCTGACACACCAAGAAGAAACACCACAGTAACCAGGCCCAGACAAGAAGAAATTAAATTCCTGATGATTTTTATAAAGACTTTCCACACCCCCAAACATCTCTTCTAGTAGCCTCCAGCAGCAAAATTACTTCTGGAATAGGGCCTGCACCAGCTTCTGACAGTTCTTGCTGACATGTCCAGGATACAACTGGCTCATCAACTCAGAGGTCATCAAATTTCAGTGCCAGGCAAGGTATTTGTCACCATTTAACAAACTAGAAAAGCACGCTACACTCTTCAGGGGACAGCATCTTACACCTCACCATCAAAGCCACCTCATCACTTGGACAATCCATCCACCCAACACAGCTGATGACAGCTCATGACACAGAGACAATAGGTCTCCTCTTACAGGGAAGAGCCGGCTGTGATTCCTTAAGTAGCTCTGTTTCCTTCACTAGGTAATCTTATGGGTGAGAAAACTCATGTCTCACTCATTAGAAATAGCAATGAAAGATTGTGTGGGCCTCAAGAGATCCGTGGGCAAGTTAACACAGCCTCAAGGACCACAGTCCCTATGGGACTTGAACACATTTCTTTGGGAATGCCAATCACTAAAATGCTGCATCTCATTTCACAGCGATTTATATTTTAAAAGTAATAAATCTGTAAATGTATAACTTCTAGCCAAAAAAATTAGAAGACACTGGACTTACCTTTTCTATTGCTGCATCATGGACAGGAAGCTCCTCTGGACTGAAAACAAAGACAAAGCTCAGGTTACTCTCAGTTAATCTTGCAACAGAATTATTTCTGTATAGGTTCTTAAAAGTAATCCCTTCCAGTAGCACTCTGTAGTAATGAGTAAGCAAGAATTCTGAACTTTAGAGTGCTAAGACAATGACACACATGAATGCTGGAATTTATTTTTTTAAACACAGTAAACCCCACAGTATTTTAAATGCAGAACTAGAATTATTTCAGTCTTAAACCTTCTAAATCACAAGTAGTTACACAGCTTAAGAAAACAAGGACTCAACATAAAGTTCCTTTTTAATTTAGTAAAACCATCCTGTGCTGTACCACTGAACTGAAGCCTAAGCAATTTTTCTTTTTGTTTTATTAGACCAGACTACTGTAAGGTGAAACACCCATACAAAAGGTTTTTCTCCTTTACTACTGTGCCCTGTTTAAGGTATTGAGGTTTCACTTAGGAAAGTTAACTTCCAGTTTTCTCAAAACTCTACAAAGCTGAATAAAAAGGAAGAGATGGAATGAAAACAAACAACAAACATCCATCTTGCTACTAGATACCTAGTTAGTATTTTTAAAACAGAGTCTTTAATTTCTTAGTCTAAGTCTGAAAAAAAGGTAGATTATTAATTGAAATATAGAAATGCAGCCTTTCAACAGAGTTTTCAGACTTATAACATATTTAGTTTCATTCTCAGGGCTCTAACTTCTGATTTTCTTATCATAGAAAATGCTGGCTCTCTCGTCAAAAGTAACTGGACCACTCTGATGCCAAATGGGTCTGCTTTGCTTTGCCCACATCACCTGCAGCTTCTGAAATACAGCAGCTCATCTGTAAGTATCAAGGCTGCCTTTTTCTGCCCTACAGATCAGATAAATAACACCCTAAGTAAAACTCTCTTTAAAAGACCTGGAAAGCAGGAACTATGTGAAAACCTCTTTCAAAATAAAAACAAAAATGCCTAATTAATCTTGATACTATGAAAAAAATCCTACCCAAATTTCTATAGAAAGGACATTTAAATCCAGTATTTTAGACCCATATCAGATCTGTGCAAGGGCAACAAAAACACTAAGGAAGGCTACAAAAGTAGCTGCTGCTGCAGTCAATGTAAAAAAACAGTCTTGTGCAAAATGCTTGGATTATATTTGCTCTCTTTTATTTCATTTAAAAGATGCCATTTAAGATTCAGAACTTGTATCTGACATTTGAATTACTTCATCCAATGGAAAAGCTTGCTCTGGTCAACTCCTTTTTGAAGGCCACACACACAAGTCGAAGTTTCCAGTACACAGCCTGGAAACTAATTTAAAAACCAAAGAGTGTACCTATTGAAAAGCACTGCAAAAAGCATAATCAGTTCATTTAGAAGCACTTTCCAACTATTTGAATGTTTTCTAGACAAATAACATCAACTTTTAAAAAAAAATAAATCTGATTGACATCTGTTTAATGCACTAAAAGTAGCCTATATTCAGTGCTACCTGAGGTTGTAAATGCTAGAAAATGATAGTACTGTGCACATTCCCATATAACTAAATTAAACTGAAAGTAGGCCCTTTGTATGCCAAGTATCGCCTAAGAATTAAGCTTATTTGAACAGAAGCGGAAAAGATTAGCAAGCAGAGATGGGGGGGCAGGAGGGAGGGGAACAAAACTGCTTGAGTTTGAGCTGCTTGTTTTGCAGTTTAAGATCAAAAATTTTAAAGCTTTTCAAACATCACTTCAAACGTTCAGCTCTTTCATGACAGTTGCAGGCACTGTCTAGGTCCACCAGAAGCATCAATCTCATAACAAGACAAGCACACAGCATCCTAACTCTTCATGGCCTTACAAGACCACACCAGCAGCTGACTGCATACACAAGAAACTTTCTCCTCCAGTGCCACCAGCAGCATGCAACATACCCATCTGATGGCAAGACACCCATCAGATGCCTCTGCATCCCTGTGACTCACACTGGACACAGCAACTCTTTTGCTTAACTGGTACCACTTGACAGCTTATCTTCACATTTGCTGATCTGGTATGGAAGGCAGTCACTGGAAAAATTAATCAAACCTTACTTCATCACAAGGTAGGAATGAATCACACAGTTTACTGAAGTATTGCTTCCTGCTAATTTTGCAATTTAACACAGATATGCAAACAAAAGGCATGGCTGAATCTACCAACCAGGGAAAGAAAGCTCTTTTGTCCTGGGAAGGAAGTAGAAACCTTACCCCTACCTCAAACTAATTCAGCAGCACATTTATGACCACATTCCTCTGTATTTCTTCAGCTGCACAGCCATGTACTAATACCACATACCTATACATTTGAAGCACTGAAATTCCACAGGAGCACATTAAGCCAGCCCCCATGATTTTATTCCCTGAGATGCTGCTGGCAGCTGATCACCAGGAAAGCAGGGCAGAGCAGAAGCTAAGCAAACAGCCCCAGGCTACTCACTAACTCACTCACTGGACTGGAACGCGGCGGTTCCTGGAGATCTTCCTCTCAGCTAGCCAGACTAACTACAAGCATGTACTCACATACTTAATATTCAAATCTATCCTGCAAGGACTGAGGGAAAGGCAAACAAACTACGTCAAGTACCTAAAGGTATTTTAAATAAATATATACTTCTCCATTTTGTGTTTTCTATGCAGAAGCAGCTTACAGCTTTGCTTTTTTTCTAAAAAGGGTTAGTGGGGATCAGACACAAAATCAATGTCTGTTAATCAATGGAATTTTATCATGTTTTTAAATGACTCTTCCCCTTCCTTCCCCAGCCTAGCCAAGTTAACATTGTTTTACCATCCTTATTTTTCTCAATGCTGAGTCTTCTCTCCCACCCTCCCCAGCCTATTTCAATTTGCATTGTCCAATGTTTTTGATCTGTGTACTTGAAGTAATAATGGGAAGCAGTAAACAATATTAACATAATATAGCCACATCCTGCATTGAGATGACTGCTTTCTTTTAACAGCTCAAGTAATATTCTTTTAGGGGATACAAAGAAGAAGAACAGGACTGATTAACATAATCAGCCTGGAATTGTACAATGCTTGATATCCAACAGGAGTCACAGAGACAGCTTTGATCTAAGCTCATGTAAATAAGATCTTGCTTAGCAGAAACAAAATCTTAACACTCTGTTGTGGCCAATAATGAAAGATCCAACCGAACTAGGTACATTCACTCATTTAATCAGACTGGAATCAAGAGTCATTACATCTGGTATGTGCCTTTCCCCCAGGAATAGACTACAGACGCCCATCTCCAGGCTCGGCAGCCTAACAGCAGTTCAAGGTTCTGGTTGCCCCTGATGAGCAGCTTCCACATTAAGAGAAAGGCCTGAAGTTGTTGCCCTCATCTCGGGTTTGGGAGCTGCAGAATGCTGGGATCAAATCCTGATTCAAATAAGGTGCAGAGTCCACTTGAAAACATGCTGGGTTTCCTACTAAAAGGCAGCTTGAGATATTTCACTGGGAGGAAATATTAGACTCTGGGATTTGACAGAAGCTCAGGACCTTTTCCTGTGGTACGCACTGGTGGTGCTCTGCAGCACGAAACTAAAGTCATCTTGTTACTGTTCAGTCTGGACTATTATCACCTTACGGTGAGGACTATAAGGCCTCCAAGATCAAAGAAACAAGATTTTGTCTTTAAGAACAAAGGCTTGACTGAAAACACTTTATTAGACTAGAGGTAATGAATGGATTTTACATCTCTGAATTCATCACAATGGCTAACATGGGTTTTCATTAATTTTTCAAGAAAACTTAACAATATATACTACTCTTAAATGCAGAAATATCTGACACTTTAGAAACTCAAACATGTGGATCTATGCTTCTGACCATTAAGCTACATGTTGTAATTAGCCTCCTCCAGTAACAGTGGTAGTTTAAACAAATCAAAAATTCTCAGACTTAGTAAGCTTACAGTCACCTGCTCACTGCTGCTGTTCAAATCAGTCTTCCTTAAACAGCATTTTGAAACAGTTGTTCAATATAAACACAAAGAAAGACTTTCTCATATAAGTAACTCATCAGATTTATTTTTCCCAAATTTGCATTTAAATCCCAAATAAGTTCCTGGGATGACTCAAATCACACCATTTTCCTGATTCTAGTTTGGCTTAAAGAAATTTAAAGGCTCCTCAAATAACCTGCGGCTTCGGCAGTCTTGATATGTGGATAACCTGTCAGCTGTAAATTCCAGAGGATAAATTCAATTATTCACAGTTCCAAGATACGTAACTCCGACATTCAATTTTTCATTGAAAAAGGCCAAAATGTACTATAATAGATTAAAAACCTTTGCCACAAAGTTTAGTTGCCTGAAGAGCTGTTTTGTTCAAGCATTTCTTTGTAAGTTGTACTTTCATGTCTCGTTAACTTGTATTTCAAAACACATCACATGCTTAAAAACCCTCTCTACTTGCTGTAGTATTTCTTTCTCCAGAGAGAATTAGCCAGTGTACTATGAAGACAGGTGCAGAAATTATTCTGATACATGCAGGCCATTTTTTAATTATGTTTTTAAAGTAAATTACATTCAATATTCCTATGCTATGGAACTGACTATAACATGACTATTAGAAAACCTGAATCCTCATAAAACCTGTGGTGCAATTGCTATGCAAAATACTTTTCCAAACTATTTCTCAATTATTTTCTCATGCTCAGAGTGCAATAGCATCACCTTTTATCACTGCATACACATTTTAACTGAAAAGTATTTTGAAATCATAATATGTGACACCTAATAAATACAATGTGGGGATAGTTTCTTGCAGAACAATTATCTTCATGGTGTCTGACTCAATCATGAAGAAAGAGATGCTGTGTTCAGTTTCTCATTTGTGATGCAATGTTAGGTGTTTAAATCCATGAGGGAAATGCACCCGCTGCTGCCCAATTACTCTGAAGGATTTATTTTTTACAGATAAAAATAAAAAACAGTCATTTGTATTGTTTTGTAACTTTTATGATAAAGGAATTTGCAAGTGAAACATCCACAAAAACATTACCAAGCCACAAAGCAGAAGTGTGATGAAGAGTGACCGTGCACAGGTACACCAGCCGACCAGTATCTGAACAGGAAAAGCTTTACTACAAATAGAGTTGCTGCGCTGTGCACAATAGAACAGAGATTGCTAGGTACAAAATTGCATCAACATTTCAGGGCTTGGATTTTTAGGAAAAAGTAAATATTCCCAAGTATGAACAGTTTTTAAGCTGTGTCATTTGTTAGAAACAAGCTGTAGGAGTCTATAGCTTTATCAGACAAAAAACAGTGTCTCCACAAGGGGAAACCAGTTCTACAACAATAAACACACTGCCCAGGTGTTCTCTAAGATCAGCCTCCCTTTCAGTGTCTGACGCGTGGCAGAAAATTGTCAAAGCAATCCACAGTATTAAGCATAATTACATTTGCAGCAGAATGCCCCCTTATGTTTTATACACACACACACACTTCTTTCAGGAAGTTTTACTGCTTCATATCAAATCACATATACACATTTTTGTTCTCAAGTTGGCCTAAAAAGTGCTTGACAATCATCATACAGAAAAGGAAGATAAATAAGACTCATTTTGTAATTCACAGGACACAGCATTGTTACTTAATAATGACTATCTTTACATCTGCATTATGTCACAAGATAGGCTACAAAGCAAATTGTTTTCTGAAGTAAACTGGGTAAACTGGGGGGGGGGTAGTCATTAACCTTTCTAAGTGGAAATAAAACAGTATTTCAATGTCAAATCTCTCTTTAGACCTATATTTTAAGTTATTCTGCTCATCATACCAGAAATATAAAGCAGCTCAGTGTTGAATCTGGATCCTTTAGTCCAAGATAGGCAATTTGATTACAAATGACTACTTTAATCTTTCAACTTTTGAATGGAGATTGAAGGCAACAGTGTCATTTTCAAAACCAGTAACACACAGAAAGGATTTCTGAAAATATTAAAAGTAAAGTAAGAACACTGGGTTTTAAACTAAGTGATGGATGTTCCACAGGTAAAATTGTGTGAGTCACTTTCTTTCTCCATTATCCATTTCAGTAATAGGATTCACAGTTCTGATGGGGTGTGTCTATCAAAATAATTGGCACTCTGGTACTGTAATCGTCCACTTTGAATTTTCACCAAATAACCTCTGCACAGTATGGGGGTGGTGACTACAGCAGATTAAGAAACAGCTTTCAGAAGTTTCATTAAAATTCATAAGCAAGCCAAAGCAATTAATTAACATACAGGATAAGCCAATGTGATACTGCACAATAGAATTATCAGGAAATATGCTGCAAGAAAGAATTTAATGCTGGTAAAAGACTGGATCACATATGATTTTGCATCTAGGTTTTAGTTACAATTATTATTTGTGGAGACTGTGGATGTCACTGCCAATATGCACAGCAGAGTGTCATGAATATGTAGCTCCTGGGCAGGAAGTCTCAAGTACAAAAATTGATGTTTTCTTATGTCTTAAGTAAAAGACATGTTCTATATGCAAACTTTCACATTTTCCCAGCTTGGCTTCAGAAAATCTTTGAGAGAATCTGTAATTTGCTTAATTGAGCACAGCAGCTTTTCTAGTGATGTCTGTTGTCACATTAATTGAGAATAAAGAAACACTGAAATTACAAATGTCTTCAGAATCACATTCCAATACTTTTTTTAACTGAAAAAAGATTCATTTATGCTTCCTTAAAACTCTCAGGAGGCTAAAAGGACAAATGAAAGAATTTATCTGTTCGCCTTGTTTCTGATTTACATTTGATATATAAATTCCTAAAACACCTAGGATTTTTTCCTTAAGCATATATATATATATGTATTTTAAGTACTGCTTGAATGTTAGTTACTGTACAGTTCGTTTACATTATACGTTAACAGAAACCTGGGACTTACTCATGGGTAGCTTCATCTGTATCAAAATTCATGTGCTATGCAAAGCATATTCCCAACATGAATTAAAGAGATGGTAGTGTTCCAGCAATATATATTTCTTCACAGAAACAGAAGGGTTTGGGTTGGAAGGGACCTCCAAAGGTTACCTAGTTCAGCCCCCCTGCAGTGAGCAGGGACACCCTTCACTGTATCACGGTGCTCTGAGCCTTCTCAAGCCTCCTCTTCCTCCAGGGATGGGGCCTCAACTACCTCCCCGGGGCAACCTGTTCCTACATTCCACCACCCTCATGGTAAAGAATTGGTTCCTAAAATCCAATCACTGCTGAAGCTCAATGTTTTAGCATTGTTTCTCACCCAAAAAAAAAGAAAAAACAAAAAATTAAATCCTTACACTTTAGGGCTTAAGCAGCATCTCAAAACCAATGTGTATCACTTTATGAATGTTGAATAAAGTAATATATTACCATATTCATCGATTTTCTCAGTTCTGCTCCCTAACAGTTCTTTTCATAAAAGGAAGTAGTCTGTGAATTCCTAGTACACAGTGGATGGTCTTTTAGTCAATTCAAGTAGCAGCAGCTGCTCTAACAAGAACACACAATTTGTCCTTAGTTGGCACAAGTATCCTGCAGCTTACGTGTGTGTTTGCAATCAAATCCATGGGATTGCATTCACCTGATTTCTTTCTGTATCTGCAGAGGATTGTTGAAGTGACAGCCTGCACTAAATTAGCTGAAAGAATGGATTTAAATTTCAAATTTTAACTCTAGTCCTAAGAATAAGTTGAAGAAATGAGTACAACTGTGACAGTTGGGGGGGGGGGGGGGGAAATCTATACCATTCTGAATGCTAGCAAATAGTAACAGAACATTCTTTCCTTCCTCCCTGCATGAAGAGAGAGTAGTAGAACCACCACAGGCTAGATCATGATGATAAGAAGAAAAAAAAAATACAAAAAATAAAACCCCTTTGATAAAATAGAAAAACCTTTTTAAAAATCCACTTTCATGAAGATCACAGAATCAACAAGGTTGGAAAAGACCTCAAAGATCATCAAGTCCAACCTGTCACCCAAGACCTCACGACTACTAGACCATGGCACCAAGTGCCACGTCCAATCCCCTCTTGAACACCTCCAGGGACGGCAACTCCACCACCTCCCTGGGCAGCACATTCCAATAGCTAACAGCTCTCTCAGTGAAGAGCTTTCTCCTCACCTCAAGTCTAAACTTTCCCTGGCACAGCTTGAGACTGCGTCCTCTTGTTCTGTTGGTGGTTGCCTGGAAGAAGAGACCAACCCCCTCCTGGCTACAACCTCCCTTCAAGGTAAGCTGTAGACAGCAATAAGGTCTCCCCTGAGCCTCTTCTTCTCCAGGCTAAACAACCGCAGCTCCCTCAGCCTCTCCTCACAGGGCTTGTGCTCAAAGCCTCTCACCAGCCTCGCTGCCCTTCTCGGGACATGTTCAAGAGTTTCAATGTTCTTCTTAAATTGAGAGGCCCAGAACTGGGCACAGGACTCAAGGTGTGGCCTAACCAGTGCTGTGTACAGGGGCACAATGACTTCCCTGCTCCTGCTGGCCACACTTTTCTTGATGCAGGTCAGGATGCCATTGGCCTTCTTGGCCATCTGGGCACACTGCTGGCTCATGTTCAGCCAGCTGTCAATCAGTACCCCCAGGTCCCTTTCTGTTTGGCAGCCCTCCAGCCACTCCAACCCCAGCCTGTAGTACTGCATGGGGTTGTTGTGACCAAAGTGCAGCACCCAGCACTTGGACTTACTGAATGTCATCATGTTGGACTCTGCCCATCTGTCCAGCCAGTCAACATCTCTCTGGAGAGCCCTTCTACCCTCTAACTGATCAATACCTGCTCCCAACTTGGTGTCATCTGCAAATTTACTGATGACTGACTCAACCCCCTCATCCAGATCATCAATGAAGATAATGAATAGGATGGGGCCCAGCACTGATCCCTGGGGGACACCACTAGTGACTGGCTGCCAGCTGGATGTGGCACCATTCACCACCACCCTCTGGGCTCAGCCCTCCAGCCAGTTCCTAACCCAGCACACAGTGCTGCTGCCCAAGCCACGGGCTGACAGCTTGGCCAGGAGTTTGCTGTGGGGGACGGTATCAAAGGCCTTGCTGAAGTCCAGGTAGACTGCATCCACAGCCTGCCCCACATCAACCAGGCAGTCACCTGATCATAGAAGGAGATCAGGTTGGAGAGGCAGGACCTGCCCTTCCTAAATCCATGTTGGCTGGACCTGATCCCTTGGCTATCCTTCAGGTGTGCTGTGATTGCCCCCAAGATGATCTGCTCCACAATTTTCCCAGGCACTGGGAGGTCAGGCTGACAGGCCTATAGTTTCCAGGTTCCTTCACCCAGCCCTTCTTGTGGATGGGCATCACATTGGCCAGTTTCCAGTCATCTGGGACCTCTCCAGTGAGCCAGGACTGGTGGAAAATGATGGAGAGAGGCTTGGCCAGCTCATCTGCCAGCTCTCTCAGCACCCTGGGATGGATCCCATCCAGTCCCATGGACTTGTGAGTATCCAAGTGGCTCAGCAAGTCCCAAACTATCTCCTCATGGATTTCAGGGGTACTACACTGCTCCCTGACCCCGTCTACCAGTTCAGGAGGCCAGTTATCCTGGAATTCTCCTGCCTTACTGTTGAAGATGGAGGCAAAGAAGGTATTTAGAGCCTCAGCCTTTTCTTCATCTTTGGTTACAATGTTACCCTCCAGGTCCAATAAAGAGTGGAGGTTCTTCTTGGCCCTCCTTTTAGCATTAATGTATTTATAAAAATGCTTTTTATTATCTTTCACAGAGGTGGCCAGCTTAAGTTCTAACTGGGCTTTTGCCTCTCTAATTTTTCTCCTACATGTTCTAACAACATCCTTAAAGATGTGCAAAACTGAATTAAAGAGAAGGTCATCTTAAATGCTTTTGTAAAGGAATTGAAATTAGCAGTCCAATCAACAGAAAAATTATTGCTAGCTACTAGAAACAAATAATAAAAAACTGTTGTGACCATGAGAGCACAGTACATGGGCTAAGCTGCTTATTTTGCAATGGAAGTAAAAATCAATTAACAACAAAACCATGGCTGAGAAAGATACACATGAAATCTCATTCCTGCCCTTTTGTGGCTGTAAATACCACCCTAGAAAGTGGGTTCTCCAGCTGTTGGTCAAAGCTTTTTCCCTTCAAACAGGTCCTTACAGTTACCAAATTCTAACACAAGCCTGTCTCAGACAATGGTCTAGCCAAAACCAGAAATAAGGCACTTCCTCCTTCTGTTGCCTACCACCAAGAACACAAGCGGTGTGCAAATATTCTTAGGATCCTGTATGACAATGAAACTCACAGGTGAGCATGTGGGAGGGAAAGTCTGGTTTTTCTCCTTCTACTAGGTCTGGTTTAAACAATTTTCATGCAACAGCTTTTGAATAAATGACCACTTTGGGCATCAGGCTGGCAAAAGACTTTTTAAAATAGCAAATGCGAGGAAAAATGAACAGAAAAAGCACTGAAGAATTCCTCATAGCAACCAAAACACATTCTAAAGCAGTATTTCTGACCACACGCTGCTGCAAAGCAAGACATTGATTTAAGGAAGCAATTACTCCTAATTGCCACGGACATCTCATGCTTTTAGAATTAAGTTCAAACGCAACAATACAAAGAAAAGGATCACAATGTAACCACCACCGTAACTGGAAACAAATGCAGAGATAAATGTTCAGTGTCCATCATGGAAGCAGAGCTGTAAACTAAAGCAGTCAGAGAACAAGTAGCGTCTAAGCAAAATTTACAGCAGGTCCAATGCACTCTTCCACCACCTGTGCTGTTTAAATAAAACTGCCTATTTACCTTGGTCTCTGAAAGGTCTGCCTCTGAAACTTAGCCCCATCACTTCACAACTGCACAGAAAGCAGAGTACTTATAAGGAGTTCCATAAGTAATGAATAGCAAAATTTGTGAAGCATCTTCATTAACAATTACTGTGTATCCGTCAGGTTTGTTACACAGAAACCCAATTACAATTTATTTTTTTTCCCACAAGTAGTTTCCAGTGATAGACCTAAAAGAATTCTGAATCTCAATTACTAACACAAGAAAACACACATTTCTCTCCTTAAATAAAAAATATTTCAGTGTACGTTCAGACAAAGAACATAAAATAGAGCTGGAACTTGAGGACTTGGAGTTTTGGGGGTAGGTTTGTTTTGGTTTGGTTTTGTTGGTTGGCTTTTGTTTGTTGTTTTGGGAGGGGGGGTTAGCAACAACTCCTCAATAAGATTTCAGATTAAAATCAGCCCAGGGAAGTGCACCATGTATTAGAGGGCAGAATCTACCACGTGATACAAGACTACAGGGGAGTTTTCACAGTAAATCTTTCTAATGCCACACGAGAAGTTCTGCACAGTCAAAATGAGGCATATATTCATATATTCAATAAAAAAGAATTAAGAAAAAACACTTTTCTCTAACATGAGAATTTATATTAAAAAAAAAATCTTTATTAAAAAAAAAATAATTTGTCTCTAAGAGTTGAAAAGCCTGAACTTAGCACACTTTTTTCCTCAAAGGAGGGCATAGTTAAGTCATTTTCCTGACAAGCAGGTCTGACCCTGTCTCACAAAGCTGAGAAGAGTAGAGGAAAATGACAGCAAGTCCCTACTGAACGACCTCAACACACAAAACACAGTAAGATTTACATTGATAATCAAACCTTTATGTGCACACCTTATTTGTTCCGCAATACTTACTGTGCCTAGAAAATTAAAGGTAGTGGCTATAAACAATAAAACCTTGCAACTCTCTTAGTGACCTTAGAGCTCTTTCCTTCAGCTTTGCTGTCCAGAATTTTCCACTAAAAATTTGAAATGAATGTTATATAAAACTACCTTGTTTTTTTAAATATCACTTTATTACCAAATTACTGTCACCATTCTTTTTTCTTTCATTTCTGTCACCCAAACCTTTTGGTATCTCAGCATAACTGCCTTGGCTGCCAAGAACACTCAAAAGACCAGTCTCTACATGTCATCTGCAGAGACTTCACCTGTGTACCCACTGAGATCAGCAAAACTAGTTGTATAAGAGTCCCTGTTCTTGCACATGTGGTTCGACAGGCACACAGTAAAAACTGTTAAGGAATGCACAAAGAATATTTTAGAGACAAGGACTGTTTTCCAGCAAGACTACATATACATTCCCATGAAAAAGAATGAGAGAGAGGATAACTAGTTGCTCATCATATTGCTCATCAAAAAAGTTAGGGGCAAGATAGAAATACTGGGGATGGGGGAAGGGGGTGCAGGGAAGAAAATCAATAGCGTCATTCAGGGACATTTAACAGAGTATCTCACAATTCTTGATTGAGCTCATCCCACTTTGGTCTCCCAGATCACATTGCAGCCTGCTGCAGGAATACATTACAGACCTAATCAAAATGCAACCCACTTTTTTTTAAAGAGTCAAGTTTGATGCAGATGAGCCTCTCGCTTAGCAAAAGAAATAATCATCAACTCTGCTATTTGAAAAGTGCCTCTGGCAACACAACACACTCCAGCATTAACAAACTATTTTCTAAAAGCATGTTCACTGCTTTAACAGACTCATGGGATAAATAAGAAGAGGATGAGTCAGATTCTCAGCTGCTGTAAATTGGTACAATTCCATCAAAATACAGCACTACTGTAAGAGTAACAAAAATCTAACCCTTTTTTTTTTTTCTAATAGAGCTTCATGAAGAGGGAGGGGAAGATGACACACACTCCCCCCACAGCTCTGTTATTTACCATTAATATTTTTATTGTACATTTTTTTCTTCACTACAAAAAAAAAAGAAAAAAAAAAAAAGAAAGAAAGAAACCAAAATCAACCTTGCAGAATAAACCTCCAATCTGCCCAACCTACTGAACTGATCCCTGGATATTTGTCCACAGAAGAGCATCTGCCACACTGTACATCCATCCAGTATCCATCCACTTCCCTTTTATTAAACAGGCCATAAAAATATGTCTAAGCTGAATCACCCAAACTAGACCACAATATCTAACCCTATTGGTTACAGCTGTAAGATAAGAACTATTAATACAAGGTAATGGAGACGTGATCATAACAAGACTTGTGAAGAAATTATACTGTGCCAGCTGGCGAAATAGAAGTCTTTAAAATAATGGCTGCATGTTTTTAAACAATGTCATGGCAGCTTATGCTTTTCACGGCTCATTATGAGAAGTTAGCAGGACAATTCCCTATTGCTGGTGCTCATCAGTGAATTGACAGACGGAAAAAGGTTCTTGAACAGTTGCAATAAATATATAAATAGTAGTTTCTTCTGTTATTTCTCCTTTCAATCTATTAAGACCTGTACAACTGTAACATTTCCCACAATATATTAGTTGGTACATATTAGTCATAATCTACATTTCCCAATGTAGAGTAGTAAAATTCAGCCTTGAGCAGTACCTGCCCCAAATTGCAAAAGGCAATGTCATTCTCTTCTTGCTCAGAAAAGCACAACTGAGTCTTAAAGTTTTCTAAGAAAATAAAACTGGACACCTCATTCACAGCTAAGTGATGTACAAAGATAGATAAAAGAATCAAAAAGAATATACAAACAAGTATAGTTAATAAAGGACCAGATCAGGTGAATGCTAAATGGGATCTAAGAGGGGAAAGTGGGAAGTTGTTTTGTTCTTTAAAAAGCAACCCACAAGCCAACAATAAACAACAAAACTTTTTTGCTTGGTCACAATCTGATAAAGAACTGAAATGTTAAGTTTCAGCAAGTACCAAACAAATTACCCCAGCTGATGTCTCATCCTAAAGACAGAATGTCATTGAATTACAGGACTTCCAGCAGAGAGAATAGAATAGAATGAACAGAACAGAACAGGTTGGAAAAGACCTTTGAGATCATCAAGTCCAAACTATCATCCAACACTATCTAATCAACTAAACCATGGCACCAAGTGCCTCATCCAGTCTCTTCCTAAACACCTCCAGTGATGGTGACTCCACCATCTCCCTGGGCAGCCCATTCCAATGGCCAATCACTCTTTCTATGAAGAACTTCCTAACATCCAGACTAAACCTCCCCCGGTGCAGCTTGAGACTGTGTCCTCTTGTTCTGGTGCTGGTTGCCTGGGAGAAGAGACCAGCCCCCACCTGGCCACAACCTCCCTTCAGGTAGTTGTAGAGAACAATAAGGTCTCCTCTGGGCCTCCTCTTCTCCAGGCTAAGCAAGCCCAGCTCCCTCAGCCTCTCCTCATAGGGCTTGTGCTCCAACCCCCTCACCAGCTTTGTTTGCCCTTCTCTGGACACGTTCCAGCACAGAACCTGGCAGTATATTGAACTGGGACATACTGGTGTGCAGACCTCTGTAAAGGAGGTATTCTACTTGTTTGCTCAATTTTCAGGGTTTTTTTGTGCCATTTTAGGAAGACACTGAGGCCATTATGCTTACCCTGCTCTCTGACCTTTGGCCTGATGAAAGACCCAGAAGAGGACCAGCTCTTTAAAGGTCAACACCAATTTCATGTTTAGAGTTGCAAAATGCTGCCTGCAGCTTCCACGCCATTTTAGGAGCATGTATAAAGTTTAGGCTGTTTTGCAAACACCAATTAGCCAATCCTCTGAACATTATACAGGACTGGGAGGAAGGGAAAGGAAGAAGCTATTTTGTCCTATTTTTGTTCACAAAAATGTATCTTTAAATATGTGGAATATGCTTCAATGACCTTCAGTTAAAGCTTCAGTTCTTACTGATTGGCATTTTGATTGTCATTTGGACCTTTAAGAATTTTTTAAAATATAAAAATCATTCATATAGTTTCCACTTCAAAGCAAACAATTTAATAAAGATAATAAAGTTGTTAATAATGAAAATAAGCAACTGTAGGCTTAAAAAAAATACATAAAATAGCTTCTAAAATGTTTCTAAGAGTAGTAGGGAACTTGCCACCACTCAAGAAATAAGACATTAATTCCAGTAACTGTTTTTAACCATTCCAAAACAGTAACAAATTAACTAAAGAATTCAAAGAGGGGGGAGGGGGAAATCCAAGATCCCAGGGCATTACTGGAATGCCTGCTATGAGCTTTGAGACACTCAGAGATTCCTTAGTGTTTTTTTCCCCCTGAAGTTATTCCCTTATCATGACTGCTGATAGAAAAACTGCAAATAGAAACATCTACAAGGCAAAGCTTCTACCTAAGAACAGTTCACAGTATAAAGATTAAGACTATTTACTTCAAAATTTAGCCAGGCTCCAAGAGAGGAACTGCTGGTGGTGTGGGGTGCAGGATCTTTGGAGTTTGGTTTTCTGGGGTAGGGGATCTATTTTTGGTTTTCTGCTTGTTTGTAGTTGTGGGGTTTTTTAATTGCAATATTCTGGTGCATTTCTCTGTGTGTTCTGAGCATGAAATGAGAACTTTTGATTAAATCTGGAGAGGGGAAAAATAAAAAAAATCCATGAGGTAGCTTGACATAATGTTGACCAAGACAACAATATAATCAAGAGAAGGGGGGAGGGAAACCCAACAAAACAAAGAGGCCAAACAATTTTTTTTTCATGATTATCAAACACATTCCATCTTTTTCATTTCCAAAACCAGCTGAAACAGTTTTTGTTATGACTATCTGTGAAGAGATCTGAGGCATTTCACCCATTCCTGAAACACTTGATTGAAAAAGACATGTATTATAGACTATGTCTTATCTCAGCACTACACTGGTCCTCTAAGATGGGTCTGCTAGACTTCACCCAACTACTGGTATAGAACAAACTATCCATCAGATACAGTATGCACTTTCTAGAAAAGACTAATCCCTTATCAGAACATTGGCAAACTGAATATACAAACACTGGTGTTGGATTTCTTGGAGGAGAAAGTCATCCTTTCAAAAATAAATTAGATTTTCCAGATCAGCCCCACCATTCAGTGTTCCTGCACTCACGATTTTTACTGAAAAACAAACTCTATTGAATAAGAGCCATGCCTGAGGTTCTCTGGGTTGGAATGCTGCTTTTGGTTTTTTTACATGACTGCAATAATCACAGTGTGCCTGTGAGAAATACCACGGTCTGTCCTCTTAAGACTCTTGTGGTTGTGACTAAAATGAGCTCACCGACTTAAATAATATTTGTTTAGGAGAAGCCCAAGTGAACAGTAAACTTCTCATAAGCACTACTCCCTGTATACCAGGTGACACTGAAGACCACCAATAGTACTTGACAGAAACAAGCCTGTATTAATTAAGATGAACAATACTAATGGAATTAGTACTGTATAAAACAGTATCAAGATGAACCAATGCTAATTCACCTTTTTTGTACTGCTTTGCAAACTGAGATTAACCTAATGGGGCTGGAAATACTACACTGGCAAGGACAAGCAGCTATCATCTGGGCCTAGGTGGCACATAGGCAGCATAATTTCAGCTGTGAGAAGACACTTCAGCATTCAAAGCATAGCTCTCAGAATTGAACTGCAACCAGAGAGTCATTTGACACCTTGGACTCTGAAGTGGCCCTTTTTTCCCCCCTTGAAAAACAGAACACTGAAAGCATTTCTCTTGGAATACATCCTCAGCCTTGGAGAAGGAAGCAAACACACAGCCAGGTCATACAAGAGACATTCTAGTAACCATCATCATGTTGACAGTTTTCTCGTACCAACACATCCAGAAAATATTGTCTCCCTTCACCAACATCTCAGTTACCAGTGTGCCAGTGAGTTTCCAGTGCTTGACTCTGTATCCAGAGGGTAGTTCTCATCACTACATGTACCAGGCAGAACTACAAAGGTTTCAGCAGCTGAGGGCTCCAGGGGTGACCTGTGTGGGAAGGGTCTATCAACCTGCTCTGTGCCAGCTCTGAAACCACTATAACCAAGCCATCAAGTGACAAAATTTCAGTTAGCTGAAGGAACCCAGAATGTCTCTACTTAAAACATTTTTTTAGAGCATGGCAGCTACCAGAGGCAGGAAAAAAATGTAGGAGATGTGTGGGAAGGCAGAAGAGACACATGGAAGGAGATGTTGGGGATTCACCTGGAAATGCACTCTCAGAAGGAGGCACAACATGCCAGAGGCACACATCCAGAGCCGTGAGAAACATCTCTGAGGGGACTGCAGCCCACAGGAGACCCATGCTGGGGCAGCAGGATATGAGAAAGACACAAGGAGTACTAGACAAAACAAGAAACCAGGAGCAGAAGAAAGAAGCCACTATAGGACCTCAACCCCTGCACTACCTGTTGCCTCACCAACAGAATTCAGGCTGAGCCAAGGATAACTCACAGCAAAAAACAAGGGAAGTTTGTCCTGGAGGCAGAGAAGAGAGATGCCTTTCCCATAGGCATCCATTACAGTTGTATGTTTTGCACACACACACATATGCACAGAGTATCCAAATCAGCAATCCAAATGTCGTTACTCAGCAATAAATTATGTACAAAATTAGCCAAATTGAAACTGGTTTACGACACAGCTTAAATGAACCATGACGACCACCACTGCCTTACCTCCTTGCAGCACTCATCAGTAAGGCCAAGTTTCTACATTTTAGTTAATAATGAGAATTTAACTCTTTCTGATTTCTGCATGCCTCTCAAACACAATTTATGAGCTACTCTGCTGAAAAAAACATACCAGGACAGAGTAGTGGGGGAGGAGAACCTCTCTGGACCCACTAACCACACCCCTTCTAATACACCCAAGAATGGCACTGGCCTTCCTGGCCACATGAACACATTGCTGGCTCATGGTCAACCTTCAATCCACTAGGACCCCCAGGTCCTTTCCCCCTTCACTGCTCTCCAAGAGGTCAGTTCCCAACCTACACTGATCCATGGGGTTGTTCTTTCCCAGGTACAAGTCTCTACGCTTGCCCTTGTTGAATTTCATTAAATTTCTCCCTGCCCAGCTATCTAGGCTAAGTCTCACTGAATGGCAGCACAACCCTCTGGTGTGTCAGCCACTCCACCCAGATTTGTGTCATCAGCAAACCTGCTGACAGCGCATTCTGTTCCCTCATCCAAGTCGTTGATGAATATATTGAATAGAACTGGTCCCAGTACCGACCACTGAGGGACTCCAGTAGATACAGGCCTCCAACAAGACTCCATCCCATTGACCCCAACTCTCTGACTTCTTTCCTTCAACCAGCTCCCATCCACTTCACTACCCAATCATCCAGATCACACTGCCTCAGTTTAGCTGCAAGGATGCCATGGGAGACAGTCAAATGCTTCACTGAAATCAAGACAAACCACATCTACTACCATCATCTATCCACCTGGTTACGTCCTCATAAAAGGCTATGAGGTCAAACATGACTTCCCCTTGGTAAAACCATGTTGACTGCTCCCAACAACCCTCTTGTCCTTCATATGCGTAAGGACAGCACTGAGGCCACGTTGCTCCATTACTTCCTCAGGGATGGAGATGAGGCTGACCCAGGTCTATAGTTACCTGGGTTCTCCTTCCTACCCTTTTCGAAGATTGGAGAGATGTTTGCCGTCCTCCAGTCCCCAAGTACCTCTCTTGTCTGCTATGACTTATCAAAGACAGTGGAGAGTGGTCTGGCAATGATATCCAACAGCTCCCTCAGCATGGATTTATGTATGTCCAGATTACTTAACTGTTCCCTAACCCAGTCGTCGTTAACCCAGCCAAACTCCTCCATCATGTCTTCCTCTGGCACCTCAGGGATCTGGGGCCCCTAAGGACAGTCTCCAGCAGCATAGATGGAGACAAAGAAGGTATTTAGTAACACCACCTTCTCTGTATCCTCTGTCACCACGGCACCCACCTCATTCAGTAGAGGACCTACATTGCCTCTAATGTTAGCTTTTCCTCCAACGTATTTGAAGAAGCTCTTTCTGTTATCCTTGACTTCCCTTGCAAGGTTGAATTCCAAGAAGGCCTAAGCTTTCTCAGTTGCCTCCCTACATACTCTGACAACAGTCGAAGTTCTGGAGTTCATAAGGGATACCAAAATCAAGAATCCAAATTTGAAGGCACAAATGCAACTCCTGTTGAAGTCAGTGGTGAACTTAGCAGTGGCTTCAATTAACTTTGCACAAGAAATAATTCTGACATCCATTCTCCAGTAAAGGCCTACAACTGCAGCTACACCACCAGACATGTGGTGTTGCAGCTGTAGTTCACCAGCACAAAGAGCTCTTTGTGTACAATGGAGCTGTTTGGAGGTCACACAGCAAATTAACTCACCCTACTGAAGCAAAGGGAGTCTACAGGTGAAGCTGACTGTTTTAACTGACAGCTTATACAAACAACAACATGACAAAACCAGAAGGGTAAAGGGAAATCTCCCACAAGACAAAACACACACACCCCCCAATGCTATAGAAGTACAGTTATTGGTAAGTTTTCCATTCATCACTGATTTTCCTGAATGTTAATTGCACTTCATGTATTCAGCCATAACCACCAAACATCAAGATTATAGAATCATAGAATTGTTTTGCTTGGAAAAAACTAGAAAGCTTTTAAAGTATTTTCTTCCTTTGTAAAAAAGCAATGTATATTTGGAGCCCCAAGAAGTAACATGTAAGAGTGTAATTAACAATTTCTCTGATATTAAACAGCTGTCAGGCTAAAGCAATCCGATACGTCTATTCACAACCTCTTTGTCTGCTGTAAAGAGCTTATTCCCTAACTCCTTTATTCTGTGGGTGAGTTGCAAGGAGACTGTAAGAAAGGAACAGAAAATTCAGGGCTACCAATTTCTCTGGAGGAGCTGGAGCAAGACATAGGAAGTTTTAAACCAGAGCCCTTTCTCAGCTGAATAGCACACAAAGTGAAACATTCAAGGTTAGAAGCTAAAGTCATAAGATCACTCAGTCCAACCCTTGACCTAACACCACCATGTCCAGTAAACCATGTCCTGAAGTACCATGTACACAAGGTTTTTTTAACATCTCCAGAGACAGTGACAGCACCACCTCCCTAGTCAGCCTGTTCCAATGCCTGGCCACTCTAGCAGTAAAGAATTTTTTCCTCATATTCAACCTAAACATTGCTGGCACAATTTCAGGCCATTTCCTCTCATTCTATCACTTAGATTATTTGTTACAAAGGAGGTACTTATATGGTAAGTGAATCTAGATTCTAATTTTTACTGCCTTGAATTTACAATGCAACTTCAGGTCCTAAATCAGCAGAAGCTTCAGTGAGGTTACTAAAGCCATGAAGTCAATACTTATATTGGAGGTACAGGGATACAGTTGTACAACCATTAATTAACCTTAAAAAGGATTTTTTAAAACATCTACATTGTAGCAACTTTATGCTAGAACAAGAACTTCAAGTCTGTTTATTAATCAATCAGTTATTTAAGCTCAACATCTATAGAATAGAATACATAGAATAAACCAGGTTGGAAGAGACCTTCAAGATCATCGCATCCAACCCATCAACCAATCCAACACCACCCAAACAACTAACCCACGGCACCAAGCACCCCATCAAGTCTTCTCCTGAAAACCTCCAGTGATGGCGACTCCACCACCTCCCCAGGCAGCCCATTCCAATGGGCAATCACTCTCTCTGTATAGAACTTCTTCCTAACATCTAGCCTGAACCTCCCCTGGCACAGCCTGAGACTGTGTCCTCTTGTTCTGGTATGTACAAGTCGATTCAGCTTGGTGAGACTATCAATTTTCATTTCCAAATAAAATACTAATATTTCACTATCTAAGCAGGACACAGTTACAGAACTGAAAACCCAGACAGTTGGAACTGAGAAGCACTGTGAAAGATTACCCAAAACTTACATGAGAAACACTTTCAGAAGTAGTAATATCTTCATCAAATAGGCAATACAATAAAAAACATAAATAGTAACAGTAACAAATGTGTAATCTTAGTTTCTTTTCAAGCTTGCTACTTACTGTAGAAACCCAAATCTATCCGTGACTTTATAAAGACGATAGTCAGCATCTTCCCATGGTTCGATCTGCGCACCCTCCCGGCCCTAAAGGGAAAGGAAAAAGTTACAAATTATGTTTTGTGACCAATAAGCTGAGACACAAAAGACAGAATTCTAATACTCAGAGCACAATCTTTGGGACACACTGGTAGAAGGGTAGAGGAGACGCAGGAGAGCACTAGTCCTAAACTGACCAAGAAAACAGAGATCAGAGCACATCTTTCCAAGGCTACAAACAATATTTCCATGACAAGACATCTCTTTTGGTCACTGCCATACAAAGAATAAATTTCAACCACTGATTTCAACCAGAGACTTGTTATAAACTAAGACCTGCTGCTAACCTCCGCAACAGTCCATCAAGGTCTTCACAGAGTGCCTCCTACTGGCTGTATTTCCATAGTCCATCTTTTCTGAACCATCATTTGACAACACCATATACTGTGGACAGTCTTGAGATAACATCCATGCTGACTTCCAACACCTATCAAACAGAATTATGCACTGAGTTTTCCCTCAGTACATTCATCCATGTTCTTCCCCTCCATTCCAAGCACCAATTTTCGTAAGACCTGCAGAAATTTAAGTGTATTTCAGCTATATATTCTACCACTATGGTCTATGCACAGGTTACTGGGTACAAAGACCATCACTCAGAACACCGAATGTATTGATTTCACAAGACAAGGTTTTGGTAGCAGTGGGACTACAGCGCTGGCTTCTTTGAGAAGCTGCTAGAAGCTTCTCCCTATACCTGACACACAGTGCCAGCCAGCTTCAATACAGACCTGCCACTGGCCAAGGCGAACAGTGATGGTGGAAGCACATCTGTGATAACGCATTTACGAAAGAGGAAAAAACAACCTCTGCACAGCAGCAGCCAGAAGACAGGAGTTTGACAGGAGAATGAGACAGAAACAACTCTGGAGGCACCACCGTCAGTGAGGGAAGAGGGAGAAGGAAGTGCTCTAGATGCCAGAGCTGAGATTCCCCTGGGGTGAAGACCATGATGAGAAAAGCTGTCCCCCTGCAGCTCAAGGTTAATAACAGAGCAAATATAGTCCATTCAGCCCATGGAGGACTCCATGCTGGAGCAGGTGGATGGCCAAAGGAGGCTGTAGGAAGCCCACACGGGAGCAGGCTCCTGGCAGGACTTGTGGACCCATGGACAGAAGAGCCCATGTCAGAGCACGTTTGCTGTCAGAACTTGTGACCCTGCGGGGAACCCACATTGTAGCAGTCTGTTTCTGAAGGACTACACTCCATGGAAGAGACTCATGCTGGAGCCAATTCATGAAGAAGTGCAGCCTGTGGTAAGGACTTGCATTGGAGATGTTCACTGAGAACTGTCTCACATGAAAGGGATCCAACACTGGAGCAGGAGAAGAGTGCACCGAGTCCTGCCCCTGAGCTGGAAAGAGCAGCTGAGACAGTGTGCGATTAACTGATTAAAACCCTCTTCTTTTGTCCCCCTGCACTGCTGCAGGGGAGGAGACAGAAAATAAGGAGTGAAGTTGAGCCCAGGAAGAAAGGGTAGGGAGATGTTTTTAGTTTTTATTATCTTACTCTGATTTGATTGGTAATAAATTGAACTAGATTCTCCAAGTCAAGCCTGTTTTGCCAGTGACAGTAGTTAGTGAGTGACAGAATCACAGAATGGTAGGGATTGTAAAGGGATCTCTAGAGATCATGTAGTCCAAACCCCTGCAAAAAAAACTGGTTTTGAAAGTCTCCATAGAAGGACACTCCACAGCCTCTCTAGGCAGCCTGTTCCAGTGTTACAGCACCCTCAAAGTAAAGTTTTTTCTCCCTAAGCTCAAGTGAAACCTGTGTTCTAGTTTGTACCCATTACCCCTTTTCCCATCGTTGGCCACTAAGTAGAGCCCCAGCGCCATCTTCATGACCTCCACCCTTTAGATACTTACATGCATTTGTAAGATCCCCTCTTAGCTGTCTTTTTCCCAGGACAAACAGCCCCAGGTCTCTTAGCTCCTCCTCCTAAGAGAGATGATCCAGTCCCCTAATCATCACAATTTCTCCCTGTCCTGCCCATGAGCCTTTCATTATATTTTCTCTCCCCTGTCCAGCTGAGGAGGAGAGTGATAAAGCAGCTTTAGTGGGCACCTGGCATCCAGAGAGAGTCAACCAACCACACACATGCAAGTGTTTGTTCTTACTAAAAAATCCACAGCCACTCAGTGAAATGCTCACTGTGCAAACCACCATGAAGTCTAGCATGTAAAACGCCTCGTGAACTCTACAAACGTATCTGCTGCTCAGTACTCCAATGACACTTAAGAAGTATTTAAGTGTTACAAGGATACATGAATATGGTGCAGGCATTCTACACATACTCTGTACCAGGCTTTTACTTGACAAAGGCCTAAAAAAAGGGATACAACCAGGGTACTTCTTCAATTCCTCACAGCAAGAGATTCCTTGCAATGCAGTTCACTCATCTTTTAAGTTCTCTGTAATGCTTTAGATATTTCTATTAACAAAAAAGTTAAATTAGAAGAAGAGTCCTTCTGATCTCATAGATATACTGCACATCCTGAAACATCCCATCTTCATTAATTCTAATGCATTACACTACCTTAAAATAACCTCAAAGCAACTTGCCAAGCACCTTAAAAATGAGTTGTCATTACCCACAATATTATCTGTGGAAGGAATTTAATTCAGCCAGAGGCTGGTGTATCATGAAACCATCAGATAAGTACTAGTTTAAAAACTAGCAGGAATGATGATTCTTTTTTTAAACAGACATATTAATATAATTAATTAGAAAATGTCTTTTAATTTATTATCAAATCCACTTACTCTGTCATACTTGGCAACTATCTCTGCTCGTTCTTGGGCAAGCTTGATAGCAGCATCCTGCTCAGCATCTGCACCTGTGGAGAATTAAAATAACACTGTTCAGATTCTATCTCTTGTGAACAAAGAGTTGAACCTAAATACATGGAAAATAAACTTCAGAGAGACTACTTACATGGAGAATTGGCAAAACAATTGTACCAAAGCAAAATATGACCTTGGTGCGTGTCTTGAATACTGTTCAGATTAAAACAATTATTGGATGGTATCCCAATTACTGAGTTTAGAATGTTCCAAATTTTCCACCAAAGAAGCAGATATTTAATAATGTTAAAAAAATAATACCCCACAGCCCACTAACTGAAAGACTGAAGAAAGCAGTAAAGTAACTAGTTGCCAATTGCACAAACATTCACAGAGTCTAAAAAAGATGAAATACACATAACTGGTTTAAAATCCAAGTGTGAACTGTTTACAAGATTTGTAGAGAGGGATTAGAACACTGATGAAGTACCAGTGAAGAAGTACTGCATGGCTCTCAGTCTGTCTACATTAAGAGAGGTGCTTCAGAGCTCCGATCCGTTTTTATTTGCTCTCCTCTGGACCTGCTCCATCAGGTCCATGTCCTTCTTGTGTTGAGGGCCCCAGAGCTTAACACAGTACTCCAGGTGAGGTCTCACCAGAACAGAGTGGCAGAATCCCCTGTCTCAGTCTGCAGCCCATCTTTCTTCTGAAGCAGCCCAGGATGTGATTTGCCTTCTGGGCTGCAAGTGCACCTTGTTGGCTCATGCTCAGCTTTTCATCCACCAGTACCCCCAAGTCCTTTTCCACAGAGCTGCTCTCTCGGGTTTCTCTTCAGATCATATAAATCTTTCACCTTTTACTAAAGATTTCTATAGAGAGGAACAAGTACAAGTCTCGATGAATTTTTGAGGCTTCACTTTGCTGTTTGGTTTTGTGGTTTCTTTTTAATAGTGAGGCCAGCAGTAGCAGGGAAGTCATTCTGCCCCTGTACTCAGCTCTGCTCAGGCCACACCTTGAGTACTGTGTCCAGCTCTGGGCCCCTCAGCTTAGGAAAGATGTTGAGTTGCTGGAACATGTCCAGAGAAGGGAAACAAAGCTGAGGAGGAGAGGCTGAGGGAGCTGGGGTTGCTTAGCCTGGAGAAGAAGAGGCTCAGGGGAGACATTATTGTTCTCTACAACTACCTGAAGGGAGGTTGTAGACAGGTGGGGGCTGGTCTCTTCTCTCAGGCAACCAGCACCAGAACAAAAGGGCAGAGTCTCAAGCTGTACCAGGGGAGGTTTAGGCTGGATGTTAGCAAAAACCTCTTCACAGAAAGTGATTGGCCATTGGAATGGGCTGCCCAGGGAGGTAGTGGAGTCACTGTCACTAGAAGTATTTAAGAGGAGACTGGACGAGGTACTTGGTGCTATGGTTTAGTTGATAAGATGGTACTGTGTGATACGTTGGACTTAATGATCTCAAAGGTCTTTTCCAAGCTGGTTAATTCTATTCTATTCTCTATCACATCAACTCCCAGCCTATATTTATAATGGAGACTGCCCTAACCCAGATGCACCTTATGATACTCACAAGGTTCATGAACCTCATGAAGTGTACCCAGGCCCACTTCTCCAGCTTGTCCAGGTCCCCCTAGATGACATATTCCCTCTGGCATATTGACGTCACCTTGGTGTCATCTGCAAACTTGCTGAGGGTCCACTCAATCCCACTGTCTCTGTCACTGAAGAAGATATTAATCAACACTGGTCCCAGTACATCCCTTCTCACCCATCTTCATCGGGATATCAAGCCATTGACCACTATCCTCTGGATGCAATCACCTAGCCAATTCCTTATCCAGCAAACAGTCCACCCATGGA
This sequence comes from Dryobates pubescens, assembly GCF_014839835.1. NCBI lineage: Eukaryota > Metazoa > Chordata > Aves > Piciformes > Picidae > Dryobates > Dryobates pubescens. The sequence continues at coordinate 114,306,113 of NC_071657.1, read as the reverse complement.
AGCCACCTCTCTCCAACTTAAAGAGGAAGCAGAAAGGCACATACTCAATGCTACGCTATTCTGCATGCATTCAGCACCACACACTCCCCAACACAATTACAACAATGTGCTTTTTATCCTTTACTAGTGGACATCCTAGGCCTACTAAAATGGCAACATCCACTAAAGCTAACATATCTACACTGACACAAAACAGTGGATGAAGCCCAGTGTAACTTTTAAAGTGAGAAGGTAAAGGAACCATAGTAAAAAAAATATGAATTGCATTTTCTTTTCTAATTCACAAAGAGACCTGTTCTTACTGCAAGGGTTTTTTACAAGTGAACTTTATGCTTGCTTCAGAAGCTGACATTCCTTCAGAGAATTCAAGTACTCAGTAATCTTAATCTTCATATCTCCAATGGAGAAATGTCAGAGAAAAGCTTGTGTAAAGTACAACTGCTGCTGGGCTTCAAGAAATGGTGACAAAAAAATATTCTATCACTATCTTCCCAGTAAAAAAGAGATTAGAATTGATTTGAAAGTGTGCCTGAATAACAAGCAGTCAACACTGCAATACAGAGCAGTCAATACCTTTTTCATTAACAGAATTTTTTTTAAAATAGATTATTACATTTAAATAAAAGTGCACTCAAAAGGAAATGAACATCACCTCAATAACACAGATGGAATAAATGGCAAAAGTTGCTTACAAGAATGCAAAACTGTATTTGCACCAGAAGGCGAGTCCTGACATGCTGAGAAGGTGACCACAGTTTTACCTTCCCATCCTCTGCATAAGTAACACATGAATCCAAGTTTGGTATGTTCTATTCCTCATGACAATTCAATTACATCTAGCGTGGAAATTATCATATTCATTGCCTTTAAAGTAATCCTCTTCACTCTCTACCAGAATCATCTTAACCTTCAAGCTGCACTGAGATAGTTTCTTGTTACATTAATCCACCCACATTGAACTCTGAAAACAGCTTGAAATAGGGACAAGAGGTTATATTTTGGCAGATAAGCATAAAATGTTATTTTTCTTCCAAGAGGAATTACTTAAATATCTCCAAGTTAAAAATTACACAATGATTCCTGATAAAGTAATAGCTAAATGTGAGCACAAGACAAATTCTTCATGAAATACCTTCCTAGGCATAAAAATAGAGCAGTACAGAACTGAAGACAAACAACTGGTATTTTAAAATCTTACCAGTTTTATTCAGTAAATCTTATCTCACTGAAAGCAGTTAAAGATGTGAAACAAGTATGATTCAGGTTTCTAATTAAAAATTAACATTACAGATGACCAACACCACGTCACACAGGAAACTACGCAATCTCAGATAAAGCCGATACTAGTACACAGTCATTTAACTGGTACAGAGAACTGGTTTTGACTAAAAACTGAGAAAATACGTTATCAACAAGTTGGTGATAAAATCTGCCAATAATGGCATGCTAAAGGCTGCATTTAAGGCTCCCCAAAAATTGGGCAGGTGTACAAGGTACGACAATCCTGCCAATGGAGCAATATGACACACATAGCTTTTGAAAAATCATAGGAAGAAAATCCAGGAATAAACGTTTCTGAATAGTTAGTCTGACACACAACATTCGCCCCCTAGAGAGTGCTTTCCCCTTATGACTCCATCATGCTAACTTGTTTTCTGTATTTACAAATTCTACAAGTTCACAGGTTTTGAAAAGCAGCATGCACAGGACCTGAGGCATTGATACAGGCAGAAAAACTAAATAGAAAATCCCAATCTGCAGTTACATGAAAAAGTACTGATACAACCACCAGATTACTGCTTCTCTGCTAACCTCCACTCCTTAATGGACATGGAGGGGAGTATTTTAACTAAAGATGAGGAAAAGGCAGAGGCACTTAACACCTTCTTTGCCTCAATTTTTAATAGCAGGAAACGTCATCTTCTGGACAACTGGTCTCCTGAGTTGGCAGTTGGAGTCAGGGAGCAGTGTAGTTCCACTGTAATCCAGGAGGAAGTAGTTAGAGACCTGCTCAGCCACTTGGATCCCCATGGGACCAGATGGGATCCATCCTATGGTACTGAGAGAGCTGGCAGATGAGCTGGCCAAGCAGCTCTCCATCATTTTTCAATAGTCCTGGCTCACTGGAGAGGTCCCAGATGACTGGAAACTGACCAACGTGATACCCATCCACAAGAAGGGCCAGTTGGATGAGCCAGGGAATTCCAGACCTGTCAGGCTGACCTCAGTATCAGGCAAGATTATGGAACAGGTCATCTTGAGTGCAATCACACAGCACTTACAGGAGGGCCAGGGGATCAGGCCCAGCCAGCATGGATTTAGGAAGGGCAGGTGCTGCCTGACCAACCTGATCTCCTTCTATGATCAGGTGAACCACCTGGTGGATGTGGGGAAGGCTCTGGTAGCCAGGTGGGGGTTGGCCTCTTCTCCCAGGAAACCACCAACAGATCAAGAAGAGACAGTCTCAAGCTGCACCAGGGGAGGTTTAGGTTGGATGTTAGGAAGTTGTTCACAGAAAGAGTTATTGGCCATTGGAATGGGCTGCCCGGGGAGGTGGTGGAGTCACCATCACTGGAGATGTTTGGAAGGAGACTGGATGAGTGTGACCGTTTGACACTGTGCCTTTAAGAACAAGCAGTGCTGAGACACTGGCTAAATGTTTTCGGTACTAGAACCAAAACATTCTGATATTCTAAACGAATTTCATTGGTGGATAAACAAAAATTCAGCTTTAGATTGTAGAGCAGTTGGAATTGTTTTTACCTCAGTTCAGTTCAGCTTGGGGAGTTGGGGGGAGTTTCAGCCTGTTCTCCCTGCCTGCTTCTTCTGCGAACTGCTGGAGTTGGCCTTCAGATAAGCAAAAACTAATCCTGCATGGGCTTTTGAAGCTTACTAACAACTCTTTTCCTTAGTAACTTGCCTTTCTTTCTCTCTAACCCCTTTTTGGGGAAAAAGGGAGGGAGGGAGGGAGAGAGGGGGTTGCAAGGAGGGGATCCCTCCCTTGGGGAGGGATTTTTGTTGTGTTATTTCCCTTTGTTGTATATTTCTGTGTATATATTGTAAATACCTGTATATATTGTGTTATATATAACCTGCTTTCCATATATGCTTGTAAATATATAGCTTGCTCTTTCGACTGGGCTAGTTGTGGTTTCTTACTCTGTGGAGGAGGGAGAGCTAAGCCCTCTCTCAACCTACCACAATGAGGCACTTGGTGCCATGGTTTAGGTGATAAGATGGTGTTGGGTGATAGGTTGGACTCGATCTCAAAGGTCTTTTCCAACCTGGTTAATTCTATTCTATTCTACTTTGAAATCAGATTGTCTTACTTGTCAGACTAGTAAACTGCTGGATTTAAACTTTCAAAAGGATACTTAAGGATGGTACTGGAATTGGTCTCATTTTGCTACTCCCTGATTTTAAACTGCCAAATAGTCAAGCCTGCTAAATTAGACATCCATGGACTGCCATCATCCTGGCTAAGCAAGAGGAAAGCACTGTCTGGCATCATGTACTGTGTCCAGTTCTGGGCCCCTCAGTTTAGGAAGGATGTTGACTTGCTGGAGTATGACCAGAGAAGGGCAACAAAGTTGGTGAGGGGCTTGGAACACAAGCCCTATGAGGAGAGACTGAGGGAGCTGGGGTTGCATAGCCTGGAGAAGAGGAGACTCAGGCGTGACCTTATTGCTCTCTACAACTACCTGAAGGGAGGTTGTAGACAGGCAGAGGTTGGTCTCTTCTCCCAGGCAACCAGCACCAGAACAAGAGGACACAGTCTCAGGCTGCACCAGGGGAGGTTTAGGCTGGAGGTTAGGAGGAAGTTTTACACAGAGAGAGTGATTGCCCATTGGAATGGGCTGCCCAGGGAGGTGGTGGAGCCGCCATCACTGGAGGTGTTCAGGAGGAGACTTGATAGGGTGTTGGTTGCATGATTTAGTTTATTAGGTGGTGTTGGATGATAGGTTGGACACGATCTTGAAGGTCTCTTCCAACCCGGTTTGTTCTATTCTATTACATGCTGCCTTCCTTTGACACTCTATTAAGAGCTCCTCCAGTCATCAAAGAATTGGAAAAGACAATTTCTTCAGGAAGTGGTAATGGTATGTAAGAAATCTAAGTGACAGAGGAAAAAAAAACACACCTAGTCTTACACAAGGACACAAGTCTAATTAGTGTTCAGTATTTATTTTCTGAGAGAGGAAGTATGTCATCTTGAGGCACCAGTATGACTTAGCCATAGCTAATTTCCAGATGAATTCTGAGTATAATACTGCGATTCATTATTAGGTGGTCTCTTTGTATATCATAAATACATTTAAAACAAACCCCTTGTTTTTAAAGCTGGAGGTTGTTCAGATTTTTTAATTCCCTGTCCAGTTCAGTCAGTGGATATAAGAATTGAAAAACGTTATGGTGAAACTGACAGTCTTCTTAAATAAACTTTACTAAGTGGAAACTCCCAGCTCCTACTAAACAGTTGCAAATCTTTGCAAATCTTGCAGCTTACAAAGAACATTGGGGCAAACAGTTTATTATTCCAGAATTCTAGATTCTTTCAGTCCTAAGGAAGAAAGGCAAGTGCAGTAAATTAAGGCAAGGAGGAACTAATAACATTAATAGTCAAATGCAAACAAAAAAATAATAGTGTCCTGCATTGCAACCTGCTCTTGCAATGAATGCCAGTCTAAATGGAAGGGACCACTTGCCATAAATGACATATTTAATGCCAAACCCACAAATACAAGTGAAAACAAACACTATTGAAGAGAGAATACAGCTGTGCACTACAAGTAGATGTGAAAATGAAATTCTATCAGTAAACATTTTCTCAAGGACAGCCATTTTTGCACAAAACTGGGTACTGATGCATCACTGCAGTTTGACAAATCTGGTCCAACTAAAGAAGAAATAATCCTGCCTTACTCTTCTCTTTCTGTCACCTTCTCCCTTCTGTTTCACAGAGAGAAATGGTAGCTGTAGATGTAGGCATCAGACACCAGAGAACCTTTGATCCAAGGTCCCTCTATCACCCACCTAAAATATGTTTTTTGAAGTGAGGAGCAAAGCAAAAGACACACACACACAAAACAGTCGTCAGTAACATCTTTTTGTATTAATTTAAATTGGTAAACTAAACATTGAAGATCCTTCTTGCAGCCCCAGCAGTAACTCATTTTTCCAAAGTAAAGAAGGGGGAACTAGCATCACTATTCCTGGCATTTCCAGCAGCCATGGCACAGCTGCACAGCTTGACAGCCAGGAAGCAGCTCTGCTGCTCCTGGTCTAAGTGACTAACACCAACAGCCCATAGCTACACCTAGCTTTCATTGCACAGCCCGACAGAACTGAGCTGCTGCTGTGTGAGAAATTGTCTTAAGACAGTAAAATGCTGGTCTGATCCACAAGAAAAGCTTCTGTTCCTGGAGGTTTACCCAGGTGAACTCTGCCTAACCCTGCAGTGCTTCTAATCCTGTTCAGTAAAACACAGCATTTTTTGAAGTGATTTTCATCTGAACTCCACTGTACATGACTCTCTAGTCCATGCAAAAGTACTCATGCAACTTACGGAATGACCTTTGCAGTAACTTAAACTCACTAGTGATAATCTCCCTGAAATGGCCCAGATGCTTATTTAGATACAGTACCTCACCTGGCAAAGGTAACAACAGCCAGGAACTAGCTCAAAATGAGTACCACTGAGGGCTTCAACATGTTCTTTACACATCTGGAAGGAGTGTATAGGTAGAGAGTACATTATAGTGCAGCACAGGAAAGCACCTCTTCCAGATGTGCTATATAAATTTGAGTAGAATCAGATTCATTTAATTCAGAAAAGATCTTTAAATACCATCAAGCCAACCACAAACCTAACACTGCCAAGTCCAACACTAAACCATGTCCCTAAAAGTCTTATCTGTGCATATTTTAAACAGCTCCAGGAATGCTGATTCAACCACTTCACCAGACATGCTTGACAACCCTTGTGGGTTGTCAACCAGGTAACAAGCAATAATTCACTGAGTAGCCAGTAGTAGTAGAGAGTTTTAGGTAGCTGTAGAGAGCAATAAGGTTTCCTTTCAGCTGCCTCTTCTTCAGCCTAAAGAACCCCAATTCCTTCAGCTGCTCCTCATAAGACTTGTGCACTAGACCCTTTGCCAACCCTTTTTGCTCTTAAAAACCTCCCACATTTGCCTGTCTTTCGTAAAGTGAGTGGCCCAAAACTAAACACAGTATTTGAGGTGTGGCCTCACCAAAGCCCAGTACAGGGCCACCTTGGCCACCTGGGAACGCTGACTGGTTATTTCAGCCAGCTGTTAATCTACACTCCTAGAAGCAATACCTCTTCTTTCTGTGTGGCTGACAGTCAGTACACTAGCAGCATCTTGTGTAATCTTATCCCAAATTCTGAAAAGGAGACTTCTCCCTTTTTGTGTTTTTTGACCCATCACCAACATCTCAACAGTGAAGCAGCCTAAAAACCCTAAAAGACTTGAACATGTTAATTTGTTTTCCATTACTTCAACTCAAATTCTTGCTTGTTTGTACATTACACATTCCACTGCACAAAGAGCTGCACTGGCACAAATTCCTGTCTGCAGGCACTACCACCAGCTGCTACACATCTACACATTCAAAGCACAAAGCAGAGCAATAAACAAAACATTTTGTAAGTCTCTGGTCATATCAGAAAGTCCCTTTAATAGCCAGTCTGTTTATTTTCCTTTCAGTCCATTCCCATAAACAATGAAATAAAAGCTATGACGTGCACTTAATAGTATTTTATTGTGGATAGACGACATTCAAAAGCAGAAATCTTGGTAAATACCTGCATGTATTTATGAAACCTGCTCAGAACAAAAGATTAAGCATCATTTCTTAGGCTATTTTTCTCTTCACACAGAGAAGAACAGTTTTAACATAAAGTGAAACAGTCAGTTAGGAAAGTAACCCCTTTTATATAACAACACTTCCTCCTCAGGAAAACAGTATTTGCAGAAGTTAACTGAGATACATTTCTTCCACCATTAAAAATTATTACAAAATTATCTATCTTAATGGTGTTAAGTGTTTAAAACTCAGAGCTATTGCTAATCTGGAATTAGAGAGAAGTAAAACAACACATGACACAAACAATTAAAGACCAGTACATAAAATAAAACAACATTTTACCAGTCTTTGGATTGTGATTTTCTGCCCAGTCCTTGTAAAGCTCCGGTTTAGTCTTCATGAAGCAAATCAGTTTGTTTCTAGACCATATTCTAAATCAGTTTCTCAAAAATGAATGAGTGAAAGTTCTCCTCCTCCACTTGCAGCATTTGCTCCACATAACTGAGCCACTTGACATGCTCTTTCTTTATCAAGACATGGCCCCTCTACAGTAACAGGGGCTGCAGACACTCTAACAAAGATGCCATTTGTTAGCAAGAAGTGTCACGCAGGCACCATGCTCGTGTTCTCCAGTGCAGCCCACAGCCCTGCATTCCAGCTAATAATAAACAAGAGGATTTGAACAAACAGCCTCAGAGGACGCAGCTCCCGTAACATCACTGTTATGCCCTGGAGTAAGAATTCTTACTGGTATTCACCAAATGGTGCAGGAAAAGCACCTTATTTAAAGAAATTATTAGAAATGGGGCCTGAAGTACCATATTTTGAGCTTATTACTTAAGAAACAATGAAATCAAATCACTCTACAATTAGAGTTTAGATTTCTGTAACTCTTTGGCACTATCTACTTACAGGATGGAGATTTTACGTGTTTGGTTTTTTTAGTGTTCTCTTATCATTCAGGGTATCTTAGGGACTTGATACACCTAGCATGTCAGGAGTTGACAAGAACATTTTCATTGATAGGAGTGTAAAAATTCAAGATTTAATATAGGCAGAATTCACCTGCATCCTCAAAACCTGAAAAATGTATCTCTCCATCAAATATTCAAGGCACATCAAGCCACTCTCCTTCACAGACTTACATCCTTACACATGCTCTCTCAAGCAAGGTGTCAGCTGCTATGCCATGCTCACAGCCAGAAATCAGCCAATTCCATTTCTTAACCTAAGCACGTCAGAGCACACATGCTACCAGACCTGACTTGGGAGACTTGAGTGGGCCTCCAGCTTTTTGTGACACCAACAGAAAGATCACTGAGACTGTCCAGACTGGGGAAGAAAAAGCTTAGGGGAACCTTATCAATAGATATAAGTACCTGATTGGAGAGTACTAAGAGGACAGAGCCAGGCTCTTTTTGGTGGTGCACAGTGACAAAACCTGAAGCAATGGGCACTGGAGATTCCCTCTGAACAGCAGGAAACACTTATGTCACCATCATGGTGACTGAACACTAGCATAGGGAGGCCATGAAGTCATCAGCCTTGGAGATACTGAAAAGCAATCTGGACATGGTCCTGGGCAACTAGTTCTGTGACGCCCTGGTGGAGCAAGGGGGTTAGACAAGATGACCTCCAGAGGCTCCTTTCCATCTCAATCATTCTGTGGTTTCCTTGCACCCTGAAAAGTGTTAAAATGCCAGGAACAGCAGATATGATCAAGTGTGTTGGCCTATTCTTTTTTTCCCTAAGGACTGAAAAAAAAAAGTTCCTTCAATTGTTTTAATCTTCCTCCCCATATCGCCTGGCAGAGCACTGAACCTGGAAATGAGCTGCAGCTCTTTTGTCTTTACCACTGATTACTACTCATGGATCCTACCCAATCCAAGGTGTCAATAGTTTAGTCTAGGGATTCAGTTTGAGTTTAGACTGAGCTACTGTAATATCCACCACAAAAGCTGCATTTTCTTACTGCTGATATTCTGAACACAGCAGTAACCCTGCTATACAACATTCAACTTACATTTTTAATGTAACTACTGCACTGGTTTTGTGACATCAACTACTTTCTGCTGCCTTACCTGAGAGTATATTTGTGGAGAAAGAAACAACCCACCCACAAGCAGTCATTTCAGGTTAACCCTCTCAGGTATCTTTACCACCTGAAGTCAGTCTGCTTTTTAACATTGCTGGTACTATTCTACTACACAGTACCCTCAAGCAGCAGTAAGCTAAAAGCAGTATCAGACTGATATTTTTCTTATGTCTTTAATAGGTTTTCAAGTTTAGCATATCTGGTTTTGTAGGTGTTTTCAAGTAAAGATATACAGAAAAAAAAAACAAAGGAAGATTTGGCTTAATTGAAATTTTTCCTCTATTGAGACAAAAAAAAAAACCAAAAAGCAGATGAGGGTGGAGTAAAACTACCTGTGAAAGATCAGTATAATCCACTATGCTCTGCACCAAAAACACTCCATTCCGACAGCAAAACACAAGCACTCTCCAACCCTCCTCCTTAATAACCAACATTTCTTCAGAGTAGAACCTGTTGGCGTTTTAGTTCACGAGGAGTAGTAGGTGGAAGATACGAAAGTAAGGGTTTAACTTTCTTAAATAAACATGACTGAACTCTCATCTTACTGAAAAAAAAACAAGTTTCACTACAGCAGAATGCTTGCAGTTCTGCAACATCCCCTCTGCGACACTGTACAGTCACTTGTGAATAATGGTCACTTTGGAAGTTAGTATAATTAACTGCTACTGAAAAAAACCTCTTGAAGCAATCTTAAAATGATCCCCAAGGAAGTCAAAGCAAGAGCAGGGAAACCAAAGCAGCCCTGCTAAGGAATATTCTACATAGAAAGCTTATGACAAAACATGATATTAGGATTTAAGACTCTAATATATATTGCAAAGAATTTAAATCACTCTCAGGCTGCGCCAGGGGAGATACAGGCTGGATGTTAGAAAAAAGTTCTATACAGAAAGAGTGATTGCACATTGGAATGGGCTGCCTGGGGAGGTGGTGGAGTCACCATCACTGGAGGTTTTTAGGAGAAGACTTGACGGGGTACTTGGTGCTGTGGGTTAGTTGCTTGGGCGGAGTTGGATTGGTTGATGGGTTGGACGCGATGATCTTGAAGGTCTCTTCCAACCTGGTTTATTCTATGTATTCTATGTATTCTATGTATTCCTAACTTGCTTTTAATCAGCAAATGACTGAAGGGCTGACAGGAACTCAGCTAATATTAAACAGTTATTGCAAAATGTCTATTAGTTTATTTTTAATAACACAGCCTTGCTAACAGATATTTGTTAAAGCACTGAGAGAACAGAACTCAGAATAAACCAGCAATAAAACAGAAAAGGAACATAATCATCAAGTTGTGTTTTATTTGATTTAGTCTTGATCTACAATTATTTTTTGTATGTGTTTCACATAAATAAGTACATCTTAAAATGAAATCATCTCCATCAGCTAAGCCTACAACTAACCCACCTGGAAGCTGCAGCTTGAATGCTCCTGTCATCACCTTGCTATTAAGTCTTACGAATGTTCCCACAAGAGTTACAAAGTGGAGCGACGAGAACTGGCAGAGATCTACTGTAATTCCATCTTACCAAGTGTGTGCAAGCACAAGCCAGAAGATAATTTGCTGAAGGTTACCATAATCAGTTGCAAAGCCAGAAAAAACTATATTTACTAATTTGTGACAAGACACTAAAAAGGGTAAGCCTCATTTTGAACAATGGTCCTTTCCTTAAAGGAAAAAAAACCCAACACACAAGCCATCCTCCTGCCCAGAACTCTCTCACCACAATGCAAAACACTTATGGTAGCTCTTAAATGACTTAAATGTAAAGACCTGGACTGGGTATAATTTGGGGTTTGCCAGCACAAAGATTGGTCTGACTTGTGCAACAGCTAATGCCTTATGTCTAAACTTAAGTCATCCTTTGTTCTCCTTCTCAAGGGTGTAGGTGGCATCTGGCCTTTTCACTAGTTTATTACTATTTTTCTCTTTCCTCACTGCTATGAAAGAGCAGCATTATGACCATTATGAAGTGGTCATTCACCTATACATTTTGCCTTTAAAGAGATGTAAATACTAATGATGATTTAAGAAATATCAGCCCTACAAACAGCTGTTCAAGTGGTGATCAAAGAAGATTTGCATTCTCACTGTTCAAGGAGATGGAGAAAGCCTTGTTTCTGTAACACATTATAAACCAGCAGACAAGAAATGACAAAGATGTGGTCTTCGTGGAAAAACATGGGAAGTTTTCTACTACTCAAATTATTTTACAGTCTTCCACCAAAGATTAAACTTCCTGGAACTCCTAGTGTGGCTAGAACTGATCCTGCCATAGCATGTAATCTGTTTTATCTGCAGCCCCTAACTCCCACACTCCCCTTGAAATCCATGACCTTTCCCAGTACTAGTCCTAGCCTTTATGTCTTAATAAAATTTGCTGCAAATCAGCTGCTGTATTGGCAAGTAAAAGCAGCATTATTGTAGGGGTTTTACCCTCAAACTAAATGAAGTCAGCTAATCCACACTAGCACCTTTTCAGGTGTTGATTACGATTTTTAAGCAAATTTAGCTGAAAACACTGTGCTCCCTTGTACTTTCGAAGTATATTATGTTTGAAGTCCCCAAAGGCTTTTGGAAACTAAAATACCTCTTCTGCAACTGACTCTACTCATACTTCTTTTAACCATGACAGGTTGCTAAACATGCAAGCAAGACCATCTTTCAGCAAGGCTGAATACAACAGTTCTCTACAATAAATTTCCTCTTCAATTTCCCCACGCCATACATCAGGAGGACACATAAAAATCATTTTCCCCAGCAACATAAATTAAAAAAAAAAAAAATTTTTTACATTATCTGAAAGTCTAACATAATTTCAGACATAATTTCAGATTTCCTGTGTTGTACATCTTCATTAGTAGTAGATGGTGGAAGTTTGCACAGAACTGATTTGCAGTATCAATTTAAACAGTAAAATGGTTCTAATATTTCAGATTCTGACACAAGCCAGAACATTTCACAAGAAGTTATGCTTCTCACAGACTTATATTTAAGTAGTCAGATGCCACATTCCACTAATTATGCTGTCTCCCAATTAATCATTTTTATCTCTGCATTAGTCAAAATTAATGAAGCAAACAATAATTATACTTTTAAATTCCACATTCACGATGTGAAGTCTATTCCCAGCTTAAAGCATCACCAAAGTAACATCCACACATACTGTGGAAAAACCTTTTCAGAGTGGCTCTTCATTTTTGAGGAACCTCTTTCCTTCTCTCTCTAGGGCTAAAGAGAGAAGGGCTCTACTTACAGAAGTTTCATCTGTAGGTCTGTCATTTTGCTGGCTAAAATTAAAAAGTTTGCTTCTCTACACAGACAATCTTTGTGTTCCTCTACACAGTGCAACTCATTTAATTACACAGTCAATTTAGCTGATTAAAACAGGAAGAAAAGGAGGATTTGTTTTTGTAATAGATGTTATTCCACCAGTTAATAAGACTAAGAAGCTCCAGCTCAGAAAAATGGCAGCACTGACTCGAGGTGGCAGGATTAAAACTGCACCAGCATCATGGGGAAGAAGAAAACTGCTCTTGAGCAGCCTAGTGACCACAAGCAATGAGCTCTTGACACTTTGTTGTAGCTCAGTTCACAGGCTGCTGAAACCTCACTGGACCTTGAATGGGTCTGCAAATAAGCACTGGATGAGCAGTTACTGACAATACCAGCTATTATCAGCTGCACATATACTATCATATTTTTCTGTCTTCTCTTGGAAAAGGTATCATCAAGTAGTGAGGGATAAATCCTTCCCCAAAAGTGTGAGAAAGTGTCCAGCCTCCATTCACACTTCAGCTTAAGTCACCCAGATGCCACGAAAGTGTGCAGCGTCTCCATGGGGATACCTCAGGTTTTATGCTGACATTTTAAGCTCAGTTTCACCCTGCTACATAGATGGAAAATAAAATCTAAAATACTGTAAATGTTCTGGCAGGATGAAAAAGCATTCCCCCCCGCCCTCCCCCCCTTTATTCCAGCAAAAGCATGTTACCCTAGTTACTATATGCTCTTGGAATCCATATCATGCAGTGTGAATCTAAGATGTCCCTCCACCTGCCACTGTGATACACTGAAGGGACCATCAGGAATCATAGAGCAGTTACAGAGGAGTTGCAGGGCCCTTCCACATTCAATTTAATTATAATCTTAATACATAAAAAAGTGTTTTCACAAAAAAATACTGCAATTTACATGCTACAACTCTGTTCTCTATAGCTGAACAGCTTCCTTCAGTGACTCTGTTTCAGAGCTATTCATCTTTGAGCAGATAAACATTTAAACTGCAGTAATACACTAAATACAAATAGCATCCTGTAAGTAAATCCTGTAAGAAGTCTGAATGGTACCAAGAAGCTCCTGTGACACTAAATCTCCGCTTGCTGAATCTATGGTAAGTTTGAGTAAGTCCACAAAAAGATATCAAGGCAAATTTAGACACCTGCCTGCTTATAATATCAGTCATGTCCACGCAGCATGAAATAGAGTTGCTTTGAAAAATCCAAGTAATCAGCTACTTCAAATATCTGTCACTCACTTTATTAAAATGAAATTTGGGAGAGGGGAAAAAAAGAGTAAAAAAAGAGACTAAAATCCCCTCTGAACATCTGAAATTACCATGTCATGCAGCACTATATTGATTTTACTTTTTTTAATGGTTATAAAGTGGTTAGAAGAAGGGCTAGAGGGCAAGCAAGTTTTTTGAGCAGCAGCAGAAACTGGAGAAGAAAATGCTATCAGTTTCTTCATCCTTGTTACCAGAAAAGGAAGTTAGACAAGAAGGTTTTGGTATTTTCAGTTTCACTGAATGAGGACTGGTAAACAAAACAAAGTAAACAAGCTATGGCACTTCCCATGCAAAACAGGAATTAGAGCTTCCAAGGCTGTCCTGTGTTCTCCAAGTCCCAGTCTAAGGCTAAGGGAAAATGCAGCAGAGCAACTGCAATAAAGCCCAATGGCAAACCCACCAAACTGAAATCAGGTTACATTCATACTGCTGTTCAGCAATAACAGTAGAGATTTGTTTGCATCAGCTAAAACATTTATTAACAAAAAATAATCCAGTGTTTGGTTACAATAACCAAATGGAGAGAAGAAAAATATAAATTCCTTCCCTCAAACTTTGTGGCTTTTTATCCAGAAAACACTGCACCAGTAAGATAAACATTCAGGCTACAGTATATCCATCATCTTTATTTCAATTTATTTTTGCTAGAGGCAACTTTTTTTTTTTTTTTTTTATCTGTCCATAAACCTCAGAACAGTCTGAGATTTAACAGTCTGAGGTTTATTCCCCAACCTCTGGGACATACCAGTTAGGAACAGCAAGGACTGAGATCCTCCCATTACTGCAGTTTTGGGCGTTCCTCTGCACAGTAGTACAGGACCACAAAACAACAATGAAAAGCCATTTGTGTGAATATTTGATTTTAAAAGACAACAAGGGTTAATCAGCACAGAATTCTCTAGAGAGATTATACATCATCTTCAAGTAAGAGATCACAGAAAGATGGAGCATTTCATCTCTTTCTGGATAACCTGAAAATGTTCTAGAAATGTCCAGTGTTCACATAAACCATCTGACTATTTGTCATACTCTCAATCTCAGCAGAAAATGACCTGAAGTAGCTAAAAAGAGTTTTTTGACTCAGTACACAGGAATGTCTACTTCATCTAATCTGAGCACTGATGCAATACTTCAGCAACACCTATTCTAAATTACAAGGATTAGCTCTATGATAGCAGACAAATAAAGCCTTTTAAAGGATTTCAGTCTTGCTCAAACTATTTGATTCCAAGCAGACTGCTTTCAGTGTCTGCAGATTTCCCTTACAGAATCAAAATCCACAGAGTCAAGACTTGCTTGAGCCCATGGAGCTGGCTAACAAGGATCCTGTAACCCAGCAAAAGCAAACCAACTGCAGAATCCTCATGAAGAAGGTCAGACACGAGCTGTCCTCTCCATTAGAGAGCAAGGGGAACAGCAAGGCTGTATACTCAGTGAAGGACAAGTTGAGATGTAAATATAGGTCCACCCACTGTCTGCATATCCCTGTATACAAGCAGTTTGGGGAGGGTTCAAGTTCTCATTTGTGCCACCTGGACTAACCAGACTCAACAGGGCTGACTGGTTACCCAGACATCAAAACATCTGAACTCAGATCTTCACACCATAGCTTCAGCTCTAACTACAACCAGCAACTGCAGATGAAAGACTCATTGGTCAAAACACTTGGCATGCCTAAATGGCCTTTTAAATCCTCCTTTTGACTTCCAGGTGTAGCCATGATGGTCAGACACCTTCCCAGGAGGTGTAACACTCACTCTAAAAGTCATCAACTTCACGAGTTCAGCAAGTTCAGGTCTCAAATTTTCATCAACTATAAACACAAAATAAGCTGGGGGGGAGGGGGGGAATGCATTTTGATTATGAATTGTTGTTCCCTCTTCTCCTACCACTGAAGGTATCACTTTCAGTAAACATTAAAATCCCATCTTTTCTATTACTATAGAGAAAGCCATGGTATTTCCTTGAAACAAGGAACTGTAATGCAGTAAAATAAGGCATCACATCTTGAAAGATATTCCTGAAAGGTCTTGCAATAGGATAGGAAGTTATGAGGTTGAGCATAACAAATGTCGCTTCAGTTACAGCATTTTGAATAAGAGTTATCACTCCAGTGGCATCAAACCTGATGAAAATCCAATAGCCTTTCATCAACCCTTCTATCAAGTTTCCCTGTTTTAGAACTTTTTCTGAATTTGGTTTAGTTTAACAGCAAACTTCTTGTTACAACAGCAAATTCAGAAAAAAATTACAAAAGAACTCAGCGTGGGAAAAGACAGAGATCATTTTCACTGCAAATTTAGTTTAACATAATCCACACTAAAGGCTACCACTTTTGGTGTGTGTTAGCCACCATACAAAATTTACTGCACTCAGTCTAGAAATTCTGATCACTGTTTTTATTCCTTCCCTATCTCACTTTCGTCCCCAGCACAGAAAGAACAAGGGGTGTGGCTCCTGAAGACTATAAAATTACTCATACTCTATTTGCCAACACCTGCTGTTTTGGAAGAGCTCAGGAAACCCAAAATTGACAATAGGGACCAACAGTTCACATTAGTGTGATAATGTGTGCTACAAAAAAATGCAGGAAAGAAAAAATATCAGAAAGTACTTTGTACCCGAGATACAACAGGCTGTTTAATCCCAGGGTAACATTCAAGCCATCTCAGACACGTGTTGCAGACGGGTTTCTCTGAAAAATGAGTCAGGTGCACAACCTCAGGGAAGTTCTGATTGAAACACTCACACAAGTAGCCATTATTCTTCAGGTGCTATTGAGCTGAGGAGGCATTTCACCCAACACAAAGTCAGTCACAGTTTTGTCAGACAGATCTGCAAGGAGTTTTAGTGAAGGTAGAAGACAAATGCACAGATTTACAAGACAACTAATCAGGTCTTCCCACCAAATATTTTTTATTTAGTAGAATAACAAAATGCTACCACTGTTCTAAGTGTTCCAAATCTATTCATCTGCTGTGGATGTAACATCTCTACAGCAGCCAGAATTTCAGGGCTGATGGCAGCAGAGCCTAACTGCTATAGCACAGCTTAAGATACTGCAACCTGTACCCTGACACACAACATTCTGTAAAGAGGCAACGACCTGTGTAATTGCTTTCTGTCAATATAACACGTTCTGAGACTAGAACAGCAGAAGAGTGACAATTTACAAGTCCTACCTAATGAAAAGTACAAATGTAAACAAGGCAGGGGAGAAGAGGAGAGGAAGTATGATGCATTATTTAGGGAAGAGCATTTTAAGAGGATATCTACAAAACTGGCAGAATATAATTAGCTGTGAAGTTAAGGTGTGCAGTGGTCATGATCAGTAAGTGGCCTAAAGTCCCTAGAAAAGGATTTTAAAACCATACCTTGTTTAATAGGTATTTTCATGCATGAAACTATAAATAAGCAAAAACTAAAGTAATTAAAAAATACTGAGCTGCTCTAAGTGTTTACTACCTTGTTATACAACTAATTCCACGAGACCTGAGCATCAGATTTCCCACTACCTTGTACCCATTTTCATTCTTCACACCTGCACCTCAGACTGGCAGGGTGTTGTATCTCGCTGCATACACAAACAGTGCTGAAACAAAATTAAAACAAAAGAATATATGAAGTGTAAAGGAAAAGTCACAGAAGTTTCCATGAATATGGAGGCAATACAACCACAAAGGTTTAGAAAGTGGGAGAAGAAATAGGACACACGGCTGTGCCAGAAGTTAGTGTAAAGAGGTCCACTGAACTAGAAGTAACTTCCTGAATGGCAAACCTCCATAACAGAGAACAAAGCTACTCCTCAAAGCCCACACAACTGAGACTTGTGAAAAACCTTATCAGCATAAAAGGGATACAAATAAGGTGACTCTAAATTGGTTTATTTTTAAAAAATGCTATAGCTGCCTTTTAGGTAGCTCTAAGTTAATCACTAAGGACAGCATACAGATCAGGAGCTACACTATCTGTAAGCAAGTGCAATGAAAAGTGTGCGACAGATAAAAGCCAGGCAAAAATATGTTGGAGAGGGGAAGCTCATACAAAATACTGCAGAAAAGTTGTTTTAAATTAAAAAGGAATCAGAAACTGCCAAGAAAGGAAGCTTAGACAAATAAACAAAGCCCAGACCAAATCACCATTAAATGATTCCACAGCAGCAGGAACATTAAAGATATATCAAATGTTTGGTCTCCCCCATTCACCTGCTCCTTCTCCCCGCAAGCCACTCACATTCAAATGTATTCCCATCAATTCTAATTTGATTGTCTCTTCTACAAGCTTCCCATATCAAGCCATTTAGGTAGCTAGGATGCAAGAATCTGTGGAGTTTTCCTAATGGCAATAATGATTTCAGAAATTCTAATACTTAACAGCTAAAGTTGTTCAAAAAGATCCAGTGGCATACCAGTAAACAACTGTTTCAGAATCAGTTAATACAGATGGGTAGTTGGAATGTTAAGAAGGCAATTTTTTTGGACAAGCTCATTCATGTTTTGAATATAGACATCTACTGGTACATTAAGAGAGCATAAAGGAAAATGTAGGAGGAGGGTATCAATCTGACATCCTGTCCTGAATTTGCAGAGCACATTGAACACGTCACTGCTCTTTGTCTTCAGCTCTGCTGGAAGTTACTGCTCTGGGCTGTGCTGGTAAACAGGATCATGTGAGGGTATCATAACCCACAACAACGAAAACAAAACTGCTGAATTGGATGATGCTTGACAGTTTAAAGGAACTTGCTCTGGAGAGAACTTGCAGGAACACATGCTTGCAACGTTTAAGTCTGTCCACATCCTCAGCATCACTATTGTACGTTGACCCCTGGCTGACTGCCAGATGCCCACTGAGCTGCTCTCATTCCCCCTACTCAATAGGGCAGAGGGAGAAAACAAGATTTAAAAGCTCATGGGTCAAGATAGACAGGGAGATCACTTAATCATTACCCTCATAAGCAAAAGATTTGGCTTAGGGAAATTAATTTATTGACAATTAAAAACAGAATTGGAAAGTGAAACCAAAGCCTTCTTCCTGGGCTCAATTTCACTCCTTTGGTCTCAGCACAGGAGGATGGGCAATGGGGATTGCAATCAGTTTGTAGCACTTCATCTCGGCTGCTCATTCTTTCTTACGCTCTTGCCTGCTCCAGCATGGGGTCCCTCCCACACAATACAGTCTTCCATGACCTGTTCCAGTGTAGGTCCTTCCCACAAGCTGTTCCTCCCAGAAAACCTGCTCCTGTGTCATCTCCTCTCCAGGGGCCATAGCTCCTGCAAGAAGCCTGCACCAACATGGGCTCCACAGTCTGAAGCTTCTCTCATGGCGTATCCACCTGCTCCAAGGTGGGGTCTTCCAAAGGCTTCACAGCAGGCATTTCCTCCACTATTATCCTCAGTGGCCTGCAGGGGAACAACCTGCCTCAACACAGCCTCCTGGGCAATCTGCTCTGGCACCTGGAGATGCTCCTCCCCCTCTTTCTTCACTGACCCTCATGTCTGCAGAGTTGATTCCCATACATTTTACTCACTCTCCTCTCACAGCTTTTGCACCATGTTTTTTAACCTCAGGATCTTTAAGTATCTTATCTCAGAGGTGTCACCAGCTACACTGATGAGCTCAATTTTGGCAAATGTGTGGGTCTGGATTGGAGCAAACAAACCAGCTGTATCCAACACAGGAGAAGGCACACGCCTCTTCTCACAAAGGCCACCTCTCTAGCCCCTCCTATCACAACCTTGCCAACAAGAAACTCTCCCATGAAATTAACACTTAACCTTACGAGGTTCAGCATATACAAACACAAGTCATACATGTCAGTCTTCAATACATTAATGCATAATGTCTTGATCCCATTTCTGCCCCCAAAATATAAACCTATCGGAGCTTCCTCTTATTCCTAAAATAAACAAACAAATAAAAAGACTACCACAAACAACAAAACCAAACCATTAAGACACACTATCCAACATAAAACAGGCTGGGGTCAGAGTGGCTAGAGAGCAGCCAGGCAGAAAGGGACCTGGGGGTATGGTTGATAGGAGGCTGAACATGAGCCAGCAGTGTGCCCAGGTAGACAAGAAGGCCAATGACATCCTGGCCTGGATCAGGAATAGTGTGGCCAGCAGGAACAGGGAAGTCATTCTGCCCCTGTACTCAGCACTGCTCAGGCCACACCTTGAGTATTGTGTCCAGTTCTGGGCCCCTCAGGTCAGGAAAGATGTTGACTTGCTGGAACGTGTCCAGAGAAGGGCAAGAAAGATGGTGAAGGGTTTGGAGCAAAAGCCCTGTGAGAAGAGGCTAAGCGAGCTGGGGTTGCTTAGCCTGAAGAAGAGGAGGCTCGGAGACCTTATTGCTGTCTGCAACTACCTGAAGGGAGGTTGTAGACAGATGGGGGTTGGTCTCTTCTCCCAGGCAACCACCACCAGAACAAGAGGACACAGTCTCAAGCTGCACCAGGGGAGGTTTAGGCTGGATGTTAGGAAGAAGTTCTTCACAAAAAGAGTGATTGGCCATTGGAATGGGCTGCCCAGGGAGGTGGTGGAGTCACCATCGCTGGAGATGTTTAAGAGGAGACTGGATGAGGCACTCAGTGCCATGGTTTAGTTGAGTAGATGGTGTTGGGTGATAGGTTGGACTTGATGATCTCAAAGGTCTTTTCCAACCTGGTTAATTCTACTCTAAAGAAATCTAGGGTAGAAAGACTACCAGTGTTCCAGTTCTAAATATAGCATTTCAGTTTAGACTGGAAGAGTTTAGATTGGGGAGGTGGTGGAGTCACCATCATTGGAGGTTTTCAGGAGGAGACTTGATGCCATGCTTTAGCTGTTTAGGTGGTGTTGGATTGGTTGATGGGTTGGACGCGATGATCTTGAAGGTCTCTTCCAACCTGGTGTATTCTATGTATTCTAAATCTCCAGACCATCTCTATCGGCTGTCTTCAGTTTGGACTGGGAAGCAACATGGAAGTATGCAAAACTCGATGCCTTCCAGATGACAAACTGTGCAATGCACTCCTAGGTCTAACATACGTCCTGCCCAAAGAGTAAGGCCAAGATTTGATCTAGCCTGAAAAACCTGCTGAAACAAGGAGGGATGCTGGACCCTTGGTTTTCCTCTCTCAATCTAGTACTACAGTGCCATGCTACTTGCTAAGCACAGTCCGCAGGCTGCTGTTAAACACACAGCACGGGCCTCAGCACAGGCAGTCGTCCCTTGATTTGCCTAAGCATATTTGCTCATTTTCTCCTTTAGAGCCCATCTGCACTATTTATAGAACGGCTTTACATTCTTATTAGTTACCAGACAATGGTTGTTAATACATGTTCCATCACTACAAATACTCTTCTGTGAAGCTTTACGCATTATGTAAAACAGGCAATTATCACTGCACAGTTTAGAAGGTCATTCCAATGCCTATAAACTAAATAGTAATGGGAATTGGAGTCTGTAGCTTCTTTTTTTTTCCTTTTCTTTTTCCATCTATAGATTTGGCAAGCTCCAAACTAGCATTCATCCCACATGCTTCAAAGCCTAACCAGGGTACTAATTCATAGCACAGAACTGACAAAAACATTTTTATTGATCTGTGTATCTTTGATTTGTGTAATACGCTCCACACAACTGTCTGTGAACACATTTTCTTTTACTGCAAGATGAGAGATGGCAGCTCCTGAACTTGATGCAGCTGCAGCATAGATGTGTAAATTTTTCTAAATGTGTTAAAGTCTTTTCAATGTACAGCTGTCATCAGAAAAAGAGACGGATTAGTCAGGTTTTTTCTTTTGGGAAGGAGAAAAATTAGGACACAGAGGAATGGTGCAGCCATTTATCCGTCACACAGCAAAGTGCAACACCTGAAATCAGCAGTACATCACACACTGGCAAGCCCTGGAAGCATCCCAAAAACACCCAAGGCTTGTAAATGATGCAGAATTGTTCCACTAATCCAAACAATGTGTCTTTAAATGAAACAGAATATTTCTCTACAAAAGATCACAGTATATTCATGTTACAAAAGTCCCTTCACCAGTACAAACAGAATTCCCTTTGATATCAGAAAGAGGAAGTCTCAGATCAAGGCAACTTCTCACATTCCAGTTGAGACCTGTAAACTGTACTATAACTCTTTCCTTCAGACTACTGCTATTTCCCACTCAAAAGGCTTACCAACAAAAGCTCCAATTCCATTGTGACAGGAATCAGTGAACCAAAGATACTAAAATTCTAAAGAACATGTTTTTAAAAAAAGCAAAACAAAACAAACAAACAAAAAACCCCAGAGAGATATAAAATTGGCAGGAAAAAGAGGCCCTTTAGTCAAACTATTTGGCAAGGGAAAATCCAACACATAGTGTAGACTAGCAGACATGGTGAAACTTGCCTTTTCATACTTGGGTTCCCCATAACCCCCAAACACTTGCATATCAATCTCATCTGGTACCTTAGGTAGATCCCCAAAGGAAAATATATCCCATCTAAAAACAGGAGCAAAATATTTTCCACTTGTATTTTCAGGGAATAAAAATATTTGCCAGTCAATAGATGCAGAAAGTTTTGTGCAACCTGATTAAACCATAGCTTACAGGCCTCTGCCACTTGCTTCTGGATAAATAACAGACAGAAAAAAAAGTACCTGTTGAACATTTCACATTCAGACATAGCCTGATGCTTACACTGCTGAAAGGAGATGAAGGTGCAGAGATAATAGATACCACTGTGACATGAATGGTGAGAGGAAAAAAAAACCCAACAACCAACCAAACAACAAAGGCAAAAAAACCCCCAAAACCCAAAAAAACCACAAACACCCCCACACAACACCCTCAATATTTATATTCTTAAATAGAAACCTATTTTCAATGCAACAAAAGGGAAATAAAAGTATTTGTTTTCTTCCCATACTATTTATGTTTAATTAACATCTGCATTAAGATTACCACATAAAGAGCCCCTGATAATGTACAATAGGAACAGAGCATCTGTGTTGTGATAATGTCATTCTGAAACTAGAGCAAAAGGTTGTTTTTCAAAGAAAAGTGAAATAAAAAACCATCATCATGCACAAAAAGCCACACATACAGTAGGAAGGGAGAGAGACATATCAACCACTTTCACTCCCCAAAGACAAGTGGTTTCAAATAGGAGCAGTAAGATCATACCTGGCTTAAAAGCTACACACCCCCTGAAGTCTTCAGAACACCCAGAGACTAAAGGCAAAATTAAATCCTACATGACTCTTCAAATAACTCTTGTAGATTTATTGCTCAAACAGCACATTCCACATTAAGTATGCACTTCAGCTATTTTCAAGTGGCAGTAGAAAACACCTGCAACCCAGCAGCAGTACCGCAGCGATAGCTGACAAACAGGAGCATCAAAAGAAGTCTACAAGCTGAATATTAATGAGCTTCTCCAGATGGGCAGAACCTGCTCACAAGAGCTATTGCCAGTGGTCTCAGATTCGATTTCCAACAAAGCCCACATGTGCATAGAGAGCCCTCACATCTGGCAGGTTCCAAGACCTATAATGCACTCATAAGAGTTAAGGGACCATGACTAACAACGCTGACACTCATATGGGCATTGCACTCTTCCCCTAGAGAGCAGCATGTGCAATCCATATACTCAAAGAAAAGAAAATGGATGTTGCCATGTAATAATGCTACAAAAGACAGCAGTAGAAAACAGAAACCTACATCACCTGGGACATGATGCAGAAGGTAGCAGGGTTTGTTCCTCAAGCAAATCATTCCCACTGAGGACGTGCCCCTCCAAGTATCGATAGAAAATGCTTCATTAGCTGCTTTATCAGCAAAGAGACAGCAGCAGTTTGGGCATCTGTGTACTTATTTTTTCATTTCCACCAAGAATTTAATTAACTGACATTTAAGTTCTCTGTTTGATCTAGAAATTCAGTTCAAATTAACATTTTTATGGATTTCTTTTAGAAGCTGATTGGACTTGCAACAAGGACAAAACAGAGGAACTTATTCCACTGAGAAACCTCTATTTTCATTTGCTGTTATCTGATTTGAGAAGTCTGGATGCTTTGCTTATGAGCTGTACCAAGAGCTCTAGAAGCTCAACAGGACATAAAATAATTTGGAGAAGACAAATTAGATGTCCAGGAAAATTGTGAATTGTCAACCTACACAAAAACACCATCTAAGCCACCCAACTGCAATAGTTTGCTGCTGTACAAAATGTCCAGCTGAGAACCTGTCACACTGAAATATTCACCACATTTTAAGTTATTAAATATAAATAATCTTATTAGCATCTATGTCTGCACTGGGGCTTATTCCAATCCACTGCAACTGAAGAAATGAAACTGTCACCTTCTTAAGCTGTAAGTGTATTAAATAAATTCCATGCAAGCTTCACAACTAAACATGGACACTGATGCTAACATTCATATTTTACATTAGATTCCAGATTCTCGAGGATAAAATATCGGAAACTCAGCAACTTATGGCCAAAAAAAAAAATTTAGATAATCCCCTGTGTTACCCCAAGATTTTCTTTAAGGGGGGGGGAAAAAATATGCTTTGTAGTATTGGATATCAACATGATACTTTAGGAGTCCACAAGAACAAAGTTGTACATACTTGAAAATAGTGTAGGCATAATTGTCATGATCTTACCAAAATCAACATCAGAAAAAATATGTTCACCTGACCCATGAAAATACAAGGCAGAAATGAGGCTTGGTTTCCTAGATCCTGGCTGCAGTGTTTTCCAGCCTTTTTTCAAAGGTCTGCAAATCCAAACCTAAAATGTCTGGGCTTTGTTGTGAAATTCATGTGATAGAAATACAAAAGCAGCTACAGAAGAAAAGGCATGGGACACAAAACATTCTCTGTGTTCAGATCGGGCTCAAGCTCTCTTACAGATCGCTATTACAAATATATTGGATAAATGCCTCGGGCAAACCAGAACCTTCATCTCGACCGCAGCATCGCTGAAACCAGAAATCAACATACATTCGTCCTACCAACTCAAAACTATGTCACCCCAGAATGGGTTGTCCAGGGAGGTGGTTGAGGCCCCATCCCTGGAGGTGTTTTAAGACCAGTCTGGATTAGGCTCTGGCCAGCCTGATCTAGTGTGGGGTGTCCCTGCCCATGGCAGGGGGTTGGAACTAGATGATCCTTGTAGTCCCTTCCAACCCTGACTGATACTGTGGTTAACTGTCTGAAATGTTAAGCAAACACTTGAATGAATCCCTAACTCTCCACACATAGCTATCCTCCTCTTCTCTGAAGAAACATAATGAAGTCACCTTGTTTTCAGTTGGTCTTTCCACCCAGAGGCCAGGTTGCCTCTGCTATGGTGAAATCACAAGGGCCAGGTTGCAAGTATTGCTGCTACTGCTCAGCAACACTCTCATGCTTTGCACAAATGAAGAAAGAAAAAGCTCTGAAGGCCACAGTGGGGCATCCCACCATCTGTAGGATTTAAAACCACAAGACAGCCTAGTACCAAAGAGGATAAACAGCAACTTACAACCATATACCCCCATGCAGTCTTTCTAGCTTGCATGTTGCTTGCTTCTTGGTATATGTTTTTGGTTGTTGGGGTTTTTGCGTAAGCTGAAGGAGAAAGGCTCATTTAGACTCTTGCAACAGCAGTGAAACTAGGCCAGGATTTGCAGCTCACTATTACTTTATATTTGACTATCCTTGGATGGATTGAAAACCACCACAGCATTCAGCAAGTCTATCAAGTAATACCGATAAATAAGTAAATAACAGAACAACAAGACAAGCCAAAGCAAAACAACCAAAACATACTCAGCCTTTCTAGTATTTTTCAAAATGTTCCATTTCATTTACAGGAAAAGAACTGAGAACTCTGTAGCTACATACAAACACACACAATCCCACAAAGAAACACCATAAAGAGACAATATGGTGGTTTTTTTCTTGAAATTTTTTTATTGTGGGTGGGGTTTTAAAAAGATAGGAAGAAACCCCACACCACAAAACATAACAGAGCCCACAAACATACAAAAGCAAACACAGAGATCAGCTTCACTGATGCTAACACAGCTGTGCTGATTCATACCCAACTGAACTTTAGTCCCATCTAGCAGAAACATCACCATGAACCCGTTGTGGTTTTTCCCCTGTTACATTACTGCCCTGTTTCTTACTCTTCATTCTTTTTCAAACCTACTTTTTTTTTTTTAGATGGGAATACTTTATGTAAAGGTGCCACATTTTCCATATGCTACAAAGAAGAAACCTGAAGTTGTATTTAAGGATTATTGAGAATACTGCAGTTGACAACTTGTGGGCGTAGGGTCCCACTACCCCAAAAAAACACCAACACGTATTGGAAAAACAAAGTGTGGTATGAAGCTGCAGATCATATTTCTTTGTTGTGTTTTCCTTAAGTTAGCTTATTTCCGTTAACTAATGTTATGGCATGAAGAAAGAACAAGTACCACTTCACCTTCCTGTAGTTTCTCTACAGCTGAATCAAATTCAACTGATCTATATTAATTTTCTGAACCATCAATCAACTCCCAAGCTATAGCATCTAAGTACTTCATTAAATGATGCTACCTACCCAACAATCAGAGACCAAATAAACAGACACTGAAGTCAGTCATTGATAGCTACATATGGCTAAGCAGCACTGTGACCTTCCTTAATGACTGCATCTGGCATGACATGAATAAAAATGAACTACCTTAAAAAGAAGCTTAAGGCAAAAAATTGTCAGGATAATACATGCAACAGAAAAGCCATAATGTACGCATATCCCATGGAAGTTATTACTATTCACAGAGATGGTGAAGAGCAGCCACAGAAAGAGTATTTTCAGTTAAAAATCTCCTCTAGCTGAGTCACTGAGTGTCCAGTCATCCAGTGATCCATCTATACTATCGCTTGCTTGGGTAATCATTATGCTGCCATTAGTATCAGCCAACATCTCTGCTGAAGTAACAGATTGGTGCTACAACCCACATGCGTTTACCCACATCCCAGTGCTGGCTTATGCCTTGAGCTGGTGCACACAGGTGAACCTGCATCAGCAGCTGGACGGGATAAATTGATCAAGCTTAAAACTAGCTCAATAAGAAAGTTATAGTTTAATTCACCTCAGCTTCCCTTTTCAAATCACTGTATGACTATATGAATGACTGTGAAGCTCTACAGGAATTTGAATTGGGATGAGGAAACATGAGCAGCTCTCAGAAGGAAGGCAGGAGCACATCTCTGAGAGAAGTCATTTGTGCTAGCATTAATTATTTGTGAAACCACAGCTGAAAGGCCTAACTTTAACAGAAATGTAATAATGTCAGTAGAGCC
Organism: Dryobates pubescens; assembly: GCF_014839835.1. Lineage (NCBI taxonomy): Eukaryota > Metazoa > Chordata > Aves > Piciformes > Picidae > Dryobates > Dryobates pubescens. The sequence goes on along the minus strand of NC_071657.1, from coordinate 114,279,303 downwards.
TGTTGAAATAAATTTTGTTACAATAGTAGAAACTTAGCCATGCTAAATAATGAATTGAAGCAGTGTGTATGGGCTGATGACCTGCAAAATGCAATAAATTATCTTGACTGCCATGGGCAGAATTTCATATCTAATGAGACAAAAATATTTAACTGTCTGCTGTCAGATTTGACAGCTCACTGAAGAGCTTGCCAAGTTAATTGTTATTTGAACTAATAAACAAATTAAATTTACTGTTTGTTCACATTCTGACCTCATGAGAAATAAACTGCTCTTCTCTCCTGTCCATTCCACCTTAAAAAAAAGTAATTAGAGAACAGGTGTATAGGACTAGAAAACCTTTACTGCTTCCCAGAACTTGGCTTAAAATACCCAACCTAGATTATAACAGTATCCCTTCATCTGTAAAATTCTCATGACTACCAACTTGATTCATATACACATGAACTGTAGTAACAGTGGTTATACAGAGGAACTGCTATAGTGGATAGTCTGTTCTGGAGCAAGAGGCCACGCTATATGATCAGAGTCCTTATATCAATTTTTCACAACTGCTTTTCTAAATACACTTGAATGAGAAGACTTATTTTCTACCTCCTAGATACAGTTTAGGTAACTAAAGCTCTTCTTAGAGTTCCTTCAACCTAATATATCATTAAATAATGGGGGGTTTTGTGAATCGAAAGACAGTGCATGTATGAGAAGTGATTGTTTTTGAAGGAAAAGATTGAGGAAAACTCTACAGATAATGAAATCATGTAAACTGGAAAAAATTCTTGAAGAAGCTTCAGGAAGGAGAAAGAAATTACATTAAAGTTTTGAAATCCATTTGATTTTATTTTTTTAACATGTGAAAAAAAAATCTTCATCTACTGGTTTTATACAGAACACCACTTGAGTCTCATTCACAACATGTAAAATAAATTAAAAAAAATCAAAAGTCTCCAGAAGTTATCCAGTCCTTGTCTGTGTTCACTTTTCTGGAAAATAACAAATGATTAGCTGGAGAGGAAATGTTCAAGATCTGGGCCCCAGGAAAAAGTTCTGATATAGTAAGTTGACACCAAAGATAGAGGCAAAAATAAATATAAGCAATCTTTGAAAGCATTACTAATTTGTTCAATATTTTGGTTCTGGCTCAAGAGTAAAAGGGAGGAAGAAGAGCTTTCTTCAGAAAAATAAACTTGTTCCTCCTTTGCATAGGATAGCATGCATATGCTTTTGTAATGTCACTTGCTCAATCCAATTACACCAAAAATACTAGTTATCATGACAGTTCTTCCATAAAACCTGTTGAGGGGCAAATCAAGAGCCTGGTAAAAAGAACCAAGAGCTTATCCTGTGACTGAAAAGGAATGAGGATCTGCTATGAGCAGGATTGAAGAGGGGGGGGGGGAAAAAAAAAAAACCAAACACACACAAACCCACAGAAGGTGTACATTGGGCTATGATGTATGCCAGAAACTTTAAAACTTGGGCCAAGCTTATCACAGATGAGATGATGGCCAATGACAGCGAAGAACTTCTCCCAGAAATTGCTCAAGAACTTTCCAAGCTTTAAGCTGCTCACTGCAGTCAGTCAGCACATGTGCATGCCTTTATATAGACATTTTCTACATAGTGTTGTGGTGTATTTAAATGAGGGACAATTCTAAAGCAGTGAGTAAAATTCCTTCAGACACTGGGGGTGAAAAACAAAACAAAAAAACAACGCCAAACCAACACAAACAAAACACCACACACAGAAAACCCAATCCACCCCAAAATTCAGGAAGTGGAGGAAATGGCCCCTCTATTAAATAAATCACTTAAAATATTAAATCTAGAAAAAATCCTAAGAAATAGAATGGAAAATGTATGGAATTATTTCTGAAGGAGGAAGTTGGGGGGGGGGGAGGGAGGAATTCAGGTTACCCCGAAACTTCTTGCAAAAGGCAGAATTCTCAGCCTCCTGTGCAAAGACATTATAACAAAACAAAATTGAGAGAGACCGTGAAGAGAGTTTCCACCATTTCACTAGCTGTCTTGAGGAAATGCATTTGAGCATATTTTCCTCTGCTACCACTAAAGGTAATGAGAAAATACCATGGCTACTTGATGTGGGTGGGACCTTTATCTTTTCTCCACCTTGCAACTGATCAACTTAGTCTGTTCCAGAAGAAATAAACCAAAAGAAGACAGCAGATTTCTTGCCAAGTCCAAGTCTGAAATACAAGGTTCTACCAACGTACCATCTGCAAATGAGTTCAGGCAGTAACTTCTAAAGTGTGAGCTATTACTGGCACATTTAAGCATGATTATCCTTGTCAGACCCAAGGTTTACATACCTCATAGGCTCCTATTTCCATATCTACCTCTGACAAAACTTACAGATATCATCAGCTTCAAAAACCTCAAAGGCTGCAGTAAGATACACCCCCTAAGGAAATCTATGGGATTCTTGATGGGCATTATCTTTGGCTTACAGTCCAAATACTGAAGAGACCAAACAATGCTATCTCTTGAAATATGTAAAAACCTCAAACCAAAGTTCTCTCACGTATCTATCTCTGACACTAAACCATTGCATGCCCTTTTAATTCTATGGTTTGGATTTAGTTATTTCAATACAACATCTCTTTTTATGTTCTAACATCAAGGTAATGCTGCCACTTAAGTTCTACTGTGATCACCTATAAAAGGAAGGAAGAAGGCAGGCAGTAAACAGGAATATTTCTTTATTAATTTTAAGCAACTTGGATTTTAACCAGGATTTCAGTGATGGAAAAAAAATATTAATAGATTTATCTCTACATGGCTTTCTCTGAGAAGCAACATTTTTAAAAATTCAAAAAGGTTTCAGATATTGAGAAATGTTTGGCTTCGAATTAGAACTCTTGATAAGAGTACTCCATTCTGCCATGATTCAGGAATTTGTCCAAAGACAGACTTTCCATTTCATAAACTACTTCAGAAATTGAAGTCATATGAAATAAAATAATGGCAACCTCTTCCTAGTTTCTCTTGCTTTACATCTTCAAACTTACAGAGCATGTAAAAAGTTACTACTTTGATAATAAATGGACTAGCAGCAATTTTTTCCTTTAACTGACCTGATGAATATGGTAAGGATACAGAGTTTCCTAAAAACCATAAAAAGCAAACAGCAAACTCTACACACTTAGCTTTCACTGCAATTGGCAGACTATGGAACACAATTATGGGGTGGGTTTCTTCCTTTTATTAAAAAAAAAAAAAAAAGGAGGCAAGAAAGGGGCAGGGAGGGGGGAAGCATGCACATGCAACAAATTCCAAAGGATTACATAATTCAAGGATTAAAATGTGAGACACTATAAACCCAAACTTACTTTTACCTCATGGCATGTATCACTAGGCAAAAACCAGAGACCTAGAGAAAGATTTTTCTGATGTCAGGCTCAACAAAGACTGGAGACAAATTCATAACCACAGGACTTGCAACTGAGAGACAAGGTGATACTCATACACAAACAGCCAATTTGCAGGATTTTGTCTTGTACTTGTAAACCACCTATTTACCACAGTCTGCTGATACAAAAAATGAAGTCGAATTTAACTAGTGGCATAGGTCATGGCCACAATGAAAACAAACTCTGGCCTGTAAAAAAAAAACAAACACCAAAAAACCACATCTCAACCCATGAAGCGTTGGTAAGTACGTCCCTTTTAAACAACATTCTGCAGGAATTGAATTTTCCTCACCACAGTAGCCAACCTCATAACAAGCTTCTGTTGTTGAACCAGAGAGGCAGAAAGACACTCCCTTGGATAGCAGAATTGTGTTTCCAGGTCTCACCTCAAAAATAAATGTTGAGGAAACTGGAGGCCAGAGAAATCCCTTCCCTTACAACCTTGTGCACTATTTATAAAAATATTTCTATGGTTAGGACCTTCACTCAAAGAAGGAAAGTTTTAAACTAGGTACTACACATGAAATCTGCAATTAATACATTATGCTGCTTTGTAACATTTGTCTCCCAAGTATAAGTTAGGAGCCTGTTGAAAGCCACACTCTTCTTCCACTCCCCACATGCAGTAACCCCTCTGCAAGTATCTGCTTGGTTATTTGCAATTTCAATTTCTTGAGTTCCTGTTTTTTCACAAGGGATAGAGAATTTACAGAAATTTTTCACCCAAGTCAAAGCAATGAATTTCATACTTTTACCCAACAAATTTGATTCTAACAACCACCTTGTTTTTTAAGAGGACGCACAGAAGGATTAAAAACCTTTACCATTAACCAACACTGATTTGAAAACACATTGGTAAACACTTCACGTATCATCCCTCCTATCTCAGCAAATTCACCTCACAGTCACACTGGGATTCCTGGCAACATCTCCTTTACAAATACATTTTTCCATTTTATGAAAACAATAATGAGACTGAGTCATTTCTGTAGAATACACTTATTCACATAGACCAGATGCCTAATGTTGCATGCTGTGAGGGGGAAAAAAAAACCACACACACAAAAAAACTCCAACACAACAAAAATCACAATAATGCCTACTTAAATTGCTGTATTTATCACAGAAGTCTGACAGCCTTTTTTCATCTTTTGCAAATGTTTTCTTCAGAATGATCGAGTTGTTTTTAAGATCTTAATATTGCTTGTCAAAGTGTACCACCAAATTCTGTAAGAGCTAACATCTAATTAGCTCACTTACTAGCAGCTCGAGAATGCCACCCCAAAAATTACTCAAAACTGTCTTTTAACGAGTGAGTAAAACAACAAGGGGGGAGGAGAGAAAAAAGGAAACCAAAACATAAACCCCACAAAGTTTTACAACTAAGCCTTTCCCTGCAAATTCCACTAAATCTGTTCTGATAAGCAATATTTATGGGGGGGGGCATGTTCTCTTAAACCAATTCTTGCACTACTTCTACAAAAATCAAGCCTAACTGGATAACTACACACAGAACAAAGAAGTAGAACTCCTGTCCCCTTCACTTGTGTCTGTAACTAGTGGAGCGTAAGCACACAAATCAGAACATGTACAAGTGACCAGAGAACTGAAATCAAGCCATTCACTCTAATGAAATTATAGAACTGTGGGTAGGATGCTCAACCAACCACTGTAAAATCTGAAGTACTAATTAGGAAGCTCAGGTTTATTAAATTCATGGCTTCCTTTTTTTTTGTCAGAATAAAATAATAATAATTCTACCTTTGCTTACTTCATTTTCTCAGAGAGATGTTTCATTAACTAATTACAGCAGCCTGATGTTATTGGATGAGTGACTGAAAATAAAGGTACTTGCCTATAGCCACACATTCCATGTTAAGGGCAGAACAGAACAATGACATAGTAACAGGCAGACACAGATGCTGTGGATCCTAAATTATTCATGACCTAGTCAATACAAAACGAAGTGGTCATAGAAAATTAATTCTCTAAGAAAGGAATGCAACTTTAAGACATCTCTACAAAACCATGCACTCAGCAACTGCAAATAATTAAGATGCAAAAATGAGGGAGGAAAAAAAGAGTAGTTTATCTGTTTCTAATTAGATAAGTATGCCAGATACCACAAAAGATGGCATTACTTCAGCAAAGAAAAACCAACAAACATTCCACATACTGAAGAGAACGAGAAAAGCATTTAACATCAATTAATTTCAAACAATAACTGAGTATTTCAAGTAATGTTTTGTACACTTGCAAGAGCCATTTCAGATTTTGAAGTTAGTTGTACTCTAGAAATAATCTAATTGTAAAACCTAAACAGCAGTGCAGCTGTGTACTTTCAGACTCATTTCCATAAGCACTAAAGAAGGCTATTTTTGCTCTTATTTTCATTTAGTATATTAAGACTCTCAAAACTATTCCACAGAGTAAGATTGCTGTTTTCACAGCCTGAGCTATCCGGACAAGCAATTTTTACTACTGAAATATAAGAGTAAGATCTTTAGAACAACAGTAGCAGTTACAAATGCTGACATTAACTCCATCTTTAGCATCATAAACGTCATCAGGATTCTCTTTGGGAAAGCTGCAGTTGCAAAACGATAATAATTAGGCTTAATACAGTTCAAAGCCAAATTATGGCAGCTGTACATGCCACAACAAATAGCATTTCTAAGTACACAATTCAACTACAACTGAGCTCCAAAATATTTCTGATTTACAGTAAATTACTCAGAACACTGAATATCTCCCTTTGCTGCTCTTACCTTTCTTGGCAGCATCTGTTCTCCGTCTTGCTGGGGACACCAGATCCTTTACAATCTGTAGCACTTGAATCATTGCTCGTTAGCAAGATCAAAGAGACTAGATGCTCCTCTAAAATTCCAACAGGTTTCATTACTACATGTTAATATGTGGCTGTCTTCAGTATGCTTAAGCAAAACTGATGCAGGAGCAACTCACCTACCTTCCCAGAATGATTTCTGCCTGACGACTCTAGAAGCTGGGGTGACGAATTTAAAGTGACTTCAGCACAAGGAGATAAAAAATTGCAAGCAGTCCAAAATGTATTTCTGCAGAACATTTTAAAATCATTTACTGCAGAGAACATATATGGATTTCTCTAAATAAAGTTTATAGGAAGCATTCACACCAGAAAGTCACTGAAGAAAACACTACTTGCAATGAGTGTTGTCAGATGCAACATACTTCCCTGGGCTCAAGATCTAAGCAGCACGTCTGCACCCTCTTTTAAAGTCGGTCTCAATTCATAAAATTTCACGTAGCGCTTTAAAAGAGCTCTTGGTGCAGTGTAGAGCCAGCATCACACCTAACAGAATTAAAATTAAATCGAGCTTGCTAAACTACAGGCACAACCAAGCACCTACTAAAGAGAGCCATTCGGTTCCTTTTCTCCCCCCTCGAACAAACACCTCTGACATCCTTGTACGTGACAGGAATTCGTGTACATCAGGAAGCGCTGGAAATCCTGGGAGCATTTCAGGCGTTCTTTTCTCTCCCACCACCAGAGGCTCAGAGCTTCAGCTAAGGTATTATCACTTCTGTCAGGCAATTTTAAGCAGACAAATTGCAGTATGTGCCCCCCCCCCCCCAACATTTTTAATGCCATTTGGAAAAGGTACAAATGCACTTCAGAAATGCCTCTGTCAAAGCCTCTACAAAGCTAAGAAAAAGCATCATGAGAAATGGTGTTTTATATGGTCACATTAAATGACTGTCAGCTCTGTGAACACTTCAGGAAACCAAATTCCTACACAGCACTGAGAAGCTTTGCCTACACAAAGACAGCAATTTAGGAGGCCAACTACATTTTCCAAAAACCAAGACTTTGAAAAAAAAAAAAACACAAAAAAAAAACCACAGGCCACAACCAAGGCACAGCAAGATGTATTCTATGGCCTTTAGACCTTCTGTTCCTGTTGCTTAAGTGTTAGATGGTAGGGGGGGGAGAGGTCAGCTCTTTCCATTTCCAGCTGCTGATCACAAAAATTTCAATTTTTAGATTCACTGATGTATTTGCACACATGCATGTCAGCCTCTTGAAACCCATCCAGCATAGGCACGACAATTTCTGTTATGCCACTCTGTATGTCAGCTTCCTACCCACCTTGCCAAGTGTAAGGTCCAGCACATGTGCTGGGGCAATTTTTGAGCAGATCTAAGGAAGGTGGTTTTGTTGGTTGTTTTTTTATGATGAAAGTAGTGAAACACTGGAACAAGTTGCCCAGAGAACCCCTTCCCTGGAAACATTCTAGATCAGGTTGGATGGGGCTCTGAGCAACCTGACCTAGTTGAAGATATCCAACCCTCCTGCAGTGAGCAGGGATGAGCTGACCTTTTAAAGGTCCCTTCCAGCTTGAATCAATCTACGATTAATGTACCTCTGCCAGAAGTAACAGCAACCCAAAGTACTATAGTATTTATTTGGCTTGACAAAACAAAGACAACTAGAATCATTCTCTCTGACAAGCTGTTCAATTTCTTCTCCCACTATGCAAATATTCCAGCACCCACTCAATAGGAAGAAGCTTGTAGACACACTGTGCGACTGTAATTGATCTATTCCTGAAAAAAAAAGGATTCTATAAACCATCAGAAACAGAATTCTATGTATTAAGAATAATTTCTGACTTCTGTACATAAAATTAAATTCCAGGTTTCAGACAAATGACTTTAAATGTAGAGTGGTAAGGAGAAGATAACAAAAAGATGTTTCCAGAAAAACTGCAATTTCAAAATGTATTTAAGTTGTAGAAACAGAGTTGTCTGTTTAAGGTAAACTTTAAGTCCTTTACCTAATAATTCAGTTCTCAAAATATCTGCTGTAAGAACTTTCCCACCATTTTCTTTCAATGACGCATTCATTCATTAAAGTTGTGTCATCGAAACAACTTGTCAAGTTACGATATAAACTCAAAGGAACATCATTACTCATAGGTACATTACATTGGAAATTTTCTTTGAAAAGATGACTTCTGAGTTCATGGCTCAAAGAGGAATAAAACTACCTCTACAGCACCAGTAAACTTCTGATGGTCTATTTATAAACACATTAAGAATTAAAGGGAAAGATAAGCAAATAAATAATGGGGAGGGAAGAAGGGAAGGGGAGGAAGGAGTAAAGTATAATCAAATCTTCAGTAATAGCACCCACTCAACCACCTAAAGTGTGAGTATATCTTGCAAATCTTGAAGGCAGCATCTACCTGCACCAGATGATGTCATTTCTACAGTAACACACGAGCTGGAACAGGGAGAGGATGGTGGACTAAGAGTAACTGTGGGGGAGAGGCAGACAAGACAGAAAGGAATAGGTGTGCTTTGTACTTGTTTTTCAGTTGAAATAACTTTAAAAAATAACACAGAAGAAAGAAATTGAGTACTCCAGGATGTACAAATTAACACCCAGGTAAGGGTTATGGCAATTTCCAATTGTAAAAACAACTCCTCCCTTTTTCTCAAAGCTATCCCTTGTCTTGGTAACCAAGATGACCAACTAGAAAAGGACAGTACAAGATCTGTAGGTCTACTGGACTATAGTGAGATTACAAAAGCAGTACCTACTGAAGTTTGCAGAATAGACAGTAGAAAGGTTTTTATCCTTTTATCCTCTCTCTCTCCATTCTAGGTACAGGTATTTTAAACAGTTGAAGCTTACTCTGAACTTTTAAGACAGACAAGAACTTCAGGGTTAGAAATAATTTTCACAAACACCTGTCTCCCTTGACATGAAATAATCTCCAACAATGTTATGCACAGCAATTTCCTTCTTTGTTTAGAAAGTTTGTCATGTAGAAAGACTGATAAAAACCCCAAAGCTTTAAAATTGATTTAGGAAAATGTAAACAAGTTTACTAAACATCCTGTGTGCGATGTTAAGGAAGAAAATGGTGTAAGTGTTAAGCAGGGCCATGCTATTCATGACAAACAGTGTAACAAACAAATCACTCAGAGGACTTCTACAATAAACTTCGTGGTTGCAATTTCTTTCCTCAAATCAATACACCTATCAAGGCAATAACACTAAAATTGCTTTTAAAAAGTGGCAATACCAGAGGGACTTAAAGAAACAAACACATTAAGCTAGGTAATTCATGCAATTTCATCTGTTACTCATGAGCAGTAACTTGGTTATAGTTCATTTTTGTCTTTGAATCATGAAACCCAACTGGTATTTCCATACAATCTGTCACTACAACTGTCATCTCTTGAACTGTATCTCCACAAAAACACAATGGTGGGCAAGGTTATTCACAAATGGAAAATTCACAGAAATTCTGATGCAGATACCCAAGGCAAACAGTGCCATAAATTTAGTATAAACTTAATTCTGTTGAGGAAAACAATAGTCTTACACATTTAGTGGATATCACATGAATTTCTGCTATGCATGTTTCTTTTTTGGCTTCCAGATTATAAAGCAAAATATTATTGAAGATGTTCTTGCATTTTGCTTTTCTTCCTTCACTTCAAAATCATGGGGAATAAAGACATCATGCACATGTTAGCAGTCTGATGAAAAATACAGGTATGAGAAGGAGCAGTTAAGCATGATGGAATTTTATGGATCACTGTGTGCAGCCCTCGATCTCTCCTAATCATAATGTAAAGAATGACCTGCATCCTGATTAGTCAACTGTCATCACTCAAAAATACTTCCATTAACATAATTATAATAAATTGGTCTTTGAAAGAAGTTTTTTTCATAGAGCATATTGCCAGGAGGTGACATATTTACAGCACAAAAGATGCTACCAAAGGTATAAATGAGTGAGAACTTGTCAAATGACACTTGGGGGGGAAATTTAAAAAAAAAAAAGGTCAGTTTGACAAAACTTTATCATTTCTCCTTCATCTCATATACTTTATTAATGGCATCTGTCTAGGCTTGAAAAAAACACCAATATCAAGCACTCCCAGGGAAATCCCAGGCAGCATTGCAATTACCCAAGAATGCTTGTTGTGCCTTCATTTGCAGAAAGGGAGATGTACAGGCTACCAATAATAAAACAAAACCAACGAAAACAAAACACCAGACATACAGAAAACCCCTACCAACCACACACAATGGGAGGGGGGAAATAAATAAAATAAAATAAATGCCCACTAAAATAAATGCTTTTAGGGCATTCATTGAAATGAAACCAAATGTACACATTTTGAGATGGCAAAGTTATGTGGCCATTCTTTCTTCCATTTCACATGAACCTAAACTGGCCAGAATTCAGGCTGCACATAGATTAGTCTACCAAATCTCTGCAGAAATCCATGTAGATCTGTTTTGAGATTACTACCTTATGCTCCTCACAGCCAGAATTATTTATATAATTTTCTCTACCTACTATACTCTAAGCATGGTTAAGACACCAAGCTTTCAGGCCTGACACACTTAAAGAAATGAACAGCCCATAATGCAAAGGCCAGCAACACAATAGCCCGAGATCCAGTTGTCTTGCTACCTGTCTCAATGAGAGTAGGATCAAGTCTTTCTGTTATCACCTAGAAAGCACATAAGTATACATACACAGAATACTCCTCTAGTATCTCTCTAGTTCTGTGAAAGAGCAAAGTCTGTTACTACAGGCAGGAAATGGGGATTTACAAGAGATAGGGTCCCTTTGCTCTTTGGACCCTTCTTTCCACATCTATATCACAGTATCAGTCAGGGTTGGAAGGGGCCACAAGGATCATCTAGTTACAGCCCCCCTGCCATGGGCAGGGACACCCCACACTAGATCAGGCTGGCCAGAGCCTCATCCAGCCTGGTCTTAAACACCTCCAGGGACGGGGCCTCTGTGAAATACAGAAGGCACTTCAACCCCACAGACTGTGTCACATGCTGTTCAAAACAAGGGCTAAAACAGTGCCACCAGCTGGGAGGGCAACTGTTCTGAATGCCCAACCTCAATGTTTGCTTTAAAAGCTGCAATTTCACAAACAGAACTGCTTCATCTTCAAGCCTCCCATCTTAGCAAAATGGCTCAGAAAATGAAGCAGATTTTCTGATCAAGAGGAACAACTATTTCATAAACAGGAGAAAAGTTTTCAACAATATATCAATATAAAGGATTAAGGAGGTAAAAGTAAGGTCAGGAAAAGATTCTTCAAATATCAAGTAGAAAGAACATTTGCATAGTGAGCTCACAGTAAAAACTGAGTATTTCTTACAGGAAACAATAAATTCAGATAAAGTCTACCTAGCAGCTAGGTTCCAGCAACCACCTGAGTATTAATAGAAACATTTAGGTTTACGATACTCCTCTCTGACTTTCCCTGTCACAATTGGTCTTCAAATCAATATCTCAAAATAAATAGGCACTGAGCTCCAAGACAGGCAATATATCATGATACAATTTTTTACTACAGGAGCTATAAAGTAGGTTATCTATCCTTTCTCACTAATATTTTGATTAATTTTCCAATCTATGAGCTGAAGCCTACAGTTTTCATTATTAAATAATCTACTGTAGCTGGAATAGGAGAATTCTAGAGTCCCAGATCAGTAATTCACCCTCCCCATAAATCTCTGAAACTTTAAATTCCGACCCTCATTACTTTCTACAGATTATTCTTTGACAGTAATGCACTGAAGGGAACTATGAAAAAGATAGAAGAAGGAAACCGAATGTTCACTAGATATCATACATGGAATTCTGGTAGCCTTCACTGTGAAATGTTTGCACTAGTGATATGATACCACTTACTATGCAAAGTATTCTTCTTTCAAAGACAAATGCTTTTGGCTATGCATTCTGCAAAGCATCCATAGAAGTAAATAAATAAATATCCTCTGAATGGTCCTACAGAGCCAGTAAATGTCAGTAACTGCTTAATTCAACATAATTTGCATTTGTTTTGGAATGCATTTCTTTCTTCTTCATTTTTGCTACACATTTCAAAGTGTGAAAGTATGGCTGGTGCTTTTAAACTAACTGATGCAGACATATGACTCTCCTTAAGAAGAAATCTTCTTGGGAGCAGAAAGAAGTACTATGTAGAGGCTGGAGAAATAATAAATAATTTTAACAGAAAGCTATCTAAGTGAATGCTGATTAAAGAGGATGAAAGGCATTTGTTCACATTTTTTTAAGTCTGTTTTGCTTTCCACTTTAAACATCCAAAAAAATAAGTTCATTAAATTCAGGATGATGGTGAGAACTTCAATAAATAGTTAATGAAATTAATTCTGCCTGTTCCAGGCAAAAACAAGAAAAACAAACCTTTAAAATAGGGAAAGGGAAATACAGGGGAAAAAAAAAGAGCTACACTCAGCAGACATTATTGCACACAGTGAAAGAAACTACACATTGCAAAATCCCATCACTGCACAATAGTCTTACTGTCATCCTTCTTACTCAGTTCACATTAGTTTTTACCCCTTAGCTCTTGCTACAACACATTCTGCATGTGGATCTAGATTATAACAAGATAGATGGCAACTTTCCCAGAGAGCCACAATGAAGACAAAGGAACTGCTCGTGTAGATCAGTTTTATTACCCTCCTGATAACAGACACCAGACACTAATGGAGATGAGTATCAGAAGTTTCTGCTCACATACATCTTGATATAAACCTCAAATTATGCATGTATGCATAGTTCATTTTTTCCTCCCAATATGTGTTTCATACCTAGCACTTCCATAAGTAAAATAAAGGCACCACTTAGTCTTCTGACAAATTCTATCATCAGATTTAGACATACCAGTGCATCTAAACTACACAGTTTAACAACACTTTAGAAGGCCTCCAATAGCGGTTTGACACTTAATCTGTAAAGACTTGTCAGAAGAAATAGCTTAGGCTATTATGTGCAGGACTCTGAATCACGTCTTTTGGGACTGTGTCATTAACACTGTGTTAAGCAAGCAACATAGATGATATGACAAAGACTAACTATAGATCCACAGATTATTATTTTGACTCTTCAAAATTACCCCATTTCTTCCTCTTCTCCCTCACGTCCATGCACTTCATAGGGCAAAAGGCAACAATAAAGACACTAGTTAGTAAGTAAAGTAGCACCTAGCACTAGTGCACTACCAGCACTACTGTTAGAATAAGTAAAGCATCAAAGCAAATGGCATTTTCTCAATTTTAAATATTAGCTTTTTTAAGAGAAGGAAGAATGTGTTAGTACAAGATCTTGTCTCAGTTGCCCTCATATTACAGTCAAAGGCTTTATATAGTTTCATCTGAAAATGATAATTAGAGAAAAAAGTTCCATACTGGAAGTCTCAAAAAGAAACCAAACATTTATAAAGTTGTAATTATCACAACAGGAAAGTTTTTGAATACTTTTCCACACAACAAACAGCCTTTCCTTGACATGCAGCATTCCAAATAGTAGATGCAGCAATTTTGCATTCCTGGCTTTGAGTCATGGCTGTAGTACAAATCAAAAGAGATCTTCAAGCTAAAGGATATTAAATATTCTGCCAAACCTAAGGATACAGGAAGAAGCCATTCATTCAAGAAGTCATTAAAAGTTTGTTTTTCAATATTAAATTATTAATAATCAAAACTATTACTATCCTTCAATACTTAAGTCAAACTCACTAATCTGGCAAAGACTGAAAAATGTGCGTTCAAATAAGAAAGATAAAACCTTGGCTTTTAATTCAAATCCTTACTTGGTTTCCTGTTGAAAAGATATGAGTGAGATGAATACCCTCTTACCTCCTTGAAGAAAAACTACACAATTCTGTGCACCACTATTTGTTAACATGATTAAATCCTTTACTGCATGTAACATTTCTATGTTGGTATTTAATCCAAGTAATAAAATGCAGCTGTCCACCAGGAAGACCATCAAATCTTATTAGTCCACTGCAAAATACACAGTACTTTTATTACGCCCATGTATTTTGAGCCTTAATTTATGTAGCAAATAGTCTATGGTCTGGCTTTATCTCTCTGTAATAAAATTTTTCGAACAACTTTTTTAATACTCTGCAATAGGCTAACCTAAGACTAAAGACATTTCTGCTTCCACAAAATCAGTTTACGTACTGACAAAAAAATAAAAATCTGTTAGAGACACATGCTAGGGAAGAAATAATTTAGCACTTCTTAAGTAACTGAAGAAAAGTAACCTGAAGGTCACACAGATCAGAAGTGATCCACCTTCCTCTGAAAGAAATTGCACCTGGGTCTGTTTGCTTACCCGGGATGGGAGACACCATTAACTACTCACTTTCAGACTTTGACCTCCTGTTCTCCTTGCACATACACTTAAAAAACAGACTTTCAAAACATTTTAAACTAGTGTATTCAAAGATTCAGGTTTTGTATCTGAATATAGGAATCATGTTAACCACAACTACTTAAGGTTAATGCTAGAATTATATGTATTCTGGTTAGGTGCCTGGTTGTGATTAACTTCATGGTTATCTCTGCCTCTGTACGAATGGATTTATTTAGTAATGTGCTGTAACCAGCAGGCCACACTTGCTTCATATCAATCCTATTTCCCATAAGATATACATACACTTTGGTTACTAAGAGTTCTCTTGTTTGCTCATCAATGGAAAATATGGGGGAAACACCTGGGCATCTTAGCAACACTGCTTGCAGATAAACTATGCTAGAAGGAGGCAGGAAGCAAGTGTTAAACAGGCTTCTTTATCCAGCTTCACTTTAAGATAATCAAACATCCAAATGAAGAACATCTTACCTATTAGCAGAACTAAGACAGAGGAACTGAACAGTCCCAACTTTGGCAGAGAGAAGGCTGCACAACATTTACTATTCTCTGTATCTATCTGTAGAGAATGTAAACGAAGGGGCTGAACTGCATCATTTTATCTAATGATATTGTCAGGCATTTTATTGCACT
Source organism: Dryobates pubescens (assembly GCF_014839835.1). Lineage (NCBI taxonomy): Eukaryota > Metazoa > Chordata > Aves > Piciformes > Picidae > Dryobates > Dryobates pubescens. The sequence continues at coordinate 114,264,017 of NC_071657.1, read as the reverse complement.
GTTTACCAGTAGTCCTACACCAATGCTAAAGGAACAGAAAAAGATGTTTAATAATCTTCCACTTGCAGTAGATGTATACTTGAACTTGATCTGTTCAGTTTCATTGGACAACACATAGATGACCTGGCCTTGCTATACTATCTCATAAGACCACTGAATACACAGGATTAAACAAAGCCATAAACTAAGAGTTAGTTCTCCAAAATAGGTATTTCACTTAATGATTGAGGCATTAAAAAAAAAACCACACACACCAAGAATGATGAAGCACCCGAAAGCCCTAAAACGAGTGTCACATAAATACTATTTATGCATGAAGAATAAACAAATATTGAAAGGTCACTGAAAGCAACTCACTAGCCTTTGCTTTAAAAGAAGCATACTACATACTTAAAGTAAAAATTAGACATTTTTGTCCCTGCTTCTGGCATAGAAGAGAATACAGTAGGATGAGAAAGTGGGGAGGAAACAAGCAAAACTGACACCAGATTGTACGTAATCTTCTCAAGGCAAACTATAAACCTAACTTTTCCTTTCAAATCCTCCAAGATCAATCCCACAATGTCCTTCAAACACTCTTATAGTAATTTGCTCTGAGGTAGAGGTGAGGGAAGAAGCAGATATAAAGTAATATGCAATACACCTGCTCTGAAGCACACAAGGCAAGCGGGGTCTGCGGAACAGCCTGGACGCAAAGTACAGCTGCAGCACAGCATCACTGATACGAACGACAGAGCTGTAGCTGACAAGCATCACTTCCAACAAGTAAGTTTGGCAGAGGACAGGGAAGTAGGGCTTCATCATTATAGCATTTGTACTACTTAAGAAATAGTAGCATCGCAAAATAAAACTTCTTGTACAATGCTGTACAGAATTCTTTTTTTAAAAAAAAATTGTGAGAAGGGAAAGAAGGAAAAAGTTTTCTGTTGAATGCAGCAGAACACATTGAACACATTCGGTGAGAGTCTTACTTCCCTATGCCTCTAAAAAATCTAGGAAGTCTGACCACTGCTCAAAAGAGCTCTAAGTGAGCCTTTCAGCGCTCTACCAGGGAATTAGGCAGATTTTTCAAAGAGCTTTTCAAGGGTAAAACAGAAAGCCTGCATTCAAGAATCCTCTGCTATGGCAAACCAACATGCTATATTAAAACAAAGTGCCCTTTTATTTTAGCGATCTATTAAAGACTACACCAGCCAAAAGCACTGGAGATTCCACATGGCATGCTGGTATGCCTTCCGATCCAGACAATAATTATGTTGCATGGAATAAAACAGAAGGAAAATAAGAGGGGGAAAAAAATACAGGGAAAAAGAAACCACAACATACCAGCTTCCCACATCAGTATAGAAAAACTGTCCGGCCTCCTGCTTACTTTAGAAATTTTGAGTAGGGTAGGTACAGGCATACCAACAGCCTTGACAAAAGTCCAGCAGTATCTTGTCAGTCTCCCACATAATTTCAAGAATTAAATATTCTAAGTATAGGTGGCTCTTTTGCAAGGAGAAAAATAAACAAGCCTTTTAATCAGCTGATTGATAGAATATCACTTAAGTGCAGCTACTTTGTTTACACAAACATCTGCAACTATCCTTTAAACACTGGAAGGACATATTGGATAGTTTAAGTAGAGAAAATATCTTACATTTAAACAAACACAGAGCCAGTCACAGAGCCAGTAATCCTGCTGGGATTACTTGCATAACCCCATTATTTATGGCAACAACCCCAAATATTTTCCATCCATGCTACAAATCAAAAGAAGTTGTTTCCTAGCAAAAATTGGGTAAAGAATGTCAGAGTAGTTTTTCCTAAAATATAGTCTATTTAGCTTAATATAACCACACATCTTGTAAGTCTGGCAGTTTGTCTCTTGAGCATGACCATAAATATAACAAAAAAAAAGGCTGCAGGTCACTTGTTTTTCTTACTTGTAATAAAGTTAAAGTTACACTAATAAGCAGCAACAGCTTCACTTTTTCAATACAGTGTTGCGTATTATTCAATCATTTGTATGGAAAGGGAGAATAATACAACTCACAACAGGCAAGGAAAGTCTTCTCGATACCTTACCTAACACTGCTGTTTGAACAGTTCTTAGTTTCTAATCCTTTACCTGACACAGTGCTTTGTGAATTCTATAACTAAATAAGAAATTATACCACCACTGGTAATCTTAACAGCCTTTAGAAAGATGTCCCTGCAGAAACCAGAACATTGTTATGTGTCTACATAGTGCCTTAAGCAAAGAGAGGGGTGTCTGCCCAAACACAGCTCTTACTTTTCATCTGTATTTTAGCTGCATCCTTCCCACCTTGGACTGTATTTAAACACCACCATCAAGTTATCACAGGATGAATAGGACTCCAGAAATATGAATTGCTTACATAGTGGTAGACACTTGATACTCGCTCCAGGGAACAAGGTTACAGTGCTCTTTTTGCTACTTACTCTTTCTGCTGCAAGAATACTGAAGATACAGGCATTATTGTGCAGCATTTTATATAAAAATGAATACAGAGATAGACCCAAAGACCAAGATTTATCTAAAAAAGAAACCACCCCTGCAATAGGAGAATATTATCATGCCAAAGGCAAGTATTTGTGTATACTAATTAGTCATAGTAATTCATAGAATCACAGAACTGTCAGGGTTGGAAGGGACCTCAAACATCATCCGGTTCCAACCCCACTGCCATGGGCAGGGACACTTCACATTACATCAGGTTGCTAACAGCCACATCCAGCCTGGCCTTAAAAACTTCCAGGCATGGGGCTTCTACCACCTCCCTGGGCAACCTGTTTTGAGTGTCTCACCACCTTCATGGTGAAGAGCTTCTTCCTAACATCCACTCTGAATCTAACCACTTCCAGTTTTGTTCCATTCCCCCTAGTCGTATCACTACCTGACATCCTATGAAGTCCCTCACCAGTTTTCTCATAGGCACTCTTAAGGTTCATAGTAATTACTAATGGTCCTTACTGGCCATCATTCAAACCGTGAGAAGCAAATAAATTTAGAAAGGGAGTTGTTACAGGAATTAGAAACAGAATGGTTTTACATTCCAAGTATATGATTTCTAATATAAATAAAAGGTACTTATGTAAAAAATATACAACAACATATAATACCATGCAATTATGTTTAAATTAATACTAAACAAACTTTACTGCTTTGGATGCAGAGTTAGTGTGTCATAAAATAAAGAATGCAACCTTAATTCTCATTGCAAACATGAAGAAATAAATGTAAAGTGCAAGTGTCTAAAAAGGACATGCTTAGGGAGCAGTAAGTGTGCACATACAAAAAGACTGGTCTTCCATAATGCTCATTATGGTAATTTTCCTGCCACTACTCTCCTGTCAGTTCATAACTAAGCATGCTTTCCTGCTAGGGCCAACACTTTGGTTCCCTTGGTTTACATGTAGGTGTCATGTTGCACTAACTTTACTTAGTGAAGCCACACCAGTCTGACCATCAATTTAAACGCACAGAGTAAGTTCAAATGAAGGAAGATAGCTTTGGAGTTTCATTTATGGAAAAACTAAATCAACAATTCAGCTTTTTGAATGTTCAATAAATGTATCTGAAATACATGCAAACAGTTTTAACAAAATTAGCTTCAAGACATTGACCAATTTAAATGAAACAGTAAATACTACACAATACCTGTATGTTGACAAAGCCTTATAGAAAGTGAGAGTACTGAATTTGAAGGTGCCACCTGGAAGCACAATGTCTGAATGTGAAAAATGTTAGTGGTAGCTGCAACCTCCTGCAAAACTTAAGAAACAAAAAGGTGACTTCAGTCTACAGAGAGTGAAGACACACTTTGTTCGGTTAAAAAAAGTGACAGCACTAAACTAAAAATATTTGTCGTCTTCTTCAAGCTAGAAATAAACTCTAAGTGAAACAAATGCCACAACATACCAGTCCTACATATCCTAAAGTAATTAAAAACAAAGGATTATGAAAAAAATAATTAATCTGAATAATCTGTTTAAATATAGATGAATTTCAAAGAAGCTTTAATTTGTGTTCTGATACATTTAAATGGCTGTACTCTCAGCAAAATAAGAGTCACAAGGTCCTAGAAGTTGCATCATTATTTCATTATGGAATATATAAGAAAAAATCCAACATCATAAAATGTGAATCTTAAAGAAACAAGTAGATACCTCCTAGCATGGTTCCATTTCCTCAATGTGATGAATTGCTTCTGTGTATGTAAAACATTTGGGTTTGTATGCAACTTATGTATCCACTGTATCTAGAGGAGCAGTTTAATTACAGCATTGGTCAGAAACTGGGTCATTGAAGATCTGATAAGCCCTCCAGAGATGCCTCTCCTCACTTAGTATGGAGGAAGCCTAAGATGACTATATTCCTAAACAGTTTAGACTTCAAGAAAGGCAAAACCAGCATTACCACTGGAAAGGGCAGTCTCACTCATCAACCGCTTATTCTTACCCCTGCACTTCTCTCTGTGCACAATCATCTATGCAGCTATGTAGCAAACAGCTTAGAGAGCCCACCCAGTTCAAACCAACCTCATGAATGCTCCTGCAACAAGGAAGAATGCAGGAATTCAGACAGGGAAAGGACACTGTTGGCAATCGCAACATTTTAAGGAGAGCATAAAATTTGGAAGACTCTCAGTTCAGCCCTGGCTCCTACGGGTCAGACCTTTCTAACGAAATTCAACTCAGCTCTTCCCAAAGTCAATACAAGTTTCTGTAACTCATGCATTTCAGAAGCCAGAGTTACTGTCTCCATCATGCTTGCTGACAGTGCAGAAAGGAGCCTGCTGATACAGAATTAACTAGCAATGTCTGGAAAAAACAGATATGAGAAGTTAAGGGAACACAGAAGAGTAAGTGAACCAAGATCAAGAATGGTAAACACTTCCCCTGACTGCTAAGTTCAGGAGCCAAATAACTTTGAATACATGTATTTTTCATGTTTCATCCTCTCACTTAAAAAAAAAGTTACTACATTACTACTTCTGATCCAAGTGCTCCTGTGCCACTGCAATTATGTACAGAGTTAAAATCACCAGACAGCTTCAAGATAAAATAGAGCTAATACAAGATAAATGTCTGTCCATGTCATCGATGAAAGCATTTTTATAAGGGCATTATGTAAAGTACCTTACTATTTTAACTATCACATGGGTTTCATTCTTTTCTAGATAGTTGAATTGCAGGGCAAGTTATTGCTAGTTAACTCCTAAAATGTTTTAAACGTATCCCAAATCTTCAAACTAACCTCTTTCAAATCTCCCCTATCTTTTACAAGTCTATCATTCACATCTTCAGTTTTTCATAAAGACTCAGTTTCAAATTTCAGTAAAGATGACCCAGAAGACAACAGCCGCCTTCTATATTCTGTCACATCACAACACTTCTAATCTTTGTAAGATAATAGTGCTGTGAAATCAGAAAAACAGTTACCTAAAGGAAACATTTCACATACTGTACCTCTAAGCTTGTATTTTATGAATAGGCTTTCAGGTTTTGTGGTTCAAAAGTAAAGCAAAAATGTATTATATTACATGCTAATCTCACATTCTTTATCTATTCATTGTTATATTTCATTATAGAGGTATTTTAGCTTCCTTCTAAGCTTCCCTTTCCCAGTATGCTGCTTTGTGTGTGAATCAGAACTTAGTCTTTTTCACTGCTTTCAGTCTCAGGTCACTGAAAAGAACAGGTGATTAGAAAGCCTCTTAAACTAAGTCAGTCAGCTTTATTATTATTTGCAATACTTTACCCCAAAACACACAAAGCCACCTCACACTTTGTGTAAACCACCAGAGATTGTCCATTTCTCAGGATTTATTTTATGAACAGTTTGACTTGGTTCTCAATTCACTCTGGCATAAAAGGGGAGACTGGAGGTGAAGGGTAAAAACTGAGCCAGCTTTTGCAGACAAACTTTTCCCAGTTTGCTCTAACTCCCAAGTTTATTGTTCTTGAACAGAGAAATTGACAGCCAAAACTATTTCTTTACACACATGAGTTGTGTTCATAATTTTTGTTTGTTTGTATTAAGAGATGACAGAATCCAAAGGTACCTCTGTGAACACAAACTAGAGGACCAGCTGTAATGAGAGGTCCAAGATAACTAACCAACCAACAGAAGAAGCCTTTAATCACTCCACTGAGGAAGCTAAGTTTCCCACCTCATTACCAGGTCATACTGACCAATTTCAAAATGTAGTATTACATAGCATAGCATCCCTCCAAACACACAAGAAGCACTCCTACCCTCAGTCAATCACAAATTAAAACTAGGGATAATACTGAAGTATGAAGAATAGCAGGTTAACTTGCCAGCTGTGTGCAGTATTAAGTTCTTGGGGTGTGGGAAACAAAAGTAAAAGCAGAAAGACAAAGCCAGGAAAGAATTATTCTGTACAACTCATTATGACAGCAGAATAATAAAAAGTTGACACTACATCCTATAAATTTAAGGAGGAGAAAAACAAATGTCAGCAGCTTTTCACAATAATATTTAGTATAGTTGTTTGCTCATTACAGCAGCTCAAGTCAGTTCACTGCACTGACCTTTCTTCAGAGAAGAAAGCACAGGAAAACTCCCAAACATAAAGAGCATAGTTTACACTCATAAGAATTTATCATGACACCACATAATCTCTGGCAGCTAAATATCAACAACTGGAGAAAACAGAAGATGAAGCCCACACCTTCTGTGGTGTGACATTCTAGGCTGGTTACATCCAGCCAGGATTTCTCCCAATACAAAATAAATCAAAACAATCTAACTTGGCTACACTGTAGACTCTTGCCCACCCTTTAAATATGTGGCATCACCAGAATAAGGAACACGCAAAGATTTGAAAAGCAAATTTGTCTTACCCTTCTCATGAAAACAGACAGAAACAAAAGCGTTAACAGAGACTGCCTCAGTTTTAACACCTTTTCAGATTCTCTGTAGTACCCAACAACTAAAAGACTACAGGGAATGGTGGACTTGGCAATTCTGTCAATACTCTTCCCCAATACTGGAGAAGATTGAGTGCAACAGGATGCAAAGCAATTACCTGGAACTGTTAGAAGTCATAAAACTGCAGTTCCCCTATCTGCTTTAAAAAAAAAAAAAAAAAAATTATTCATCCTTTGCTTATAAATAAACCTACTTAAAAATAAACCAAGATATTACATGGGTGCTTCTACAAGCTATTTCAATATAATAATATATTGTATGTAATAAACTGCTGGAATGACAAATACAAGGTAAAAATAACTTTTTTAGCTAGTGAATAAGGTTGGCAAAAAAACCCAAACAAATGAAAAACAACAAGCAGATATGAACTGTCTGTGAATACATTTAGGACTGTTACTTGAAAAGGGATTTAAGTATTTTAGGAGTGAGATTTGGAATAGTCTTCTACAAACAACAACGGAAATAAATACTGCATTAAATGTATTGCAAGACAGTAACAAGTAGGATTCTATAATGCAGTGGGCACATAACAGCATTCTCAATTTCTTTGTAGAATAAGGTCATGGTTTAGTCTGACATTCCCACATTTCAAATGATCAGTCTAGAGAGTTTTTCAGTTTGAATTACAGTAGGAGATGCACAGGTTCAGAATACTAGAGACTCCTATCACTTAACACATCTAGCTACTCCAGGTGCCCATAGATTTTGTGGATAAGTTTACATTACAGAAGAATGCAAATAAATGCATCTTGGTAAGATGATTAATATCTTATCAACTGAAGTATTCAGTAGAGAGGAGCCTAAAACTACATAGACCATGCTTATAGTTCAAGTTTCTCTGAAGTAAACTGTAAAATAAGAAATCCAACACCAGCTGAACACAAATATCTTCTTATAAACCCTATTTTCAAAACACCAAGGCATTTCTGTTCTGCCCTTGAAGCCCACCACTTGACATAGATTTAAGCATCTAATCTACCACAAGGCTGTTGTGTCCTTCAAAGAAGAGATTGTATTTTGAGTAATATTATTATTATTAATCACCATAAAAGGTCCTGCCAAAGTGTTATCTTTCATTCTTCACTCTCCCCAATATAAAGGTAAACTCCCAGTCTAGAATCATGTCAAAATCTCACCAAAAGTAATGATGTTTTACTCAAGTTATGACAGTATTTGTTGTCCTCAAACCAACATCACAGCAGCACCTTGGTGAATCACACTGACTAAAGCAACTATGATTCAAAAGGCAAAGAGCCTTAGTTTATATATAGTCATAAACATAACAAATAAGGCAAGGACAGCACACGTGATGCTCTGTAAAACAAGTGAAGGTTACTATAGCAGTGTTTGACAAATCAGGGGTTTGGGATACTTGAATAACTGCCTGTAAAGCTGTCATCTGTCCAATACAGTAAATACTTTAAGCATCAAAATGTAAATATGTGTGAACAGCAAAATGAAATGAGAAATCCAATGTAATCCAATATAAATACTAAAACAGTTCTGGCTTTACTAAGCAATTCTTTCAGACTTTTTTTTGGTGTGGTTTTCCCTCTGCTCTATTTAGCAAGCATTTCCTTCATCATTCTTTTTTCCTTCCAGATGTCAAGAACAGTAATTTTTCATTTAGTTTGACAAGAAATTTAACCAACAATTTTCTTTACTTGCTTCCTCCCAGAAAATCTAATGGTTTTATTTTACTAACACAGGATATAATTATCCTGTGAACTAGATGCTCATTCTCCAACAGATTCAGTACAGCCCCATTGAAACTAAGCTACAGTGTAAATATAGTTCCTATGGATATGATGTTCTAGCCTTACAAGATGTAGAAATAAGGATAAATAATGTTACCGTCAAGAATTAGATTAAGACATCCCATATATGCAAAAACTTATATGAGAGACCTTTAAATACTCAAAGCAGTTTGCTAAAAAAGAGATTATCTTACCATCAGATAGACACCTATGATAAAACTTCTGGTATCTTTCATCCGTTTTTCCCCCCCCCACCGAAACAGAACTTAAGTCACAGTTTTCTATGGCTCAGATCTTTCCAACACATGCCATAATTCTTTTGGGATCAGACCTCTATACTGGAATTTGAGTAATATATTTATTTTTTCCCCATAAAATGAAGTCCATTCATTTTATGTTGGATTTTTACCAGATATTTTAATATACTGGTCGGTCACATATTTTGGAGTTCTTAGCAAACCCAAGAGATTTTCCCCTCAGTTACATGTTTTATTTATACAGAAAAAGAGACAAACATCGGCTTGTTACAGAAACCACCTTCTTGGAAATTATACCAGACTACCAACACAGAAATCTTATATGCCACACATTGATCAAAAATTTCCAGATTTAGAATAGCATCTGCCAGTTCTCAGCTTTATTCATAATTTTTCAAGGACTGAAGAGACAAACCCAGTGTGAATCTTTCTGAGGAATCACTACAGAAGCGTATTTCTTCCGAAGCGCAAACAAAGGATTTCTTTTTTCTTAAATAAAGAAATCTACTCACTCATGACTGGAAACTTCTTTGCATATAATCCAAGAGAGGTCTTGAAGCAAGGTATCTTCTTGGAGAAGGTTTCTCAGAGGTATACATGTCCTGATGTTGGCAGGAAAACAAAGAAGATAAATTGTTTTTTCTATTTCAAATAACTAGAATAAATGTTTAAATATAAACTGTCATTCCTTTTTATCCTTCTTAAAGAAAACAAAACCACAAAGGCATATTTGTTATGACTGAGGAACTTCACTGCTTATGGATGTATTTTCAAGTCTATCAACTCAGAACATGTATTTTCGCCTAACATTCATTTTATAAACTTGTATGCCTGTACCAGTTCATAAAATGTAACTGCTCCCAAAAAATTGCATGCATTCTCATGTCTTAACTTTAAAGTGTTAATACTTTAAAGGTGCAAGACTGCAATAAGGATATAGTAACTGAAAATTTCATCAAGGTAGTATTTTACTTCAGCAATCTCAGCCACCACGAAGATGCAATAAAAAGGTAGTCTTTAAAACACAAGTTAGTAAACAAGTACATTTACTAAGTAAGCATTGCATGGAACTAGTGTCCAACACTTCCACCTCTGAAAATAACTCTGAAAAGATAACTGTTTCTACCAACTGAAAACCATCAGGTCAGTTAATTCATAATCAAAACAAAAAAAAAGATATCCAAGTAGAGCAGATATGGATTCACTAACAATATGCCTGGCTCTCCCTGAAGCGAAATACAGAGGACTTAATCTCCAGCAATGACAGCACAGCAAGTACATTTTGGAAAAAGGTATTATATAATCTCCACCCTGCTGCTAAAAGCAAATTTATACAAGTCTGACAGAATACTTAAAGTAAACTCACTGCACAGCTGAGATGAAAAGAAAAAACAGTAAACATATCTTTTAAGCTATAAAGAGTTTTCTTGCAATACCTGCATAAATCAAGTTTCCATGAAATAAGGAATGTTATTTATTTCCTCTTTTCAGAGTCAATTATAACTCACTGAACTTGGCCACCTGTGCTAATCCAGCCAGATAATATCCTGTGCTGACTCAGATTTCAAGCCTCAACTTTCCTGATCTCTTCATGTTTAAAAAAAAAAAGGAATCTGAATGTTCCTGAATTATGACTTGACATAACACAGATTTACAGAACATGAGAAAAGTGGAGAAACTATTACAGACTAGATTCACCTCACACAAAGGTTCCTGCATCAATTGCTAAAAGCAAAAAAAAAAGACCAACAAAAAACCCACAACAAACCACCACCCACCCACCTCAAAAAATCCAAATGCCCAAAAGAAGCTTTTGGCAATGGCACAGATTGAAAATTACAACCAAATTCTTTTGCACTGAAAAAGTAACACAGGTAACATGCTGAAGAAATACTTAAGTAAATGTTACAAAACCAGATGAACACAAAGCCATTAGATGGTGCAATCACTGTGGAAGAGCAGTTTGAACTGCAGGTCCTGTCAATTCTCTATGAATAGCTGCTAAATTTAAGTTTTTAAGCACATACTGCCTAATCAAAAATAAAATGGTTGGTTAAAAAATATCATTATACCTGCAGACTTGTCAGCTTCCCTTTGATTACTAAAGTCAAAATCGGCAAATACAACTTGCAAGACATTTAACTATTCACTGGACTAATTAGTTATTATGGTAAGAACATCAAATGCATGATACAGATGGGTCCTGAACCCAGGTCCAAGGCACTTTTGACCAGAGGTCCATCCTGTCTTCAGGCCCAAATTGTTCTTCAATCTTCCACAGCATCAACTGGAAGACCATAGTCTTCCCTTCAACTTGATTTGCAAAGGTATAGTCTCACCTCAGTTTTGGAAACACGAGTTAACAACAGTTTGCCTCACAGACATCTCGTTACAGAGGATTTTATTTGGTGCATGTACAGGAAAAGGCTGTTCATTAGGAAAAAACAAAACACCAGTTCTGAAAACTACTTAAGGCTAATAATAGTATAATTATGCACCATCGCGTTTATAAAAATCCAGTCACGTAGCACTACGGAAATGAGTAGGGGAGAATATAGCAGCTACCTTCTTCCTAAAAACGTGTCACAGCCACCAAAAGTGAATGTTTCGGCACACCTCAGCAGCTTGAGCTCCCAACTTCCAGCCATAAAACATTTCTCTTGCCTTCTGTGTCCAGATACTTTGCTTAGCTATTACTAATATCTGTTTATTAGCTATTACAGATTTCTGGTTAAACTCAGGTTTTGTTCTTTGAATTAACACTGCATATCTGCTCTGTGAATTCCCCTTACTCACAGCTTTACCATCTTGCTGTAGGCCGTTTACTTGACTACTTGAAAGTGCTGAAGTCCCTAAGTAAAGGAAAGTTTCATCTATTATACATAATTTCATGTATAACAATAACAATTAGTACAGGAAAGTCAGGAAAAGTCAACAGCCAAGTATCAGAAAGTCTGCACTTCCCACTGCACTCCAATATTGACCCGCTTCCTAAAAATGTGTGTTAGAAACCAGTTATCACTTAGCACTCTTTAGTCAACAACCTGATTAATTTCAATGCTTGTAGGGTCCTCTGCTGCACAGGAACACTACCAACTATTACACCACAGTGAAAGACAATTACTTGTTGAGCATTTTGCTGAAAGACATCATCTTTGGGGGAAGAAAAAAAAGTCTTTTTATTCAAAACAGTACTTGATGCCCTTCATGCTTTCCTGTGTAATTAACAAGACTATAAAAAAGCACCCCACACACACACCGCAACCAAACCACACACACATACCTTTGATCTTTCTCTTTTCCTGAGGAGTTCACCCTTGTATTCCACCCAGTATTTCCTCTAGTAACACACAACTACTAGCCCTTGGTAGTAATCACACCCTGATCAGCATTTTAACTGAGATTTGAAAGGAACACCTGAATTAAGAAGAGCTCTTTACAACTTTAAATTCAAGCACACTAATAATATTTCATTGTTATCTGTTTCCACACCTAACACCAGATCTATTTTACCCAATACTCTGTTTCAGGATAATTAACGTGATCCACACTGCGAGTAAACGACAGCATTCTACACACTACAGCTCTATGCAGATAAGCTATTTTCTTTCAGTCTGTATATTATTGTAATGTCTAGCCCATATATTATTGTACTATCCATTTAACTTAAATGTTAATGTTAAAAAACTACATCCCTGGTTCCCAAGAACCAGAAATCACAGGAGCAGCACCCAACTGCACTGTTTGAAAACACACACAAAGACAAGATAGTCTAAAGACAGCCTGCCTGGCAGAAATCAGACTTTACTGCCACTTACTTTCCTCCTTAAACCAAAATGTTATGGCCCCTTAAAGAAAACAGATAAAAAGATTTCAGAAGTACATGTTCTAAAGTTTTATAGGTAGCTGGCTGGCAAAACATTAAGTCTGAAATTACCAGTTTCTATGCAGTATAATCAGAGGGCAAAAGAACAGCTGGTTAAAAGGCAGTTTTACTAAATACTTATTTTTACACTGCATCCAAGTTGAATTAACTTCAAAGTTATAATCAGTTACAACAGAAATTAAAAAGTAAAACTAAGTCACTTAAGAGCAGAGACATTAAAAGGAACATAATAAAAATTCTTAATATAGCACCAAGCTTCTGAGCATCTCAGCTTAAAAGGGCAGAGATGCAAAATTCACAACAAAGTAAGACTACTACTGTTTAAGAACCTACACAAAATCATTGACTGGCCACAAGTGAGGAAGCACATCGAAGTACAAATGAAACAACCACAATGACACACCCTCCTCTTTGTTCACAGCAGGAGTATTTACACTACAGAGAGTTGGAGCAAACTGCTTTTAGTTTCAGGCACTGCTGATTGGACGCTGTATGAAACATACACCCGCCTAGCAGAGTTTGAGTTTCGGCTGTCACACTGCAGCTCTAGATTGCAGGGTACACATTAAGCCAAAAAACCACAGAGAACAATTTTTAGTAGAATTACTCTAATTGAACTGATCCTCCACAAAACGCATTTGTTGGGAACAAGGCAGATGCGTACTCGCTTTCATTCCACCGCAATTCAGTGAAGGCTAAAAAACCAGCTGCCCTGATATTAATGTTTCTGTGCAGCTGCCTGCTCTAGACAGAAAACGGCACAAAGAAAGTTATTCTCAAGTGCATGCGGGCAAACAACTGGTAGGAGTTCGGCAACTACGTTTTAAGTCACAACTTGACTCTAATTCAGCTGGCAATTCACTGGCTTCGGTGGTTTCGAACAGGCAACCATCCACACCACGCAAAGAACCCAAAACATCAGATAATTGGCTCTTAGGCTGACAGTCCCAGCAGAGACCGAGGACTAAGAGAGGGTTATGGAGACTGAAGTCTGATGGCAGCACAGCCTGCGGGGAGCACGCAAGACTGTGGACTCTTCTGTACCACACCACGACTTTCAGCCTAGCACTCTTCACCACATACCTGAACTATTACAAAAAGCAGGAGCGCAGGTACAGAAAGCAGTAATACCAGAAATTCACGTTAGAACACGGGTACAACCATCCAAGGCTTCCCTGTTCCCGACAGAGGTTATTACAGCCTCTCACCTTGACAGAAAAAGGGACCCACAGCTCTGACCCCCTCAAATCTTCCTCCATCCACAGATTCCCTGCTTCAGCCTCATCCCCATTCTGGTTGCAGAGGTCCAGGGTACCACAGTCCCCCCTCCCCCTGATGGGAGCGCACCCCTCAACCCGTGCTGGGGGTCCCTTCCCTCGGGGCGGACCCTCCCTCCCTCCAAACCACACCTCACTCATGCCTTACAATGGGACCCAGGGACATCTCCACCACGGCTTCCCTTGGGCTCCGCAGCGCCGGCCCCTCGGAGCTCCACACACTGGCCCCTCGGAGCTCCACCCCAGCAGAAATAGTGGGGACCTTCGGAACACACACACACACACCCCTCACTGGCAATGGAACAGTCTGAAACCACCCCAACACCCTCCGGCAGCCGGCTCGCACCTCTTCCACCTCCCCAGCTCCGCGGGTGGTGTGCGCAGCCCAGGCTCCCCCCGGGGGCGGATGGTACCGCCCGTCTCCCCTCAGCTCTCTAGGAATTGGGTCCCACCCCGCCCGCTTTAATGGAGAGGTCCGGAGCGGCATCTCCCCCCGACATGCATCGCCCTTCGCGCCCCAGGAATTCATGGGTCCAGCTGGCCACCCCGGGAGGCCACACAATGGCCGGACGTCCCGGCTCTCCTCTACCTTTGCTCGCCTTCCTTATCCTTCCGGGGCCTTCGTCCGCCGCCTGATCCCTAGCGGCACTTCCCCGCTTGCTGCCCCGGGACCGACGGCCTCCAACCAGGAAGTGCCCCGGTGTGACACCGGCGGCCGCAGCTATGGAAACCCTCCCTGCCCCCGCCCCTCCCCAGCCAGCGCCGTCCCACAGGGCTGACCCGCCGCTGCCGCCATGTTGAACTCACAACGAGGCGTGGAGGTGTCTGACCCCGCCGCGCTCTCTGCTCTCGCTGCCGCCATCTTGGGCTCGTAACGAGGCCTCGGCAGCGGCCGGCGACTTAGTGCCCAGGCAGCGCGGGGAACCGTTCCTCGCCGATACCGGAGCTGCTCTGGCAGCCATAGGGATGGGTGCCAGGTGACACTCAGGCATTTAGCCCCAGGGCCAAGTCCTGCTCCCACCAATACCCAGCTTGCTGCATTTGCCCGGCCGGTTGCCCAGGAGCTGCAGGCTGAGCCCACGCATCAGTGCTGAGGCATCTGGCAGGAGCAGGCATCCTGTGGAAAAAAAGAGAGGAAACATACAAAACAGGCCTTGTGCCCCTCAGATTTACCTTGGCCATTAGGCTGTGCAGTGTGAATTACCAAGACCCTAATTTTGCAAATCCTGTTCTGTTTTTGGTTTCTCTGGCAAACCAACAGCATTGGATATTAAAGAGTTGAGGTGCAGCATTGTGAATGGACTTCACAGGCTTGTGTATGAAAATACATTCAACAGGATAGGCTGGGTTGCTCTCCTGGCATCCTGCACACATCACAGGAGAGATGACTTTGATCCCAGCTGTACCTCTTTATTAAGCAGAGTGCTTCCACGCCCTCTCTGCAAATGACTTATGCATACACATCCCTGCGCTTTGCATGGAGCAGTAAACCAAGTTGCAAACAAAACTGGAAAGAGGAAGCGTAGAATTGTAACAAATAGCTACTTGAGACAATTAGATATCTTAGATGCCACGGTAGTGTCATGACTTTGGTTTAAAAAGAAAACCATTGTGGTTAAGAGGGAATTTGTAGTAGTAAGAAAATATGTTTCATTAGAAGCAAGATTAAAATAAACAATACTACCAAAAGACATATAGTAATGTTACAAAAGGAGAGCAATATTCAGTAAATGTTTTGTGTTTTAAACAGTCCTGTGTTTGTGTAATAGTTAAATACTTCCTATTCAAATACTAACCAAGGAATTTAGCATAATTTACTAAACTCTTTAAAATAATCAGTTCCAGACAATTTACACTATGAATTGTGGTGCCTTCAACCTCTGATACTAAATGTTGCTAAATCTTGCAATGCAAAGACATTTCATGACAATTTGTAGAAAGTACTGCTCCATTATTTCAGCATAGATTTGATGAGTAACAACTGACTGGATAACCAAGGATCAGTAAATCTTCTCCACAGATATTTCCATTTTAAATAGGCTTTCTGTCATCAGAGTTCTCTCTCATTTAAGATTTAAACCATCCTGAACAGTGTTAATTCTGGAAAAACTGGAACCATCATCCCTGACATAGGAAATACACCTCAGTATATCCAGTATATCTGCCTCTGAGGAAATCTACATAGCCATGTATGAGCAAGGTTGTATATGAAATTCACTTCATGTAGGAGAAAATGGCTAAAGGCAGTAAGATGTGGCAGCTCAGATTACTTTTGGCTGAATGTTTTCTCTCCCTGTGCAGAGGAAGGGTATCAGAAAACAGAAAATATGTATTGCTTTGCAATACACTTCAGAAAGTAACTGGTTAGCTAGCCTGCCAGTATCTCATAAATCCCAAGAGGGATACTGTGGTCAGATCTGACTCCTTCCAATTTCAAGGCTTAATTGTCTTTTTAACAACTTTAGAAGGTGTAGGAATACAACAACATACTTTGTTTTCTTCTAGCTAGGGATTTGTTGCTTCCCAAAACAGCTAATTAGTTAAGATAAATGTCTTTCACAGGGAGCTCTCTATTTCATCTGAACCATCTCTATTTCATACATTCTCCAAATATATATTTTTGTTTCCCCATATGTTCACTGTTTCCTGTTGCACTACTATGACTAGGATGTGGAACAATTCTAAAATCACAGCTTTCCAAGAGGCTGGCAATGATACCATACTTGTTTTATCGCTGCTCCCACCTACAAATGCTGCAGTATCATTTCTACCAACACTTCAGTTTTAGTCCTCTTAATCTGAGGCAGTGTATGCAATCACTGTTATAATGCTTAAACATCTATGTGGCATTACAAGAACATAGAATAGACATTGCCTGCATCGCTGCTGTTTTTGCAGGAGCGTACCCTGGTAATCAGGAAAACCTCAGCATGGTTCTCCAAGATCTTGGACCACTGTTACCTACACTGTCCTCAGAACTAGTCCTTTAAGTAGCGTGACAACCAAGCCCATACTGCTTGGCTTCAGTCAATTCCCAATGTGCTGATTTATCTTCCATGTCACATAGATATAGAATCATAAATTTTCCTTAATATCAGTTAATACTAAGGAATGTTCAGTGGTTACCTCAAAAGATGACCTGGTCTAAATTTAAATTCAAATGTTGTAGCCCCCTACAGCTGTGAGTGGAGCCATAGAAGTGAAGGTACTGAACACCTCGCAAACATTTCATCTTGTCAAGCTTGCACTTAGGATATACCACAAGATGCTGAGCACTCAGCATAGTCACTGACATTATTTGGCAGAAGAATTACAAAGCAAGCATCAAAAGAACAAGAGTATTAACATTGCCTTTTAAAGTATCCTGTTCCCTGTAACACTGCAATCTTTCCTGCTGGACTTCAAAGAAAAATATAGCAAAAAATTAAGAGATTTAATCAGCAATTATTTCTCAGTGTGCTTTTCCCCTTTGGTTTTTGGTTGGTTGGTGGTTGGCTGTTGGTTCCCCCCCCAACTATGAAGCTTATGAAACCCATTCTCCTCAATAAAAGAGCATTTAAAAAAACCCAAGCAGAACACAAAACATGTGTAGAGTTATGTGAACTAACTGCAACATCTCATGGAAATAAATTGGTCTCTCTTCAAGAGTGGTTTAACAGTCTTCCCTCACTGTATTGGTGTGTTTCCTAGCTCAATCAGCCCTGTGAGACTAGAGTCTTGCAATGGGACAAGGGAATCAATTTGATGACCTCTCAAGATTCCTTCTTGAAGCTTCTTTCTTCTTTCCTAGGCTTTCCAAATCTTGAGCACACTCAGCTGTGCAAGGCCATGCATGTACTGGTGCATATGACTATTATTGCCATCAACAAGTCATTGATAGAGTGGCAATCCCTGAGAGAGTGAGGGTTCAGAATAACAATAGCTTCGAAAATCAAAGCCCAGGCTTTGAATTCACTGTTATAGACCAGAAGGCCATGGAAATTTTTGAGCACCTTGCTGTGGTGGCCTATCCCTAAGGCAGCTTATTGGGCTAAACATATGAATTCACATACAGACACAGTTGTGGCCCTGAAAGTTTGACTTTACAAGATTATGAATCTGTGGGCTGAAAAGATTGCAGTTAGAAGTTTATAAGTCCTAAAAGATTTTTTGAATCTTATTTTGGACTGTTCCTTTTCAAATTATATTTGTGCTATAGGTTTGACTTAGCTTGTGTGGTGTGTGGGATTTCAACATATTTTCTGTGGCATATGGCATTTCCACTACTGCTTGCAGATTGTTTTTAAGGCATATGATCTAATGTTGTTTTTAATCTGTGTCTTTCAAAATACAAACCATTTATGCACAGGCATGTGCCCCAAGAGTAAGTGGCTCTGAAAATCCTGCAGGTATGTGAACCATCTATTAGGCTTAAGTTCAAACAATTGTCTGTTCAAACTCTGAGGCTTGTCATTTTTAAAACCTACCCTAATCATTCCAAAGTATATTACTCCAAATGTCTAGTTTGATATGAAGTGTTTATAGGACTGTGAACAATGGGCAGAATAAGGCTATTCTTTATACCATCATGAAGTATATCAATATTTTATAAGATTAACTGTACTCAACAGCTGTACCACCTGCTGGGTTTGCTTTTGTTTATTTTCCTCAAAATCAAAGTTGTGGGTAGTTGTGCTTCAGGTGTTACTTTCAGTCCATCACTTGCCTGATCATGTCATGGGTATTTCCAGGAGTTTACCATCAGCCATCTCTACAGACCTGCTGCTTTCAGCAGAGGTTTGCCTGTACATGCATGGCAGCATCACGTCACCATCTCATATGGAAACACGGCATTATATTGAGGACGGGGTGTGTTAAAAGACTGGATGGAAGTGGGACTCTAAGCAAGAGGGTTTGCCCTTTGCTTCATTACTGCCTGCTGATGTAATTTTTCTGGCTGGCTAAAAGAGTGTTTTCCTTTTGGTTCTGATTGTTTGCTTGCTCTTGCTCAGTCCCATTGTTTGCAGTCTGCCCTGGTGTGCTGAGATTCAGGTTTCACTAATTCAAGTCTCTATTCCTGCTTTTGGTGGCTCCTGCCATGGGAATCAGACTGGAATGTATGCAGTGCTTTCTGTTGCTGCCTGATGAAATGGGCTATTTCTGTCCCCTCTGTCAAGACAGATTTCTGTCTCCTCTAGCATTTTCTTGCCCTTTTTCGTTCACCTTCTTCTGCCTTACTTCTGTTCCTTCAATGTTCTGCAATTTCTTTCTCCTTTTAAATGTTGATGTAGCTTACAGTATTCATTTATTTATGAAAAGTACATGTAGAACAAAGATCAGTACCTCACACAGTACAATACAACTTTTTTAAACATCTCTTTAAGACCAGTTTTTCAGTGAATTGAAAAACATCACAATACCAAAAATGTGTCACCTACTTGTGTATCCATGTTATGCAACTTCCTGGAGATCCCTTTCCACATTGACTAGATAGATAACACAGGATGGTCATGCATAGAAAATGCAAAAGTTAGAATGCCTGACTGAAGAAGAAACGTGACTGTATCAATATCATCTGGCTAAACAGCTCCTGCTCCCCCACCAACATCTTTTTTGCACCCATCCCAGAGCCAGGGGCATGGCCCTCACCAGCCAAGATACCACACAGAGAAGCTCATCCACAGTAAAGAGCCCCAGCCAGCACCCGTGGATGATATTGGAATAGTCATCAATCCTGTTCCTAACAACCGGGGGGCCACCAGGCCCCCCGGCCTTTGTTGTCACCACCACCATCACCCAGCGTGCACCATGAGCACTCACCAGTGATGAGAGGAGGATCCTCCAGCCCAGATGGGCTCAGCTTGGGCCTTCTGCCCTTCCTGGCAGGGATTAAATAGGGGAGTGGGTGGGGAGGGCAAAGTGGCCACACCTGGGGTGGGAGGAGACTCCAACAGAGCCCAGGTGCTCTGGATTTAAGGGAAAAAAGGGGAAAATGGGGCAGGTGAGGGACTGTTAGGGTGTCAGGTAATGATAGGACTAGGGGGAATGGAAGAAATACTAAAAATGGGTAGATTCAGATTGGATGTTAGGAAGAAATTCTTCCCCATGAGGGTAGTGAGACACTGGAATGGTTTGCCCAGGGAGGTGGTGGAAGCCTCATCCCTGAAAGATTTTAAGGCCAGGCTGGATGTGGCTGTGAGCAACCTGATCTAGTGTGAGGGGTCCCTGCCCATAGCAGCGGGGTTGGAACTGGATGATTCATGAGGTCCCCTCCAACCCCAACAATTCTATGATTCTAAAACAATTTTGCAGTTTAGGCTGGGTGTTAGGAAGAAATTCTTCACAGAAGGAGAGATTGGCCATTGGAATGGGCTGCCCAGGGAGGTGGTGGAGTCACCAGCACTGGAGGTGTTTAGGAAGAGACTGGATCAGGCACTTGGTGCCATGGTTTAGTTGATTAGATGGTGTTGGGTGATAGGTTGGACTTGATGATTTCAAAGGTCTTTTCCAACCTGGTTAATTCTGTAAAGCCTCTTCTGTAAAACTGAAGCATCTGATGGGTGTAAAACATGACATCAGGATATTAACAAGAATCTGAAATTCAGATTCAGGATAACTGCTCCCACAGCAGAAAGAGAAGGGATTCGATGAAAGAGAGAGGAAAGCTCTCTCAAATCATACAGCTTGCAAATCAAGGGAAAATAGAACATTGAACAGATAAGAAAACAAGATTAAGTCTGATTGGCAATGATGTACAGCAAAATGAAATACTAGCTTCCTTTTTTTTGTGCCTTAGTGTAGTTTTCCAGGACAGTGTTTGGAAGATACATTTTTTTTAAACTTTGAAGATCCAAGGCATAGTTGAAGTAAGAGAAGGAACCTGGAATCTCATGACAGTATTTTATAGAGTCAGTTTTCAGAGCACGGTCACTATTAAAGTTTATGATTACTCACCTGTAACCACCAGGATGTCAGAAGTAACTCAGAGTCAAGTGAAACAGAGTAATTTCTTAGATACCAACAAATGTTAAAACCTCAAAGGGATACATTTTCATGAAACTACAAGCAAATGAAAATGGGAGCCTATAATAAAATGTGTAGATGCTCTGTGCTGTGACAGTTTATCCTCTAGGTGTAATTACTTATCTAATGAAGTGCAGAAGTTAAATTTTTATGACCTTTTCTGTTTGTTGCTGAAACAAGCAGACAGAGAAGTATAAATGACTGATGGAGAAGAAATATATTCAGTTCATTCAGGTAGAGCTCCTTGTGGAACATCAAAATATTTTATTTTTTTTTCCCAGCAGCATGGTATTTAGAGTCTTTTCCCAGCTCCACTTCATGTAGATTTTATATAGCAAAATGCAAAATGGGGGGTGCAAGTTGGGTTATTAAACACATTATTCCTCCCCTGCCTTGACCCATCTGTGTTTGGTCAGCCTCCTGTTCAGGGCAAAGCATCATGAAGGTTTCATATGAATCCTTAACTGTAGAAATACCTTGCCAGGGAAATGGAAGTCCATATTGACAACCTCAGAGTAGAATAAGACAACTAGAGAGTGGCCAAGCTCTCATGTGGTTTCACAGCAGTAAGTGACTGAGTTCATTTCTCATGGTAGGGCCATTGTACAACTGGCCACAAGACTGCCCAAATACAAGACCATGAGGTAATTCACATCCCTGGCTTATGAAGAAGACATGACACAGATATTGCTGAGGCTGGTGTTTACACCACATGTTACTAGGACCCAGTTACCCAATTTGTTCCTGTGAGGAAGCCAAGGGACACTGTAGACAGCCGTCACTGTCAATAAAGGCACTGCTCCCCTTTGGCAAACACAGCCAGCTTTAGGCTAGTGAAGCAGTGTGAAGCTTCCCAAACATCTGGAGTGTAAACATGTTTTATCCTGTCACAAAATTTGTATGCAAAGAACAGCTTTTTGAACAGTGAGGCACCAGACACCAAGTAACAGGCTCATTTCCACAAAGTTTCCTTGTAATCCAATAATTTACTATCACATCTGGAGTTTTTTCTCATCCCCTAACCTCAAAATAACAAGCAGGATTCTATCTGACCAGGATTCAGATCAATCAACGTCATGAAAGGTGGATTTTCTTAAATAGAGGGATGGGAGGAAAGTGAATTTATGCAAGGGCACACATACCTTGAGATATATGAGACAAATGGCTTAAAATGTTGTTTTACCCTGACCAAACAAGGCTTGCTGTCTCTGGCAACACATAATCTCTTTTGATATACTACCAGGAAGGTGATGGCTATTTGAAAATGCTTCTAAACTGCACTTTATCTCAAAGGCAGACACCTCTATAGAAACTATACCATCTCTTTGGAAACCCTGCTACAAGCAGGAATTAATAAGGGTTTGTCTTGATTCAGGAGAGAAATGGAGAAGGAAAGACTCTGAATGTTTTTTCTTAACAGGTTTTGTGCAGAAGTTTGAAAGAAATGTGTGTCAAGAGGCCACTGCCAATGGAGATACCTGTTTCACTTGAGAAAGTCATGAGGCTTTGTCCTGCACATCAGTGTGTTTTCCCAAGAGTGTGCTTCTCTTATTCATCGCCGTCAGCATGACTCAAAGTCATGCATTTAAGACTCAAGTAAGCTTCTTTGCAAACACTCTCGAGAATAGGATCAAAATGGGAAGAGATTACATGTAATCTAATTAGGGTAGGTTCCATTTGAAATCCTTCACTGTAAAAATTAAAAGAATACAACACAGCTTTACAATATGTTTTAGTTCACAGGAAAGCTGTATGAGCATGTGTAAATGAAGCAACATGTGAAGAAACATCATATGTTGGATATACAGCAATGTTTGCTTTAAAGATTCCAAATCTGAGGAGTAGAATGGTTTGGTGAACTAAAAATAAATTATAAGAACTTTACCCTCTATGTCATTAATGTGAGGGTAGCCTTCACCTCTTGTTATCCAGCTGCAGCTGTATGAAAAATCTGGTGATCAGAAGATCTGTATCAAAAAATCAACACGAAACATGACATTGGTCAGCAAGGTTATGGCTAGAGCAGCACCGACACTGAAGATCAACATCTGTTCATGGGACAGACAGTGAATCTCTGTTGCTAAGCAGCTGGACTTACACACCAATATGTTCACTATATGGTGAGTGCTTTAAGGACATCTGTAATCACTGGAGACCTTTTTGAGTAATTTTTCATTTTCACTCTTTTTGGAAACACACAAGTGAGTTACATTAACTTTGGCTGTAGGATAAGGAGAAGTGGTTTCACTGAAGTTGCACTACTTTAGGAATCACATTGAATCAGGCTTCAAAATATGTATTAGAAGCCTGATACTCATGTGTGCTCCAAATCTGCTTGGAGGGAGGTCTGTAGTCTCACCTCATGCATTAAGTGCTTCAGATGATCTAGTGAGAGGCTCAGGTGTAGTACTTCTCCACATCACCACCATGCTCCAAATCCATGCATGATCAAATTCAGAACTGGACTATGCTTACTTTGTCACTTCGGTTTTGGAATTAGGCTGTCCTTTCTAGACTTGCGTCCAGGGCACCACCTAACTTCCCAAATAATTTCTATAACCCCAAAACTGAGATTATAGAAAGCTCATGAAAAGTTCTTCTCCAGCTATATTTCCTTTATCCAGTTATGACAAAAATAGATTCAGAAAACAGTTTCCTTTCTCATGTTGAATTTGACCTACGAACTTACAAAGTTTCTACAAAACCCCTTTCAGGAGGAAGCAGATAGATTTCTTTTCATATTTTTCTCTGGTTTTAGAAAATAGATTAAAGCTGCAAAATTCAGACCTACATTTTGTCCTCCACCACAGGACTCCCATTCTACAGATCATTTGCCAAGGCTATTTCTAGCCCAGTTCCAAACATTTGGGCATATCTTGTTCTCATGTTGTAGTCTGGGTCTGTCTGATCACAGAAAAGCAGCTAGGGAATCCTCATGTTGTGTGTTCTACAACCAAAAGAAACAAATACATTTAAAACAATGAAATAAGTTCTGTACCAGTTGCTGGCCAGATGGTATTGTGAATTGTTATAATTCATCAGCAAAACAGAGGAAGGAAGTGTTTTAAAGCAAGATTATATTATTTTCCTTAACTTCTTATTATGAAATCTTCTTGAAGTGAACTTTGAAAACTTGAAAACCCTTCCAGAGGGAATAAATGGAACAGGGCAACCCTGGGGCTCACTGGGGAGTAGTTAAAAACAAGGGACAAGTATAGCATGCCAGTGAAATAAAGGAGGAACCCATTCACCAAGTTTTCCGCTTGGGAAGACAAACGAAGAAAAACACAAGCATCAGAAAATGACAAGTTGTACATAAAAGTGTTCAATGTTTCTGTCCTCTTAAGAATTACAGATTGGAAAACACACAGGGTCATCTCTCCCACTAGAGAGGAATAAGCCTGAAAGCTGAGCAAGCAGATAAGGCAAGTTGTGATATATTCACTATAGAGGGAGTCTGCAAGATTTAGCAAATTACTGCCCATAAAGAGCCTTCAGATCCTTAAGAAAAAATGCTGACAAAATGCATTTTATTTTTGCTGTCATTTAAGAAACAAAATATATTTGAAAACCATGTGGAAAAAAAAAAGAGTGTCTGAAATGAAAATGACCCCTGGCCACTAAGTCCACTCTAGTCAAATAAAACACATCCTGTTTTTGTAACTTCTTTATACAAGGCAGATCCTGGTCTGTATACACTCTTTCCAGCCAAGGATTTGACCCATAGTTGAATTTCAGTTAGAAGCAGGGAAGGTGATGGGAAGTACTGTGTACTGCACCCACTTCAGTTAAGATAAAGAGCCAAATCTCTGCTTGGGGAAATGCAGAAAATGGAGTAAGTTCACTGTACTGTCTCTCAACTAAAATGAGTTGGTACAAAGAGTTTAGAAATATCCTCTGGCAGGGCCAACATATCCACTGGATCAATTAATTAAACAGCACACAATTTGTCACTTGAAAGTATATCTTGCACTTGCCATGTAATCATGAAAATCTGTCACACAAACTGCATCACCCTTGTCTTAATAATACTTGTTCTGGAACATTGGCCCTGAGACAGAAAAGCACAATTATGTTGTCCTGCATTAGTCATCCCCCAAATCTTTCCCATGGGAAGAAGGAATCCTTGGTGACCCCCCTCATCCTTATTTTACATAAAGGAATCTTTTTTTGTTCCTCATCTAGGCTTTGTGGAAGATTTAGGAAAAGCCTGATATGTGCAGTGTCTCTGGGCAAACCATAGATGAGCATGATCACAAATGAATCTAACCACCTTTTATTGTGAGCCTGCTTATCCAGAGACTGTACCATGCAAGAAGTCAGACAAGAGGATCTCCTCATCTCGTAGTCACCCAAAGTAGGGTTAATCTCACTTAATGTGTCTGCAGTGTAGGTGCCTGTATGCAAACGAGGTGTCTAGGCTCCCATTTTGGTTGCTGGAGGGCTACTCTAAATTGTTTAGGGCATGATTGAGCTTGTTATAAATCAGACACAGCTGATTGGATTAATCATGGTCTAAGCTTCACAGGCCAGGTCTTCATCGATGAAACTGGGAAATTACAAGTCCTTGCTCAGCTTTAGATGTGTGTTTCATAACCTGAGATCAGGTTCAGTTTGCAGTTTGAGACACCTAAAAATTAGTATCTTCAAGATGCATTTATGTGTCTGTATTGGATTGACATATTTAGGTAGTAGCAGGGCTACAGAGATGGCTTCTGTGAAAAGCTGCTAGAAGCTTCATCCATGTCCAATGGAGCCAGTGCCAGCTGGTTCCAAGATGGATCCCTCACTGGCCAAGGATGAACCAGTCATCAATGGTGGTAGTGCCTTTGCGGTAACATAATTAAGAAGGGGTAGAAGTTACTACTTAAGAGCAGCTGGAGAGAGGAGTGAGAATATGTGAAAGAAACAACCCTGGAGACACCAGGGTCATGAAAGGAAGGAGATGCTCAATGCACCAGAGCAGAGATTCCTCTGCAGCCTGTGGTGAAGACCGTAGTGCAGCCCTTGGAGGCAGGTGGATGCCTGAAGGAAACTGCAACCCTGTAGGAAGCCCATGCTGGAGCATGCTCCTGGCAGGACCTGTGGAGACAGAAGCCCACACTGGAACAGGTTTTTTGGCAGGATGTGTGACCCTGTGGGAAATCCATGCTGTAGCAGCCTGTTCCTGAAGAACTACAGCCCAGGAAAAGGGCCCATGCTGGAGCAGTTTGTGAAGAACTGTCTCCTGTGGAAGGACCCTGCACTGGAGCAGGGCAAGAGTGTGAAGCGTCCCTGTCCTGAGAAGAAAGGAGTGGCAGAAACATGTGATGAGCTGATATACCCCTGTACCCCTGCACCTCTGGAGGGAAGGAGGTAGAGAAAAATGGGAATAAAGTTAAGCCTGAGAAGGGAAGGAAGGGGAGAAGTTGTTTTAAGATTTATTTTTTATTTCTCATTATCCTACTCTGATTTTGATTGATAATAAATTAATTTTCCCAGATGAGTCTGTTTTGCCCATGACAATAAGCGTTGAGTGATCTCTCCCTGTCCTTACCTTGACACACAAGCTTTCATTGCATTTTCTCTCCCCTGTCAAGTTGAAGAAGGGAGTGACAGAGCAGCTTTGCTGGGCACCTTGCACCTAGCCAGGGTCAACCCACCATTCCTTTTTTGGCACCAGCATGGGGTCACACAAAGAATGTGTTGGCTGCGCTGCTTCTCTGTTTTGATGAGCTTGGGAACACATTGATACAAATAATGGCTGTGTGTGTTGCTTTGCTGGTTTTACTGTGCTGGGTGAGCTATTTTGTGGGGAGGATGAGGGAACTTGGGAACATGCTAGTTCAAACCATGGCTATGTGCTGTGCCTTGGCATTGATGGCCTTCCTGTGTTAGTAGGCATTCTTTGTCATGATGTTTGTCTTCTGGAGTAACCACTACATGTAGTCTTTCCTGGAAGTGGCTGGGCCTCACCTGCTGATGGGAAGTAGAGAATAAATCTTTTATTTTCCCTTGCTTCCATGCATAGCCTTTGCTTTAATAAACTGCCTTTTTCTTGACCTGCAAGGTTTTTCCCATCTTGTTTTCCTCCCCATCATGTCCTACTGAGGAAGGGAGTGATGGAGCAGCTTGGTGGGCACCTGGCTACTAGCCAAGGTAAACCTACCACATCATCTAAGCTTCCTTTACAGATAATAGTGATCTGATCAATAGACAATGAGTCCCAAATGCTGTCAAGCTAACCAGCCATAGGTACATCCTATGACTGTGATGGGAGTTACAACAGCTAGGTCACATGTAAGCAGCTACGTGCAGACACCTAAATTTAGGTGTTCTAATCTCTGTGCTGAGTCTCACCTTTACATTAGGGAAATGAATCTGCCTCCAGTCTGCTTCCAGTCAACTTTGTAGAAACACAGGTTTAAAGTCCAGATTTGAATATCTTTGATTAATTAAATGGAGAAAAGTAAACGGTTTGTAAAATGTAATCTGAACTGCAGTTAGAGCTGACTATAAACTGGAAAAAGAATAAAACAGGAATCTGTTCTGTATGCGCTGTGACTTGTCTTTAAACGTATACATACCTCCTACTCAGCTGTTCAGATGCCAGAACAGGATCTGCCTTTGTAGAAATAGATCAGGATCATTTGTCCTCTTCATGATTATAAGCTGATTATCTATTTCTGAAGAGATAAAATACACTGTAACTGTTCGTCCTTACTGACAAGGAAATGTTTGCCTTGTGTTGAAATTTGCTTCATGGTTGATACTTTCAGTCATCTCAACATCAAAATCAGTGCTGATACAGTAATGATCTTAATGATTCTTGATACTTCTGTTGCAAATGGAAATCAGGGGTTTAAAGGTTTTAGTGTTCTCAGGTGATGACACTGTATGCCTATGTAGGTCTAAATACTTAGCATTTAATACAGTGTAAAAACCATCAGGCTCACAATCTCTTTTTGCCAGAGATGGTGCATGTAACTAAACAATTTCAGTGTTAATTAAAGCTTTCTCATACAATGACAATGAGTGTTAGACAAATACCTTGTAATCAGGCAGCACTCCAAATTTGCTCCTGTGTTCACACTGGATATTGCTGATAATTATCCTCTTCCCAAACATATTATCATAGAAAACATAACTGGAATGGACACTAAGATAGGCTCAACCACTGCATTCTCTTACCCACAGCTAGATCAGCTATACCTAAAGTTTCTAATAATACCTTTTAAAAAATGTACTAAAATAGTATCTTGTTCTTCACTGTTTTCTTTGCAAGATTAGACATAGTTTGATACTCTTTTGGGGGACAGGAATTGTTTGGATGAAAGAAATAGGTCAACAGACCACACACTTTTTGGTTTATTCACAATCTTGAACAGTGTGCAGCTACAAATTACCTGTCCATACAAAGAAAGGAGACTGGGGGGGCTGCCCTACCTGTCATATTTGGACATAACTGAAAGGAGAACAGTAGGCTTGAGGATAAGGAGAGGAGAATTAGTCTTCATCAAAAGCCTGCCTCTTCCTACAAAAAGCAACAGAGTCTCCTAATGATAATAAAAGGCTTCCAAAAGCCAGAAAACTATTTCTGAGCAATATCAAATCATGCAGGTCTAATAACAGGAACAGGACCAAATTATCCTTTGGAAACATGTCAGTGATTTTTTTACAAATGAGTGGAAGCTGTAGGTGTGCAGCTGAGCAGGATACAGTTCACAGCCTGCAACATTCCTCATACCTGAACCCTGTCCCATGGTGAATCAGTGTGAAGCTATAAAAAGAAAATGGGGATTCCTCAAGGCAAATTCTAATCCCTGCTGTAGCAGATAGGAGCAGATGGAGCAAACAAACAGACAGCTCAATGTGTAACAGAACTCCCTCAGCAGAGGACAAATCCTGAGGTGGCCTAGAGCTGACATAGTGAAGAAACAAGGGGGCATCAAAACATCTCTGTTTTTATGTCACATCATCAATGAGGCTGTGAGCAGCCAGATTTAATTTAAAACAAGCATCAGAGTTGCTCTAATTTAGCTTGTGGATACCTAGCTTTAGTGCCTAAACTTGAAGATCTGGGCCAGTATTTTCAACACATTACTGCACGTCCTTCCATGTGTGCTGTGTTTCACTCCTTAAGTCTCAGAAAGAAAAAAAAACTATAAATGTTCTTGCTGACATCTAGAATGACAGTAGTCCATGTTTCCCAGAGAACCAGGTCTCAGATGGGGAAAAAGCAAGCTATGAGAGAAGCTGCTGAGGCAGGAATGACAACTACCCCCACAGCCATTCTGCAGTTCTGGCTCATATTTCATCCACAATCAGTGGTTGTTCCAGCCCCTGTGCTCAAAATCTCTTTCATCAGCTTCATTCCACTCCCGTTACTTACTCCAACAATTCTCTTTTCAGTATGTCTTCTTTTCATATGTATGGTTTAATTGTTTAGGTGGGTTGGATTGGTTGATAGGTTGGACGTGATGATCTTGAAGGTCTCTTCCAACCTGGTCTGGTCTGGTCTGGTCTGGTCTGGTCTATTCTATTCTATTCTATTCTATTCTATTCTATTCTATTCTATTCTATTCTATTCTATTCTCCTAACCAGTCTTACATCACCAAAATACTACATAACCTACATGCTTGCTGTCAGATTGCAGCCTGCACTTTTACATATGCATTAAGCTGATTTTCTTCAGCTCTGATCTTTTTTTGGAGCAGGGAGTACAGTGTCTTATGGCAGGGAGCCTCATACTTTTTCAGCCTTAGGCACTCCTGTAATAAACATGATTTACTTTCCTAATGTCCCTGTAATCTCACTACTGTAGACTGATCCAGACCTAGACAACTGATTAATGTTAATGTGCACTGAGGAATAGTAGTTGGTCTTCTACTATCAAAAAGCCATGCAGTTATGTACTTATACTGCTCTGCAATTTTGGGAGCACTGGAGAGCCAAGGTGCTGTCTGAACTCCATTTTGTACTTTTGTGGCTCTAAGACTAGACTGCATATACATTATTAGCACTGCATATCCAAAACCTGAAGTAAGTCTTCACGATGAGTTGCCACTAGCATCAGAGCTTGAGAGTTGCTGTGCTAGGTCTAGAAAACCAGCAGATGGAAACCAGGTGCCAATAAAGTACATCCAGGCATCAACTTCAAAGAGGACCAAGATTCAGCTAGCTTGCAAAAGCAGATACTCTTCCATTCTCAGCAATTCAAATGAAACTTTATGCCACTGTCAGTAACCAGCTCTGTATGTTCATGAAAAACACAAAGAACTTCAAAAACTTCACAGCCACAATTCATTGATGTAATCATATTTTGTATACCTCAGATGTCCAAATATAAGCTGGGAATAATAGGACTACTTGAAGGGCTCAGGTTCGTAGAGCACTTCAGGTTCATAGGTCGTAGATGCCAAGCACAAAAGGTACTCCTGAAATAAGAAGAAATAAGTGTTTGAGAAGCGGAATTTAAATAAATTACAATTACAAAATTCCCAAGTAAGCTCCCAAGCTAAGCATATAAACATTGATGCATGATTGCCCATTGGAATGGGCTGCCTGGGGAGGTGGTGGAGTCGCCGTTATTGGAGGTTTTCAGGAGAAGACTTGATGGGGTGCTTGGTGCCGTGGGTTAGTTGTTTAGGTGGTGTTGGTTTGGTTGATGGAGTGGATGCGATGATCTTGAAGGTCTCTTCCAACCTGGTTTATTCTATGTATATGTATATGTATATGTATATGTATATGTATATGTATATTCTATGTATATGAGAAATGCAGGTAACTGTGGTTTAAAACAGGTGATATATTAGACTACATTTTTTTAAAAAGACTTTGCCAAAACCTTCATATTTGTATACTATACAGATCTAATTGGACAAATAATGTACCCAGATGCAAGTAAATTAATGTTGATGGGATTAAATAGGATGCAAATTGGGGAAGTATTTGATTTCCTTGCTTCTGATGAGAAGAGAAGGGGATGAGAAGAGACAGTGTGCACATGTCTCTCCTGCTGTCTTGTGAAGCCTGAGCACAAGCTCCCCATACGAGTGACACATAAAAGTGAAAATATAAACAAAGACAACTAGTCACTTGTCTATTTAAAATAAATGGAGCTCCACAAATTCACTGTGATGAGTTCATTAAAATGTTCATTGATAATTGATAAGCCTAAGAATGTTTGCAGTACTAAACAGCCTAGCTCTCAGTAAAACAGCTACAGATGAAAATCTCTAGTTTCCCATAGTGCTGCTGTGGTGCAGGAAGTTGTTTTTCATGACAACAGCCTAATTGTGACCATAGGAGGTTATTTTAGCCATATTTCTTTTGGAAATATGATCATACTCCTCATCTGCTACATTTGACATCAGGTGTAGGTTCTCAGTCACTTTAAGTATCCACCTTTCTTAAGAACACCAATGGCCACAGACTAGAGATCCTAACACAAGAAAAACTGCAGACGTCACTGGCCAATCATCTGTTGTGTCTCACCTGCCAAAACCTTGCAGTCTTCACACCACAGCATGTCTTGCTCAGTTAATTAATAGGATGATGGGGAGAACTGGAGGTGTGGGAGTGGAGTGAGAGGGTAGGCAAGGCAAACTGAGATGTAGGAACATAACTACCTGAATTAACTACCTAAAGGGTGGTTGTAGCCAGGAGGGGGTTGGTCTCTTCTCCCAGGCAACCAGCACCAGAACAGGAGGACACAGTCTCAAGCTGCACCAGGGGAATTTTAGGCTTGAGGTGAGGAGAAAGTTCTTCACAGAGAGAGTTGTTAGCCATTGGAATGGGCTGCCCAGGGAGGTGGTGGAGTCACAGTCCCTGGAGGTGTTCAAGAGGGGATTGGACGTGGCACTTGGTGCCATGGTTTAGTAGTCATGAGATCTTGGGTGACAGGCTGGACTTGATGATCTTTGAGGTCTTTTCCAACCTTACTGATTCTATGATAAGTTATTTCTTCAGCTACAGAACTAGTAAAGTCAATTTTCTCCACATTTTAATTCAGTCATACATTGTCGCAGTGACCCAAAGTTCCCCTTCTACACAATCCCCTCCTTTAGCATCTCTGTTTGGCACACATACAGACACACTTGTGCCTCAGCTTCCTTCCACGGCCCCTAACTCCTCTATGGGTGAGAGGCAAGGCTGGGCCTGTCCCCAAGCGATGCATATTGATTGGCAGATTCATGTCGATTAATTCAATGTTAGGTCACATGAGACAGATGCTCACTGAACTTGTGCTGCAACCTTTTCCTCATTTTTGTTTCCTTTCTTTTTGTTCTCAACATTTTCCTGCAACCTTTAAAATCTCTTCTCTTCCAGCCTCCCTCCTGGACAGACTTGGCTGATCAGCAGACATCATTCCCTGAACCTTCTTTTTTTCCCTTCAAAACTAAAATAGTCCTTTATTATAAAATGCCCATTGTAACTTGTGAATTAGTATTCCCTAAATACAAAATAATTTTTTGTGCTCATTATGTATTAATATTTCCTCTGCCTGGAAACAGGAACCATAAGCACTTTGACACAGAGAGTGACAGGATGTTTCTCCACAATACCAGACAGCTGTGTTGAATCAGACCATCGCCCCTTCCTTAGTGCCAACACAGTGAATTTAACATGTGTGGCCTTGATAAGATAAAATGTACAGTGGGAGGACTGAAGCCAGCTGGCTTATGGCCTGAGCCCAAACTCCTACCTGGCGTTCCCTCCCATACAAGGGGAAGGAAACGCACAGGAGCTGTTGGCAACTTCCCTGGTGATTCCTTGTCCTGCCCAATGCTGCTACATTTGACACAGCACAGGGGAGATAAGGTGTAAGATAAGGTAAAATATACCACATTAAGATATATAAGTCACTGACAACCCAAGCAGCATTCTGGATTGAGCCCCTTGCAAGAAATGTTTCACTTGAGCACAACTGAAAGCATCCTTTGTCCCTCACCGCAGTCTGGTGTTGACATGACTGGCTTCAGCTCATAAGGGAACCATTTTTTTTCTGTGACTGTGTAAACTTTTCTACCCAAGATAAGATTTTGTCTGTATCATCCCCATGGACCTTCTGACTTTGGTGTTACCAAGTAACTCTTAACTATTAGGATCCTGTTGTTCCCCTGTTTTCCTATAAAACTCACATTAATTTTTAAGATTGTGAGTAGAAATCCTATTTAATTGAAAATAAGTGAGTATTTTTCCCTAGTTCTAATATGATGCCTCTGGTGGTTGTTATGGGGTGAAAAGAAAATGAAAATACATGAAAATTTGCCAAATGGCAAGAAAGAGGTGAACCAGAAGGGTCCAGAGATTTCAAAACATTTTGCTACAGAAAAGAGGTTACTAGCAAAGGTGGGGAGCAGGGCAGGTGGAGGGTGTAATTTTGTGGTGAGAACTGTTATTTGCAGACATGGCTTGGAGCAAACCCATGCAGCGACAGTGGCTGTCCCCAGGTATGGAAAACTTTCAGGCAAAATTTTGCTCATGGTCCCAGAGAGCAGCTACAATTTACTTCTTCTTTCACATCGATGTTTTTATCCTTAATCACAGCAGAAAAACACTGAAATCTGGAAGTGAATCCTGAGATACAGTCAGAGGATTGTCAGGCTGAGAGAATTCTGATACTCTCTTTCTCCAGAGAGGTCCCTGGGCTGAGATTGGCATTTGTACCTTTTGCGTGGGTGAGGGGAATGTTCACACCATCTGCAAGAGGCATCTGAGCGGTTTTCCTTGGTTCCCTGCACAATCAGTATAGAGAAGCAGGCAGCCTGGAGAGGCAGTGGGAGCAGGTGTCTAATTTAGACACTCTAACCAGCCCTGCAGAGAAGTTCATTGTGTAGGGAGCTTTGCAGGATTAAGTAGCTAAATTGGGAGCCTAAGGTTAGATATTCTGGGAGCAGGAATGAATGCACCGTTTTTCCAAACCTGTTATACCTTGCCATATAGTTCCTAATTCTGCTCATTGTTCATATCTTATTCTCATAATCGGAAG
Source organism: Dryobates pubescens (assembly GCF_014839835.1). Lineage (NCBI taxonomy): Eukaryota > Metazoa > Chordata > Aves > Piciformes > Picidae > Dryobates > Dryobates pubescens. The sequence continues at coordinate 114,229,897 of NC_071657.1, read as the reverse complement.
GCGCATAAAAAAAACCCCAAAAATGCTAAAGCCAGGGAAATATGAATTGCTTCAAACCCTCTGAAGAAGTGAGCACAATGGATGAAAAGTGAGCGTGAGAAGGGCAAGAGAAAAAAACAGCAAATAAAGAGGAACACGGATGGGTCTAGTGACAAAAGGGCTTTGAGCACTAACCTGGTTCTCAAGCTGAAGTGAAAATAAGTAGCATCCTTTCCATGGAGCAGTGCTGCCACACAGTGACAGAGAAGAAGCTCTGAGCAGTACTTGGAAAAATTGGAGCATTAATGACACTGGGAGCTGTATGTTTAACATCAAGGCTAAACAGGACACTGGCTTCTTTGCTGAAGGACTGCTAAATGTAATTACAGGAGGCAGCCAGGTAAGGACCTCAGCTGAGCCTGACAGGAGTGGCCAGTATTGAGCTCTCTTTACAGGGTACTACAAAATATCAGTAGCACTCATGGAGTTAACTCTGGATTCAGGTCCTTTCTTTTAGCAGAAAAATGTTGTGGTTTGGGGGTTTTTTTAATTGCTTTTGCTTAGAATGCAGGAAAAACTTTTCTGATAATCTGCTATACTTTAATCCCATAACTGATTTTTATTTACTGTTTTTGGTAATTGAAGCCACTCTAAAGAGAAGGCTGACATAGGACATATCTTTCTGTGACTAAAGTAAAACAGAAAAATATCTTTTCAAAGAAACAAAACCCCAAAGGTAGGACCTAAAGAAGGTTAGGTAGCAAAGTCATATGAATTCCAGGCATAAACAGAGTAAAGAGCCCTTAACTTCATGCCCTTAGGAAATCCCAGCCCAAGTGAGTATTGTTCTGAAGTTTCCATGCTACTTCTATCTTAATACCAATACAGAAAACATAAATTGTCTAAGGGTACAGTAAAAAAGGTTACACAGCAAACATGCATCATGTGGTGCTGGGACTCAGCCTGGACTCCTGGATAAATAGGAACAAAAAAGGAAAATCTTCTTTAATCTTTCCTCTAGGCAGTCCTGGAGGGTTCCACATCAGAGAAAACTGCAATGCACTCATCTATCTATTTGCTAGCAGAAATCACAAAGTAGGAAAATTAATTATTTTCCTTGGCCTGGGTGCAAGAACAAGGTCCTGCTCGCCCTGTTATCCTGGAACTACTACACATCTCACCAGAATTAAGCAGTCCTTGAGTTTTAAAGGTGCTGAACCCCTCTGGCTCCCAGTGGGATTTGAATGCCTTTAGCAGTGTTGAAAATCAGGTCACAAGATCCTGTGGGAATGTCTACATTTCACAAGCAATAATTGGCATGAAAATCAGCTAGGGATATGCCTATGTCACGTTCCATATAAGAGCTGACATTTTTCATCACATGCCAATTAATAGTAGAAGTGTCTTTATGTGTATATTTACTCATTTACTTATGTGTTTTATGTGTTTTATATTTCATCCCTCACCTGGAATACTGTGTCCAGCTCTGGAGCCCTCAACACAGGAAGGACATGGACCTGATGGAAGAGGTTCAGTGGAGAGCCGTGAGAATGATCAAGGGCCTGGAGCACCTTTGCTACAAGAGTAGGCTGAGAAAGCTGGGGTTGTTCAGCCTGGAGAAGAGGAGGCTCCAGGGAGACATAATAGCAGCCTTCCAGTACCTGCAGCCTACAAGAAGGCTGCAGAGGGACTGTTTACAAAAGCCTGTAGTGATGGGATGAGGATCAACAGTTTGAAATTAGGGAGGAGTAGATTTAGATTGGACATTAGGAACAAGTTCTTTACCATGAGGGTGGTGGAACACTGAACCAGGTTGCCCAGGGAGGTAGCTGAGGCCCCATCCCTGGAGGTAGTCAAGGTCAGATTCAACAAGGCGCTAAGCAACTGGATCTAGTGGGGGATGTCCCTGCTCACTGCAGGGAGGCTGGACTAGATAGCTTTTGGAGGTCCCTTGCAACCCAAACCATTCTAAAATTCTATGGTTCTATCCCAACAAGGTTTACCTTTGTCCTGGGACAAGCTGCTATCCATATTGACCAGTGGGGTGAAGCAGGTACTGCTACAAGGTGCATGTCCCATCTGGCCTCACTGAAAGGAAAGAAATAAAGACCCAAATAAATACTCTCAGGTGGGGAGAGGGAAAAGTTGTGAGGCTTTTGGGTATGCTTTTGGGACTCTGTATGCTTTGGGTTTCTTTTGTCACTCTGCTTGTACTTTCTGTAAAGCACCACTTGCTTTTCCATTTAAACTTTCCATCACTTCTGCAATCCATTTGTGTGAGTGTTATTCTTTTGCCCCCTTTGGAGGCAAGAGAGGATCTGCCTGGCCTCAAACTGGGACAAGAGGATCCTGTATTTACTAGACATGTTGTCTGTGCATGCCATCTAGGATTAGAACAAAGACCCCAGAGTGCTTTATAGCAGTTAAGTACACTTGAATTTCAAGACATTTTTTCCTAGAGCTGCCCTGAAATTGCTGTAATGAACTAATGATTAATTTTCATTATGTCTTTTATCATATTTTATAAGAAGGATCAATACAGTTAAAGGTTAGAAAAGCCCCATCTGTTACTTGCAATCCTAGTTCCTAGTTGTCTCCAGCTGGAAGTGTGAGCTCAGCCTTAACCACAGCACTGCTATCAAATGTTATAAAAAGGAATCTGCCTGAAATTGGAAAAGTTCTTCAGCACTTCCTCAGAGAAGGCAGCAGCAGGTCTTGTTAATGCACTAGTGAAGCTGCAGCCAAAAAAAAAAGAGTCTGTAATGGGGGTGGGTGTGAAAGGAAACATGAGGCTGTCAATCAAAGTGAAAAAGAACAGAATTTCCTGGGAGCATTTTGGAGAGGACACAAAAAAGTTTGTTTTCCTTGGAGCTGGACAGGAAAAGTCCAAGATGACTGAGAAGGAATTGAATGGGGAAGGTGGGGGGGGAGAGGGGAGAAAAAAAGAGAGATTGTATTCACAAGGTCATCTCGAAGAGGTCACTGGTCAGAGTTGCAGGGGACAGAGAGCTCCTCCCAGAGCTAGCGCACACATTGTTTTTCCTGTGTGCTGGCCATACCAAGCAGGGACTTTGAAAACTGAAGTGATCTATTTAAGATGATCTCATTTTCTTCTAAATGGGCAAATTTTTTTTGTTACAGATAGCACAAATTAAATGTAAATTTTTGAAAACTTTCAGTGAATGATCATGAAATACAAACTACCATAAGAAAATGAAAACAGGAAGTAGTGAAAGCCCAGTGCAGACCTAGCTCTCAGGTGTGCCAGTGTCGTTCAATGCTTTAAAATTTACATAAACCCACTCTTGCCACAGTAGAGGCACAAAGCCCAATGGTCTGATGGTTTGTTGGTTTAGGCAATACAAAATCAGTAAGGAGAAAATGCATCCCTACACTAAACTGTTACTATCCATATAAGTAAATACATTATTAAATACAGAATTCAGCTGTTTCTTTTAGGAGGCTGATGCTCAGAACTGAAAAGCCACAATTGCCACTACAGTCAGAAGAAGCTGTAGAGGTTCAACAGGCACTAATGAGGACTAGAGACATATTTGGGGACCTACAAATACTGCCAGAACTTACAAGAGTGGGGAGATCAGGAAGTAGGAGCACAGATTTATATTTACAAGGAACATATGCTGGACGTATGTGTATTTTATTTTAGGGTACCTACGCCTCTGTCAGAAAATGGAGCACAAACAATGGAGACTTACATGTGTGTAAAGCACTTCAATTACTAAAACTTCCCCCTTGCATTTAGGAAAGGACACATGATGAGTAGGTGGCATAAGAAAGAGAACCATGACTGGGGCATCCTGTATCTCCTGCTGGAACAGCACTGCTTGGCCTTTGGGCTCATCAGCATCTCATGGCAGATGAGATTGTTTGCCAGTTGCCTCATCCACACAGCTGCTCCTTTCCCAGGAGACTCTTACACAGCTTTTTGCCTTCTCAGATTGCAAAGTGCCTGTCCTCTAGAGACAGTAGCCAAGTCCTTTCATATTCATTTTGCTAGAGCCCAGGAACAGCACTCTTCTCATCCCTCTTAACTGGTTCTCCATTGGATGCTGCATCTGTTGTCTCTGCCCCTCATTTAGTTTGTCTTCTTGAACATGGATGACCAGAAGCAATAAACAAGATGAGCTGTGAATGTACCTGCATGTCCCTAAAGGACTTAGAATTTTAAAATAGCATTTGAATTTTAAGATCACCTCTTAAAATCACATGTGATTTTTTGTTTCTTAAATGTGTCACAGATTATAGACTGTGGAACTAGTGAAAATACCTAAAGCCTTCTGCACAATCATTTCCAAATGATGACCTCCTACTGAATAAATTATTATTAGTTCCAAGTTATGATTCCAAACACTGTAGTACTGAATTTCATCCGATGATTTTGTCTTTAAAGTGACCTCATTATTTCCAGCTGTCATCTCTGCTGTTCACGGAACTGTTTAGGTTTAAGATCTAGTCCAACCCTTAACCTACCACTGCCAAATCACCACTAAAACATGTCTCCAAACACCACATCTACACATCTGTTAAATACCTCCGGAGATGGTGACTTTGCTGGGATGTCTGTTCTAGTGCTTGGCATCCCTTCAGTGAAGAAATTTTCCCTAATACCTAACCTAAATCTCCCCTGGTGCAACTGGAGGCCATTTCCTCCTGTCCTATTGCTTGCTACCTGGGAGAAGAGAGTAAGTCCCACCTCATTACAACCTCCTTTCAAGGAACTGTAGAGAGTGATAAGGTTACTCCTGAGCTTCCTTTGTTCCAGACTAAAGCAGTTTCCTCAGACACTCCTAGGAAGGCTTGTTCTCTAGACACTGCCCTTCTCTGGGCATACTCCAGCACATCAGTGTATTTTGTGTAGCAAGAGCCCCCAAACCAAACACAGTGTTTTGAGGTGTGGCCTCACCAAGCACTGAGTACAGGGGCACAAGCAATTCCCTACACCTGCTGATACAAGCCAGGATGCTGTTGGCCTTCTTAGCCACTTTTGCACACTGCTGGCTCACATATCATACATCCCAACTTAGTGTCATGGAGAAGGTTTCTCACTATAGTCTGTATCTCCATCCTGCGGTTCTAGATGCAAACACACAGTGGAATCAGAAGAAATTACAGCAAGAGTCAACGTTTTCTAGTCCCCTCAACATCCCAGAGATACCCATTGATAAATGCTACCTTTCTACACAGTTCTTCCAGAACAAGACTGTCCCAAGAGGTCTGGACACTGAACCGTCTGGGCGGGCTTATTCTGTGCCCCGGCAGCAGACACAGGCCGTCCTTCCCCGCAGCGCTCCCCTAGACTCCTACTGCCGTGAGGACGGAGCGCTGAGAAGGGCTCGCAGCGACTCCGCTGCTCGGGCGAACCACTCACTGCCCCGTGGCGGCCGGGTCCGGAGCCCGCCCGGGCTTCGGCTGTGGCTCAGCAGGGCGGCAGGCCGCCAGCCTAGGGGTCGGTATTGAGTCGACCGCCGTGCCTGCTAGAAGCTATGGCAGCTACCAAGCTGTGGCGGGTGAAGAGGCCCCTGGCCGCGGCCTTTAGCAGCGGCACAGCGGCGAGACCCGGGCAGCCGCCCCCGCCGGAGAAGCTGACGGTCCGGCGTCAGGCAGGGGGGATCCGGTGAGGCGGCAGTCGGGGAGGCGACGTGGGGAGGAACCACCGCGGGTCCCTGGAGCAGCGACTGCGGGGATGTTTTTCGGTGGGTTGTTTGTTGTTTCTTTTTTTTTGTAAACTCCTTGTATTTAATGGCTTTCACAGCAACATAATCTTGAGCAACCCCAGGAAACGAAACGCCCTGTCGCTCTCCATGCTGCAGTCCCTCAAGGAGAACCTGCTGTACGACGTCAAAAGCAAAGACCTGCGAGTTATCATCATTTCAGGTACTGCGTCATTTAAAGCCGACGGAAGAGCAGGGGTGGGTGAGGGAAGGAGCAGAAAGGCGATAAGAAAGAATTCATACCGAAGTGTCTCCCAGAATTACAGAAAATGGGAAGGGACTTGCTTATTGTTTTTCATACAGCTGGCTTAGGACCCTGTGTAGGGTATGCTATGGACGCCTCCACCCTTCAAACTCTGCCCGCATGCTGCTCTTTTATACTCACTTCAGTTTCCACTCTCACTTGCTTTATTCCTTGAACATGCCATTAACAGTTGATTTGGGTGTTGTGATTCTGGGTCTAAGGAAAAACATTATAGAAACACGTTTCAAAATGTCTGTATTTCAGTCAGCTTATGCAGTATGTTTACACAGGCTGTGAGGTTTTGCTTTACAGAAAACCAAACAGTAGATAAAGTAATTGTAAAAAAAACATTTTAAATAAATCAAAAGCCAGGTCCTAATGGTTACCAAACTAAAGAAATAACATTCTCAGCTGCAGGGGTTTATGCAGGAACAGGTTGAGCTGATACGAGGATTTTTGCCTTTGGTGGCAGCTATAGATTGCAGTAAACAGGGCTCACATGGTTTCTTCAAGTCATGTACTCTGTTTCCTTGTTCTAAGCCAGGATCAGCCTCACTGTCTTTGTTAGCAGTTTGTGAAGACTGGTTTCAAAACTCTCCAAAGAAGGAGACACCATAATACCAGTATCAGTCACCTGTAACCTGCAGGTGTAACCCATTTTCTCTTAGCCTATTAGCGTTTTCTTTCATGCAGGTATTAACCTGTAGAGTTGTTAAGGATAGTGCAACTTGAGCTGTTCTTTTAACCCTTTTGTTCTTTTCCCCCTTACCTATTTTAAGGTATTCTTCCCTTCCAAACATCTTGGAAAAATAGCTTTGGTAATTTAGGATGCTGTTGTTTCCTGTAGGTCAAGAAAAATGTTGTGTTAGTGGACACAGATGTGAGAGTGGAAGTAAGCTAACGTCACAGGGGTCAGTTTAAATATATATTCAACATTTTAAACAGCAGGTATGAAACACTTCAGGCTCTCCTTTGGGAGTACAGTAGTCTGTGAGTTTGCCAGCACTGTTTCTTTTTGTTGCTTTTGTTTTAGTTCAAAAGGAAATTGTAAGTTCACGTTGATTTGCAATTCCCTTGCTGAGTGGAATGCAAAAGAAATCTTAAGGCAATAAAAGGCTTCTCAGGGAGTGCTTTGAGTCTTTAGCACAGACTTTGCAGTCGATTCTTCAGTGAGACACAAATGGAAATGTGATTACTTTCCACATATGTGTTGCTGATCTCATCAGCTGATTGATGTTAATTGTGTGGTTATTTCTGGATAGACTGTCACATAGGAAACAACTGCAAGGTTGTGGCTGCATAGTTGTAGCTGGAATCATCATGTCTATACAAATATCTAAAGTTCTAAAGGATTCAAAAGCATCAAATTGGCTTATTTTTTATGGAAGACATCCTCATGAAAAAAGGAAAACCTGTTGTAGATAGTGTACCTGTAAAGGCTGCTAATCTTAGCTGTTACTGGAGGCAAGCACATCCAAAGCTTACATTCACAGAAACTTGCTTTTTTGTTGGCCAAACGCTGGACATGCTTTTTGGGATTCTCTAGATGAGAGTTTCATCAGTAAAGGAGAAGATGCCCCAACAGTCTTTGTGGTTCTCTTCTTGCAGAACAGTGGGTTTGGGTTTTTTTATTTCCCCCATTGTGGCCTTGAACACCGTGACACAAAACTCGTGATGCTTATTTAGCAAAAGTTAATCATTAATGCTGGGTAAAAAAGAGACTTAACAGTATGTGTTGGTCTGAGAGGAGACCACTCCATCCTTCCTGCAGCTGACTAGTTTACATTGTACCAAGGAGCTGTTTAGAGCACTACCTTAAAAGAAACTGGACTCAGCATTGTAAAGTGTCTGATTTTTAACAGAGTTAACCTGGAATAGAACTAAAACAAGGTTTTAAAAAATGTTTTGTGAGGGTTACTGTGCTTATGTGGCAATTTCAAGTTGTTACAAAACCCAGAAAGCAATGTTTGGGAACTCTCAAAGCTCCTTTTTGACCATTGACATCTATTTACCTGACACATCAATATGCAGCTACTCCTGGTTTCTTGATAAATTCAGACTGACTTTTCCTGAAATTCTTTGCAGCTGAAGGACCTGTCTTTTGTTCTGGTCATGATTTAAAGGAACTGGCAAGTGAAGATGATGTGAAGCATCATTCCCAAGTGTTTGAAATATGTGCAGAGGTAAGCACTTCTTAGGTGCCACCTGTTTTGCCTAGTATTCAGAATAAGCAATGCTGTTGGTTTAAGGAGGGATAGCATTGCTCATGTACTAGCTAAAGGACAGACTGTTGCTCCAGGTGGCTTGCTTTTTGCTGCACTGCCATTTTCATACATGATCCTGGTGAAATTGTGTTTTACCTGAACTTCTTTACATGCAAATAAAAGGGCTAGAATGCCAATGTGCACATCTCCTATGACATGGTGTGTTGCCGAGTTTAGCCACTGTTCAAAAGATGTTACGGGTTGGAAGGGGCCTCTGGAGATCATCAAGTCCAACCCTCCTACCAGAGCAGGACCATATAATCTAGTGCAGGTCACACAGGAATGCATCCAGATGGGTCTTGAAAGTCTACAGAGAAGGAGACTACACAACCTCTCTGGGAAGCCTGTTTCAGTGCTCCATCACCCTTACAGTAAAGAAGTTCTTCCTCATGTTGAGGTGGAACTTCCTGTGCTATAGTTTACACCCACTGCCCCTTGTCCTATCACAGGGCACAAGTGTGAAAAGGCTGTCCCTTCCTTCTAGACATCCAGCCCTCATATATTTATAAACATTTATTAAATCCCTTCTCAGTCTTCTCTTCTCCTGGTCTCTCAGCCTTTCCTCATAAGGCACATGTTCCTTGCAGCTGAATATTTGGGCAATGTCTTTTGTAGAAATCTAGGGATAACCACCTTCAAATCACTTGTGATCAAATGTCCATTCCCAGCAGCAGACTAATAACTGAAGAGCAGCTTGAGTAGACACAAGTAGACAATGTGAACGTAAGAGCCGACTCACTGATTGCCCAGTCAGCAGACCATAGACATTCTGATTACAAAGGCACAGACCTGGAGGTTGGGAAATGAAAGGGAATCCTGGAGCCTTTGGAGAGAATGGCAAAATCCCCCCTTGATTCTAACAGCACTAGAATCTGATGCCTATCCTGTCCAGAGTCACCACAGAAAGTATTCTAGCTCCTTAAGTAATGATGATCTCTGTGCACATTCTCAAGCCCATATTTAACAAGTGTAAAAACCGTGTGTGAAAGTTGCCACTGAGGGGCATTCAGTGTAATTTATGAAGGAATCATACTGGAAGTTTTGCCTGGGTTTCACCTTGGTGTGCTGATCACAAAAAGGGAAGCACAAATACAGCTGAATGACGGGTTAGTCCTTCCATTAGAAAGCAGCCAGGATTCAGTAATTTAGCAGCCAGTAGTTTAAGATTAATTTTGCAGTTACAGGGTAGAATACCAGTATGCTGTCAGTGGAAAACTGAACCATGAAGCATCTGAGTCATAGAATAGGAAAGTTAGGTAGAAAAACTGTGAAACTTATTCCATATAATGTGATATCAGGAGTTGATAAATTTCTAATTTTAAGGACCAGGAGAATTTAAATTGTCCTGTATGTATATCTAGCGTTGCAGCTATACTCAGGCTTAATAAGTAGCGTAGTAACCGTAAGTTTGATTAATAAGGACAAATAGCAAAAGAATAATAGAATGTCAGCATTTAGAGTTCAAGACATGCCTAGCTTTCTCTGCGAGAATGGTGCCCTGCTGTGCAGTAAGTTTAGTAAGGGAGCATTATTACAAATAAAGAATGGTATACCCATTTTAGATGAGACCATGGAAGTCAGTGACTGAGATACTCAAAACACAATTGGACACAGTCCTGAACATCTTGTTCTATTTGGGCCTGCTTGATACAGGGGTTGTACTTGGTCATCTCAAGAGGTCACTGACAATCTCTGAAATTGCAAAGCAAGTTCAGGAAGAAATTAAATATAAGCGATGAAATAACAATTGAAGTGATCCCTTTTCTGATGTTCGTGACAGTGGTTAAGTGCTTTAAACTCAATGAGTTTCCTTAAGGGATTTAAGTTTCTCATAAATCACAACTCAGTATTGTCCTTGTGGAGGAGAAAGGTCTTACTGTCTAATAATAATGGCACTTTACAGGCAAACAGAAATAGATTAATTTAAGCTTTATTTAGGACCCTAACATACATTTTAGTTGCCAGGTAGAATAACAGACTTTTGCTTTTTGTTGCGGTCAATAGAGAGAGAAAGGTACTTTTGAGGGTTTCCAAATCAGGATTGTTTCTTCCTAAATACCAGTACTTAAGTAGAGTGGATCCTACATTAAATTACATGCCTACAACATTGTGGACTGGAATGCAAAGTAAGCCTAGAAAGACATCCAGTGATTGGGTGAGATCAACCCTGGCTTGAGATCATGCAGAAAGCAGCAAGAGGATGGTTTATTTTCTTGGGACAGAGAATTTATTGAGTCATCTTTCCATTATGAAGCAAATGAAGGTGGGGATGGTATGTCTCGGGTAGGCATCTTTCCGTAGCCAGGAACACCAGACCTGCTGTGCAGGACACCCACATTCCATGCAGATCTGACAAGTATTCCTGCCTTTAGTTCTTGTGATTTCTATTCCCACTGGAGTCAGCAGGACCAACTCATGCTACATAAACACAACTGAGCAGTTACTGGAACAGCAGTGGTTGTGTGCCTTGTGCATGAGAACAGGTTTTGCAGAGAGCTTATTTCTTTTACTAAACTCCAATTTACAAAGCTGAAAAATGCACACGGGGGGTGTGAAGCAGTTGGAAGTGTTAGCACAGCCACTGCTTAAATGTCAGGCACTGACTGACCACTTTCTTTTGTGCATGCAGGTTATGACTTTAATCCAGAAACTACCAGTACCAGTGATTGCCAAAGTAAATGGCTTGGCTACAGCAGCAGGCTGTCAGCTTGTGGCAAGCTGTGACATTGCAGTGGCAAGTGAGAAATCTCAATTTGCTACTCCCGGAGTAAACATTGGACTGTTCTGCTCCACACCAGCTGTGGCCTTGGGCAGATCTCTCCCAAGAAAGGTAGGTTTCCTTCACAGACACTCACTGTAATTCTGCAAAAAGGAGATTCCCCCTTTAGGAGTTTTAGTTCCATTGCCTAATCTTATTTTCCTGCAGTACAACATTCCATTCAAAATCCTTCATTGCAAAAGACATCCTCATAACTCTTCAGACTGTGAAAAGCAACAAAGTAACTCTTGTTCAGGGAAAGTAGGTTCCTACTGATGCGATTCCAACCAGCATGAACTCCCAACAGCAGCACACCAGCTCAGCAATCCCTTCCCTCTCCAACAGTCAGCTCTGTGCTTTAGACAACGATGTTCTCCCCTGGTGAGGAAACCCCTGCAAGTTCAGGATATCAGTCCCACCAAGTGATCATTTATTGCCAGGCAGTGATATTTCACTGCCAGCATGATCTGCATGGGTGTAGATCAAGATGCTTTAAATAGCATCTAAAACCCCCCTATATTTTCTTCATGCTTTATTTCCTACTGATGCCGACTACACATCTCTTGCTGCATAAACAATACTGTGCTCTGTAAAGCATCTGTAATGGAGAAGATTTAAAATTATGACCCAGTTGGATTCATGTGGACACTCTCCAAGCCCACCTGGGCTCTGCTGAGGTGCAGTGACTTAACTGCACAAGTCCAATTGCTGCATAAGAGTTTCAGCTTTCAATTTCCTATCCACAAGGCCATCCTGATAAAATACAGTCTGTGGGCTTCTCCCAAGTGTGGTATGATGTACAGTTATGGCTGTTTCTGAATTAGTGTTCCTGGGGCTTGTGATCACCTTTTTAAAGTGTGTGGGTTATTCTTTTTTCTGTTCCACTTTGCAAAGTAGCATGAACATTCCCTGCAGTTCTTAGGATTACTGATTTTACCTTCTATTAAATAAAGTGTTGCCATTGTTTGTAGCTACTAGAGCAAAAATACTAACAGAATCAGCTCATGTGATTCAGAGCATTGGTTGATTGCATCAGGAGTCATGGAAAAAAATTCTTATGACTATATAATATGTAATAGTCACTGAGTGTTTGGGGGATTATTTCATGTGATACCTCAAGTACAAGATCCTGGAAGCAGCAGGGAACTAAAATAAATGCAGCTGTAACATTTGAAAGTGCCCCAACCAAAATGAACACTAAGGCAGGTATTTTCAAAACCTACCATTGACACAGTGTATCTCTATTACGTGTCCAGCTTAAATAACTGATTGCAGTCACTTGTCATTGTGGACTATCCACATCTCTCTTAATTCCTACTGCAGTCAGCAAGGATTGTGGGCTTTTGAAAAGAAACCCGGCAGTGTCAGCCTAGGACAGCAGGCATCACTGGGCAGGTTTGGAAAAAAGCCAGCTTTAGGCCTAACTCTCATTGCTGAAACCTCTTAACACTTCACTGGCAGTTCAAGAGGCCAAAAGATGTAATTCTTACATTTGTCAAAAGAGAAACTTGCACTTGAAGGAGGCTGAAATTCCCCAAACAAGCCAAAGCAGCGAGGCAGTTGAACTGACATAATACAATATTTTTCTCTTATTCAGGTGGCATTACAGATGCTCTTCACAGGAGAACCTCTTTCTGCCCAAGAAGCATTAATGCATGGGCTTGTCAGCAAGGTGGTACCAGAAGACAAGCTGGAAGAAGAGACCATGAAAATCTCTCAGAAGATATGTGAAAGCAGCAAATCCATACTGGCACTGGGGAAAGCCACCTTTTACAGACAGATTACCCAGGACCTTGATACTGCTTACAAAATGACTACTCAGGTCATGGTAGACAATTTGACATTAAGAGATGGGCAGGAAGGTCTTGAAGCCTTTATTCAGAAACGCAAGCCTGTCTGGTCACACTCTCAGGATGAGAAGAAATGAATCTTATTTCTAAGCTCACCTTAGCTATGCATTATGACTCTGCACACAGCTGCCTTTGAGAAATTCATTTTTGTTCTTACTGGAAACTAAATTTCTCTTCTTGTATATGCCAAAGACACAATGAATTTATTCTAAGTATATAATAAATGCTAAAGAAAATCAAACCAAACGTTTTTTTTCATCAACTGAATTTAATCTGTGGTTTTAGAAGGGACTCTGTGCTGCAAAAATCTGTTTAATATGTCCTAGGTTACTAGGAATCACAGGTACTAAGAGTTCAGATGACCCTGCTCAGTACCTGTCTCCACAGTTGTGGATGAGAATTTCCATTTATTGTTTTTAACATGGAATTAAAGGTCTTGGACACATTCAGAGATGATGATAGTACCTAAAACAGTGGATTCCAATATTTTTAATGTGCTACAGACAAAAGCCTGTAACAGTAGTCCCTTGCTCCTTAGGAATATATTGTTTATGAACTGTATGCAATATTGCTGCCCCCTCAGCAAATCCTAGTTTTCCACTATCAGTTCAAGCATTTGTCCCAGCTTTAGAGTTTTGCTGTTGACTCCAGTGAGGCTGAGCATAGAATCATAGACTCAATAAGGTTGGAAGAGACCTCAAAGATCATAAAGTCCAGCCTGTCACCCAAGACCTCATGACTACTAAACCATGGCACCAAGTGCCACGTCCAATCCCCTCTTGAACGCCTCCAGGGACTGTGACTCCACCACCTCCCTGGGCAGCCCATTCCAATGGCTAACAACTCTCTCTGTGAAGAACTTTCTCCTCACCTCAAGCCTAAACTTCCCCTGGTGCAGCTTGAGACTGTGTCCTCTTGTTCTGGTGCTGGTTGCCTGGGAGAAGAGACCAACCCCCTCCTGGCTACAACCACCCTTCAGGTAGTTGTAGAGAGCATTGAGGTCTCCCTTGAGCCTCCTCCCTGCTAAACAATCCCAGCTCCCTCAGCCTCTCCTTGTAGGGTTTGTGCTCGAGGCCTCTCACCAGCCTTGTTACCCTTTTCTGGACACGTTCAAGAGTCTCAATGTCCTTAAATTGAGGGGCCCAGAACACAGGACTCGAGGTGTGGCCGAACTAGTGCTGCGTACAGGGGCACAATGACTTCCCTGCTCCTGCTGGCCACACTTTTCTTGATGCAGGTCAGGATGCCATTTGCCACCTTGGCCACCTGGGCACACTGCTGGCTCATGTTCAGCCAGCTGTCAATCAGTACCCCCAGGTCCCTTTCTGTTTGGCAGCTCTCCAGCCACTCCAACCCCAGCCTGTAGCACTGCATGGGGTGGTTGTGGCCAAAGTGCAGCACCCGGTACTTGGACTTACTGAATGCCATCCTGTTGGACTCTGCCCATCTGGCCAGCCGGTCAAGGTCCCTCTGCAGAGCCCTTCTACTTTCTAACCGACCAACATCTGCTCCCAACTTGGTGTCATCTGCAAATTTACTGATGACTGACTCAGTCCCCTCATCCAGATCATCAATAAAGGTATTGAACAGGCATGGAACAAGCATGGCTTGGGGATGTTTAGTTTCACAAAGGGCACGCTGCAAAACGACACACTGTGGGCTTCATCAGAAATTCTCAGTGGCAGGGTTTTGACCCAGTTGTAATTTCAGGCTGTATGTCTGTGGTTTATCACAGAATCATAGAAGTGTTAGTTGGAAAGTCCATCCTTGTGCTTAAAGCTGGGCTTTTAGCAGCACTGCAGCAGTTCATTTGTGGATTTATGTTTTTGACAACCTCCAACAACAGGGATTCAGCTGCTCCTCTGGGTGGTCTGAGCCTCAAAGCAGCATTTTTTTGGCCATTGCCCCTGTTACCTTTGTAACAATGATCAAGGAGTCACAGGCTGCAGTTAGACCATGTTTACACTCCTCTTTGCCAGACTGAATAATGCAGTTTCCTCCACTCTCCTTGTAGGTCATGTTATCTAGGTAACCAACTTGGTAGCCCTCCAGTGTACCAATTACAATTTTTCCATATCTCTTTTGTACTGTTTTTGTCAAAACTGGACTGCATTCCAAGGATGCCCTTACAAGTGCTGAGCAGAGGAGGACAAATCATTTCCCTCTATCTGATGACCACTTCCAGCCAGTCAGTATTGCTCAGTGTGCATTTTGTCTTGTGATGAGAGTGCACTTTTGGCTTGCATTCAGCCAGACATTGACTGCAAGCCTGGGTGCAGCAGGACTGGTGCTCTGCCAGCCAGATCCTAGCCTGTACTGGTGCTTGGGGTTTTCTTTCCCTGGGTGTAGAACCTTCTGTTTCTCCTTAGATTATGGATCTTTTGGGGTGAAGCCAGGCCATTTGTTGTATCAGCCATTCTCCCAATTTCACATAATTGGTGAATTTGCTGAGGATGTGTTATTGATGATGACTCTGAATGACAGCCTCAGAATCAGTCCATAGTGATGGGATGACCTTTCAGCAAAGATATTTATTCTGAAGTTTCACATAACCAAACCATGAAGACTCATCCATTTCATCCTTAACTGGGTAACTAAGAAAGACTAAGTGAGTTACTGTATAGATCAGCCTTTTTTCTTTTGTTGACAATAGAAGTAGCCTGAAGTGGCTACCTTAGACTTAGGTGTCTTAATGTGGGTTTGGTTGTGTGCCCTTGGTTCCATGTCTGTATGACTGTGTTATGATCGTAAGGAGGTTATTAATATTCAATAGGTGGGATTATTAACAAAAATATTAATAACTTGATTAATTTAAAAAATCCCATGAATATATTAATAAAACCTATTTACTGGTTAAAAATATTCGGTTGTGGAACAGATATCTCATCAGCAGGAACATGTAGCTATTTAAGCAATATGAGCAAAATTCAGAAACAACAAACAACAATTTAAACTGTAAAAAAAAAAGGGAACATCGGCAACAAAGCTGGAGATTGCCCACAAGGTGGGGGGGGGACTCTAGAATTCTCTAGGGCAACTGACCTTTAATAGATGCTTATGAAAATCAGATCTCGTAATTACTCACTGATGGTGGTACCTGGTGGTTGCTGAGGCACATTCAGGATTTATCTCTGAAGGCTTCATAGCTGAAAGCTTTGTAGAAAAGAGGTTGCTGCTGACGCTTGCAGGGCTTGTTGGCTTTGTAGCTTTGCCTATTTGGAGACATTCTTCAGCTGCAATCTTTGCAGCGGTGCTCGTTACTTCTTCCAATTAAACTGTCGCAGGGACTCTCAGCTCCTCCTGGGGTTCGTCTCTCAGTCTGGCGAGATGTGTTCATTCTGCTTGTGGGTTTTACAACACTATACAGCAAGGGGTCTTTGCAGTCTTATCTGGGTAAACAGAAAACACAGCTCAGATTCCAAGCGAGGCTTGTGATTTCTCCCAGAGCTTGGACAATTGCAAGGCAAAGTGCTGGCTCTTTGGGCTGGTACTTACAGATTTCCTGAGACAATAATGGCCAGTGACAACAAAGACTGAGAGATAAAAACCTGACACTGTAACCTGTAGAAGGGGTTTTCTCCAAACGTGGCCAAAGGCACACACACCTGGCCCACTTGGACGCCAGGGCATGTTCAGGCAAGCCTGGGCAATGTGGGCATTTTCCTGAAAAACCAGACCTGCTGGCTCCTGCCCCATTGTCTGGTTCAGAGCATTTTGAGGCTTTTTGTCCCTTCAGGACAGACTGTTAGTTCAATTTTTCAGCTCTTCTCTGGAATGAATCAGACAGAAGTCCTAGGACAGTTCTCTCCAGAGATCAATTACTTCGAGGCAGTATGGATGAATTCATGAGCTTTAGCTTGCTCAGCCCTTCACAGTGTCCTGAAACTATCCCCATAGTCCTTGCCAAACATTCCTGAGCATCCTCAGCATTGTGCTAAAAACCACCCTGCATGTTACTTTGGGCATTTTAAACTGAAAAATTACAGCAATGAAAGGTCAGCAATTCTGTCTTTGGGCCAGGAAGGTGCTGTGTGGAGCTAGAGGAAGTCCGGGACAAGTACTAAGCAATGCAGTTGCTGCAGGTCAGCTTCAGAATGACATAAGCATGAGAGCAACCTTGCAAAGGCCATTGTTGGTAGTGTCAGCCTTGTGACTGTCCCCTTGTTAGGAAAAGTGGTCTCATGGTTCAGTCACATAGTGACAATGGGCTGTACTCTATCATCAGCTGCAGTGCGGAGATCAAGGTGCTGCATGACACTTTGCTGCTTGCACACAGCAGAATTAAATTCTGTTACTGCTTATACTGGAGCAAGGCTGGGATAGTTTGGACCAAAAAGCAGCCTCTTTTCTTTCTAACCGGCCTACCCATTTTCATTCAAACTAGTGATATTAATACCTGTATCATTTATATGTATACATCCCCACAAAGCATTTCTCTTTGCCATCTACAGTGTGTACTCAGGATGAAGAGAAAGCAATTCCCAGTTCTACTCTATTCTTAATTTGAGGAATGGAAACTTAAACTTGAATTCACCATTAAAAATAGTTCATTTCTATAGGAGTGTGAAAATATGGATCATTTGGAAGAGTTGTTTTAAAAATACAAACTTCTATAGTTAGCATTAGGAAAAATGGGTTAGTTTTATGTGAACTCACGTCGTTTATATAGGATAGGAACTGTTGTTGGCAGTTCAGAGATAAAAGGGTTAAATCTGGAGCCCAATAACCTTCATCGTGTCCTTTTTAATGCAGTAAGATGCACTTAGATGCTGTTCCCACATGCTGCTCTAAAAGCATTAGGAAAGAGTAAATTGTTTTTAAAAATATTTATATTTAATGGCTATCTTGCAACTACTCAGCAATTCTCTACTGGCTCTTTTGTTCCAGGCTTTTAGAAATAAGTACATTATCTGATTTTTGCAGAATAGTGCTCTTTCCAGCTAACTGCAGCAATAAAAAGGTTTAACTGGCCATCTTAAAACATGTGTGATAGTTTAAATGAGCACATTCTTTTAGATATTTAGAAATTCTCCTTCTGAAATGAATTGCCATCTACACAAGACAGACTTTGGCATTATTAACTCCTCATTAAAATTTTTGAGGGAAACAAAAAAACCTGCATTTTAAAAGAATAGTTACTTGATTTGAAATAATACTGCAACAGAGTCAAGTTCTGGTTATCTTATTCTTGCACATGGATTCATTGAATTTGAATGGGCTCATAAAACACTAATCTTAGAGATATATAGGTGTCCTTGGTATGATGCACTGTGAGCAGGCTGCCATTAATGGAAATGCTGTGTAAAATTAAGAACAGTCCTACTTAAGCAAGACAAAACTGCTCAGAAGAGCAACCAAGGCTGGTGAGGGGTTTGGAGGTCATGTCATTCAAGGAACATCTGAGAGGGGAACTGGGGTTGTTTAGGCTGGAGAAGAGAAGGCTAAGGGCTGATCATACTTCTGTCTACACCTACCTGAAAGGAGATTGTAGTGAGGCTGGTGTGGGTCTCTTCTGCCATGTAAGTAGCAATAGGATGAAAGGAAATTAATTTAAGTTGTGCCAGAGGAGGCTTAGATTGGATATTAGGAAAAATTTATTGCTTGGAGAGTGGTGAGGCATCAAAACAGCCTGCCCAGGGAGGAGGGGGAGTTGCCATCTCTGGAGGTGTTCAAGGAGCGTGTAGATGTGAATTTCAGGGCATAGTTTAGTGGACATGGTAGTTGGGTTGCGGTTGGACTCGATGATCCTGAAGGTCTTTTCCAGACATAATGATTCTATGAAAATGGTGATGAGAGAGGAAATTCACTATCAAAAGTGGTGTTCTGGTTGTTTATGGTGGGTTGGATTGGTTGATGGGTTGGACGCAATGATCTTGAAGGTCTCTTCCAACCCGGTTTATTCTATGCATTCTATGTATAAGACAGAAAGAGGGTAGGAGCATTACCTTGTCCTTGGCTTCTCCTATAAAAGACCAAATACCACAATGCCTCAAGCTCTTTCACAGTTCAGACCCACAGAAGCTGAGGAATCACAGCACTCTGACAAGTGAGTTGAGATCCATAAGAACACTGCTTTTCTAGGCGCCTGGTCTTTTTCAGTCTAATTCCCAGGTACAACAAATGTTTGTGTTGTGCTTTCAGACCTTGAAGAGAAAAAACATTAAGTATGTTTTAACTCAGTTTTTACAATATTTTTTGGTACTATTTTTTGCAATAATGTAACAGTGTATTTAGTAATCATCAGTTCCACAAATGGTGGCACCCACAGGAACATTACTCTCTTGCCTAAACCACTTGACAGAAAAGCTTCAGAAGGTTACAAAACATTCCCTGTGGATTGACAAAGCGACATAATTTTTCATTTCTGACTTGTGTGGGATTTTCATTTTTGCCCACATAGGCTTTTGATGTTTCATTTAATGGATTTTTAGGCTATTCCTGGAAAAGAGACCAGTTTCAGGACTCTTAATTTAAGTTCCACAGGCAAGAAACAGCAAACAAAATGATAGATTGAGAGCCTTACCACTGTGGCTATCTACTGCCTCAGGAAAGAGTTTGTCCCAAAATAGTAAGGATTCTAGTCCTTGTCGCCCTCTTCATTCTTATTAAAGAGTCTGCTCCGCAGTGATGTCTGCCAGGTAATTAGCCTAGTTTCAAGGGACCCTAATACCATGTGGCACACTCTTATCCTCCTCTGTAAACTAAGTACAACTCCATCTGTGTACACAGCCTCTAGGATGCAGCTTATCACTGCAAATGACAGGCAGAGACACATTTTCTATTCATATACACTGGAACAACTGGAAACTGGACAGGAAAATGCAAGCAAGGAATTGCCAGTATAAATGTAATGAACTATCTAGGCACTGACCTCAGGGTCCGTGGAGGCCTCAGAAGAATGCTTTTGAACCTTTAACTGGAAATGTTAGATAAGACACATAGTTAAAATCTGTGATGTAACTGATGAAGGACTTGGGGGTACTGGTGGATGAGAAGCTGGACATGCACTTGCAGTCCAGGCCAGTCACATCCTGGGCTGCATCAAAAGAAGCTTTGCCTGCAGATCTCAAGAGGTGATTCTGCCACTCTACTCTGCTCTGGTGACACCTCACCTGGATTATTGTGTCCAGCTCTGGGGTCCCCAGCATAAGACCGGCTGGAGTGGGTCCAGAGGAGCACCTTCCTACAAGGACAAGCTGAAAGAATCAGGGCTGTTCAGCCTAGAGAAGAGAAAGCTCCTTAGGAGACCTTATAGCTACATTTCAGTATCTGAAGGGGACCTACAGGAAGGCTGGGGTAGGACCGCTTAGAAGGCCTTGTAGGATAAGGGGAAATGGTTTTAAATGGCAGCAGGGTAGATTTAGGGTGGGCATATGGAAGAAGTTCTTTACAATGAGAGTGGTAAAATACTGGAACAGGTTGCCCAGGGATGTGGCTGAGGCCCCAACCCTGGAGCCATTCAAGATCAGACTTGATGTGGCCCTGGGCAGGCTGATCTATTTGAAGGTGTCCCTGCTCACTGCAGGGCTTTGGACAAGAAGACATTTGAGGGTCTCTTCCAACCCAATGCAATCTATGAATCAGTAAAAGTCAAACAAACCAAGGTGCAGCAATAGTTAGAGTAACACCCAGCACAGGGTTGTTTCTAATTTATGAACCAGGCAATAATCTGATTCACCACATCATTTGGGGGATACATGATGAAGACAGAGTTAAACAGAGGACTCGGATGATGGCCAGGGTATTTATACCTTCCATGTTCCACAGAGCCAAAGAAGAGGCTAGGACTTTATTATATAAGCTTTTATATAAACTTCATGTGCTGTCTGACCCAGAATTCAGCAGACTGGCAAAGAATCAGTTTTGCATTGGTTTGTAGTAATCTCCTGTAGCTATCAAGGAGAGAGCTTGAAAATATATACTACAAAGGCACAAAACCTGGGTGCAATTAGCATTAAAAATACATGAGTAACTCACTGGCAAAAGCCAGCCATCTAGCCAGCCATCTAGCTCCTATTTCTGAGCATTTGGATGGCAATACTGTGTCCTTCACAGAACTGCCTCTGGGTAATTCCCGTCTTATCATTCCTGTATTGCAGATGGGGAAATTGAGGCCAAATGTCCTGTGCCCAAGGTCTCACTGTGAGTCAAGTGCCATTTGTAACAGTGGCATGGAGAATTCCAACACCTGCTCCTCCTACTTCTTCAGCCAGAAGGTTTTCAGTAAAATCAACAGAAATGCAGGATGATTGCATACCCTGAAGAGACAGCAAAGGCTTCCGAATGGGAATTATGAGCTACTGCATCAAAGGCCCCTGACAATTACTGGATTTTTGATGAATGTTGGGGTAATTTTACTGTCAACAGTATCTCATTAGGAGCCTGGTAGTGTTATTTCTGACTATTATCTTGCTCAGCATCACATTGGGTTGCTCCAAAGAGCAGAGATTTTACATAAAACCCATCTGTCTCTGTAACTGTAAAACTTTCTAATAATTCTACATTTAAATAATCTCACGGAAATGCTCGCTGCCGTCTCTAAGCAATAAGGAGACTAGACAAATGGCTACATTTCCATGAAGACCTAAAGCTATGAGACAAATCACATCCTGCATTGAGTAGGATTCATTTGTCTTGATTTCACTGCCATTGCACCTCCATTATATTAATTCTGAATTTAGCCACTGAGTAATGCATCCTCAGCCTGTCTTACACTCTCAGAGGAGGGAAAAAAACCATGAGCTATACCTTTCTCGCTCTCCCTTGTATAATGTACCATCTTCTGCCTGCTTCTTGTCAATGTTAGGAATTATTTTTGTCAAACACATAGCTTTTATAAAAAACAAAATAGTCAAAATGCACCCTTAATACCAGTATGCATTTGAAAAGAGGAAAATTATTAATTACATTTTGACATGGCCAATTGTAGTAATTTTCATTATATGACTTTTAAAACATTGTTTTAAGTATTGGTGTTCTGGAGTCACAATAATGGGAGCATCACAGGGTTATTGCTTATGTTATTGTTTGCTACAGAGAAAAAAAATTAAACAAAACCAGATAATAATGTAACAACTTAAAGTTGTACTACTAAAACTTAAGCCAGATTCATGGGTTTCACTCATGACTGTTGTACATAGCTACTTAAGAAACTTTAATTTTCCCTCCTTAGGTAGGGCAGGGTTTTTAGCCTTATCCTGCTGAAACCAAAACTTGTAATACTGTGGAGTAACTGAAGTAAGAAACATTTCTGTAGCGTAGATCAAATCATAAGCAGTTCTTCAAACTAACTGTCATAGCAGTGCAAGTTAATCTGTTGGACTTACTACAGATACATCTAATCCACCAGTTCTGCTGAAGGAAAGTCACCTACTGAAAAGGCAGAAGAGGTTTGGATGGCAACATCTAGACTATCTGCAGCTTGGCTCATTAGAGCCATATGTCAGTAAGCTCTGAGGTAATGGGTCATGTTTAAGTGAGTGGAAGCTCCAGCCATACTTGAAGCCTTCTGAAGGAGTCTTTAAGGACACATTAACTTCAATAAGATAATGTTCACATTGAGGCTGCCTCAGTTGCTGATGACAGAGAAGTCATTAGGTCTTCCAAAGTGCACTCAGGTTTTAGTCCAGACAATTATAGTGGATGAAGTAATTTCTGGAAAGATGGGCAATGTTTTCCCTGTCAGCTCTACCCTGTCAGCATCAAGGATAATGTGATATATACCTGCTCCAGTTTTCTCTAGTTCCTGGCCCAAAATCATTCTCAGTGTAGACATCAAGTGATGCTTCTGGAAAGAAACAATAAAGTAATATGTATATAGAACATGAGGGAAAGGAGAAAGCAAATAAACACATGAAGTCATCCTCCTAATATTACCATCAGTCTAGATATTAGTATTTTGTTTCTTGTACCTGTTTAATGAAATACCCTTCATGCCATTAAACCTTTAGCATCTGTTGGTTAAGGGAGTTAATCCTGTAACAAAAATCTCTGCTCTGAGTGTTAGGATATCGTATAAATATAGACATGGGGAATACTTCTGAGTTAGTCTCCATTCTCTTTTAAGACCTCATTAGATTAGGGTAGAAATATTTTCATCTTGTTCTTATTGGTTGGGTTTTAGTCCTTAATATGAAGCCATTTTTTTTTCTCTCCCTCCTTGGGTGGGTGGTTGATTGTGTTTTGGTGGTGGTGGTGTTTGGGGTTTTTTTGGTGTTGTTTTGTTGGCAGTGGTGGTTTGGTTTTGTGCCTTTTGTTGTTGTTGTTTTGGGGTTGGTTGGGTGTTTTTAATGAATGCTTTTATTCTTATATAAGCACAAAAATCTAGAAAGCTTTACAAAATACCACATATCACATTTAAACAACTGGTAGCACTGCCATGAATACTGGAGTAGGGGAAAGCATCAGGTTTTAATGCAAAACAAGTAAGAGAACAGAAAACTGACCTAGTTTACCCCTTAATTGTGACAAGCAAGAAGATTCATTAAGGACAATGAGGCCCTTATTCATTAGCCTGAGGTTATTATTAATTATCAATATTAGTGTTTATTATTATTGTTGCTATTATTCTTGCTATAATCTGCTTAATACAGTGACACCCCTACAGTTCAGTCATTTAAATTTTGGTATCCCCTCCCCATAGCTGGGCTTGGAAACTGATCTTAATCACTGAAATCAGAAGCTTCTGCTGTCTGAGTGTGGGAACACTATTTGAGTGACTTTGAGAACAGACTTTTATGCTTATGCATAGCCTGTAAAAGAATGCTTAGTACTTACCATGTACTCAGGGTAAAATGGAAGTTGTCAAAGGTAACAGTTCTTTTTTGTGTGTTGTTGTTTGTGGATATTCCTGTAAGATTTTTGTCCTTTTCCATGTGAGCATTTATTCAGAGCAGACAATCCAGCAATATGTCCATAGACAGCTTGAAATCTTTATGAGGCACTGGATGGTGGAAACACATCACCAATTTATTCAGCACTCACAGCTACCAAACTAGCAAATTCCAACAGGAAATTTACTGCAGCAGAAGTCTTGGTAAAGAGCTCAGTAGCAGTTTGTAGGCTAACCCCAAACTTCTAAAAGATCCCAGACCTTTCTATCCCATTCATCACTACAATATTTAAATACATTTTTAAAGGCATTTGTTAGGTAATTCTGAGATGTAAAAAAACCAAGGGGGGAAAATTTTAAGCCCTGGGCACAATATTTTAACCCAACCAAACAAGAAAAAAATAAAACAACCAAACATACAAAACAAAACCAAAACCCAACCCACAACAATGGGATTCACTTCCTGGCTTTTTCACAAAACTCTAATGTGACCTTGGGCAAGCTGGGAGAGGCAGAAAATAAATGTGGCTGTGTAATCTAGCCTCCTATTTATCATAGCCTGCTTACCCCCATACAATGTTTGACAGAATTACAGCGTTGGTTGTGCCAAGGAATTATCTAGCCTTGTGAAGGAAAAAAAAGGAAAAAAAAAAAAAAGGTACCCCCAGTGTGATCCATTCTCCTTGCAGACAAAACTCAAAACTTCTGGCTTATTTCTGTTTTGAATTATCTGACGACAGCTTCCACGCAGGGTATGGAGAGCTGCCTTATTTGTGGGCTCAGCTACATCTTTCAGTATGTCAGCAGTCTATGCATAAAATAGGGCAAATAATTCTTTGCTTTTTCACTAGCCTTAATCTTGTCCTGTCTCTGTAGAATGCAAGCTCTCCAAGGGAAAATTTGCTTCCTTTTTGTGTACATTCTGTGCCTTGCATAACAGCTTAAACTGGAGTCAAGTTTGATGTGGGATGATTGTTATGTAGCATCTAACAGTGGGAAAGGGCATAAAAACCCCAAGCAATAAACCCTCTAAAATCTCTGTGTCAGAGAAGTACATTCGGTTTACTTCAGATCCTCAGAATTCCTTGTCTGTGCTACAACAAAAGATACATCGTTTGTAAAGCGATGGCAAACTGTCGGCAGAGGGCAACAACAGCTCACATCTTGAAACAATTGCTGGTCAACGTGTTAAGCCAGTTCTGTCAGTGTGTTTTTTCTACTTGGCTGCGCACGGGGAGTGAGCCTCTGGTTTATTCAGGCAGCTCTCTGTAGAGCCTGTGTGAGAAAGTACTCCTGAAGTCATAGAAAGTCATGCATCTAAACTCTCTTCTGCTTTCCCTGCATCTCCTGTCTTTGCATCCTCACTGATTATATTGGAGTACTGGTTGCAATCTGAAAATCAAGATGGGCAACTCAGTACCAAATTCAAAGAAGATCTTTGGAAGTAAAAGGAGACACTGTCCTGCTTCGAGAAAGACAGATGTTTTTGGGGACCTGAACCATGCAGCAGAGCACAGTTTAGGAAAGTCTGTTTGGGCTGTCATAGGAAGTTTTAATTTTAGATCCACATGAGTTTGTGTAGATTGGTAAGAGGTTCTGGTGTGAACAGTGATTCAGAAGGACCTTCTACAAGACTGGATCAGCAAGCCAGGCATAACTGCCAAGCACAGTGGGACAGACATGCCTTCATGCTTCAGATTTTGAGGAACAGCTGGCAAGCCAGAGGATGTCTGCCAGCCAGAGTTCAGCAAGCCAGGATCGCAGTGTTGCTTCTTCCACTTCCTTAACAGGTGGACTGACACCATCTCTTCTCTCCATGACTCAGTTTCCCCACCCTTAAATAAGTTTAAAAGCATTGAATTATAAAAATTAATCAACTGTGCTACTCACATCTTGGTGATGAATTAATGTGCTTGTCACACTGCTGGGCTAGTCTGATGGGTAGAGAAGAAAACTGCTGAAGGTGTTAGCCCAGCTGGACTGTAAATGCCAAGGCACAGCAAGCACTGCTGCAAAATAAAAATATTCAAGTCTTCTCCCAGCAGGAACAGTATTTCAATTGTAATGCAGATATCCTGTCGAGTCATTCCAACCCTCAGGGCAGGTGAACACTGCGAGAGTCTGCAAAGGTAATCATTAGACTATTGCAAATATTACAGAATACAAATGCCAGGTGTCTCTTTATCTGAGCTTCAGCTCTATGTCTGGTTTCATGAAAAATAAGAAAGTGTAACCATCCATAATGATACCATTAATAATATTTGGAATTTCAGGGAAACCTGGTTATCAGCCTGAATTAACCAACTCTCCCCAAATTCCTGTACTGTAGAAGAGCAATTAGATTTTGCAAAGCCAGGCAGTGAGGGAAGCCTCTCAACTTCAGACATCAAAAGAGCCAGTATATGGGGCTGTGCTGAAGCTGCAGAGGAATTCAAATAAACAACATTCAATGACCAGCTCTGGAATGCAGCAAACCCAGCTAGGTCAACAAGCACACCGATAAGCATGACAAGCAGGGTCCAGCCCTGGCTAAACCTCCAGGAGCCCATGGTAATGGGGTAGGGGTTATATCAGTTTTGTGTCAGGCAGCTTCTATACAACTCTCACCAGCAGACTGAGTGGTAGATGTAATTTAACTGCTTCATCAGTTTTTACTACAAAGGCTCCATTCACACCAGAGTCATCCCTATCAGTCATGATTCGATGTTTTTTACATTGGACAACCTTCAATCCTAGGGTGCCATTGTGCTCCCACACTGCTGAGACAGAGGTGATCTGTGCCCTCTGTCTCATTTTCCTCTCTGCTACTTTTAATCCTTCTCTGACTCAGTGTGGAGGCTTAAGCTGTTTCACCCAGAAGCCATTTCAGACTATGGCCATCTGTAACCACAGTATTGAGCCACTGACAGTAATAACACTAAAAGCAAGCAATTGAAACTTTGAAACCAAAAGCAACTATTATCTCAGAGTGATAAGCAGCTATAATAACAATACTGGCAAGATTGTATTTTAAGCCAAAATTGTGCTAGAGAAACATTTTTGCAATTTTTTTTTTTTAATCCTCAAAGAAGCTAAATTGTTGGTCCTAGGGAAAAAAAGGAAAAAACATCAGTTTTAAGCAGTTAGTTTTCTCTTCTTAATGAAAAACTTGCATCTTAAAGGTTTGAAGCAAAAGTTTATTCAGACATTTCCATATAGATGACAAAAAGAAAACCAATATTCTTTTATGGGGACAGAGAGTTCCTGTTAAGGGTATGGTTGCATAGAGGATACAAAAATAGCTGATAACATAAGAATATACAGGATGCCATTAAGAACTCAGGTGCTAATAAGACTGAATCATGACTGCCCTGTGGCTATTCCATTACAGGTCTTCTAGGAGGTGTCTCTACCCACCATGAGTCAGATTTCTGCCTCTGTGTCAATGCTTCTTCAGGAAACTCCCTATAGACAAGCTGGCACTTATGTTCTCAAAGGAAAATGAACCAGTCTTCCTATGCTTTAGCTCTTCCAACTTCAAGAACAGATCACAGAGGCAGTTTGGAGTGAGCACAGAAAAAAGAAGCCTGAGAAGTCTCTGTACACTGGCACAGGCAGGAACCCAACAGCACTGTAAAGGTACAAAAGATGGCTATGAGCCAGTTTTGTTCCTGTTGGTCTTTGAATTGATGTTGGCTCTGACACTCTTGTGATCTTGAACATTCAGGCCTAGAGGACAGACTCTTTACTGCCTGAATTAAAATCCTGCCCTCAGTTACCCTAGGCAAGGTTAATGACTATAATTTAAAGGCCTATAATGGTTTGTTAAATGATGTTGAAAATGGTACTTTCTTGAAAACAAGTTATAAAGAGACAAACAAGAGGGTTGCACTGTACTTCCTAATGGAACAGTCACAAACCACACAGTTGTAACCTGTTTTGGGGCAAGAACAATGCATTAACACATATGTATAGCTGGCCTATCTCGTACTGTTTTCTGCTATGCCAAATGCCACTGTTGATGGTTTCTTTTCCATCATGGACTTCACAAGAATGGCACCTGTAGCAGAGCCTGCATTGCTGCCTTCTAGCAATGTGGCCTCAGTGAAGCAGCACCTTTCCTGATGAGAACCAGCAAAGTAACCATAGGCATTACCTCCCAAGAGGCAGGGCTGGCCAGAGAGGGAGGGAGCAGTGCACAGGTGACCTCACCTGTTCTGTCTGTACGGATGCTATTCATGAAAATGTTTATAGCTATTAAATAAAAACTTGGCATTAAAGACTAGCAATGCAACTTTGGTATTTAGCATTTGCCAGAAACACCACAGGGCTGGAACTCAAAACAAGCCTCCAGCATTCAATTTTTTAACTGTTCCCAGGGTCAAATTCTCTCACTAGCCTGTTGCAGAGTTCCTGCTATCCAGTGTCTGGAGCTTATGTCCCCAGCCAGAAACAATATCCAAACCCAGAGGTAATTGTCTAAGTTCCTTCTATAGTTATAAAGAGAAATAAATGCTTCAAAAGATAAAAATACCTGAAATGCTGCAAGATACATGAGTCGCCTAGTGATAGATGGTAGGGAACTGATGTCTCTGAGCACTTGACCTTCACTCGGGAACTTTTTGGGAGCTGGTCTTTGAAGTTGTCCTGAGCATAGAAATATCTTCAAGAGTAGAACAGGGCCACTGTTTTCCTCTGGAAACCCACAGATTTTAAAGTAAACTTTAAAAATATTATTTTTCTCCTATATATAGTGACTTTGCACTTAGTTAAGGGCTTGAATTGTTGATACAAGCCTTTTTTGACATGCCTTTTTTGTCTTTTTTGTTTTTTTCTCTTGGGAATGTGTGACCGTTTGAGGCTGTGCCTTTAAGAACAAACTGGCTAAATGTTTTCGGTACTAGAACCAAAACATTCTGATATTCTAAACGAATTTCATTGGTGGATAGACAAAATGCAACTTTAGATTGTGGAGCAGTTGGAATTTTTTTTTCCTCAGTTTCATTTGGTTTGGGAGTGTGGGTTTCAGCCTGTTCTCCCTGCCTGCTTCTTCTGCAAACTGCTGGAGTTGGCCTTCAGATAAGCAAAAACTAACCCTGCATGGGCTTTTGAAGCTTACTAACAACTCTTTTCCTTAATAACTTGCCTTTCTTTCTCTCTAACCCCTTTTTTGGGGAAAAAAGGGAGGTAGGGGGGGAGAGAGGGGGTTACAGGGAGGGGATCCCTCCTGGGGGA
This sequence comes from Dryobates pubescens, assembly GCF_014839835.1. Classification (NCBI taxonomy): domain Eukaryota; kingdom Metazoa; phylum Chordata; class Aves; order Piciformes; family Picidae; genus Dryobates; species Dryobates pubescens. The sequence continues at coordinate 114,201,025 of NC_071657.1, read as the reverse complement.
GGGATTTTTGTTGTGTTATTTCTCTTTGCTGTATATTTCTGAGTATATATTGTAAATACCTGTATATATTGTGTTATATATAACCTGCTTTCCATATATGCTTGTAAATATATAGCTTTGCTTTTCGACTGGGTTAGCTGTGGTTTCTTACTCTGTGGAGGAGGGAGAGCTAAGCCCTCTCTCAACCTACCACAGAATGCCTTTCCCATTCCAGTTCTAAAGGTGCATGTGATAACAGTGTCCTGACCTCAGAAACTGAGCTATTAGTGCAAGATCTGGTTTTAAGTGTCTCACTGCCTCTTCAGTCTGTCTTTGCACAGCATCAAGAAAAGCAGGGGGGAAGCAGTAACAAGTGTACTTTCCTTTGTCACTTTTAAGGGTGAGTTTTCCCTTTTATGGGGACATCTGTCAGATTATTTACTATTGGAGCCTGATATCCTTAATGGTACCTTCTTTTACCAAGAGAACAAATTATGCTGTAAAAAAGCCAGTTCTTTGCCTGTTGCCACTGCCAGCTGCACACAAGTACAAAATTACAAAGCACTCACTTAGATGAAGTGAATACTTCATTAAACAATTAAGCAATAAGGCAGAACAAAGGCTGTGGTTTCCAGGCCTTGTTCTGTAATTGTATCCTACAGCATTAGCAGAACCAATGCTCAAGCACAGGGTTGCAATTTGGGCTAGGATTATCCTCTAATAGCCTTGTCTTGTGGGATTAGAGGATTGCCACGACGGAGAATTTTTTTTATCCATCAATGGCAATACAGAATACATGGTTTGTGCTTAAAGGTCTGGAGGTGAGGGTTTCCATCCCTTCTCCTTCTTTCATCTCCTTGCTCTAACGCCTTGATTAGAGGCTTTTTTCTCTGCATTCACTTTCTGAACCTTGAAGGTTCTCCACCAGCCCCATTCCTGTGAGGGTATAATACATAGAAATCCAGTTCATAAATAAATATTACTGAGTGTCCCCAAACATGCTGTGCACACTTTGAGCCTGAGTGACACTCAGGATGGAAAAGGTGCTAGGCACAGTGTTGAAAAAAGGATAAACTTGTGATGAAATTTTCTGTTCACCTCATACAGCATGTGCTGTATAGGCAGGTCAAGCCGAGAGGCACCTACCAAGATAAAGCAGATGCAGGTTTAGATGGCTGATAAGCAGAGGTTGCTTGGATTGCAGATGAAATTTAAATGTCTAAAGTCCATCTACATTCTGCTACAGATGTCTAAACACCTTTCTTCATTTAGTAAAGGCCTGATTCAGCTCATAATGAAATTACCAGGGTTTGTTCTACTGACTTGAAACTGACCCTGACAGAGCCCACAGCCATATGAGAATTCCTTGCCAGAACAGTTACAGAACATTCAGCATGACAGTGGCAAGTCTTTCCCTCAAACATGGTATATAAAGGAGTCCCTCCATGATGCTCTGCTTCTCTATAAATCATTCAGTTCCACTGAAACAGAATATACAGCTCATCAAATGCAAGCCATTCCTCAGTATATGACAGGACACCCTGTCCTTGGGAACTGGAATGAAGATCATCCATACTCATATCATGGGCCAGTAGAAGACCATTAGAAGAATTAACTTTCAGTTCTACTAGGAATCAAACCAGAAACACAACAAATTTATTTCCAAGTATATATAATTTATGCTCTCTTAGAATAATTTTTTAATTATTTCTACTTGCACTCCTCTCCTTTGGAAATAATATGATTAATATTTAATTCAATGTAGTGACATATGTCTCCATTCCCCACAAGTTGCCTCCACTTCAGACTAGTTGTCTATAGTCATTGGGATAGATGGGAAAATGAACTATGACTAAACATCAGAAAACATGTTTTAAATCACAGAAGCCAAGGAACAGCTATTAGGGATATTTGGTTTTTATTGCATTTTATTGCATTATTGCATTTAGCAGGAGCCTGCTAAATCTGGGACACTTGCAGCCAGGTACTGCAGAACCAGTAGAAGGCTGTCCCACACCTCTCTAAACTGACAAAATACAGGAAAAGGGAAGTATTTGCTTTAAGATCAGGATCTGCTGGAGGAAAAGATGAAGGACTAGACCAAATGAAGGATTTAGGAGCTGATACTAGAATGTAAGTGAAACTGAGGTATTGAATGCCAAAAATACAAGCCAGCTCTCCTTTCTCTCCCCTCAGCTGAACTGCAGACAAACCCTGAAGACAGCACAACTCATAAGGTAACTTTATCCTCTCCTTATATCTGCAAATCTTGTCTCAGCTGTGAGGTGCATTAACATCGTAAGTAAGGAAAGAAGAAAAATTAAGTCAAACTTACTAGACAAGTCACTAGTATGCCTATCAGATTAGGCTCTTGCTCTACCAGCAAGGAAATGAGACATGGCTTGATGAGAGAGAGAAGGCAGTAGGAAGCCCTGAAGACATTATGGAAAGTTCTGGGGAAAGAAGGTGGGTCAAGAAGCACTGATGGGGTGGGGTTAATGCTAGAGGCTGCAAAAAGTCACAGAATCACAGAATGTTAGGGGTTGGAAGGGACCTCAAAAGATCATCTAGTCCAACCCCTGTGTCAGATCAGGACCACCTAGAGTAGATCACACAAGAATGCATCTAGGCGGGTCTGGAATATCTCCAGAGAAGGAGACTCCACAAATCCCATGGACAGCCTGTTCCAGTGTCCCATCACCCCCACAGTGAAAAAAACTTTTCCTCATGGATAATGAGATGGACTCACCAATTCAGGAAGGAGATAAAGTATTGAAGATAGAAGGGGGCAGGGGTGAATCTGAGTATCCAGAAGACAAAAGGAAGGCTGTAAAGACCAGAAGGAGAAACGTTAACAATGAATAGCTCTCAATGCTTCCAGTTCTGCTTCTGTACAGGTACAGAATGGCACTGGCCACACTAGCTTCACAGCTACTTCTCAACTAATTTAGAACATAACCTGGAAATTAGATATTCTTCTAGCTTAATCACAAATTCCTAAATGCTAAAGCTGTTCCTAGAGAGTGCCCAATAAATGCTGACTATCTCTGCTCACCACAGATCCTGTTTGGGCCATTTTTTACAGCAAGTGATGTTATCTGAAGTGCTTATCTACAAAGTTTCTGTGTAAGACACTCAGCTGTCTCTGAACCATCAGACTGTTCAAACTCAGCTGTCTCTGAACCATCAGACTGTTCAAACTCATCTCTCAGTTGTCACACCCTGATCACACAGAAGAGGAATGGAATGGAAGTTGCTTTCTGAAGCTCAGAGATATCCCTATCCCTACTGCAGTGTACTGGAACCAGTGCTGTTCAGTATCTTCATCAATGATATTGACAGCACAATTGAGAGCATCCTCAGCAAGTTTGCAAATGATACGAAGATGAGTGATGTGGTTGATAAGACTGAAGGACAGGATGCCATCCAGTGGGAGCTGGACAGACTGAAGTGGTGGGCTGAGGAGAATCTCATGAGGTTCAATAAGGTGAAGTGCAAGGTCCTGCACTTAGGTCGGGGCAGTCCTTGGTATCAATAAAGGCTGGGGAATGATGAAATTGAGAGCTGCCCTGCAGAAAAGGACTTGGAGGTACTGGTGGGTGAGAAGCTGGACATGAGCCAACAATATGCACTTGCAGCTCAGGTCAGTTGCATGCTGAGCTGCATGAAAAGAAGCATGGCCAGCAGATTGAGAGAGATGATTCTGCCATTCACTCTGCTCTGGTGAGACTTCACCAGGAGTACTGTGTCCATCTCTGGGACCACAACACAAGACGACACATGGACGTGCTGGAGCAGGGTCAGAGGAGGGCGACAAAGATGATCAGAGTGCCAGAGCACTCTGAAGACTGGCTGAAAGAATCAAGGGTGTTCAGCCCAGAGAAGAGAAAGCTCCTTAGGAGGCCTTATACATTTCAGTATCTGAAGGGGACCTACAGGAAGGCTGAAGAAGGACTGCTTGGAAGGCCTTGTAGGATAAGGGGCAATGGTTTTAAATGGCAGCAGGGTAGATTTAGGGTGGACATATGGAAGAAGTTCTTTACAATGAGAGTGGTAAAATACTGGAACAGGTTGCCCAGGGATGTGGCTGAGGCCCTGACCCTGCAGACATTCAAGGTCAGCCTTGATGTGGCCCTGGGTAGGCTGATCTAGTTGGAGGTGTCCCTGCTCACTGCAGGAGTTTGAAGATGACTTTGAGGGTCTCCTCCAACCCAATGCAATCTGTGAATCTGATTACAAGGTTGCTATCTGTTTCCCTAAACCTAGAGTTTGGGGAAGATCATATCTCGATCTCTGCTAGTAATTCCACTGTGGATGCAGCCCAGGATCCCATTTACTTGCATTGCTGTAGCAGTGCACTGGTGACTTGCATTCAGCTCATTGTCCACCAGGACCCCCAACTTCCTGTCAGCAAGGCTGCTCCCCAGCCAGCCAGATCCTGGCCTGTACTAGGGTCCTGGATTATGTTGTCCCTTATACCTAACTTCATACAGTTCTTGCTAGCTCACTCATCCAGCCAGTCCATATGCTCCTGTAAGATGGTTTTTCCTTTTGACATATCCATCTCAGCACTCAGATTAGAGTCATCAGCAGCTTGGTGCTTCTAATCCCTTAGGATCATAGAATGTTTTGAGTTGGATGGGACCTTTAAAGGTCTAGATCTACTTCAACCCCGTAGTGAGCCAGGACATCTTTAACTAGATCAGGTTGCTCAGAGTTCCATCCGGCTCAGTGGCCATCCCTGGGAGACCCCAAGCCTAAGATTAATGATCACCACTGTGTGAGTGTGGCCTGCAAGCCAGTTTATTACCCATCTTGCAGACCACCCATCCAATCTGCATCTTGCTCATTTGTCTCATTTTAATCTAGATCACTACACTGACATGATTGCACAGCACCACCAAACCCACTGACCTGGCATGAGAAAGGCAGCAGTGACATCTGGGCTGGGATGTCGGCCTGCTGCTGAGTCACAGACAAATCCCAAAGTTTTGATTACTGTAACTTTATCTCATTGCTTGGAAATTGTCTCTGCCAGCTAGGCACTGAACAGCAAGGTATGCTGTGACACCAAAGCCTTTAATTTGCTCTAGCTATAAGTGCCCTGCCAAAAAAAGGACATGGTCAATCATGAGGAAAAGTTGCATAAATGAGTCATGAAGGATATTTTGTGGAGGATTACTGATTGTAAACAAGAATAACAGTGACTGCTTGCTGCCTGGTATTTGTTCAATGCTTTGTACAACAAGACATAGTCTTGTCTTGAGGTTTCCAGTGGCCACTCTCACACAAATAGCAAGTCATAGTACCATGTTTATCACAACAGTAAGTCAACTATAATGACCATACATGTAACTTGACCTTCACTTTGACTAAAACTTGTTTCCTTCACAGTTACCTCATGTCTCAGTGCATATTTATTCCTTGCTTTGTTTATCTGCTGCTTTATGTTCAAAATGTAAATTACCAGCTTTCTAAGATAGGAATCTTTTCCCTTATATACACTGCCTCACACAAGAGGGCTCAGAATTTCAACTCCAGAGCTTTCTAAGCCTACTGAAATTCCAACACAGAGAGCTTGCCATCATTCTACAGGTTCTGACTGCTCAGTTCTACTCATTGCTTATCAAGCTCAGGCCACATGGAGAGAGAAAGAGGAAAAAAAAAAAGAAAGACCCAAAGCAAAACCAATTTGTGAATAAAGTCCAGAAGAGTCAGATGAGATCCTCTGACCACAGTTGCTCAGTTCAACATATCTAGTCTCAGCTATTTGAAGTATAACAAGCACATTATCTGAGAAGAAAAGTGGAATTTTGGCCTGTAACACAGGGGAAAGGAGACAGATTGCCAAGAGTAGTTTTGCAAACATGTAGTTTTGCTGTAGTGGCTCTGGTTCGGGCAGCATTTCCATCTGCAGAATGGGATAGGCTGTACTGACGCCTCACAGTTGAGTGTGTTGTGACATCAGTGTTAGAGTATGATAGAAGTTAGAAACTTCTGTGTTGTTTTATTAAGTAGCTACCAGAAATGTCAGTATCACATGTTAATCAATGATTAATGTTAAAGGAAGGAGATGCATGCCTGACATATTTTTAAACTGGTATAACAAGTTTTCACAGCGCAGAGGAGGGAAGTTCTGTACAATACATACTAATGGGCTGTGTACTTGGAACTGTGCACCATTAATTTCCCCACCTTCAGGACAGAATGTGTCAACACAGTTGCTCTCCTAGAGCAACTAAAGTTAGTGCTGGTATTAGCAGTTGGTAATGCTGAAGAATGAGGGAAGAAGAAAAAAACAACTGTATGTTGATGATCAAAAGGACGAAAAATTCTTTCAGACACACCTGGGGTAGAAAAATGTTGACGGAGCACATTTTTAGTGTAAGACTAAACCTGGTATTGTAAAGTACTGAGAGTAAATCAAGAAATAAAAAAAACAACACTGTGGAGAGAGCAAAGCCCTGGAACTGTAAGATCTTCTTCAAGATGATGTCCTACTTAGCAAGGAGAGCTTTACCTCAGGCAGGGTGAGTTAGCATATACTTACACATACTGCTGTAAGTATAATACATTGAAGTTATCTAACATCCTGCATTGATGAATCTCAAAGTGCTCTGCATCTGTGTACGGATGTTCCCACAGTGGAAATCGGTAAAGCACATGCTTGCCTTTAAATGTATTTCTTAATTAAAGATGTTTCCTAAAGAAAGATGTTTTCCTTAACTAGCATCTGCATGCTGTATGTAGTAGGCATCACTCCCACTTCACTCCTTGAAGAAGTAAGGCACTTTCCTCTTCTGTACTGCTGTGTAACAGATATTACAGGGACACTCAGTTGATCCTGTACCAAGCTGCTGGCAGAGACAAGAATAAAAAAAAATAGAGGTGGGATTCATCTAGCCTAATATTAGCAAGCTGTAAACTAGGCCTCCAGTCAAGATGGTAAGGCTTCACCACTGTACGACCACTGGAGGCATATTTTCCTCACAATGTGATTTGTCCAACCCGTCTGTGGAGACATCCTATCTCTCCAGACTGTAGAATGACCAAACAGCTTAGACTGGAGTCCAGCTTTAAAATAACCCCAAATTACTTAAGGTAAATGTCTTTTTAGGATTTCAACCATTTGTTCTCCTCCTGAACAACATTCCTGCAGCTCTGGAAGACGCTCAAGAGAAATCTGCAGACAGGGGACGATCTTACCATTTCCCACAGCATAGGTGAGGAATAATTATTTCTGAGAGTATCTTGAAACTTTTACAGTGTGAAGTAGGTCAAATTGTTAGTTCAATGGCTGTCATGGCTTTGTGCAATGAAGGAAGGAAGGGACCATTACTTGATAAATACCAATGAGTATAATGTTATATTAGCAATAAATAAGACCACAAATAGGCAATATTTGTTACTGAGCTGTAGAACATATGGGTGGCACAGATTTACCAGGCAAATAAACCCCTTTCTTTTCCTCACTGAAGATGCAGGCTCAGACCATGCAGCCTGAAGGGGAGACAAAAGGTTGAGCCAGTCACTTTTTACCTTCTTTTTTTCACCTTTTACCCTCAACATTTCATATAATCATATAATCACCAAGGTTGAAAAAGACCTCTAAAATTATCACATTCAACCATCAATCCAAAACCACCATGCCCACTAAACTATGTCCCAAAGTGCCATGACTACACATTTTTTAACATCTCCAGGAATGGCGACTCTACCACCTCCCTGAGCAGCCTCTTCCAATTCCTGATCACTCTTTCAGAGACATTATTCATAATATCCAATCTAAACTTTCCCTGGCACAACTTAAGACTATTTCCTCTGATCCTATCACTAGTTACTTGGGAGAAAAGATCAAACCTCACCTTGATCCAACCACCCTTCAGTTAGTCGAAGAGGCCAAGATCTCCCCTCAACCTCCTCTTCTGCAGAATAAACAACCCCAGTTCCTTCAGTGACTCCTCAGAATACCAGTTCTCCAGATTCTTCACCAGCTTCATTGCCCATCTCTGGGCCAATGCCAACACCAACACTTCAATTTCCTTTGTGTAGTGAGGGGCCCAAAACCACACACAGTATTCTAGGTGTGAATTCCCAGTAGCTCAAGTCCCACAGACACCAGACCCAACACAACTTATCCCTCATGATCTGGGCTGTCCTCACCACTCTGAGGTGACAGGGCCAGACAGGGGTTTACCTTGTGATTCTCAGATGAAGCCAAAGGTATGACCTCACCACTGGTCCACTGCAGCCCATCATAGTGCCCAGCTTGCCCTCACAGGGTGGCTGTAGAGATCTACATCTTCCAACCCGCACACGCTGTTAGGGGGACACTGGGGAGCACTTCTAAGCAGAACCTCCTCAGCAACCCTCCTGGCTGCAGGCACACGCGTTTAAAGCGCGCTCCGTGGGCGCTATACAGCAGCAGAGAACCACTCCTCGCACCACAGCATACTGCAGGCTGCCGCCCGCATCCACCCGCAAGGGTGCAGTACCGGCCTCATGCCCTGCCCAGAGGGCCCAGGACAAACGCAGTCGTCCCGCCCGGGTTAGGCGGAGCCGTGACGGTATGCCGCTCCCCGCACTGAACGAACCACCCCAGCCCGGCGTTGCGTCTGTCGCTCTAACCGCCCTCCGTGGGTGGTGGCCGGGCGCAGTGCGCATGAGTTCGGGGTTGGCTGCTCCACGAAGCCCGTGGACGGCTGGCGATACCTCTTCGGACACCTGCCTGCTATCCTCCTTCGTCCGCGCTCCGTCCCGCTTGTCGCCCTACCTTCTGCCGCCCCTTCCCGGAGAGGTGCGGACTGCTCCCCGCAGCCGGTGAGTGGGGGCTCCAGTAAGGACTTGCTTCTCTTAAGAGGTCTCTCCTCGCTTAGTTGCGGTGCTTCGGCTGAGGCTATCTTCGCTTCTCTCCTCGGCTCTGAGGTGCTTTGACTTCGGGGATCTCTGCTCCCTGTCGGCTGTGGGGCGCTTTAGAGGAGGGGAGCTTCCCTTCTTCCCGCTCTAGCTCCTATCCTCGCTTCCCGGCAGAGGGGACTGGCGGTGAAGGAAGCCGCTGGCGTGAGGCAATGAGCTCCCGCCGTTCCACCTGGCTCAGTCTTTCTCAGCGGTCCCTTCGGGCCCTTCCGCGTGTTTGTCAGCCCTTGGTAGGAATGGTTCAATATTGGTCTTATTACTCACTAATGGATTTTTAATTTATTTTTCCCCCCTCACGTCAGTTGCCGCGGTTCCAAGAGCAGCGGCGGGACACCCTGCGTCTGCGCGGGTTCTCGCCCCTCTGTTCCCTCGCTTGGGGAGCCGGGCTGGGACGTGCCCGCCCGCAGCTTTATCAGCGGGGAAGAGAACACGGGCACAGCCCCGGAGAGGTGCTTTGGGTTCTGTTTAGTTTTGTATATCGAGGAGGGGAGAAGAGAAACTATGAGCTTACTGCTTCCCTGCTCTATGTGAGACTGTTTCCTGGTATTGAGCTGTGTTAAGGACTACTTTATCCCCCCTTGAATTTCTTTTTTCGTCACCATCATATCCTCTGTAAAAAGAACTTGTCCGTGTTAACTGGCAGCTTAAAGAAGAAAGGCTTCATACCCGTGCATTGTTAAACTTTTTATATGTATGGTGTTACTGACAAAAGGTGGTGGAAAAGCCTTATTCCTCCTCTTTCTTTTCTGACTGTCTGCAATTTAATGTTATCATTGGAGAAAAAAAAAAACAAGTTGGCTTTAAGAGTAGCAGGTTGTAGTTCAAAAATGCCTTTCCCCCCCCCTTTTCCCCCTATCAGCTGTGTTTTCCATCTGGAGATAGACTGAGATGGTTGGTGTGTCTTAAGAGCGTAATCTTGAGTAGTTCAGGCAAAGCTTAGTATGTGTAAGAGAAACCACACTTTCAAAAACATTCTTGGGATTTTCAGTAATCCAGGATCTCCAGGGCATGTTTCCTGAATAGTTTTTGGTTTACTGTGGGCACAAAAGGAGGCAGCTAGAAGTGGAGTTCTGTTGTGCATTGTCCTGTGCACTGGTGTAGTCAGCGATGAAGGAATCGTCTGTTTTTCTTTAAAAATTCGCAAGGATTTTTAACTATAACAATGATTAGAAGTGCAAGTACCAATTATTTCCTTTCCCCTTCTTTTTATGAAGGGCACAGGAGGAAAGACTTCTTTCCAAACCCTAAAACATAATTCTTAGTTTTAAAAGCTGTTCCAATTTCTGGTTTAGGCTAATAAAAATGTATGATTTTGAGATTCTTCTAGACGTTTGATTAATGCAGCATTGCAGATGGACTTGTGCAGGTACTTCTGTAAAGAATGATTGTGATAGTTCTCCTTGCTTTGCAGTATTTAGTGCTGTAAAGGGGGAGAGATGGTGTTTAAAATGTAAAAGAAAAAAAAAAAAAGAGTTGCTCACTTGGGTCTCCAAGAAATAAAGATACTGATTATTTCTTGGAAATGGTATAGATTTTTTCAGGCTATGCCTTTAATTTCAAGGACTTATTTGGGGTTTTTACAACAGAGAGTGGATGAGTAAAATGAAGTTTTGACTAGAAGTACAAGTAATGCCTGACATTGGAAAGGAACAGTAGTAACTCTTCTCCTGTTGGTCATAGCTGCTTTTTTTTCTAAAACATCTCAGAGAAATATTAACCAAGAATGTTGGCAGAGGGGCTTGCTGGTTGGATATAGTAAGTGGAACAACTTAACTCTGGAGCATTTGACAGGTCTCCGGCTGACTGACTTTCTGAAATACTGGAGCATGAAAATAAATGAGCATATGAACGTGGCTTTCAAAGCCACCCAGACAGGCTGTGTCAAATAGTGTTACCATGTCTTCCCTCCCTCTACCATGTCTTCCCTCCCTCCTTTTTTTTTTGATTAAAAAATAAGAGCAAGGAATTTTCATTTCCAGTGTAACTAACTGCTTTAAAAATCCTTTTCAATTAGGTGTGTATTGATTATCCCTGTACCAAGGAATGTTCAGGGTAAGACTTTAGTGCTCTGTCTTGCCACTGCTGTTTTCAACTCTGTTTGCCTTGGGCAGCCTGACCTTTGTGTACTTACATAGGAACGAAATGTAGATTTTTAGTAGCTACTTTTTAAAGTAAACACTCCTGCTCTGAGTTTCAGATATCTTCTGCCTGTCTCAATACACCAGCACAGCAGTTACAAAAAGAAGTGTATGAAAGTTGATTAGGTGGTGTTGGATGATAGGTTGGACACAACGATCTTGAAGGTCTCTTCCAACCTGGTCTGATCTATTCTATTCTATTCTATAGCAATTTAAGATTGTGACTGTGAAAGGGCCATATTTGGGCTGGGAACTATCTTGCTGTCTTAAATACTTTGTAAAACAGGATTTGGTTCACCTTTGCTATGACTGTAGCAGTTAGTTACATAATGAAACTCTAAAGCCCGGTGATGCTACACCTAAAACAAGACAGAAGTTGACTAATTACAGAGGAGTCACTGCCTGAAGTTGTTTATGTACATTTCATGTTTCTAAAGTATTAGCTGTCAGATAGCATGACTCTGATCTTAGCAGGGGAGATTTTAAAAGAGTAAATGACTTGGACACTTGTTGAAATTTCTGTGAGGACATTTGAAGTCAGAGGAGACCTCGGTCATCGCCTGGATGTGTCTAAAGCTAGATTAGACAGCTCTGGTTATCATATGTAGTGTTCCCACTGACCAGATACTGGTCATGAAGTCCCAACTGGAGAGTACCAGTGAGAGCCTTATCATTATTCTTGGGTAAGATGTTAATCTAAAGAAGGGTAACTATTTGTCATTGGCTGTAGTTTTATTTGTAGTTGGGCCAGGGAGGGATTCTGTTGGTGTAAATGCTTGGGAAATCACTTCAAAGATCCTTCTCTGGTGGTTTAATCCATGGTGTTGTATATGAACCTTTGCCACTGGCCTTCACTTTAGGCAACAGGATTCAGCTGAAGCTGTTGTAGTGAACGGGGAATGGAGTTTGCTTAAGGGAGAAGGCAAAGATGTATGAGAACATGCTTCAGTTTTTTCAGAAACAATCTGTCCCGAGAGTGGACCAATGTGCAAAGGATTGTGAAATTCTGCATGAGTATTCCACAAAGAGAAGCATCATTTTCCAAACATTGTGGAGAGGAGAGTGAGGTAACAATGATCTTGGTGGGCCTTTGCAAAATTTCCTTGTCTTGTGTTGGTTTGGTTGTCTTCAGTAGGTAACAAAGTTTCTAGAGTCTCAAAACTTAAAAGGCTGTTTTTGAAAATCCAGAATGACCATTTAAGAATGAAGCACGGTATTGAACCCTCTTTTTCTGGTACCTTGAGGCTTGGATTGGCATGGTCAAAGGTGTGACCTTAAGCACTGTTTCTGAGCAACGCATGATTTAGAGAATTTAGTGTAGCAATTCAGTTATTACTGGGGTGATGAAAGTGTTGGTTTGTGATTGTTTCCTCTCTTTTCAAGCGGTTGCTGCATTTAATTTGAGATCTAATTCACCAAACCATTCAAACGTGATAAAATATCCTAGTGAAGTCAGCTGGCTTTAAGTTCTGCTGAACTGGTGCTGTGCCTGTCTAGTTCATTTAAAATGTATGTACACAGGATTCATTATTTCACTGTTGGCCACTCCTGCAACTTCTAGTGCAAGTTATATGAATGACGTTCAGTGTATTTCTTGAGGGTCCAGATTTAGAAGACTGAGAGAATCTTTGTTGTTAGTTTTAAAACTAACAGATTTTGTAGCTCTCTAGCCCGTAGAGGAAAGTGTGGATTGTCATGAATGCACCACTGAAACCAAGTTCCCACTTCACTGAACATTCTTCAGACTTACTTATCACTGATTCTGAAAATATCTGTCAGAATTTATATCCAATTAAGTGTCTATAAGAATGATGTTGACTTGGTGGTTGTTTAGAGGACCATCGGTGGCTCTGGGGGTGGAGTATATTTTTTGTTATTTTTTTTCTTCTTAATGGTCAGCATTCCTTTGTGACTGTATTATGGTGACAGTCCCTCTCTAAACAAGGGCAGGGACATTTCCTGGTTACTGGATGTTAAGTAGCCATGACCGTTTTAGACAGACAGGATTTTTCATGCACAGATAATGAATGTGCATCCCAGTAAAGCACATTAGCATGTTATAAGCTACTAAGCATCATGTTGATCATTGTTACTTCAGTTTTGTTTTGACTTTCCTATAAGAACAGCTTACAAATTTACTGTGTGATTCTGTTTGGTTTTTTGTGGGTTGTCTTGTTGGTTGGTTGTTTTATGCTCAGAGCAATACCTCTTCAGCCACCCTCTGTACTCCTAGAGTTAAGTTAACTTGTCTGTGAGGTTTGTCACTTGTAAGGCAGTACTGTTACTTAGCCTGTTCCTCTACCAGAAAGCTTAAGTCTTGCTGTGTATCACAAGAAAAGGAAGTGGGTGGCCTCTAAGGCTCAAATATTTATATTCCATATACTGAAGTTGGTAAGAAGAATTCAGTTGCTGATACATCTGTTCATAAGGAGGAAATATTTCCACCATACTGGATCAATTAGTTTTGAGGAGTCTGCAACAGTAGTGGCTTAGTGAAGACATGTCATATGCCATTTGGTTTTGTTCAGCTGTGATCTTGTACAGCAGGTTCAGAGGTATGTTGCAGGGGCACTTAAAACAAGCAAAAATTCATCAGGCTATTAAGCACAAATACCTGACCTGGTTTTGGAAGCCTTGTGGTCTCCTGACCACAGCATGAAGAATCTGAATCAATTTCTACTTTCTGCTTGCTTTGTTCTATATGCTTTTCTATGGCATCTGCTGCTGTTGGAGGCTAGTAGAGATGCTGGTCTCTAGTCTGCCTCTGTACCATCATTTTTATAAAACCTGTCTCACAGCTCCACTTTGAATGACCTTAGAGTACTTTCAGATGTTTTTCCAGATGCTTAACTCACCAAACTCAAGCAGGGTTGTAGAGTGCAAGACTGCTGATGGTGTGCAGAGAGCTGAGTTGTGAGCATTGGTACATCTGCATGAAGCTGACAGATTAATTAGACTTCAATTCTCACTGGCCAGTTCTTCTGTTTCAGTTGTGTCACTGAGAAATGGCTGCTTAAGAACAGGTGAAGTGTGTGCTGCTCAGAGTACAGTTCAGGCTTAGAAATCTAGCTTCAGAAATGATTCATGCAGAGTGTTCTAGAAATTTTCTACAGCAAAGGAAGGGAGAAACTGATATTGTGTCCTTTTAAAAATGTATGATGACTTCCTAAGACTGTTGACTGTGCATTAAATACATGGTGAAGTAAGTGGTGGGATGTTGCCTGTCTGCTGTCTTTCAGCTCCTGGTTTATGTGTGGTTGACTTTTAGCCTCTAAATGTCTTCCATTCTTGTGGGATTGATCATTTTGCTTATTAAGCCATCTTTCAGATAGGTTTGTTTAATAAACAATTGTTTTTCAGTCTCCTGCTACTACAGAAGCAGGTTCTTGGAAATTGAACTTCAGTGAAGATGTAACCTGAGTCAGCAAAGCTATAAAGATACTCATTGTAAAAGGACAGACCACACCTTATCTTTGATGGCAGCTTAATACAGTGTCTGTAAATTATGTGCCTCTGTCAAAGCAAAATTAAATCTCTGGAGGTAAAATTGCATATTAACTTCAGAATATTTCAATTTCCTCCTCTCTGATAAACAAACATGCTTGATATGTGAATTGTATGCTTTTAAATATCTCATGAAGACTAGCTCTAGTGTAAGAGACAACCATTTCAGCTAATACAATCCCAGCTGCCCTAAGATGCCTTTTTGGTTTAGTATTTGAGCTCTTCTCTCCAAGTAGTGCTGTTCCTGTCATACTTCTGAACTTTTGTACTATGGTGTGATTTTTTTATTTTTTTTTTACCCCCCCCTTATTTTATTTTTAGTTAATCCCTGATTAACACATCTCTTAAACCAAACAAACCCCCCAAACCAGTCAGTCAGTACAGTGCATTGAATAGACCAAGCAAGAAATCGTGTTGTGAGCAACTTTCATATTTAATGCGTCTGTGAAGGTCAGGAGGAACAGCTGCCTGTTGTCCTGCTGTTCTTGCTCTTCAAGCCTTTCACTGAACAGAGGGGACATTAAAAGGGTGAAGGGACTTCTGTTAGCTGTTGTTAGGAGGGGAATTTGTCTGCAAATCATGCTGTATGTATTGTAGCAGTGCTGGGCAGCCTCAGGTCAGCTGTACCTGCTCTGGGCACTAGAAAAATATGTAGGCATTTCTTCCTTAAAGCACAAAAAGCAGAGCAAAGAGAAATAACTTACAGGTTATGATCTTATTGATGTGTAGCCTTGAAGTGTTAAAGATGATGTGAAAGATTGAAGGGAAAAGATCTTGGCCCCATGCCCTTTCTGCAGGCTCCCAGCTCCTGAGCTTTTCTGAAATGAGTAAAACCTCCAAAGAAGCCAGGGCTGGCAACACAAAAGCAGAACCTGTGCCATAATGCTTGCTACTTGATCTTGTGTGGGTGGCTCTCTTAACCAGTGCAGTCACTGCCTTTATTCATTGTTAAGGAGCTTTGTGAAACATCTGAGCTTGAGCACCAAAATGAGTAACAGGAGCTTGCTGGAAGCAGTGTTAGTTGTTATTTAGAACACACGGCTTTAGCATTTACTGCTACTGAATTTGCGTGTTCTTGCTGTTCTGGATGCACTGTGAAGCCCAGATCTGGATGTGCTAAGCTTTTGCTGTTGAAGAAAGCAGAGCCATACTCTTAAATACTTTCCTCTGAGTTTTGGACCATTGTTTGGTGTCTTGGTGACTTGGATTAATATCTTCATTTTGTAAGTCACTGAATATGGGACTATGATATCTGATGTAATCCGGAGCTATGACCTCTCATGGTGTAGCCTATAAAATGTTTACACACATTTTTGAGCATAATTCCAGAAATCTAATAATTGCAGGATTTGTGGCAGATGGAGCTGCTGTTGCAGAGCATGTTCTAGACTTGGGCTGCCTTTTTCTAGTTAGGTGTCCTGCAACATGGCTTTTTGGTTTGAGCTTGGGTGTGTGGCAACCAGAGGTACAGCAGCTGCTGCAGTGCTTTCATGTCTTCCTGTCTTATTCTGAAAATCAGGACCAAGAGAACGTTTCTACCTCTGTGGCATCACTTCAAGACCATTATCCTGAGGATTCACTGTATCTATTTGTAGCTAATATTATTAAAAGAAGAAAGGAAGAATGTTCTGTTATGTAAAAGCAAGGCTAAAGCTTAATAACTAGACCTAATGCTCATAAGAAAGGCTATCAGATGCTTTTATTGTGGCATCCAGCGCTCTGTTTTTGTCGATTGTGCTTCTAGGACTTGCTGGACTGCAGCCTAGCTACATTGTATAGGAGCCTTCCTGCAAGATATGTTGGTGCTACAGCATAGATGAGGTAGCGTTCCTACATACCTCTGGTAATGTCATAGCCCTCTCCTGGGAGGAAACGATCAGCAGAATGGAATTGTTTCTCAGTATTGGCAGATTTTATCTTGCTGCTATGGAATACTAATCAGCTTACCAGGAGGCTCTGGTTTCTCAGCCCTCAGCCAACAGGGCTAGGGAGGAAGGAGAGTAATCCAATTGAATTGGAAATGCAGAATTGATTTTGCTTCTCATGTCACCTCTCAAACCATAACAATGGGAGAAGCACTTGGGAAGCAAGACCATCTCATTTCATCTGTACAGTGTCAGGGTAATGATACCCAGTTCACAGCTGGTTGCCTATAATATGGTACCTCAGAACCAACTGTTTGGAGGAATTTGTCACTGCTGTGTTCTGGTCATAGGCAGCGTGGACGGAAAGATTAACTGTTAAGGAACAAGGCAATTTCTTGTTTGAAAGTATGTTTTAACATGTGGAGGCAAGAAATGAGTTGGGTTCTGCTTTTTAGCCACCCTGTCTTTGCACTGTTAATGCCCAAGGATGACTTCTGTCTTTGGCAGAATTTCTTCCCTCATTCTCAAACTACCACAAAGTGTTTTGGGAGATGATGACAATTTGGAGAGGTGTTACAGAACTGAGCACTAGGATGGCTTAAACTGGGGGCTTTTGCTTCATTAATTGCTGGTGCATGTGTCTGTTCCAGTCAGCTTCTTCCAAATGTACAAGCGCTGTTTATTCATGGCTGAGTGAAATAAAAGCTCTGTGAGGTTTGAAATGCAATTCTGCTGTGTAACATGATGGTGCAAAATGGTACTAAGTTCTGTTCATGGATCTTTCACCAGAAGTAGTTGGCAGGGAGCTGCTTCAGTAACACATGAGTTAACTGCAGCAGTGTTAGGAAACGAACTGGATTCTGTTTCCCTCATGTGATCTGATAAATAGAATCCTTGTCTAAAAGCTAATAAAAAGATGAAGCTATCTGAACTAGGTCAGCTGGTATCTCTGCCGATTAGGATTTTATTACTGTTAGTGATGTGTCATAATGGAAAACAAACTGAATCTGTAGGACAGGTATCTGTGCAGGGTCCATCCTTTAGACATCTGCTTTGGAGGCACACAAGATAGGGATCTTGAAAATCTGGATCTTTAACGTCACCTTTCAGAATAAGACCATTTTTCCTTTGTTTTTTAAATAAAGATCCCTGTAGATGGTAGATGTGTTCTGGCCCATGAAGATATGCCCTTTATTAACTTGTTGGGGTGACTTTTTACTATTTATTTTTCCACTCCTTTTCAAGTATTAAAAAAAGAAAAAGATTAAGAGTTTAAATGCAACCCATTGTTTTCTGTTTTCAGAAATGACTGAAGACAGCAGCCCTGAGAGCCCATACATAATATGCTGATGGCATTCTGCGCCTCATCAGGACTGATAAGCCAAGAGAGTGTGATGCCTAGAAATCTCCTCTCAGATTCTCCTGAAATGGCATCTGAAATCTCTCCAAAGCACGCATGTGGGAGCATGGAAATGGGTGGTGGTGTGGAGAATCATGGCAGCCAAGCTAAGTGCAGAAATCTTGCCTTGGTAAGTGTTTTGTTTCACTTAAGCTTAAGGCTCATTAATTACATTTTTTGGTTTGGTTTGTTGGGTTGTTTTGTTTTGTTTTCCATTTCTAGCCCTAAATGGTTGCTTGTACTCTTGATTGTTAACAAATGATGACAAGGGATAATTACTATGATCAAATATTTGTGTGAGGGTATCTTGTATTTTCATTGCTCTCTGGAGCTGGCTCACTCTCCTAATGGTTGAGGAAGGGAACAAACTCTATCACCACCTTTTCCCACCACCCCTACCTCCAATCAGGATTTCTCCCTGGAGGTGTTCAAGGCCAGGTTGGGCAGTGCCTTGAACATCCTGGCCAAGGAGGTCTGTATATCTATGCAAAGAGTTATTTGGGTGGATTTAGACTGGCTATTAGGAAAAAGTTCTTTACAGTGAGGGTGGTGAGATGCTGGCAAATGTTGGCCAGGAAGGTCATGGATGCCCCCTCCCTGGAGGTATTCAAGGCCAGGTTGGACAGGGCTTTGAGCAAGCCGGTCTAGTGGAAGGTGTCCCTGCCCACGGCAGGGGGGTTGGAACTAGGTGATTGTCAAGGTCCCTTCCAACCCAAACCATTCTATGAATCTGTAAACTGAAAGGCCAGAAATAACTCCTTTGCTTTTATACATGAGCTTGATATTCTGGACTGATTATCTCAAAGCCTGGAGTGTGCTGCTCCATTCCTCCCAGAGAACAGCAGTAAGGAGCACACATGGCACTGGGCTGCTTGGTGCAACCACCTGTGTGTGGTGCACAGTTTGCTGCCCATCTCTGCCCTTGCTTTCTTAAGTAGCTTATAAAAGAACTTAAGGCTGGCATTGGTTGTGTACGCTGTTTCTTGCTTAAGCTCTTTGTTGACACTTCTGAGTGAAGGTCTCAGCTTATTCCACCTTCATATAATTAGGTGAGTAACAAATACGTCACCACAAACAAAGCTGTCTTCACATGAGTGAATGAGTGTGTGGCCATTTAAATAGTATGTGAGTAATTGAGGGAGTAGGATGCACTTCTGCATTTTTCTAATTAGTGGGATGATTCAGGCAATGAACTCAACAGTACTGCTTGTACTGTGACAGGCTGAGCCTAGAAAGCAGGTAGGGGGCCTCATATGTTTTTTTTATCATCACAACCATTTGAAAAGCATCCATTTTTAATCGAAGGGCAAGCACTCCAGTAAACATGCTTTCCCTAAATGGAAATCCAAATCTCTGTCTTACCTTAAGTGTGGAATTAGGCTTTTTGTGTCTTTCCCTCTGCCTTCCTTGCTGCCTTCCTTTTAGTGAAGTAGTTTCCCGTGAAAGAGTAAGTAGCAAAATTAAGTTGACAAGTTGATACCTCTGTTTATCTGTGTACTCCAAGAATGCTCAGTGTTATTGTGCTACTTGTGAGATTTTGGCAACTGGAGGTGCTTCTAAAGATGTTCCTTCTTTGTTTCCAGTGGAAATACAACTCTGTTAATATTATGCTGTATCCTTCAGCTTGTGTTACTACTTAAAACACAAAACAAGTATTACTAAACTTAGTCCTTCAAGTGTTTCTCATCTGCGCTAGTTACAGTAGCAGGCACAAGACTAGTAAAAAGCCCAAAACTCAGTATTGAAGGCTGTATATACATTTTTATGTTTGTATAGTGTCTTCCTGAGTCTGTCAGAAAGCAACATAGATTCCTTTAGCCTAACTAGATTTTACCGTGTGATAACCCAGATGATGATGAGTCAGCTAGGATTGGAATCCCTTCCTGCTATGTAATGAAGTAATTTATAGACGGAGCTAAAGCTGGCTCCAGGTTTTTGCAATTCCCATCAGACCTGTGCATCAGCAAAAGTTCCCAAAGCCTTTAGTCTGTCTTGTTTGGATTTGTGCATGAAGAAAGCGAAGCATTTGCTAAGAAGTTTCATTTTAGTGTCACTGCCTTCCATGACTGTTCTTCCAGCAGTATAGTAAGTGGCAGGTCCAGTAAGGCTGACAAATAGTATGCATGGAATAACAGAATGGGGGATGGAAACTCTTCAGCAAAGGCATAATTTCAGTTTATGAGTTTGAGAAGGTGTCTGCGTTGAACTGAACGGTAAGGAAATTCTACCAATTGTAATTGAATAAAGAGCCTTTAGTGCTGCTCAGATCTTTGCTTTTTGTGAACTGAAGTAAGAAGAGAATTGTTCCACTGGCCACTACCTTTTGTCTGTTCAGTACTGGAACAAGTTTTAGAAATCCTCAGGATAAAGAACAGTATTCTTCAATTTATTTTTTTCTTTTCCTTATATCTTTGTGTAATCATGTACTAAAAAGCATGATTTTCACAGTCCACTAAGCATAGTAGGGTGTTTGTAAGAGGAAAAGCTAGTTGCTGGAATATGCTTGTAGAGACCTTAACATTTGCTTCAGTGGTTTTTGTTATTAAAGTTGGGAAAATGCAGAAGCTTTGGCCTAATAAGGAGGAGGGGATAAACAGCTTTGTCTAGATAAGTAATTTTTCAGTACACCAATGCTGAGAAAGGAAGGGGCAGACTTTCAGGCACACTGAACCTTCATAGCCCTGAAACAGAAGCAGCTACAGACCCACCTGCCTCTTTATTTACCACTTTTCTGGGTCTGTTTACCTAGAGGCACAACAGGGAGGGTCAAGGTTGAGTTTAAATTTTATTTTTATTTGTTGAAGGCCCTTGCAAAGGAAAGAAGAGCATCAGTGCTCTTTTGTGACAGGCCCATACTGCTGCAAGTTTCTTCTTCCTTGATTACAAAAAAGAGGCTATTAAGCTTCTTGGTGTCAAACTACATCAGTCACTAAATACAACCTTTGTGTTGCATCTGTGAAATTCAAACAAACCCAGGGATGTGATAATAGAGGCAAACACTTGGACTGGCTGTAGCCTACGCTGACTGCTTGGAGCTGGTTTGGTTGACTGGTGGCTGTTCTTGCATACTGCGGGTCTGTGCTGGCATTACTTGCTGTGGAACTGGTTGTCCATTTAGGGGATGACTAGGAGGTGGATGTGCATTACAGTGTATCAAAAAGGTCTTAAAATTCTGTGTGTGCAGTTCTCACAAGTCAGCTCTTGTCAGTTCAGTTTAATTTTGCCAGATTTCTTTGCCACTTCTTACCTACATAATGATGCTTTTAGTTATCTTAGATAATTGCAGTCCTTAAAGCCAAATTACTATTTTTTTTTTTAAATGGCAAGCAAAGTGCTGATGTCCTGTCTGGATTGCAGTAGAATTTTCTGTATAAATGATAGATGGTCAGGTCTGAATTTGTGCTGCCAGATCTATCACAGCATCCAAAGACAAGTACAGGAGCATGTGATTAGATGGGAGGAGTGTTTGCCTCGATATTTTCATCTCACAACAACTTTTATAGCCATAAAAATTCTTCCATATGAGGCCATGAATATGCACATATTCCTGTGTCTCCTTAATGAAGGTGCTATTCATACATATGCTTGGCAAAAGCATGAGTCAAATATCCCTTCTTCAGACATGGAAACACTGTCCGAGGTGGGAGGGTAAACAGAACCACTCTGTTCTGCTGGGCATGTATGACTTCCCAAAACCCTTTCTTGAATGTCACTCTCTGATACATGGTGTGAGAATTAATCTCCAGTGAAATATGGTTGCAACAATTTAAAGACAATTTGGAGATAAAACCAAGTCTTAGTTTTTTTGAAGCCATTTGTCTTGTTCCATTGACTGAATAGGCATGGACCCGCTTCTTAAAGCCAATCCTGTTTTAGTGCTTCACTCTGGTAATTCCAGTGTGTATCTGTTCTCAGCCATGAGTAACTGCTTTAGTTTCTAGGTGTGAATAACATGCTAGGACAATGGTATCACCTGCCAAAAACCTACCAGAAGGTGCTGCCTGTACCTAGTGAGCTGTGCTACTTGGATCTGTGCTGGTAATAAGCTTTGTCAGTGCCTTGGGTCAGTCGATGTGACTTCACTACTGTACCTTCTGCATCTGAATATATTTTACCAAGCACTAGGTTTGAGGGACAGTGACTTCTTGTTACTGTCAAAGGATCATGCTGTGGGTTTTTATATTTATTTTATGTTATCCTTTGTTTCAGACCAGTCTTCAGTTAATGCTGCACTACTCTTTCTGGGGCAGTGGTGTCCTCTAGAATTTGTCCAAGTGGCTGTTTCTTTTGGTCACTAATTGAGTGGCTTAAATTAGCAGATGGTCACAATTCTGAAAAGATGGGTTGCTTATTCTGCTTATTTCTTGAAACAAGCTTCCTCTGTGGCTCTGACAAGACTTGTTCTCCATCACTGAAGATGGTTTGTCCCTGCCAACCACTGTGTGTAGTCCAGGTGATATTTTGAACATAGCTTATCTGGACAAGAAGAGCAAGTATCTTGTGAGTAGTCTGAGCTGCCTCAGTGTCTCATTCCCTGCATTCAGACATTTAACTCAGGTCTGACCTGGTTATTTTGTAGTTATGATGTTTCTTTGAGTCTGAATCAGTTGCTATGACCTTTATCCTTTTTTGCAACAGTACAGATAATTGAAGTACAAGAGACCTGGTTTCTAAGTGCACCCCATTGCTGTGTTTTTGACTCAGCCTCTCTGAAGAGGTCCTGGGATTCCAGTGTGGTTTCAGGAGTTACTGGGAAAGGACAGGATATGTCTGTTTGCCCACTGCAACTTTTGCTCACAATTTGAGTGCGTGAGGTCTTGCGATGCTGAGCTGTGCTTCAGGTACATTTAAGGGAAAGTCCTGAGAGACTCTTTTCATAATGTGTTTTTTCCCCTGGATACTGATAATCTTAAGGCTTAACTGGGTTAGAGTTTCTGTAACATGAAAGCAGATTTTCAGTTGTCTTGCCTTCATGCACATTGAGAGGGTTTGTTGTAATGATGTGGGTGGTCAACAATTATACACTAAAACACATTCAGGGCTGTCTGCCTACCATCCACTCATTCTCCCCTGCTTTTAAAACTTGCTGGGCTCCATCCTTCCAGCCTTCCTGTGCAACTAAATTGCACTTCTTGCTTTGTTCTGGACCATCTCCAGCTTGGCTGCGTCCTTTCCAAAATTCAGTGACTGAATCTGAACTCTGTGTTCCAAATGAGGATGTGCTGTTATTTCATCACCCTGGTTGATATATCCCAGAATGACATTTGCTTAAACACTTTTTCCTCTTTATGGCATTCAAACTGACCTGCAACTCCTCCTGTCTTGTATTGCCATTTTTTCATCACTCTATATTCATGTGTTCCTCAACTGAATTTCATTGTAGGGCCTACCAGCACACCTCTGTGACTCTGAAGGTCTCATTCTGTTCTACCCAGTTCTTGCAGCAACTTTTCCAGCATATGTGGATTAGCAAATACAAAGTTAATTGTCTGCTATTGTTGGTGAAGTATCAGAAGTTTAGAGGTGTAGGGATTACACCTGTTCACAACATGTCTTGTTTCACGATTTATGAAATTACAACTGAAGGCAGACTGCTGAGCTAAATGGACTTTTTGATCTGATCCTGTATGGTAGTTTCTGCTCTTAGCTGTAATTCACTTGCTCCCAACTTGGGTAACAAAGCAGTGTGATCCATTGTTTTCCTTTTATGTAAATATAATCTGAGGTCCTTGCCTTTTTCTTCCATGCTGAAGATTTTATATTTGTTCTGATACTATTCCTGCATGCAGGGCTTGCTTTCCCCCCACCCCCCTTTCTTTTTACAAGTAGAGCTGCCTGCCTTGTTGTTAACAGGCTATGGCCTAAGTGACTGTGTCCATTAAATCTTTGACATTGTCAAGTGATTGACAAGTCAGTTGAGTCTGGTGGTCTCCTGATACTTTGCTAATTGAAGCTTGGTTCTCTAGCAGTTTTCAGAAGAATGATTTGATTTTATTTATTAACCACTGCAGATGTCTGGGGATTTCCCCTGCTGTTCTGTTTCTGTCAAATCTTTGCTGGTCTTGGAATTGTAGGTCTGCATGTGATGGTAAGGATTTATTCAGGTGTACATGAAAAATTTTGGTCTTTTGATACCAAGTCACTATTTTGGACAGGTAGGAAAAAGATCTTTTCTGTGAAGCAGCCTCTGTTCTTCTGTCTCTTCTCATTTCTTTTTTTTCTCTTCAATGCCAAACACTGCCATAACAGTTTCTTTCCTGTTTGGCATAAGCAGGAGATGTTTGGCTGCACAGGAAACTAAAATATTAATGCCAGCTGAGCATACTCAGCTATTTCAGCTGTTTGCATCCCAAATTTCTGCAGTCCAAGCAGTTGTTTTAATCTACAACTAGGACAGTCTCAAATGTAGTCTGCCTTTTAACAGTAGCTTTAAAGTCAGCAGTATTAGGTGTATATGAGATCAGGTATATTTGTATGGCACGAGTAGGCAATTGATGGAAAGTATTGAGGGGAATAACCTGAGTAACTGAAAAGACTCTGCTTTGACTGCTAAAACCCCAAATTGTTCAGGGAAGCAGCAGGCCAGGATAACTAGCCTAGAAAGAATAGGAACTGTTCCAGTACTTGGAATATGTAGGATATAAACTAATCAGAAATTAGACTTGGTAACCTTAGTTAAAACTGATATCAGTTAATCACAACAAAATTCCTTCCATAGTTCTGAAAGCTCTACTATGAGTAATACAAATGAGCATTTTATAATACACCACTGTTCTCAGAGTGGTGGTAAAGCAAGTCACTGCTTGCTTTACATCTCAGCTCCTTTGATTTGACCAAGTTGAGTAGGTTTATTTTCACTGTGCTTGCCTAAAATGGGATTATTTCCTTGTCTCACAAACTGAAACATGCCTTGCCTTGAGGGAGTTTCTAGCCAGGCTGGATGCCTTGTATCTCAGTATGGTGACCTGCCATAATGCTGCGTAATCTCTAGTGCTGCTGTCCTTTTCCTTCTCCTTCCCCCAAGGAAACATGACATTGGTCATCTTGAAGAAAAACTGCATGAGGAAAGTGCTGAGATGAGGTTGGCCTTTCAAATTGAGGTATGCCATTTACTGCAAATGTATTTGCAAAGGAATGGTTAGTCGTTTCAGATTCTTCTAATGGGATACTGCTCATTTTGGCAAGTTCCATTAGGGATGGTAAGTTAGGCAGAGTTCTGCTGGACCCATCCTCCTCCAGACCTTACCTGGTATGGAAGAGCACTGTCTTGCAGCACGGAAATGGATGGAAGGGCTTCTGATAGTCTGCTTCAATTCACATGCTGTTTCACTGAGCTCTTGGTCAAATGAGTTAAGCTCATGTTGTTCTTTTAAATGACCAAAATGCAGTGCAGTCATTTCTGTACTGCACTGCAGTCTGGATCTGCTGCCACTATGAGCTTTTTACACATTCCTTTTTCTATTTTTTTTTCTTTTCCCTTTGCCTGCGGAAGTCTGGCTCTTGCAATGAGCTCACCCACAACAAAAGCTTCTTGGAGTCCTGTTCAGCTCAGCTAGAGCCTATTTAACAACAGCTCCTTTCCTGTCATTCTCTCGCCTACTAGACATAGCAGCCACATGAGTATTTGGGTGGGGAAGGAAGGAGATTGCAACATCCATTAAGAAGAAAAAAAAAAAAAGGCTTGTCTGTCTCTCACTTTTCAAGTGCAGCTGTGAAACTTTCCTTGGCCTTTGAAAACTGAGTTCTGCCATGTGGTGGGTGTGAGGTGCCGAATACGTCAGCTTTAGAAATTAGTCCTTTAAATAGGCAATTGCAAATGGCATCCAAATTCAAGATTGTGTGGCAGTTTAGCTGCAAACTGGAATGTGCTATTTATTCAGCAGGACATTGTGGAGGGTAAGAGCACCTTACAGGTACTCCCACCTGCGCGTACCTTCCAGATATCAAGCTGTGTTGATGACAATAAATCTGACTCTCTAGAAATGTAGTTCTAGTATGAGCTTCTTATTGAAACCAACTTTGTTCCCCTGCAAGATTTCAGTCTTCTAACAGCAGACTCTGCCTGCTGTGAGTGAAGACTGCTGTGTTTACATGAATGCAGCCACAGATAGGCAAATCCATCCTAAAGTGTCAAAGAGGCAGTGTGACTGTTTTCTGAATTTCATTCATTTATTTACAGGGAAAATGTTCTACAGACCACTCAGGAGAAGGCAGCTAAGAGCCCTAAAGCATTTGTCTCATCCATAGAGTTTTGAGTGCTTAGAGTAGGTGCCACTTGGTACAATGCAGCACTTCATGGTTCTTTGTGGGTATTACTTTTCTACAGAAGTACATTGTTCTTATTTTTAATGCTGGGGGCAGGGATAAAAGTGTTTGTGCAAGGAGCTGAGGTAACAGGTAGAGCTGCACTCAGTTTTTCCTATTGTAATCGAATGTAAGATGGTCTGAACAGGCATGGTAAGTTTGAAGCAAGTCGTGCTGCCCTAGCAAGAACATGTCTGCCACTACATTTGCACTGTATACCTTTATTTACCTAAACTCCCCCAATCCGCCACTGAGAAGTAGCCTTGTTACCTTACCTGTATGTATAATCTGATGTCCTTGAAGTGAAAAGTAGAGATGAGCAAGGAAGCTGTCTTGTGTTGCTTTGCTGGTGTCATTTGAAATGAGTGATGGTAAAGATTCCAGTATATACCTGGTGGGATAGCAATTCAATCCAGAAAAGGGAAAACCTCACTTACTCTGCAACAACACTTAGTAGCATTCCAGAATTCACATGGCTCTCCTGGGAAATGTCTTTCCTGTATCCATTGTCTTAATATAGTGCCTTACTTAATCATTCTTTATCAACTCCAAGGTTCTGGAAAAGTGTTTTCCAGGGTGTAGGGAAAAGTCTGCATGTTGCTGTCTAGCTTCTCATAGAAGTACTGTGTTAATCAAGCTAATCAAGAGCAGTGGCTCAGAGAAAATCAAGACTGGATAATTCAAGTGATAAATAATCACTTCTGTGGTCTACAGGATTGCTTCCTGCTCAAGAGAATAACCCAAGGCACTTTACTGCTAGGCAGCACATATTTGTCTTTGTTCTAATTTTTTCCTTTCTGTAACTCAAAGGTAAAAATCTTTAGAAACCCTCTCCCTCATTATTACTACTTCATGATCTTCCAAATAACTCTGGAAAACTCATGTGCAGGGGTATAGAATACATAGAATACACCAGGTTGGAAGAGACCTTCAAGATCATCGCGTCCAACCCATCAACCAATCCAACACCACCTAAACAACTAACCCATGGCACCGAGCACCCCATCAAGTCTCCTCCTGAACATTTTCAATGATGGCGACTCCACCACCTCCCCAGGCAGCCCATTCCAATGGGCAATCACTCTCTCTGTATAGAACTTCTTCCTAACATCCAACCTAAACCTCCCCTGGTGCAGCCTGAGACTGTGTCCTCTTGTTCTGGTACTGGCTGCCTGGGAGAAGAGACCAACATCCATCTGTCTACAACCTCCCTTCAGGTAGTTGTAGAGAGCAATAAGGTCACCCCTGAGTCTCCTCCAGGCTAAGCAACCCCAGCTCCCTCAGCCTCTCCTCATAGGGCTTGTGCTCCAAGCCCCTCCCCAGCTTTGTTGCCCTTCTCTGGACTCGTTCCAGCAAGTCAACATCCTTCCTAAACTGAGGGGCCCAGAACTGGACACAGTACTCGAGGTATGGCCTAACCAGTGCAGTGTACAGGGGCACAATGACCTCCCTGCTCCTGCTGGCCACACTGTTCCTGATGCAGGCCAGGATGCCATTGGCCCTCTTGGCTGCCTGGGTAGAGTCATTACAGTTTTGCTTCTAGAAGCCAAGTCCCCCTCTGGTCTACAGTGAAAAGGGAATCAACCAATTTGCTGGGCTGCATTAGGTGCAGCCTTTCTTTGCCATGCTGCTCACAAAGCCTTGTCCCTTCAACCTGACACAGTTTGCTTCAGTTTGGAGCCTGAAAAAGTTATCTTAACATCTGTGAAGGCATGGGTAGGGGGTCGGTGGGTTTTTTGTTTGGGTTTTTTTGATGAAGTCTGCTTTTATAATCTTCAACAATTTGTTCTGCCCAACTGAAAGGGAAAATTGCTGAAGTTGGGTACTTTGAAGGATGAAATACCAGTTGCTAAGTCAAAATTAATGCCCTGTAATGGTAAAGAGGAGATGCTTCATGCTTCTGACATGATATTGCCTGTTTCATCCTGCCTCTTTCTGCCTTTGAAAAGGGGTGTTGTGTCTGCTATCAGTGGCTTTACCTGTACTCATCTGTAGGGTGTTAATCTTCCTCGCTTTTTTTTCCCATAGGATGATGAGAGTCTGAAATACTTAACTCATGAAGAGCAGGATGTTCTCATGTTCTTTGAGGAAACCATAGATGCCTTAGAAGATGACTTGGATGAGCCGATCCAACGTGACAGTGGTATTCACTGTCAGTCTCCAAGGTCAACAGAAGAAAATGTGTCGAGTCATTCAGAGACTGAAGATATCATTGACTTAGTACAGTCCACACCAGAGAGCAGTGACCATGAAGGCCCTCCTAGCAGAGACACAGAGCCAGGTAGTAGTATTTCCTCAAAGTGTGGTGTAGTTTTGGTTTATTGCTGCCTTTTTCTTCCCCTTGACCCATCCCTGGCACATACCACTTCTTATTAGAAACAGCTAAAGAAATTCTGTACCTTACTAACTACCTCCAGATGACTCTGTTGCGTATCAGGAGCTCCAAGGACTGTGATTGTAATTTGACTTGAGATTTCTGAAATTCTTGCTGTTACTGTAATTTATTTTTTTCTCATGGAGGTCATGCCTATGATTAAGCTGTTGGGCTGCTGTCTTAGTCTCCTATGTGATGACTGACTTGTAACAGTTCTGCAGAATCATCACAGCAGGGCAGGCTAGTGTTCATCGATGTCTTTGTTGTGGGTCTCCCTAAGGCCTCTTAAAGTGTTTCTCTGAATTTTAAGACAGCAGATTGTGTCACTTTGTGGGACTAAAAGGCCAATGATCATGACAAGATAACGTGTGGCATGTTGCTCTCTTCACCCTGTAGAGTTTGTGCTCTCTGGTTTGGGAGAAGGATTTTATCAGCGAGTGCATACAGGGGGGTGTAATATGTACTCTCCTGCCTGTTAGAATGAAAAAAGAATTGCAAAACTTAAAGCAGCAGCAGCTGTTGACACACAGTGAAGCTGATGTGCAGATTGTGAATGAATGGCAGGAGGAGGGCTTCTAGTAAAGCACTGTCAATTTTGTAGAATCATATCATGGTCCAGGCTGGAAGGGACCTCTACAGGTCTAGTCCAACCTCCCCGCAGTCAGCAGGGACATCCTCAACTAGACCAGGCTGACCAGGGTCTCATCAAGCCTTACCCCTGAGTATCTCCAGGGAAGGGGCCTCAACCACCTCCCTGAGCAACTTGTTCCAGTGTTCCAACACCCTCATAGTAAAGAACTTCTTCCTGATATCCAGTCTACACCCGCCCCTCTCTAGTTTGAAGCCATTGTCCCTCATCCTGTCACTGCAGGCCTTAGTAAACAGCATCTCTCCATCCTTCCGGTATGCCCCCTTCAAGTACTGGAAGGCTGCTATTAGCTCTCCTCAGAGCCTTCTCTTCTCCAGGCTGTTTATCACAGCTCCCCAGCTCCCTCAGCCTGTCCTCATAGCAGAGGTAGTCCAACCCCCTGATTATTTTTGTGGCCTTCCTCTAGACCCTCTCCATCAGGTCCATGCCCTTCCTATGTTGAGGGCTCCAGATCTGGGCATAGTACTCCATGTGAAGTCTCACCGGAGCAAAGTGGTAGAACCACCTCTCTGGATCTACTGGCAACACATCTTTTGATGCAGCCCAGGATGTGATTTGCCTTCTGGGCTGCAAGTGCACACTGTCTGATCATGTCCAGCTTCTCAACCATCAGGAACCTCAAGTCCCTTACACAGGGCTGCTTTCTAACACCTCATCCCCAGTCTGTATTGATAGCAAGGATTATTGATAGTGAGAATAGTTTGGTAAGTTGAACTGTAGCATCATCTACAAGATGCTGTTGTGAGCAGTTCAGTTGTAGTTTGAGTTGAAAATTCATAGGAGGACAGTACTGATGCTTGCTAATCCTAGGTGAAAGGAAGCCTTGTATTCTGCTCTGTGTGAAGACTTAGTGATGTTATTGCTGCTTTGTCTTTTCAGTGTTGGATGCTGCCTGGAGAACTGAGAGCCCGAAGCCAGCTGTACCTGCTGACCTTCCCCCACATCCCCCTCTACCACCACCATCGATGTCTGAGACACTTCCTCCTCCACCCCCTCCTCCAGTGCAGCATCCGAAATTGCTTCGTTCTATCCCTACCCCACTTATCATGGCCCAGAAGATATCTGAGCAGCAGATGGAGAACAAGGTGCGCTTCCCCAGTGTCCTCAAGGAAGGGAATTTGGACAGGAAGAAAACGCCAATAGCCAACGGTGATTATTCGGCAGCTCCAAAGCACCCCCCTGCACCAGCACCCAAACTGCACCGGTTTCCCAGCAACATCAACATAACAAATGTCGGTGGCAAGGAGTTCAGCGAGACAATTTCAAAAGCAGCAGTTAACGTCCAGGAGCGGAGAGCTCAAGTGCTGGCCAACATCAATGGAGGAGCTTTTCTGGCAGCAGAACTGGAGGAGAAGCTGCAGAAAAATGATTTCTTGTCACGTAACAGAAGTTCTTCCTTAAGGGATCTGTCCTCTGAGCAAACACGGTATGAGGCCCTGACAAAACTTGGCCTAGTGAAAGGAAAGGCAGCTCAGGACCAAGTGGACCATGCCTCAAGCACTCAGCAGCTTGATGTGCAGCCTAAACAGGCAGACACTGTTCCCAATGGATATCAAAACATCCATGAGGTTTTAAAAAGTCAGCCCAGCCCTTTCCTTCCTATGGGCAAAACAGTAACAATCAAATCAGAGGTAGCTCTTGCTGCTAACAAGGTCAGGAGTGCACAGCAGAACACAGAAAAAAGTTCTAATGATTATAAGCAACCCAGTCTAAACCTGGATATGAGGAGAAGATCAGGTTCACTGCCTAGACCTTCTGGATTTCGATCCCAAGGGATAACAGTGAAGTTCTCTGGCCGTGGCTCAACAGAAGAAGCGAGGAAAGAGGCGCTTCGGAAGCTGGGACTACTGAAAGAGACAGCATAATTCAGGTGGGAATGTTGTGGCAGTGGGGGGAAAGCCATGGCATGGCTTCCTGTTTGAATAGGCCCAACAGGATTGGGATCAAATGGATTGGAAGAAGAAAGGGGGAAGTTCTCTGCTTCAGGAAAGTTAAGGAGGTACTAGACACTGTGGAATGACCACTTGTGTTTTTCCCAGGAGGACTTGTCACCACATACAGTCATGTACAGCAGTGGGCTTCAGCAACCCTTTCTACAGAGATACTCATCTGTTGCTCTTTGTGACTAAGAGGAATTTTATTTAAGTAATGCTGGACTACAGCAGACAGCATCATGTTAATGAAGTGTATAGTGCAGTATTGTTGTACATAACAAACCCAGTGGTGAACCTTCCTTTTGCTCTTTCTGAAGCCAAAATGGGAGCTCTGTTTGTCTTGCCCCAGATGATGTCAAAACTGAAATTTCTGACCAGAGTGGCACACTTTCCTGACTTTGTCTATATTAGCTGGCTTGCCTTTGTTCCCTAGCAGTGGTGGAGTCTTCTGCTTCCATGCTCTGTGCCCGCTTAAGACTGTACGGAGGGTGGTTTCTGTTTTGACCTTCTTAAGAGAGCAGCCCAAGCTTTGAGGGGATGTCTGCATCACTCTGCTGCTTCACTTAAGTGTTGCCTTTCTTCCTGGCCACCTGCTTCTTGGTCACGCTCTAGCTACCTGTGTGTCCAGAAAGGCACCAGATAAGCCTCAAGGACATGCACCACTGACAGCCAAAGAGCCTCCTGACAATCTGTGACCACAACTGTTCTGTACCAGTGAGGATCTCAGAGCAGAGAAGCCATAAGAACAAGTGAACTTTGTACCAAATTCAAGAACCTTATGTCAGAAGTCTTGTCTTTTGTCTTGGGGTTCTTGTGAAGAAACTGTTACTTTTTGAACAGTAGCTGTACTATGCTGAATAATTGCAAGTTCTTTCACTTCTGAAAACTGTCATTTGGTCTTCCTGTAGTTTGACAGGCCAAACAACCCTCTGTTCACAGCCTTAGTTGATTCTGCCCTGCCAATGCATAACAGAAATTACAGCCAAAATTATTGCAGGCTAAGTGGAGGTACAGGAGAGATTGGTATTTAAGAGCACATCACTCATGAGTGGTCCAAGCTGGAGTTATTTTGCCTTTGTTCAGTAGACATGTTTTTAAAGATGGCCCCCAAAAAAACATTTGTGTGTAACTTTGGGGCAGTTTGTTTGGTTTTTTTAACGTGACAAAGCTGCTTTTCCACATTACACCTACTTTCCTCATTTGTACACCTGAAAAATACCAAGAATAGCCATTTAAAAATCAAATGCCAAGCTCCTGACCCTCTGAATTTCTTATTCCTGCACGTGTAAGAGTTCTCAGTGTTCTATTTCCAAAGGCAAAAGCTCGCTTATCCTCTGCACTTTCTAAATCCTCAAGCAACTCCCTCTTTTATTTTTTCCCCAAGTAGCTGAGTAATAAACCTTGGAGAAGAGGAGGGGAGTGGCTATAATAGAAACTGACACACCCTTCAGCCAGGAGCTCTGACATAACTGTGATAAACAAGTTTGTAGTTCTTGATAGTGTTTCAAACTTGCTGAGCTGGTAAATGAAGCTGTTGTGAAGGAAAACTCTTTTGTGCCATTTTCAACCTGTCTCATAAGTTAAAGGTGTTTTGTTTTAAATTATCTGCTTGCAGCTTCAATTTTTAATTATGTTGTTATGGTATCTGGCTGGTTCTATTATGTAGTTATTCTTTTCAGCCTTTTCAGTGGGTAAGTGATCATGTTCCTCATTGTGACAGGCATACTATACATAAGCAATCAGTAATTAAAATATGTGGCCATTCCTCTGTCTGGCAAAGCAGTTGGGCATGCATAATCCAACGTGAGAAGTGCTGCTGAAACAAAAGAGGCTGCTTGTGTGCTGCAAGTAAAGCACAGACTTATTTTGCTGGCCTTTGAGTCTGCAGTCCTAAATCCAGGAGGACAAGCACATAAAATACATGCAAACACCTGCTTCACTGGCAGCCTGGAGTGGAGTCCTACATGTGTGTGATGCATCATAATTTATTAACATAACCTACTAAGTAATTTAAATGTTTCATGGCCGTTGTGCTTTTAAATCCTGTTTAAGCAAATTCTTCAGTATAAATGTGAAGCACATACAAAGCCATCTTCACATCTCATCATTTCTTGCCAGCTTTTCTCTGAGCTGTTTACAGCTGAGTGTCCATGCTAAGCAAATAGGGGGTGGTGGGAAGTAACCTTGACACTATTTCATTAAAATTCAGTCCTATTCAATAACTCTGTGACATAGCCCTATTTAAAAAAAAATTAAAATTAGATGTTTAATATCTAAAGTACAAAGTTGCAGTATGCTGAATTAGCTAGATCATGTTCTTCTAGCCTTTCTGCATGGCTGTGCCCTCAATCAGTGGGAAGTGAGAGTTAGATCTTCAGCAGGTAAACCTAAGTCCTCCCTTGGCAGAAATTGAACCAGGTATTCATTGTGGCCCTTCATTATAGCAAATAGCCTACTAGTCAATTCTTCTCTGTGCCTAAAACTGTAGTAAATAAAGCCATGTACTAAATGAAGTTAATTAAGAGTCTAGCTGCTAATAACCTGTATATAAGTTCAGCTGTATTTTTGTGTATCTTGTTTTGTGTGTATATGTTGCTGTGATTTTATTTTTTCTTTGTTAGAGGTAACTGTCTTGCACAAGTCTGAGAAATCATCTCTGAAACTGGGATAAAAAACAATAAAATGATGGCTGAGGGGAAGTGGAATTTTGTTGTCACTCTGTAGCATGCATTCTTCTTGAAGGAGGGAAGTGACTGTTTTAATGACTAATATAAATTCAATAACTGCTTGCAGTTGTGGATGGGTGCAGGAAGCAGAGCTCAATCCTGTCACACCATGAGGAGAGGAGCAAGAAAGAGGTGGGGGAAGGATTTTGTCTTCTGACAACAGATTTGTATTCTCACTGCTGGGCTGCAGGAGCCGAGAGTCTTTGCAAGGAAGGAGGTTCATCCTGAACAGTGAAGTAGAGAAAAGCCTTCCCCCACCCCACCCCACCCCCCACCCCAATGGTTTGCAGTATTAGAATGGCTTTTCCAAGAGGAATCTTGTATGTGCAAAAGAACAGTAATTCATCTTCGTGTTTCCACAGCTGCCTTCTGTGGGTATTACCACAAGGGAGTGTGATCCTGCTGGGAGTGGAGGTCATTGTTGCACAGGACCAAGATCCCCTTTAGAGAATATCCTTACCTCTCCCTTCTGCATGTGTGTATGCGTGCTGCCTTTCATTTGGGTACTTAAGATGATTCCAACCAAGAATTAGTGCTGACTCTGCCACATGCTGCTGAGTACAGATGTAAAGATTCCCAGCAAACACAGAGCTGAGGTTGTTGAATCATCTTGTGCTGAGGCTTGTCCTACTTCAAATAGGGGATGGTTTAGAGCCAAAATTAACACACTTTGACTTAATAACAAGGATGCCAAAATCCTCAGAAGAGCAGATGCTCAGGACTGAGTGGCTGCTTTCTGTGGCTTCAACCCCATGTTCTTTACACAGGCTGCCCTGAAAGGTTCCATTACCCCCCCCCTCCCCCCCAAACTTGGGAAGAACCCCTGAAATAATTTTTGAGGATGGATTTCTCTTTTATAGGCAGGTGCTGTTGAGCATTTGTCCAAATACCTTGTGTCATGACAGAGAGTGGCAATTGCTCTAGAAAAAATAATGTTTGCGTGAGCTACTTTATCTCCCAGATAGGATGGTGATGGAAGCCAAAAAACAGCAGCAGGTCTAGCAGCCTCTCCTCAAGCTCTCCAGGGCTGCCTCAGGGCTTGGGTACATGTCTCAGCCAGGACAGAGCAGGTGCCCTCCTCTGTGTCCAGCTCCAGCCTGGAACCAGTGTGAGAGAATCAAACTTTGGCTCAGTCTACAATGAAACTTCAACTAAATTACAGTGCCTCACCTTTGCTGTCGGGTAAACCCTCACACAGCTGCCCACTTACTGTAAGCCTTTCAAGTGGCTGCAGCTTTTGATGTTTTGACTGCTCCTGTGCTTGTTTTGTATGTACACAGAAATAAACTTGGCTTCTCCCTCAACAACAAACAGCTTCAGAAAGGGTTATCCATGAAGTGATCAGGGAAGGCACAAGGCAAAAGGGAGACGATAGCTTTAGCCCAGCGACTGGGGCTGGTTTTCTGTGCTGCTGGGGACACAAACTGCAGCTGGGGCTGCAATTTACAGCACTCCTGAATGAGCTCCAACTGCTTTGTAACTGAACCCACCAAGGTGAGAAGCTCGGAACACATTCTTTAGCTGGCTGGTTGGGCATCACTACTCCTGGCAGAGCCAGACAGAGCAGTGTGAGCTGCAGTCAGGGCATGGGATTGCTCAGGTGGCTCTGGAGGCAGCTACAGGGCCAAGCCCTGACAGTTTGGTTTTCAGATGTATTCCATACTCCTACAGCATCCACAACTCCAACTAACTTGTTCTTGATGACTTTGGCTCTAAGCAAGTTGTTTGATGTCTTTAATAGGTCAGCACTGAAAGATGGGAGGTGAATGTGAAATGAGTGGAGAAACTTCAAAGTGTTTACTTTATTTAAACACATTTATCTCTAAATGGTACCTTCTATGTTGCTGTAAGAATCTGACAGCAAGTTGCCTTGGCTTCACCTGCCAGTCTGCTTTTAATGTTTTGTCAGGTTATGGGCTTACATCCATGCTAGAATAGCACTGGCTGCAGCTATGTTGGCAGTAGTCAGGCAGAGGGTGCTTTAAGTTAAGTTCCATCTAAACATGAGAAGAAACTTTTTTTAAGGGTGTCAGGGTGCTGGGACAGGCTGCCCAGAGAGGTGGTGCAGTCTCCTTTGGAGACATTCAAAACCCACCTGGATGTGTTCCTGTGTGGCCTTCTCTAGGTGAACCTGCCTTGGCAGAGGGGTTGGACTCTATCTCCAGAGATGCCTTCCAACCCCTACCATTCTGTATCCCAGGGCCTGTGTTCAGAGGTTGCATGACTGCAGAATAGATGAGCATAAGCTCTTGTACTGGCACTAGCAGTTGAGTTTAGCAAGATAATTTAAAACCAGATCTGTATGTAGATGTGGATGCTCACTTAAATATGAATCTTACCAACTTCCTGCCATCTAAGTCATTATTTCTTGCACAGAGTCTTCCACCTGCACAGGGTCTTGCTTTCAGGTAATTTCTGGATCATGCAGAGGCAAAGGCAGAGGCGTCGTCTTCACCACAATGTTGAGTCTCAAACTATAAACACCTTTTCTCCTAAGGTAAGTAGGGTCCTTAAAGTGGATGGAGCTAAACCCTTCCAAGGGAACACATCCTTCTCTTGCGTGTTCTGCTGTTGTTTGGTCCTTTCTCTTTTTGTCTCCTCAGAACAGGGCCTTCTCTTCCCATGTGAGGTGACTCCTCCCAGATTAGGAAATGCCTTCTTTGGAAGGTAATCGGTGCGTCCCTGACTACTTCAGTGAGTAGTCAGATGTATCCTTACCTCAAGGGACCTTCAGGGAAAGATTAGTTTTTCAGTAGGGCTGGCAATGACATTTTAGCCTTTGGATTTTCCTGCTGGGTCATAATTACCTGCTGCTGCTTGCAACCAGCAGAGCCTTCAGTAACTTTAAGATTAAACTGAACAGGTGTGAGAAGAGTAGAGAAAGCAGATGGCAAGCTTGAAGCTGAACTCAGATTCAATTTCTCTTTTGTTCACCAGCCTTCACACCTGCTCTTGAGTTTTAATTAATGTTTTATGGAGCCTCAGGAATCACAAACTAATTCTAAGCTGTTCCCCAAAGCTGCTGAGGCCCTGGTAACCCAGGTGTCTGTACCACAAAGAAACACGGCTCTTACACTGTCCTCACCTGAGGAGCAAACAATGACTTAAGTATTTTTTGTGGACTTTTCCCCCACTGTTTTATGAAGTATTTCCATGGGGAAGGGAACTACACCCTGCTAAACACTAGTGTGGATGTTGATCGTTGAATTTAAAAGAAAATAAATACAGAAGCTCCTTTGCTTCACTCTTGAATGAGGGGGCAGCTCCACTCTATGCAGCCAACCAAGGACTCCATTGAGCTGCTGCCTGAGGTCTATCATAGCTGTTTACTTTAGTCCCTTCACTTGTAATTGCTGCAGTGAAAACAGTCTCCTCGGGCATCCCAGAGCAGTGTCACCTCAGCCCCTCTGTTCACAACTTGGCCTTCCCATCAGCTCAGCCCTTGCTGCAAGGTGCAGCAGCCAAAGCCAAAGCAGCAAAACACTGCACAGGGCAGAAGACACCAATTACCTTGCTGTAGCTATGGCAAAAATTTACAGTAATTCTCCTTTGGTAGCCAACAGCCCTACACAGAGCTAGGAGTAAGTGGGAGCAGGTCCACTCAGGAAGTGTGGCTACCCTGAGCCTTTCATCATGTAGGAAATCGCAGTCACCTTCCACCATCAGGCACTGGGCACTGCTGTACAGTGGAGCCAGGACATCCTTCCTCTGCATTTCCCCATTGGCAGACACAAGTTTGCAGCAGAATTACTGGAAAAGCATCAGACAAAAAAACTAACCAGACAGGGCTGGCAACAGTCTAGAGATGTTTCACCCAATGATGAGCCAGAGCCCGGGGCGGGGGGGGGAAAGACTGCCTGAGGGGTTTGCTGCCGAACAGCACACCTGTAGCTGTGAGCAGATGCACAAAACTACGTCCAGGCTCTCCCAGTAAGCATACATCCACCTCCCACTGTCCTCATACTCCCTGACAAAGCCCCACATGGATCTTAGGGCAGGTCTTATCTCCCTAAGTCATGGGTCATTCAGCCCAGGAGTGAATCAGAAGCCTTAGGGAGATCAATGTAGCTAGGTGTCAGGGTACAAGCACCCTTCCTGAACTTGGAGAGCCAACACTGAGCTGCACAGGGCCTCAGAGATTCCAGCTCTTGCTGGGCACAGCACACACTTGCCCTTCCCAGCAGCTCTTGCAGCGTTCTGCTCTTAGCACTGACAGTGGCTTCTTGTGCAAGTCACTTCCCTCTTTGGTTCAGCCTGAGAGGTCTCTGTTACAACAGGATCACTCATTTCCTCAGGCTTGAGGAGGTCAGCTTCACCGTCAAATGTCCACGATTTGTTTTTTTCCCCATCACTTGAACGGAAGCTCTCAGCTCTTTGGACTTTTGTTGTTATAAGCATCAGAAAATTGTGTAATTTTTTTATCTGTTCTCTGTTGGTTATCCAACCCATGAGGAAAGGCAGGAGCTGCATTTTCCCAGCTGGGAAACGAGGACAAGTGATGTTAAGCCAAGAAAAAACACTAACTAAACACAACAGCAGCGGTGAGCTTGACCTTCCAGTTCCCAGGCTTATGCACTAATCCTGAATCACCCTTCCTCTCCTACCACCACACCTATCACTTCAGGAGCATTTACTTGCCAGCCCAGGAGAAAAACCAGCAAGCCTGGAAGCTTAGCCCCACGTGTGCAATGACTTGTTCGTACTTTGATTACCAATGATAAACCAGCCACTGTACCCATGCTCTGAGGGTGGAATGACACGAGAAGAAGAATTTGAATAAGCTGTCACAGCAGGAGGGAGATTCTCTCTTCATATCTAAACATCTATTAGGAAACAGCTGTCAGCACATTTCTATTTCCAATGTATAAGCCAGCACAGGGGTAGTACAGTAACAGGGTCTTCAGGCTTCATGACACAAACTTCATTACCATAGAACATTTCCTTCCTCCTAAATGGATTTAGTTTGCCTGATTAAGCTTTATTTATGCCAGGAGTTTTCTGGTGTGCTCAAGCCCAGGAAATGGGCATTGAGTGCCCAGCACAGCAGTTGCTGATACATCCTTTAATAAATCCCTGGGCTCTGCACTAGCCCTGCCAAGAGCAGACTTTGCAGTGTGTCACCCTGCAGGCAACAGCAATGCTACCCCTGACACCAAAAGCTGGTTTGGGTTTATGTTAGGCAAGATAGGCAGCTAGTAACAAACCCCCTGGCTTCCTAGGGTGTGGGGATTTGGGACCAACCTGAATAGCAAACCACAGACAATTACACCTCTTGGGCCTTCAAGTAAAAAAGGGAGAGTTCATCTACTCCTGCTATTTTGTCCATCTTTCCATTGGAAAAGGAGGGACAAGGAACCAGTGTCTGCCTTAAACAGATCAGCTGAATTCCCAGGGAGAAGCAGACTGATCCTCCCCAATCAGGCTGACCTCTGAGTCTCTCTCCCAGGAGAGGGCTCTCTACCATGAGCCCAAGGAGGAAGCTGGAGCCCCCTCATCATATGAGAAGCTTCTCAGAGTGGAGATCAGAAAAGCCAACACCACCTCTGAGACACCTTCCATTACTTGGTTACCTGGGCTTCGTTTTCATCACTTCAGGGATGCAACTTCCAGCAACTCAACAGCAATTTAATAACCCCTTACTGGATGAATACAGTAGAGACACCGAACCTCACTTCAGGTGCTGATGCACTAAAGTCTTCCTTCCCAAGAGAGAACATCTGATATGTATCTGTTCATAGTCAGATAAAGGAGAGAGAGGTGTGTGCATACATATAACATTGAAAATCGGACACTAGCACAGGCAGGACAGCCAGACCAGGTGGACAGTGACAGAGCAGCTCTGGAGCCAGGAACAGAGCAGACATGGGCTTCACCTGACAGCTGGCAAGAACTTCCAGCAATACATTCCTCGAAGAGATGCAAGCATGGGCAAGGGGTGGTCCTGGTGCCAGGCACATGCAGTGCATGGGGTGTCCTGGCCCCAGCAGTGTGGAAGGGTTTCTGAAATCAGGTCCCTTAGAGCATCTGCTGGCTCAGGAAAGGCGGTTGCAGTTGGCTGGTAAGTCACTGCTTTTTCATGGCATGATTGTCTTTGACCATGAGCTGGTCAAGAAATAAGCCAGGGGCTCAAAATGGGGATATTCGATTTTGTTTTATCAAATTAGCCAGAGCAGAGACTTTTAAGGGATTGATTACTGGCTATAAGCCCTAGGAGGTAAGACCAGCAAGTGCAAAACTGCAGTCCTGAGCAGGTTCCTTGGGTATCTCCAACTGCTGTACTTGCAAAGGCTTTTCTCTGTGTGCTGGGGAGGCAGAAGTCACACCAGTGACTAAAGGTTTACAAAATTACATCTCTGGTCAACACTGTTTCAGCTTTTATTCTCCTGCAGCAAGCTGACTGCAGTCACAGCAACTCTGTTTGCTCACACAGAGATGTTTCATGCCCCAAAATAGCCTGTTTGAGCCTCTGCTACCACTGGAGAAGGACACAGGTCTACCCCAAGCCCTGCACAGTGTCTTCCAGTCCCACACAGACACCTTGGGTCAATAGCCAAATAGCCTTAGGCACAGAATCACAGAACATTTGGGGTTGGAAGGGACCTCCAGAGATCATCAGGTCTAAGCCCCTGCCAAAGCACTATCACCTAGGGCAGGCCACACAGGAACACATCCAGGTTAGCTTTGAAAGCCTCCACAGAAAAAGACTCAGGCATCTACAAGATGCAGTTCCAGAAGAAAGCACCTGAATTTTGGTGGCATGGGACCCCCAGTGGAGTACTGGGGCTTGTGGGACAGCAGTGATATTGTCTTGATTTACCTACATAATCACAGAATGCACTGGGCTGGAGGGGACCTCTGGAGGTAAGCAGGGAGAGCCCCAACTACATTGGGTTGCTCAAAGCCCCATGACGCCTTACCTTTTGAAAGACTCCAGAGACAGGGTCTCCACCACCCACCTCTGCACCACCTCATTGGAAGGACAACAAATAGTCGTTAAACTGTTACAAAACTACAGCCTCCATAAGCTAAAGAATAATGCCAGCAACTATGATGCAGATAAAATGTTGGTCCAGTGACAGTACCTTTAGTGAGCATCACCAGCAGCCAAAGATCACTTCCCAGGTCCCACTTGTGAGAGGTACAGATGTGAAACATGTTAATGAGCATGCAACAGGGCTGTCTTCACCAAGATAACCTTGAGGTGCTACCAAAAAGTTGGGGAAAAAAAGAGGAAAAAAGACAAGAAGGGGGAAACAGGACAAAGTTTTCAAGCTCTTGGGCTGCCAACTATGACTTGTTTCCAGCCAAAAAGGTCACGACAGAAACTTTTTTTCCTGCAGGTAAATGTCAAAGAACAAAATGTCAACAGAATCTAAATTTCTACCTCCTTTTTAAGTGTGTCAGACATGGTTTTTATTTGCCCAGTGGCCTGGATCCAGGTAATGGTGGGAGGAAAGGAAGGAAGCAGGAGTCTTTTTGTTGTTCTATCAAGGATCAGAAACACCAAGTTTTTTTAATGCCACAATCCTACCCTGACAATAATAACTTAAAAGCAAAGTTTATAATTCAAACAATAGAAGTAAATATTTGGACACTTACTCACTTGTTTGACTCTTGCCCAGATAGTTTCCTACTCCCAGCATGCTGGGATCTCCTTAGGAGTGGTTGGAAAAACCTATTTATAGCTGAGTTCTGAGGAGTGGCAGCAAAGTGTCCTTTCAGATGAGCATCTTCAGCAGGGCAGAATGGCTTCTGACTGACAAAAAAACACCCTTGGTGTGGAAAGAATTAGTGCTGAAGCTCAAAGGAAAAGGAAAAACAAAAGTACTACATTTATCGTGGAGCAAGAGCAGGCTCATACAATCATCATTGCTCATGTTTTTAATTTGAAAATACTTCACTTCCCTAGGGCCAAGGGTTAGGGCTGTGCTGGCCACTATATGACTGAGAGACACTCTCTCTTAATCCCTCTCCCTTCCCAGAGGGAAGAGAAAAGGAATAAGGGAGAGAGACTTTGGGGTTGGAAAAGAAAAATAGAACAGCTTTAATGAAAATAACAAGATGAAATAGATACAAACCCAGTACCAAACCCAACCCCTGATGACAATTAGGCATTGCCACCACTGATAATGTGGCAGAAATCCCAGAATGGGCTCAGCATCAGACAGGAACCAGATTCAGGAGCTGGATTCTGGAACTGGATTCAGGAACTCACAGACTGGGACCAGGGGCAGCACAGAGAGAGTCCTGCATGGATGCCAGCTGTTGAAAGAAGAGAGCTTGAGCCTTGTGATCTCTCAGCTGTATACTGAATAGGGCATGGACAGAATGGCTCATTGGTCAGTTTAGGGTCACCTGAACCGTCCACTCCTCCCTTGCAGGTGCACCGCCAACACAGAACCATAGAATTGGTTTGGCTCCCTCAGACACTCCTCACAGGTGTTATGCACCAGGCCCTTCACAAGCCTTGCTGCCCTTTTCTGGACGTGCTCCCGACCCCTATCATTCCATGACTCAGATGAGACGTGCATGGACTGTTACTCACCTGCCCTTGGCCATTGGGTTGGTGCTGCTTAGCTGGGCGAGCTGGGAAACGCCATGCTGCCAGCCTGCACAGCCCATGCTGGGCCATCTATCCAACTCAGCACTTTTCCATGGCACTACATCACTTAAGTTAAACCATGTGAACTACAGAGAAGACTGCATCAGCAAACCACCAGAGATGAACGTGGCAACTCCTCACAGCTCTCATCACGCTGCCCTGCCAAGCACACAATTGCTGCTTTGCTGGAAAGGCAAAACAAAAGCAAAACTAAAAAGCTGAGCAAATCAGAAGGTCTCCACACTACAGAGATGGGTTTTTTTAAGCCATAATACATATAAAATGACCTCTATTATGGTTGCACTGGACAATGACCACATTGCTGTTAGGAGACAGCAAGGAAATGAGGCCACATGGCATTCACAGATCTTCTCTTTTCTTTTGTGCAGATGC
The DNA here is from genome assembly GCF_014839835.1 of Dryobates pubescens. NCBI lineage: Eukaryota > Metazoa > Chordata > Aves > Piciformes > Picidae > Dryobates > Dryobates pubescens. The sequence goes on along the minus strand of NC_071657.1, from coordinate 114,158,242 downwards.
TCGCTCTTGTCCTGTGCAACAAGACTGGGCAGACTGGGTACTAAGTGAAACAGACAAAATATGTACTGAAAAAATCGTTCAAGTGCTATGTCATAAGTGTGTCTTTAAATGTCTTGTGCCCTGATCTGGTCCACTCTTTATGGTGCTGAGGAACGTGGTTTGAGTTGCTCAAAGCTCCGTCCAACCTGGCCTTGAACACTTCCAGGGATGAGGCAGCCACAACTTCTCTGGGCAACCTGTTCCAGTGTCTCACCACCCTCACTGTAAACAATTTCTACTGTATGTCCAATCTAAATCCAATCCTTTTCAGTCTGAAACTGCTACCCCTCATCCTATCACTACAGGCCCCCTTTCAAGTACTGAAAGGCTGCTACAAGGTCTCCCTGGAGCCTCCTCAAGACTGGAAAACTCCAGCTCTCAGCCTTTCTTCACAAGAGAGATATTCCAGCATCTGGGATGACCAAGGGTGCATCACATCAGGTCCCACAGACTTAGTGGTCATGAACCTGATCTCCTACAATGGGAGTGATTTAATCCCCCCCATCATTACTTTGACTTTTAGGGGCTTGAGAGATGTGGAAAGAGACCTTATCAAAAGCTGAAGCAAGAAGTTGTTGACTACAATCATGCCACACATTTTCTGGTTGTCAGCAAGCCAGCTCAACAAGCCTCACATCAGTGAAGCAGCAACTTCAAATGCCTGGGCCTGACTGAAATTCAAATTCTTTCCAGAGAGTGATAAGATAACAGAAATATTTTATACCATCAAGGACATGAAACAATTTCTTCTCCATGTATCTACATTCCCCCACAGGTAGCTACTTCCAGGGATGCTCAAGAACCCAGGTTTAGAATATTCCATGAGAGCACTTTCAGCTAGCATCTCCTCTCCCAGAAAGGATGCCATGGCTTGAATTTGGCAGGATTTCCCCCCTGACCTGTCACACCTGTGGGTCACTGTACTGCAGGAAAAGAAGAGCAGTGATATTAAACATAACTTCATTAATTAAACATCCTGCAATCTTGGTAATGCAGCACTACTCAGAGAGAATATGCAAGAGCAAATCAAAATAAAGCTTAATCCCCTGGTCCTATATCAAAACCAGGCTGCCCACCTCACCACTTCCATTAAATATTCATTAAAGGAAAATAAAAAGCATAAAATGAAGCCATGCAATCCCTAGAGCAACAAGTCAGAACTGCTCTGCAACACAATACTATCCAGCCACACCACCAGGCTGTGGGGCCAGCAAATGGAAAAGCAGAAATAAATGGGAATGGTTTTATTTGCTGCTTGTATTCAACCGATTGTGTCACTCAGAACAATTTCTGACATCATATTTCCATTCACTGCAACATTAGAATAACTGATTTGAAAAATAAAATTCAAAGGTTTCACTGAATCCTTGTTTGATTTCTGCCTGCACTCAAGGAAATCTCCAGGTGACCTCAAATTATTTTCAACAAATCACAGCATGGTTTGGGTTGGAAGGCACCCTCAAAGGTCATCTAGTCCAACCTCCCTGCAGTGAGCAGGGACATCCTCCACTAGATCAGGTTGCTCAGAGCCTTGTCCAGCCTGACCTTGAGTTATCTCCAGGGATGGGACCACAACTACCCCCTTGGGCAACCTGTTCCAGTGTTCCACCACCCTCATGGTAAAGAACTTGTTCCTGACATCCAATCTAAACCTACTTTTCTCTAATTTCAAACCATTGCTCCTTGTCCTATCACTTCATGCCTTTTAAACAGTCCCTCCACAGCCTTCTTGCAGGCCCCCATCCGGTACTGAAAGGCTGCTATTAAGACTCCCCAGAGCCTTCTCCAGGATGAACCCCAGCTCCCTCAACCTGTCCTTGTAGCAGAGGTGCTGCAGGCCCTCCATCATCTTCATGGCCTTCCTCCTCAAGAAAGTCCATGTCCTTCTGGTGCTCCAGAGCTGGATGCGGTACTGCAAATTTCTAAAGACCTTTTCCTTGATCCACATTCCATCCAAAGCACTGCATTGACATATGCAAAATAAAACCAAGGTGAACTTGTGTTTTATTTTTAGGCAGTTATTCGAGTTGGATAAAATAAATGCTTTTGAAACTAAGCACATTGAGAAGAGGATGTTGACTTTAGCTTGAACCACAATTAGATGTTTAATTTGCTATTAAGAATTGGTAGGCATTTTTCATCAGGGAAGAGGAAATTAGATTTGACCAATGGGTACAGTCATTGCAGAAGACATTCCTGAAGGAGCTAATGTGATTAATAAATGTACCCATAAATTCTGTGTAGAAAAAAAATTACATGAAAAGAATCACACAAGACTTGAAACAAAGGCCTGGTTTCCTTACAGTATACTGCTGCTTAGTGGCTGTGGTCTACCTAGACTTCAGCAAAGCCTTTGAAACAGTCTCCCACAGCATCCTCCTGGAAAAGCTAGCAGCCCATGGCTTGGACAGGTGCACCCTTTGCTGGGATAAAAACTGGCTGGATGACCCAGCACAGAGAGTGGTTGTGAATGGTGTGGCATCCACTCAGTGTCCACTGGTGTCTCCCAGGGATCAGTACTGGGCCCAGTTCTATTCAGCATCTTTACTGATGACTTGGATGAGGGGATTGAGTCTACCCTTAGTAAATTCACAGATGACAGCAAGTTGGGGAAGAGTGTTGATCTGCTGGAAGGTAGGAAGACACTTCAGAGAAACCTGGATGGGCTGGGTCGATGGGCTAAGGCCAACAGTATGAGCTTTAACAAGGCCAAGGGCAGGGTCCTACATTTTGGCCACAAGAACCCCATGCAGCACTACAAATGGGGGAGGAGTAGTTGGAGAGCAGCCTCGCAGAGGGACCTGGGTGTGCTCATTGACAATGGCTGAACGTGGGGCAGCAGTGTGCCCAGGGGCACAGAAGGCAAATGGCATCTTGGCTTGCATCAGGTATAGTGTGGCCAGCAGGACTAGGAGGTAATTCTGCCCCTGTACTTGGCACTGGTGAGGCCTCACCTCAAGTACTGTGTGCAGTTCTGGGCCCCTCACTTCAAGGAGGATATTGAGGTTCTGGAGGGGGTCCAGAGGAGAGCAACAAGACTGGTGAGGGAGCTGGAGGGAAAGTCTTAGGAGGAGAAGCTGAAGGAGGTGAGATTGTTGAGCCTAGAGGAGACTCAGGGGCAACCTTAACACACTCTCCAACTACCTGAAGGGAACACGTAGTACAGTGGGGGTCAGGCTCCTGACCTAGGCAACTTGTGACGAGAGGGCATGACCTGAAGCTGCACCAGGCAAGGTTTAGATTGGATGTTTGGAAGCACTTCCTCATAGAAAGGGTAATTAAGACACTGGAATAGAGTGCCCAGGGAGGTGAAGTCACTGTCCCTAGAGGTGTTTAAGGAAACACTGCATGTTGCACTTGGTGACATGGTCTAGTCGATGTGGTGGTGTTAGGCCATAGCCTGGACTTGATAATATAGTCCAGCCCCAGAAATTCTGTGGCTGTAGGGAATGCTCAGCCCACTGCCACAGCAAGGGAAGTACCTTCTGTAAGCACAGAGACAGCCACACCTGGAGACAGTTGTGAAATCATGGTGGAGGTTTTGGGGTACTGACCTCCTTACAGTGAGACCTGTCAGAAATCCAGAGGAAGACATCTGGATGTGAGCTTAACGAATCTCCAAGCCATGCTCTGCAGGATGGAAGTTGTCCACAATCAATGCAAACAAGTGCAGTCCTCGAGGAAAACATACGGTAACGATTCCAGCACTTCTCCAGCCCTGACTTGTCGTCACAGCACATGGATCAAAGAACATCCAGAGCTGCATGTGCAGTTTTTCCCCACTCTGTGTTCAATTCTGTGATCAAAGAACAGGACTTGAAGCAGGTCTATTTTAAAAATCTTGACTTTTTCTCTCCAAAGCATCACTGGCAAGCTTCTGTAGTTCAAAATCCTCTGTAGCTGCTTCAGCTAACAATATCACTTGTCAAAGCAGAAGGTAGCTGTTGTCTTCATTTCAGGACTGTGTGGGGACAACACAAGCACTATATGGCTATAATTTCACTGCTTTCAAGCAAATTATCACCAAGAGTTCTGCTTCTCTCTGCTGTTGGTCCATGTATGGTCCACCACAGCATTGCACCCTTTTACGTGCACAAACTGAAATGCCAATGCAATGAGCCATGAGAGAAAACTTCATTAATCTAGTCAAATCCAGGTTAACTCAACTCAGGTCAAACCACATGCACATGGCACCTTATGTGAAATGATGATCGCAGGTTTCCAGCTCCCTGATAAGCAGCAAGAAAATCTTGCATTTACTAAGCGTGCTTCATTCCTTGGGGCAGGAGTCCTCCTGCACTGGTAAAATGCCATGATCTGCTATTACACTGCTCAAGTGAAGCAGTGTCCAAGCCCCATAATGTACCACAAACTCCTCAAAACATCACGTCAGAAGAGAGTCAATGTAGAGACAGACAGCAACTCTAAATTACAACACTTTATTGCAGCATTGGCAAAGGTCAGATTTCTGAAGCTGGTGAAGATCGGGAGGCATTTCTGTATGAAATGTTACAATTTTACAAGTCTCTCTTCCTACATGCAGAAACCAAAACCAGTGGTAAAAAGGCTTTTAAAAGAACTAGAAAAACCAATTAGTAGTAACATACAGAAGAGCTCCTTAACTCAGTTAACTACCTCTACCTGAAAGCAAACAGAAGACTAATGCTAATAAATAACAGATTGTCAGAAACAGACCAAGAAACCTCATTTCTACTTTGAAGAAAAAAAAAAAATCTACTTGTTTCCAGACTTGAATCTCTCTCTCTTTTTGCTTTGTTTTTTTAAACAGAGGCTTATCAACCCATGAAGATCAACAAAGTATTTGGATCCAGTCCTTGACATCCTCCTATTATGCTGACTGGCACATTTTGGTTTTCAATGATACATACAATGGGTTCAACTATATCCCTGTCCTTAGGCTGGTGTCAGGCTGTTCCAAGCAGTACGAGTCAACACCCTGTACTAATCAACTCCACATTCTGTTTTAAACCTTAAGAGACATTACTTCCTTGGCTCTTCAGTTTTTCATCCCTCCCCACTCCCTTTTTCTTGCTCAACAGGCAGCAGCAAAGGCTATTCCTTAATCAAGAACTTTCTTGCTGAGGAGTGTTTGATAAGCAGTTATCCTACTTGCCAGGACTTAGCCTTGAGATTTCACCATTTGCTCCACATTTTTCTTCTGTAGATTTGCAGCCCCAGAGAGCATCCTTCCAACCCAAGCGCTCGATCTGGAGATAATGTAACTTGCCTCAAGATCAAAACTTTGTTCTCCCACATCCTGAGCCGTCAAAGACCTTTCCCATTCCAGTGTAATCCATCTGCATTTCCGGTTGATCTTTGCTTTCACTGAGCTGCTCACTGGCCAAGTTAACCATTTCATTCATTTACTTCTGCTCCTATGAGAGAATTAACCCTCAACACGGTTCCCATAACAAAAAGCACTTGGTTGTTTTGGGGTTTTTTGACCTTTTTTTTTTCCTTTTTCTTCTTTATTTTTTTTTTCTTCTCTTTTTTCTTTGTGTTTTTTTGGTAGGCCATGACTGGAAGCTTCCACTTGTTCTGTGTGGGATTGGGGGGAAGAGGGGAGCTGCTATTTCTGGCCCACAGCCCCAGCCTGTCCCAAGTTTCGATTCTGAACGCTCTTAGACTGACATGTTGAGATGTGTCCACTGCTCTCGTTTAATCGCTGGAGGACTCCACTATCCACAACATCAGAGATACAGGACCTAAGGAAATGACACTGGCTGCTGGGTCAACGTCTCCTAAGAAGGGAAAGGAGAAAAAGTTTAGTATCATACAGCGAATACTATGCAGGTTGGCAAGCACTGAAATCAATTATTAATGATTTTGATATTCTTTTATCCTCTACATATTAAAGTTAAAAGTTTCTATTATCTGCATGACCTTTTCAAAAGACAGACAGATGAAGGCAGATGACCTCTGCTATGAAGATAGGCTGAGGGAGCTGACATTGTTCAGCCTGGAGAAGAGAAGACTCTGGGGGGACCTTAGAGCTGCCTTCCTCCATCCAACCCTGGCTACCTAATTATGCTTTTACCTCTGCATTTCCCTTAAAAAAAAATAAATAAATCTGCTGTTGACAGGGAGGGAAGGAGAAGGCTGAGTACTAGCTGCAGGTAGCTAACTTGTAAAAATGACTCGCATCCAAAACAGCAGCTGCCCTGGCATGCTGGTGGTAGATAAGGCAGAGTAAACAGTGTTTCAGTGGATTCGGGCAAGACACTGCTGGTAAAAAACCAACTTAGTAGCAGTGTTTCAACAAAGCCCAGGTATTTCACATCACTTTTCTCTCCAAATCAGTACGCTTGATCCAAGCTGATATTCGGCAAGGTCAAATCTTGGCCAGTATCTGTAATTAAAGACATATTGAACTGTATGTGTAAAATGAATCTTTTTTTGCCACCTACTCCCCCACCTCCCTTTCCTCCTACCAACTAATTTGTATAAGTATCTTACAGCCATCTTTTCAACACCATTGCCTAAGGACCAACACTGCCTCTACTGACTCCATATGAAGGAGAAACAGACACGCTTCTACCTAACTATAGTTGCAGTAGAAAGCTGGAACGTGTGAAAATGCACAGAAGCATAACACCATTGTGTAAGCCAGGAAAGATAACAGATCTGTTGCATAAGTGAAGCTGGTAGAATCCAGGACAGAAAGACAGTATCAGGACTTAAATTGAAATGGACCCAGGAGAATGTGAGAGTCCTTCTGCACATTGCTCACAAGGTGATAAAAAAATTCTCAGTATTTCTGAACATGTCAGATCTCTGAAATTAAATTTCACAGTTCTTACTAATCCCTTCCTGCCCCCCATCAATCCACAATGCTCTCTGCACTTCTAGAGTTCTGCATTTCTTCACAAATTCCAAGCACCTTCCCTCTCCTCCGAACAGGTCTTTCTCAAAGCTCACTCCCTGCTCCACTTTTCACAACTAATCTCAGCTTTGCTGCTCTGTTATCTCTCCCCTAATCACATTCACCAGGAACATGAAACAATGAACACCTGGAATTTTTGTTTTAAACATAATGCTCCTTTATGAACAGTTCTTTGTGTGTGTTGTTCTGCTGAATGGTTCCCCCCCCCCCCCCCCCCCGATGCATAAGCTGTAGAGGGGGGAGACAAAGAGGAAAACGGCATCTGAAGTTCAGACTGCTCTGAGCTGCTCCCTGCATAGACAGCAGAAATGACTTTCAGAGACTGATCTCTGCTTTCAGCTCTCCTGCCACAAAACCAGCCTTTGAGAATAAACAGTACATACACATTTCTGTATACTGGCAAGAGAAGAAACACACTGGAGAGTACCAACTTCAATCCTGAGAAACTTAAGTATCTGTCATGCCACAGCCAGCTTCTTTCCTGTCTCATAGATCTATGGAATTGAACAGAACATCACTTGTCTTGCACAAGGGAGTGAGTGTGTTCTTGTGTCAGACCATGAGGTAACTGGATTCCACAGTAATGAATGTGGTAGCAGATTACAGGCATAGTGCTGGGGAGAAATCTCAACAAATGTACAGGTGGATAGACCCACTCTGAACACTTCACTACTGCTGGCATGACTAAGTTCTTGACAGCAAAATTGGAAATTATATTCTGTAGAACATTAGCCAAGCCATTTTGTACTGGGAAGAAAGAGTAGCGCTGGATTTTAAATAGCTGTTATCAACTTAGCCACACAAGAATATATTTTCTGGCAGAATCACATTTCAGAGCAGGTGCATCTGGACTAATCAAACACTAAAGTGCCCATGTTGTTTCCTAGGATCTGAACTATCAAATTTCATACGGTAAACCTCACAAATTCAAATATATCCACAAAAGCTAGGCTCACCTAAGTAAAAGAATCTTAAGTTGTGCTGGTTTTATATTCTCATCTGTTCAACAAAAAATGAAATACTATGACAAAATCAAATCAAAGGCACAGTAAGCCCAGTGGGCTTTTATTAAGAAAACACTCTGAAGTTCAGTAGTTAGCTTCCAGAAGGCCACAAAGCTGCAGGGGATTTTGTTTGGTATTATTATTGTTTAAAAAGAGTTGTTTCAACAAACTCTTTATCAATGAGTATGCTAATGAATACAATCCTGCCTTCCTTCCCCCTTGAACTGCAATTGTGCTCAGGTCTCTTCACCTTTGCTATAAGGGCTAGACTTGCACCTACATTTTCAGAGTCAAACAAGCACCTGTGATGGGTTAAGCCCATCCTGAAAGCGGGGGGAAAGGGTTGTGAGAGCCCTGCTCTCCCTGGAGCAGGGTTTTCCCCTCAGGAAACTGAGTTAGTCTGTTCCACTTCCCCTCCCTGTCCAGCAATCCTATAAAAAGGTAGACACTGCAGCCATTTGCTCTCTTTTGCTTCTGCCTCACCAGGACAAAAGGACTAAGAGTTGCTGCTGACTTCCTGGTTCTCTGCCACGTGGTTGGGCCTGGTCTTTCTCCCTGCTGCATCCACATTTCTTCAAAGGACTTGCTTTTGTATATGTCCAAATCCATCCTTGTTCCTTACCCTTTTGAACTCTTCCTGTTACTGTTATATATATACACACACTGTTTAAAGAAAATTTTACCTCTCTACTTCCAAACTGACTCCAAATTATTTCTTGGTAGATTTACCTCCTCCCTTTTTTCCTTATCCCCCTTTCTTTCCTTTATTTTTCCCCCCCTTCCCTTATCTCTCCCCATTCTTCCCCCTTCCCTTTTTTTAACTTGATCAGGGAAGGGGAAGGGGGAGCTGGGGAGGGATTCTCACTCTTGTCCCCCATCTGAGCTCTTAAATCCCAGTTAAGGCTCAAACCACCACAGCACCGTGTCACCAAGACAAAAACCTGAGGAGCTAGCTTTCCTTATTCTTTTCTATTCCAACCCCAGTGCAGTCCACCAAAAGAAGCTACAGGATTTAGACACCCTCCCACATAACAGCTGAAAAGGGAGGCTGGAATTTCCCTGCTGAGTTGAATGGCTCTCATGGAAAGCTACCCTAGCATATGCATGTAGTGAGGAAAAAGACATAATACAGGGTGAAGAACGGCAGCTGAGAAAAGGTAAGAATTAAAATATACCATGGGACAGATCTGTCAGTTGAAGACAGTGCCACACCAACACCCATAAGTTCATCCAGTTTGTGACAATGATAGTCTGTGACAATCAGTCAGACTGAGGCTAACAGACATGGGATTTAGGCTGCCCCAAACTTCTGGTGCATCAGTAAAAAGTGAAAGTAAAGCTCCAAAATACAGTATTACTCAATGCATCAACTACTGTTGCAGTTTGAGCTGGGTGCCCCCCTGGTGTGTTCACTTCCTGTGTCCAGAAGTCCAGCCCAGAGGGGTGGACACAGGAAATTGTGTATTTCCTACCATAATTCTTTGCACCACTATAAGATCCAGTGCGGAGTCTAGCACTCTCTCTTTTTCTTCCTCCTCCGCCAGCCGGTAACTGGGGGAGATGTCTCCTGGCTTTGGGCCTGGCTAGGCCCAAGGCCACGGGGGGATGGGCAGTCTCAGGCCTGGCCAGCTGAGACTAGCCCAGCAGAGGGAGGGGGAAGAAGGAGCCCTGAGGGTCTCGGGTGTACCCTCAGGTGGGGATGGGATGTCTCTGGGTCTGCTTTGGGATCTTTCTTTGTCACTGCGCTTTGGGTTCTCTGTAACATTCACTGCTCTCTATTTAAACTTTCATCACTTTTGCAATCCGTTTATCTGAGTGTTTTATTCCTGCCCGTGGTGGGGAGAGAGGGGGCTCCCTCAACCCAGCACATTCTTGGTAGCAGAGGATGGTTGTTGTGGGGAGGGGGTCTGCCTCTAAACCCACCACATTCTTGGCGAGCCAGGCAGGAGAGGAGTTTGTTAGTGTGTGCATTCTGGAGATCGGATTGCAAAAGATAAGAGAGTTTAAATTTAGTTCTGGGCATCGTTCTGGTTCTCTGGCAGTTGGGGCTCAAGTGTTGTTGTTGTTGGGGCGATTGTGCGAGTTCTCCTGGATTGCGGGGGGGCACCTGGTGCGTAGCCGGTGGCACGGAGCCCCTCCTGCTATTTCAAGCAGGGGTGGCTCTTAACCATCGGAACTGGGGCATCGCTTAAGAATGCGGGACCTGCCCCTCCTCCATCCTTTACTCTCTGCGGAGCGGCAGAAGCGGCGGGGGGTGAAGTGGCGGAGGGGGCAGCGGCGAGCAGATCAAAGTCAGGTCCGTTCTCGCTGCGGGGTAGGGCCAGCCGCGGCGGAGCGGGCGAGCCCGGCTCCCGATACCCAGGAAGGGCGAACGGGAACTCAGTTCGAAAGCTGTTCTCAAGGGCCCTGGGGACGCGTTTATGGTTTTCGCTGGAGGAGCCGTTTGAATGCCCGAGGGGTGGAGGCGATTTTGATTCTGTACCGCGGCGGTAGAGGTGGCTGGAGCCCTGCTGTATGCTCGGGTGGCGGCGGCTGAGGGCCGAGCCGTGCGCTCGGAGCGGCGGCGGCGGCTCGGGCCGTGCACTCGGAGCGGCGGCGGGGCCAGCCCTGTTCTCTTCCCCGACGTTTTCGGACGAGTTCCGAAAATGGCGCCTAGCACCTGGCTCCACCTCCCTTCTTCTCAGCAGGTTGTGGAGCGGCCCCTCCCTCTCCTGGGGTGGGGCTGTGTACTTGGAGCTGCCACATCTGCGGTACGCGAACGCCCAGTGGAGGGGCCGTGTACCTGTGGCATGCATCTGTGGAGCCTCGGGCCGCGGCTGGAAGCGGTCAGCACTGGGCTTGGGATAGGTCCGTGCGGTGGTGAGAGAGGCTCAGCGTGCTGTTTTCCTGGAGGGGTGGAGAAGCAGCAGACCCTGATTGTTCTGACTGGCTTGCCCCAGGGGTGGAAATATGCCGCTGAGTAGATAGAGATGGGAATGATGGTTTGGTTGAGAAGTTGTGAGGTTCTTTCCAGGTGACCAGGATGTCCAACGGATCCATGAAGAGCTTGCACCGCAGAAGAGTGAACTCTGCATCGCGGGAGGCTCCATTAGATGAGAGGAGAAGAACTGAAACGGACTGACACTTGAGCCTGAATGAGAGACTGTTTGAGTGGACGCCCAGATGAAGATGTGGACTTCGCCGGACACGTCATCAGGAGATTTCTGATTTGATGATGTGTTTAGGTGCAAAGATTATGGTATGAAATACAGGGGTGGCATGTTGCAGTTTGAGCTGGGTGCCCCCCTGGTGTGTTCACTTCCTGTGTCCAGAAGTCCAGCCCAGAGGGGTGGACACAGGAAATTGTGTATTTCCTACCATAATTCTTTGCACCACTATAAGATCCAGTGCGGAGTCTAGCACTCTCTCTTTTTCTTCCTCCTCCGCCAGCCGGTAACTGGGGGAGATGTCTCCTGGCTTTGGGCCTGGCTAGGCCCAAGGCCACGGGGGGATGGGCAGTCTCAGGCCTGGCCAGCTGAGACTAGCCCAGCAGAGGGAGGGGGAAGAAGGAGCCCTGAGGGTCTCGGGTGTACCCTCAGGTGGGGATGGGATGTCTCTGGGTCTGCTTTGGGATCTTTCTTTGTCACTGCGCTTTGGGTTCTCTGTAACATTCACTGCTCTCTATTTAAACTTTCATCACTTTTGCAATCCGTTTATCTGAGTGTTTTATTCCTGCCCGTGGTGGGGAGAGAGGGGGCTCCCTCAACCCAGCACAACTACACAGAAGGTGAGGTATAAAATGTGCTCATTCAGCAGCTGAAACAAGAAATTTTAAATTAACATTTTTCCTTATTAGCTATATTCTATTTTTTCACCATTAATTACTCTTTATTATAGGAATATTTAGCTAATAAAATCCTAGCATCCTGTTATTGACTTCACGTTTCATTTTTCCTTATTAAATTGGTTAAAGAGTAGTAAGAGCCAGATGCAAATAGGAGACCTGGAACTAACTGGAATATGATTTACTTTGCAGCTTGTGGCTGCATCCCAATAGGCCTTCAGACAAGAACAGGTCTTTCTTGACTATACTCTCAAAACAGCATCGATTTTTGAGGTACTGCTTTTAATAAAGAGGTTTAACAACATTAAAAACTATGTGGTAAGGTTGCCTTCTCTAGAGTCACATTTCTCACTGCAATCTTTTTTTCTTTCCTGGCAATCAGTGTTCTTAAACAGATTTCATAAAACATGGTTAATTATATTTCCCTTTATAAGTGAGCTGTTTAATGGCTCTCAAGCCTCTTGAAGCAAAGAGAAAACACTTTTTTGAAGTCAGAGGCTGTTCTCCAGTACTGCAAATTAGAATTTTCATGACAATCACTAAAAAAAAAAATAAATAAATTACTTTTCCATTTACTGTGGGTTTATCACAGAATGTCTTAGGTTAGAAAGGACTTTAGAGATCATCTACTCCAACCTCCCCACCATGGGCAGGGATGTCTCTGAACTAGACTCAGTTGCTCAAGGCCTCATCCAGACTGGCCTAGAACATCCCCAGGAAGGAGACATCCACAACCTCCCTGGGCAACCTGTTCCAGAGTTTCACCACCTCTGTACAGAAGAACTTCCTAAGATCCAGTCCAAACCTACTCTCCCTCAGCTTCAAACCATTCCCCCTTGTCCTATTGCTAGACATCCTTATGAAAATTCCTTCTCCAGCCTTCCTGTAGGATCCCTTTGGGTACTAGAAGGCAGTGATAAGATTCCCCCAGAGATTTCTCTTCTCTAGGCTGAAGAACTCCAGCTCCCTCAGCCTATCCTCACAGCAGTGTACCAACCCTTGGATCATCTTTGCGGCCCTTCTACTACGTGCTCAACCTGACTGCAAGCCTGAGCATTGCCCTAGTCAACAAATAAAATATTCCTGCTAAAGCAAACCTCCTGGTCCCTGCTCTAAGGAGCTTACAGATTAAAAAGAACAAAGAGTAAATTACATAATACAAAACTACATCAGAACTGCAAGTGCATGGCACAGTTATTTGCAAGCAAACACTGCTTAAAGTGTTTGCTGGACAATGTTTGTCCTTGTTTACACTGAAGTCTTAAACTATGCTTTCCCTAAAAGACTTGAAAATAAAAAGATTTCCAAAGACCCACCGAAAAAAACCCAAAACCTTTGCAATATCCCATCTACTGGTCTTGCTACTATGCTTAAGAGAAACTGCAGTGTGCTCCTCATACCAGATGCATTTGGGAGAGATGACTTTCCCATGGCATTTTCCCAGCTGCTCATGCCTCAGATGGGTGTACCCTTCACTGGGTAAAAAACTGGCTCCATGTCTGGGCCCAAAGAGTGGTGGTGAACAGAGTTATATCCAATTGGTGGTGGGTCACAAGTGGTGTTCTCCAGGGCTCAGTATTGGGCCCAGCTCTCTTTAACTACCTTTAGGAATGATTTGATGAGGGGATCAAATGCACCCACAGTAAAATTTGCTGCCAACACCAACTCAGGTGCAAGAGTTTATCTGCTTGGGGAGACACTACAAAGGGATCTGGGAAAGGCTGGATTGATGGGACAAAGCCAATTGTATGAAGTTCAACAAAAAGTGCCAGGTCACAACAACCCCTTGCAATACTACAGGCTTGGGAAGAGTGGCTGGAAAGCTGCCCAGCAGCAAAGGACCCAGAGGTTTTGGTCATCAGACAGCTAAACATGAGCCAGTAGTGTGCCCAGATGGCCAAGAAGGCCAACAGTATCCTGGCTTGTATCACAAATAGTGTGGCCAAGAGGAGTAGAGAGATCATTGTCCTCCTGTACTGGTAACTGGTAAGGCCACACCTTGAATACTGTATTCAGTTCTGGGGTCCTCCCAAGACAGACATGGAGTGCCGAAGCATGACCAAAGAAGGGCAGCAAAGCTGGCAAAGGGTCTAGAGCACAAATCTTAAGAGGACTGGCTGAGGGAAGTGGAGTGGTTTAACCCGGAGAAAATGTGGCTCAGGAGAGACCTTCTTGCTCTCTACAACTACCTGAAAAGAGGCTGTAGAAAGGTGCAAGTTTATTTCCTTTCCCAGGTAACAAAGAATAGGACAAGAAGAAATGGCTTCAAGTTGCAGCAGGGGAAGGTTTAGGTTGAACATGAGGAACAATTTCTTCACTGAAACTGTTGTTGAGTACTGGAACAGGCTGCCCAGGAAAGTGGTAGAGTCACCCTCCCTGGAGAGCATGGTGCCAAGGGACGTGATTTAGGGGTTTCTTGTCAGTGCTTGGCTAAGGGTTGGACTTGATCTTAAAGGTCTTTTTCAACCTAAATGATCCTACGAAAGAGGAAACTGCATAGTAATTTATAAAACACCTGCAAGCATTACAGCAATTGAGTATAACTGAATGGTTTGTATTTCTACCACATTACTAGGCCAGTGGTATGAAAAAGCAAAGTGGACAGCACTGCTCATTTTATTTAGCTAGATCTGGTTAAATAAAAAAGTAATCTTTACAAAAAAATAATTGAAAAGCTGTTTTGTTTTTTTTTTTTTAATGCAAGCAGTATCTGTACAGGATCCCAGTAGAGTGAGTGATCATCAACAAGTTATAAAATGCCTACGAAAATGTACCCAGAAGTTGGTCAATGCTATTGTAACACAAGATTCTTACATAAACTCGTTTCTAGTTTACAACGCAGACCCATTAGAAGGTAAACTCTCTCATCTATCCACTTCCAAAATTCACTTTGCAAAGACAAGGGAAACATGAAAGCAGTCTGTGTTTCACCTGAAACTCTATTCAAATTTGTGCTGGAGGGTTAATTTAATAGTTTAGTCTCAAGCTTACTCTGAGTGAGAAGAGACACATGATCATATATTAAAGCTGTAGAACTATTAGGCAACCTGCAATGGCTCTTTTCATGTTAATACTGTTTTTGGTATGCTCTTGCATGGCATAAATCAAATGTCCTCCTCCCCGCCTTTATTTTCTTTCCATTCAGAGCTTTAAACACAGAGGTAGACCTCACAGACTCACTGAACTGAATAAGCACTATAGGAATTAATCTAGGTATTTCAGAGTATCCCCTCCCCACTCTCACTGAGAAAGCAAGACTTGCATCTTTTCCCCTAAATAGAGGCTTGGACTACCAGCCACTTGACAGCTGAAAAAAATTAATTCTCTAGCTTCCAAACTTCTGTCAAGGGCATATTTACAGACACTGGTAGAAGCACAAAACATTACTCCGTATTTTAACAGAATGCTTTAGAATGGAAACCACTAACACATGCACTTGCACTACCCAGATCATTATCTGTTTCAATTATGAAGGTAATTACCTGCCTACAACCAGAATTACCACATTTAAAGGAAGACTGTCCTACCTCCCACCAGTTTTAAAGATTAGATCTGCATTAGGTGCTCCCTTTGGATGCTGGTAACGAGGCCGTCGTTCACGGTTAGTATTTGCTGGAGCTGGACGCTGTGCCAGAGACTGCAACATTTCTGCAATTTCATACAGGAAAAAAAGGTAATTACATTTTCTGTACATCTTTTGAAAGAGATTTCCACAAGCACATTTCACTGCCATGTAATAAAACAGCACTGCATTTACATTTTGCTATACTTTAGGGTTATTCCATAACAGCTGAATTTTTAGAAGTTACTAAATCGCACAGACAGCTTTGACAAATCCAAGGTACCCCAGAATATCTACTTGATTTCCAGATATTCTTACAGAAGGAACTTCCAGCAAGAGTTTTCATCACAGGTGCTTAAAGAAATGAGCTGTGATCTTTTCTCCTCTTAACATATCAGCCACCACTTTATGAATGACCAGGGACAAAGCTTCACAGCAGTGTGAGAAGCCACAACATTAAACTATCCTGAAATAGTAACAGTTGGACAATGTTGCTGCCAATTAAGGACTCAGCAAGAAACCTGTCCTAAAATTAGGCATTGACAAGACAGGTATTTAAACCTAAGGTAGCCATAATAGGATCCTTTCACAGAGAAGAGGGTGACTCAGCTGACCTACATTGCACCAGCTGTCCCATGGATGGAACTTGTCACTTTATTGTTGGTGGGAATAAATAGATGGACACAGAAAGAAGCCCAACAGTTCACTCCCCAGTTTAGCCCTGGACAACTTCTGGGCAGTTTACACTAGGCAAGCATTATGTTTTGACATTTGGTACAACTTGATTTCTAAATTCTAGTTTCTTGTTTTTAAATGATAAATATGGCTCTCTACCAGGTCAAGATATGGTCATTAAACACCCAATATAATATATATTTTATGAAATACAAATACATGATAGGAACCTTCATGTAACCTCTGCCCATATGTTAGTGCATCTAATGGAAAGTATTTCTGACAGTCCACCTGTGCAAGAAACTACACTGCTCAGCAAACAGATGGGATAAATGAAGGGGAAAAGTGGAATAAGCTGTTAAACAGATTATGTTTGAAAGTCTGCTTTGTCTGGTTCTCTAATCTCTGGTAATCTCATCAGGGACACATACCCATCACCTGCTAGAAACAAAACTTCCACTAGTTTCACAATGACTTGCACAGGGCAAAACAGAGACACTAATGAGATTCTCTTGCCATTTACCAAATGCACATGAAGCTTTCAGTAAATTAAGAAAATGGGGATACAATATTGGTGTCAACAGTTAATAAACCATGCAGTCATGCTCTGTATGCTCCCCTATAAACAGCTGGAAACAGCAGAGCAAGCCATTCAACACACCACCACTCCACTTTTCTAAACAACATGAAACAACATCCTTCAGAACAATTCTGTGTGCCAGGAGAGATCTTTGCTGCCAATGACAAGACCCAGGAAGAAAATAAGAAGGTATTATGGGACATTGCCAGCCAGGTGCTAGAAGCAAGCAGAGAACAAGCAAGTGTGTACATGCCTGTCTCCCGTTTTCCACACCGCAGGTGAAAAAGCATTGGGGTTTGTGAAAAGTCAGTTACTGAGAAGTTGAGTAATACAGAGGACAAAAGGAAGAAGTGGCAAAAGCAGGGTGTATTAGCTAGGTGGAAAGTATGTCATTCATCTTTGGCTCTGGTGATTAAAAAAACTATACAGAAAAATAGTAGTCTAAATGAAGAATCATTAATAAACACCAATGAAATATTTAATTACTATCTGATACTACTTTGAGGTATATTGGTCAATTTTCACCTATTAGCTACCCTGAGCAGATGAAAACAAAACAAAAACACCAAACCTAAATGTACTTGTAAATGTGATAACCCTGAGGCATTCTTTCAGAAATTGAGACTTCTTTCCTTGAAAACTTCAAAGCTTGAAACAGAAATTTAAAACCAACTCTTTCTTTCAACGGGTAAGCACCAACTTGTTACAGGCAAGCTGGCTCTTCAAAAGATAAAATCAGCTATACAAATCTAAATAAAGAATAGTTCCAAATTGGAATGCACCATGGCTCATTTAATTTAACCTGATAAAAAGGTCATTTTTAGTTTGGTTTTACTGTATAAGTTAATAAAGAAAAATAATCAACAACTGTTTTTCATAATTGATATCTACTTTTAAAAAAGAAGAAGTTATTTCTCCCATAGGTATTTTCCTACTTTATACACAGCATCTCAACAATCTATGAGGAAGTTAAAAAACACAAAATATAACTGCCTGTTACTGGTTATCAACTGGTAGCAGTTGTCTGATTTCTGGACAAAATCCAAGTGATCCTCCTATTCTGCGTGAGAAGCACAATTCCTGACAATAACATCCTACATGAAATAGGCCAATTTTAAAGATAGCAACAAAGTTGAATGACAAGGCATAAACCCCCCAAATAGCTTGACCAGTAAAAATATCTGAAATATCATAAAGGAGAAAAAAACAAACACACACCAACACAGAAAGTCTGAGAGAAGCACTTACAAGTCTAATTCTAGTGTCTACTGCTTCTCTTCCTTTTTCACAAGTGGGCTTTATACGAGGGAAGTGTCTCAGAAGTTTTTAAGCTGCTTACAACATTTAATACTAAGAATATATTGAGTTACCATTTCAAAGCTCTGTGGACACCCTGGAAAAATACTCCAAGTTCAGCTCTTGTACTATCAAAGTTCTGAAACCCGTCTTAGATTCCATAGTGGGTTTAGAATTAGAGATGGTTTAATTTAAATTTCCCATTTCTTGATGAACAACGACCTTTCACTAAATACTTTTAATGAGATTTCCTGCTAATTCATCACTTATACTGTGATTAACACCAGACTACAGCAGCTTAAAAAAAAAAAAAAATTTAAAAAAAGCAAGAACTATGGAGACATGAAATGGAAATACTAAACTAAGAACTGAATACCAGCAGATCTGTTGGTCTGGTTTTGTTTACAAGCACACAAGCCAAGAAAATCTGTGTGACAGAAAGCAACCAACAACAAACCACTTGAAAACAAAACACATGGAGAGCACCAGTTCAGGGGCTATAGGCCACATTGTATTAACTGTCTGCTTCAATGTCTCCAGGTTCCAAAATGTCTCATTTACAAATCAGATCATTTGATTTTTAAAGATAGGTATGACACCTCGTTGTCTTCATGTATTCTTACACTTGACATCTCTAGCACTCTTAGAACCTTTCACAATATGAAGCTGAGTTGACAGCTTTTATTTATGAAAGTTATTTCTTAGTATTTTTTGGACTGATGAAGATTCTGCATAATAATAATAGGTATTTAAAATATTAATAATATCTAAAAAAAGTTTAAGTTGCACAGATTAAGTTCCTCTTGTACCCAACTCTACTGTCTTGCAGTAATGGAGACAATACCACAGATATCCATATAATTTTGTGTTACCTTATTTTCAATTTCAGTTCTCCCTTTCCCAAAATAAATGGGAATGCTGATATTTGAGGCCTACTTGAAAACTCCCTTTTATGGAAGATCTGTGAGAATTTCTCTAAGCAAGGAGACTAAGGAGTAAATAATTAATGACGGAGGCTAAAACACAGTATTGCAAATCACTATTCAGAACCTGACCTTCAAATTATCACAAATTACATTTCCATAGAGCCAAGAAAGGTCCCCAGAAAATAGTAACTACATATTTGGCGATTTTTCTTACCCTGGTAGTCCTCTTGTTCTTGCCGTTCATTGATATCCAAAGTGAGCTTTTTCATCCTCATTCTCTCTTCCTGTTCAGCTTGCTGTTGGTTCCAGTGGTTTGCAGCAAGTTGAGAAGACATTGGTACATTTAGGATCTTAAACTGTAAAGAAAAGACATTTAAGTGCACATCACAGGGAAATAAACGCCACACAAAATAATCTGAAATACAGATGGGTTATGGCTATTTCTAGGTTATTGCAAGTTTCTACTGGAAAGTGTGTTGGTTTGGTTGGGGGTTTTCGTGTTTATTTGTTGGTGGTTTTGGTTTGGAGTTTGTGGGGGGGTTTTTTGGGGGTTTTTTTGTGGTTTGGTGGTGGTTGTTGCTTTTGTTTGCTCTGGTCTGTTTTGTGTTTGGGTGTGGTGCTTTTGCTTTGTTCAGTTCTGTTGGGGGTTTTTGTTTGGTTTCATGTTTTTGTTGCATTGTTTGTTGTGTTTGTTTTTTTTTAAACAAGCATAAGCAAATACAAGACCTCCTGAAGACAGAGAACATAGAAAAAAGGATGTACTGCTAAGGTAAAAGGCTATTACCCACAGTATTTGTGGGAACTAAACTGATGAACTTTCCCCACAACTCATAGCTATATGCTTTATTCCCTGTTTGCATACAAGCCAATGCCCTCACAGTGAGTTACCACAGTCTTGAGATAAAAGCACCATAACTGGCTCAGAAAGCTGCACCTCCTTCCAAAGGTCTCTAACTTACAGTGAGATGAAGCCCCAAACCAGAATTTCTACTGTTACCTTTTGTGATAAGAGAGGAGAAACACTCCAAGTATTTCAGATGTCTTCCACCATTCCTTGGCGGGTAATTTTAGAGTAATTCTAACTCCACAGCACTGCTTATTAGTTTGGAAACAACTGTGGAGTCAAATTCAGTATTTTCCTCCTCCCCCACACCACACATTCAACACATTGTTATTTGCCATAAGCTACATTAAAGACAAACTTCATACTCCTTCAACAGCTGAGATACTCAGACTGAAAAACCCCAAGTTTTTATTTTCAGAGAAAATGTTTTTACAATTGTTCTGAAACAGAAGTGATTCTTCACCTCATCTGCAACTGAAATGATTGTTTTCCAAAATCCCTGTGTGAACATGCTTAGAAGAATTTAACTTCCTCCTTCAACTGCACATCCATTACAAATAAATATTTCTGTGCTGGAAGAAATGCATTTAAGAATAATCACTCAATATTCCATGAACTACTCTGAATCCTGCTTCTTGCTCTTGTCATCTGAGATCTATTTCCACTGAAAAAGAATTAAGTTTCTCAATGTTAGAATTATAATTAACCAGGCTGGAAAAGACCTGTAAGATCATCAAGTCCAACCCAACACCATCTAATCAACTAAACCACAGCACCAAGTGCCTCATGCAGTCTCCTTCCAAACACCTCCAGCGATGGTGACTCCACCACCTCCCAGGGCAGCCCATTCCAATGGCAAATAATTCTGTGAAGAACAACTTCCTAACATCCAGCCTGAACCTCCCCTGGTGCAGCTTGAGACTGTGTCCTCTTGTTCTGTTGTTCTTTCCTGCTACAATGCCAAAAGCCACAGATATAAAGCTACATTATCAAAACCTCTGTTGTGAAGGTATACAGTAAAATCCTCACTGTGTATAGAAGTGTTTAATGAAATTAATTATAAGAAATCTCAAGGTATCTATGAGATAGATACCCAACTAGCAGCAAATGAGTGTGAGATGATGCAACATGTGAAAGTAAGCTGGTTGAAATTACTAACACAGACTCTTGCAAAGACTTGAGAAAAACCTGGGTATAACAGCAGATCTATCAACTACAAGACTTATTTAGGTGACACAAACCAGGCAAATGGTTGTGGGGTTTGCTTTTTGGTTTTTTTGGGAGGGAGAAAGAGTAACAGCATATTGTATTGAACAAGTTTGCTGTTAAGGTGTGTGGAGAAGAATAAAAAAAAGAAAGTTCCTGAAATGCCTGTGGAAAATTAAGCTTTAGTTACTTATTACTGACCATGCTATGCATGTTCCCAGACACTGTCAAATGAGCGTTAAGCAAACTGCACAAATAACTAACCCATTTGTAGCACTTCATGATAAAACCCTGTCTTTAGCTTCACCATTAAGCATCTCAGCCATCTTAGTATGCCCTTCCAATTTGATCTGTTTTATGGATTTATCAGCTTAATGGGATTGGTGTTTATATACAGGGGGCTGTGAGTAGGAAAAAAGGAAAGCATAGAAGGGTGCAAAAGAAAAAACTGATACAAACCCCAGACTGGTAATTAACAAAATATCACTGAGTCACTATCTCAAGGCAATCAGACAGTTGCCATCTGTAATCAAGTCACTGATGACAATTACTAAAGGACATGATTTCTGAGCAAACAAAACATTTCCCATTTACCAATAGTGAAAAGCTGCATCAAGCCCTTATGTTCTGTCCCCATGTCTTGGATATTTTTGAGGGCTTCACTTAGAACATGGCAACTGAAGATGAAAAATGATCAGAGGACTGGATTACAAGTTTCATAAAAGCATCACTAAGAAAAAATTCTACATTCAAGGACAGTCTTGACCATTCCATAGATATTGCTGTTCTTTCATGGGACCTTGCTAAAGAATCTTTTAAACAAGAAGAAATCTTCTGTCTTGGGTACTAACCAAACTTCTTGACACTAGCTGGCTTTTTTCCCCCCACTAAATCTCAGCTTCATTATGCCAGGTAGCATGAACTGATTCAGAAAACACCAAATGATATTAGATAGATCTCAGCTCTGATCCCTTAGGACGGCAACATTTATTTCTCCTTGCTCTCTCATGGCTTACGAACAAGCCTCAGAGCTGTAGCCTAATTGCCAATAACCATGTTCAGTTCTACTATGGGTTGTGTAAGCTTTGTCACATAACCTCTTTTCTATAGCTGACAGATGGAACGCCCCAGCCATTTACTGCAAGGCACAGGCCCTCACAGTATCTTTGCTACTGCCTGTTTCTGTAAATTCCACTGTGACAAAAAAAGATGATATATGATGTACTTGTTACTATTAGCTTCCTGTTGGTAAATAGCTGCTTCAAAAAAACCAAACTAGTTGTCAGTACGCCACTAACATCTGGCTGAACACTGACATGCAAACTAGCTATCTGGGGACAAGACCTCAACTATCCTCTGGAAAGAAGCACCCAATGTTTCATTTCCATCAGTACTTTCTAATGGTGAAAATTTCTAGTTTCAACAGCACTGTTGACAAAGAACACAAAGACCAAAGCAACTGCTAACATCGCAGGTGATCGGGTTGATGGCATAGTGAGGTGGCAATGCTTATCACTGCAGTGACTGTGCAGATGAGAAGTTACTTACAGCCTTCCTGGTTGTCTGTAAACTCCTTTTGACTGAGTTTACAGCTGTAACTTCTGTGGTGAGTTGAAAGTTCTCCCCCCAACATTTTTCAAGACATAGCCTAAAACTACCACAACTTCACAGTAAAGTGTGCATCCTTACTTCAAAATTCTGTGCATATTCTGCTTACAGATTTAAAATAAAGTACTGTGAGAAGGAATAATTTTCTTTTCAACTCCACCTCTTTCCTGCTTATTTTTTCTATTAAAACTGACTACCAAGATTTTTTTTTCCTTAATACAAAATTCTGGACAAAGAAGCCTTTCATTCACTCAAGAACTGAAGCAATCTATGAAGCAACTGTTTTCTACGATTCTAGAAACACTGAGAGGAGTTTTGGCAGGAAGAGCCTACTCCCAAAACCAAATATTGGGGGAGGAGCAGGAAAAACTCCTGAACAAGTTCTCCTTTCTTCCTAACCCACACGTTGGCACTATTTTCCCCTCACACTGAAGATCCTAAAATTCTTGTACACTACCAGTACTCCCAGTAAATTTTCTTGAAAAAGCTAACCAATTTCTTTTTTAATAGAGCTCTCCTAAACTCCTCCTCAGCCCAATGGCAACAGTTAAAATTCCCCACTCAAAACTTCTGTAGGACTTTCTGTATAATATACAAGTTCCAGGAAAACAGAATAACCAAATAAGTGTAGTAAGGAAACCAGCTTATCATTGCTGCTAAATGCAAACATGTATGTGTCCACTCAAACAGGTACCACCACTTACCCTTTCAAAGCACTTAGCACAGCACACACTCACTAGTTCAAGTGTTTTACAGGAGACCCTCTCCCTCTTTACATGGATTTTTGATACTTCTTTCACATGAAGGCAGAAAAAGACTACTTTAGGTTTGTATACCTGAAATGTTACACTACTGTCACAACTGAGGTAAAAGTCACACTTGGAGGGTACAGAACTGAACAATCCCTTGGTTTTGCTTTCCATAGGAACTCAGACATTTGTTTTCATCATCTACTTACAGAATCAAAATTTTTCTTTAAAATACCTAAATCATGACTAGGAATGTATGTGGAATGTGTTGGGTATTCATTTGTATACTATGCATTTGCTGACCTAGGAAAATTCAAACATATACTGGAGAAGAGAGCCAAGACAAATATATAGCTTGGCTGCATGGCACAAGGGGCTGATTTGTTTTAACATAATTTACATTCAAGTTTCTCTGAGAGATTCACTCAATACATCCTAAAATAGTCCCCTAAAAATGTCTTAAGACATGACGACTTTTTTTGCATGTTTAAAGAAATTCAGCCACGTGGCAGTTATATAGGAAATGGAATTTAGCAAATGCCATGTATCTTCATTTGAAGTGGAAAGTGTTTTTGGAAAAATCTAAATAATCTTGACAGTTCTGGAAAACTAGTTTATACATCCTACTCCTTTCAACATTCACCAGCAGTCCACCAACTGCATCTATGCATCTTCCACAAATGTATTTAAAAATATATACAAGACACAGCACCAACCTACTGGTGTAATCACTACAACTGGCATCATTTAACCACAGAATTCTATGTGATTTTATTAACAATCAAGAAGTCCAAGAAACTATGTATGGTATTTTCTACTTATCAAAGTTTAGTTGTCTGAATCTCAGCCTAGAAAAACATACGGAAATAAAAAAAAATCCATGACTTCAAAAGTCAGAGTATGACTTGCAATAAACTAGAAGGATTATTTGGTGAAGCAATATCTATACCTTATATAAACTCTTACCTGCTGTTTGTTGCCTTTACGTGTTAACATGACAAATGGCATTGTGTCTCCAGATTCTGACTCTCCCTCCCCACCTCCAAGTGGTGGCCCCTTCTTGAGCTGACTTTTGAGATGCAGAGGAATAGCGACATCCAATTGATGTACTTTAACAGACTCACCACTCCGTTGCTATTAAAAGAAGAGCAAACATGATAATTCTATCAATGATCAAATGCTATAAATGTCATCCTGCCAACATTCATATTTTCATGACTGA
The DNA here is from genome assembly GCF_014839835.1 of Dryobates pubescens. NCBI lineage: Eukaryota > Metazoa > Chordata > Aves > Piciformes > Picidae > Dryobates > Dryobates pubescens. The sequence goes on along the minus strand of NC_071657.1, from coordinate 114,133,804 downwards.
GAAAAGTCTACACATTCAGAAAAACATGATAGTATATAAGTAAGTGTACTAGGCCTTAATCACATTTTCCTTTGGTTTCCTTGCTTGTGAAGAAAGTTACAGGACAGATTATTTCACATTCTACAGAAATTTCAGATAACCTTTTAAGAAAAGAAATCTAGAGGCTTGGTTAGACACACTTGAGAATGGACACTCTACATACAAGATTTACTTTTCAGCATCTTACTAATGTATTTATCATACAAAGCCTGTTATATGCTCATAATTATTTACCAGATGTTACATAAATTTAAATTCAGCTACATTTTAAATACATTGCAACCTGGGCTTGGATAGTCTAAAGTAGTGCATCAGTTTAAGGAGGACATTGAGACTCTTGAACATGTCCAGAGAAGGGCAACAAGGCTGGTGAGAGGCCTCGAGCACAAACCCTACAAGGAGAGGCTGAGGGAGCTGGGATTGTTTAGCCTGGAAAAGAGGAGGCTCAAGGGAGACCTTACTGCTGTCTACAACTACCTGAAGGGTGGTTGTAGCCAGGAGGGCATTGGTCTCTTCTCCCAGGCAACCAGCACCAGAACAAGAGGACACAGTCCCAAGCTGCACCAGGGGAAGTTTAAGCTCGAGGTGAGGAGAAAGTTCTTCACTGAGAGAGTCATTAGTCATTGGAATGGGCTGCCCAGGGAGGTGGTGGAGTCACCATCCCTGGAGGTGTTCAAGAGGGGATTGGACGTAGCACTTGGTGCCATGGTTTAGTCATAAGGTCTGTGGTGACAGGTTGGACTTGATGATCTTTGAGGTCTCTTCCAACCTTGGTGATTCTGTGATAATATCTGATGCAGTTATTATTCATCCAGCAAAATATATGGCAGCATGTCTTGTAGTCACTGGGTAAACAATACAATTAACTATTTTACTAAAAATGCACTTGACCAATGTTGTCAATTGCAGAGAAGAGGCCACAACCATGTTCTTTAATGTGGTAAGCTAAGCATTTATCACTTACGTAATAATAATAAAAAAATAATCTAATACAGTCAGCTCTACCACAAACTACATTAATTTCAGGAAGTAAATATTTATACCTGAAGATTTTCCAGCATCATTTTATCCAGTGCCTGAATAAAGTCCTCATCTTCTGCACAAGGGACATGCTTAAGTCCTCCTCCTTTAATCATTACTTCCTATTGCAGTTGGAAAAACAACCAACTTTAATTACATTAGTTTCAGAAATACAAATATTCAGCCTAGAAGTAAGTGGAAAAATATCTTTGCTTCTGTATGATACATAAAAGAAATCTTTTCAGCCTGGATTATTTCCTTGAACTTTTTCCTGATTTTAACTTTATTGTGGCCACTCACAAAACCTCTCACATCATAGCGTCTATGTACAGAGCTGTATGTACACGTTCTAGATACAGCAACACTACAAGGAAAGCTCTCCATCACTACCACATCTAAACTAATTATTTTTTTCCCCTCAAGTCCATTAAGTCAAATAGTCTTTTCAGGACAAATACTATCCTTCACTATTTGGAGAGCACACGACAACAAAAATGTTTAAGGTCAGCACCTCACCACATTGTTCTGTAACAATTATTACTTCCTTCACTATGTAACTGCAATTCAGGCTCAACTGGATGGGTTCTTCTGCATCTGCCAATCCCAAATTCATATTTTAGAAATTTCTGCACTTCTTGGTCTGTGTCCTTTTCAGTTTTGAGATCTAGTTTGTTACCAACACTGGCACTGCAAACCCATCATTTATGCAACCTATTCCAATCTATCAACCTGTGCAAGTGCATGGTCCTGTGAAAAAAAATATAGCAGTAAAAGTTGACAGCATAAATATTTGCAGAAGGTAGTAACGAAGCTTGCAAATATAAAAATAAACTATAAACAGGGAGTGTTCTTGCTTCAGATATGTTACAAGTAGCATAGGCAAAAAACATTCAGAAAAAACACACCAAAAAAACCCCAACAAACACCAAACCAACGAGTCAGAAGTCAATTCCCTTATCTGAAGCTGCAATACATACTGTATTCTCCTCATCAGTTTCATTTTCCTTATTGGAGTCTGTAAGGTAATCCGTGTTTTCCTCCTCCTCTTCTTCACCTTCCTCCTCCTCATTGTCAGAGCCCTCCTGAAACATTCAATTAATAACTTCTGATGGTTTTAAAACAAAAGAGAACTTGCATCTGATTTCTTTCAGGCTCATTTTCTACCCTCTCCCAATCAGAACCTGTTCTGTTCAAGTTCACTTCTAGCAGATGTGTTTGCTATGGCCTGTATTTAATGTTTCTGTGTGAACTCACTTAGCTTCATCTGACATTTTCAGAAACACACAGCAGAATACAGGGAGCAGTAGCTGATACACCAGGTGGGTGTGCTGCGTCTCAGAGGGAACCAGCACACTGGAGGAATGGACTGACAAGAACTCAAGAATTTCAATGGACAGAAATGCAGTGCTGCACCTGAAGTGCTACAACTCCATTCACCAGGACAGGCTGGAGGCTGCCCCTGTGGAAAGCAGCTTGGCAGCGAAGGAAGTGGCATCCTGGTGGGACAAGTGACCAAGAACCAGCGGTGTACCCTTGCAACCAAGGCAGCTGACTGAGCTGCATTAGGAAAAGTGCTGTCAACACCACAGAGCTGTACACAGGTCAAATGAGGCCTAACTGCCTTGATGAGCACTGGCAAGGCACACCTGGAGTGCTGCACCCAGCTTTGAGTTCCCCAGTAAAAGACAGACACAGACATACTGGAATGAGTCCAGTAACAGGCCACGATGATGATCAAAGGACTGCAGCATCTGCCATAGGAGAAGACGCTGAGAGGGGTGGCACTGTTTAGTCTGGAGAACAGAAAGCTTGGGGGAGGGGGAGATCTCAGTGTGTGTAATGCCTGAAGGGAGAGAGTGAAGATGGAGTCACTCTCTTATTGGTGCCCAGTGACAGATACAGAGGCAATGGCTACAAGATAAAACATTTCATTTAAATGTAAGGAAAAAAGCCTTCTTGACTGTGGTAAGAGTTTGAACACTGAAACACAAGTCCGCATCCTTGAAGATACACAAAACTTAATTGGACAGCCTCAGGCAACCTGCTGTAAGTGACACTGCTTTGACAGAAGGAGCATGGACAAGATCACTAGAGATCTCTTCCCAACTGCCCAACCACTTAAGATTCTAATCATATTAGCATGTTGGGCAAGGCACAAACAAAGCCAAATTTCAGGAACTTTAATACTGAGAAACAAAAGCTGAAAGAAAGCTTACTGGTAAACCAATCAACCCAAGCATAAGGAGAAAAAGGTGTTTCCTGTTTCCTCGGTGAACTCATTTTCTCATAAGGCTACCATTATCCTGTCAACTTTGCTGTGTCATAGTGACAAGTTAGAATTTCTATGTAATGTCTTTCTTTATTGGCTCCACTATTTCTTATTCAAAATATTGGCACAGTAAACAAGGAAGGTTGTTATGCTCCATAAATCTCTTCTTTATTCAGATTATACAGGCATACTCAGAACACCTGGTATTTTTCCTACATGAATGCGGTGACATCTAGTCAATACATTTGCTTCTACAACAGATAAAGAAAATTAACTGAAAGTGTTTTTATGCCAAAAAACTGAAGGCATATTTTTATTGAGAAGCAGCATGTACCCTGAGCAAAGCTGTCAGGTTCAAGCTTCTGCCATAACTTCTCTGGAATAAGCCTCAGAGTTCTGACTGGACTGTGCACAGCCACATTTCACCTGCTAACTCTGTGATGGGTTAGGACAGCTTCAGAAAGTGATCAGTAATCAAAATATTGATTACTAATTCTTTTTATGAGAAGCAAGGTAAATTACTAAGTTCACCTCTTCTTCTGGCTCATTTACTTCACTTTCATTTCCAGATTGCTCCTCTGTCTCAGCTCCACCTTCTTCCTCTTCTTCATCCTCTTCAAGATTCTCTCCTTCTGTAATGGAATCTTTGGATTCTTTGTCATTCACAATGCCTAAAATATAGGAAAAGAGAAAGAAATATAATTGTAGGACAATTAGAACACAACCACTCTAGAAGTCCATTTTCACTGGACACTAAAACTTCCAGCGGTTGTAATATTTGACTCCTGAATAAAACATTGTCTATACGGTTACCATACATGTAAAGGGTAAGCATTTCCCTGCTAGAAAAAGAGGAGAACATGCTCCATAATGTTTTAAGTCTCCCATAGAAGAGCCATCGAGGACATGCATTGGCACAAACTGCATCAAAATATCCTCAAACTAAAAGTGCAACCTTACTGAAGCATACACTGAAAATTACAGATTACAGTACTAAATTACAGATGCTCTGTGAAACTAGCAGAGCCCAGAGGACACCAAGCCCCTGCAGTCTGAGTTTTGGTACTTCAAACTACTGTCAGTTAACAGTTTTGAAACATGTTTTCTCACTATAACAACCCTTTCTGGTTCTCTTCTCCAAAGCTGCACTTGAACCCACAAGGATGCAAGTGCCTATAATAAAGTCTTTAGGAAGTCTGAGTGTCTTCCAAAAGTATTACTTAGTGTGCTCATCCTACCTGTAGACAGGACTGACAGTTCTTTCACTGTGTTTTAGCTCATTTTGCAGTTTTTCTTACTGAGCTGCTTGCCAGCTCTAACCCTCAAGACATTTTAATTTACTCTGTAAAGTATCAAGCATAGATCCCTGAACCTCTTCTTTCTTTCAGTAAGATATCCTCCAGTTTAACACCCTTAGCCATACCATTCCCACAGTAGCGAAAGCTAAGTTTTATTTTCATTCAGTGCTTCAGTGTCTAATTTAGTCTTACATACAGAAAATATTATTAGAAAATATTTAAGAATTGAGCATGATTCTGGAAAAAAATAAGATCTACTTTTAGAGAGCAGCTGTTGCAAAAAAGTAATCCAATGCAAAAAAAACCCCACCCTTAACTTCCAGCATACACTACTGTTCTCATACTGTATTTGTTTTTTGGTGAATTACAAAGCCTCTTAATTCTCCAGAGGACCATGGTTTCAGCTAGCAGAGAGTGATGCTGATGACAGCCTTTTGCAACACAGCTGATACAAGCCAGTAATTTTTCAAAGGTTTTACTAAGGAGTTAATACTGTCACTACGCCCTTTGTCATTTGTATTTTGACATTACACCAACCACAGTTTGGGCTGGCCATTACTATACAGTTTTTTAGCCAGCAAATGAACACATCAGTTCCGCTTGTGGCATTCTTTCTGTTCTCTGCCATATGCAAAAAACAAATGCAGTAATACACAATTCTTAAGTCTAGATTCGGAATAAACAGGTGGTTTGGGGCATAGCAGATTTTATTTTTTCCTTCCCTTACCCCTCCCCCCCCGCCCCCCCTTCACCTCTAGATGCCTTTAAGAAATGTAATATGCAGATATACACAGCCAGGTCTCTACAGAGATATTGGCTAAGATCACAAAGATTAACTTTAGAAGGAAATAAATTTTTTTAGAGCTATGTTTAAATGAGACAAAGCTCAGAAATAAAATGAATGGTATATATGGTTTTACAGTAATTGCTGAGGATTTCATTTGTATGAACACACATACTCCCTTCTTCATACTCTAATGGTTTTAAAGCACTTCCCCCCCCCACCTTTTTGTAAACACTGTGCTCTTCAAAATATGTCCAGCTCCATAATCATGCTAGAGCGTCTTCTGAATCACTCTGTATTCTCACTGAAACACAAATCACCACAGCAGCACAGAAACCAACAACCAGTTCCCAACAGAAGGCCTGAAGGCAGGTCACCCCACTGCTGTACCTAGAATTACAGTGACAACAAGCAAAGCACACTAGAGTCTCTAGCACACAACCTCATAGTTACTAGCCATGGGCCAAGAAATTGCGGGGACAAACTGATCAAGAACTCAGGTTCACTTCAGCTTTTGCTGACTATTAAAAGATACTTTCTTTCAGATATGATTGCCTCTATTAGTATAACCTTTGAAAAACCAGAAAGGCAGATGACAACCTTCCTGAGACCACTGTCTAACAGTCCTAACAGGATGACTAAGAAATATCCCAACCTATAATGATCTTGAATAGTAAGCAATGAATATTAGTATCAAGAAACATATTCTGGGGGCAGATGAACAGTACACAATACCCTATAGTAAAGGCTGTGCTGCTGATGGGCTCTGCTTCTGATAAAGCAAACAACAAAATGTTCCCCAATGTTGTTCACATTCATTGACCACATCTCCCCCTTAACTACATTAAATCCAATTGTAACAGTGGTGGTGATTTAAATAAAAGTACTTATGCTGTGTAATAAGAAAGTACTGAGAATCTTCCAAACCAATATTAGTTTCACTAACCAGTTGTAAATTACTTCTTGGTTATCATTTTGAAATCATAAAAGCTTGCAATTTATATCACACAATAGGGAAATTTTTATCTGTATTCCACTTACTAGGTAAATAATTTTAAGGTGTGTTAATTAAATGCACAGTGTATTAAAAGCAACTTCTCTTAAAACAGAAGTTGCAACATTTTACTTGGCAATTACACATACTCATTTCATTGGATTAAAGGATTATTCTCAAAAATTGCACTTGTTTAACTAAAGGAAGTACTATTAAAGCTCTAATTAATACTTACGAAGTATAAAATTTACATATAAAAGCTTGCCATGAAAAAGCTTGTCTCCAAATAAAAATGGAAGATTAGAAAACAACTCAATTTAATGAGAAATCAGCACAGTAGTAGCTGATAATTAGTAAGACCTGATATGCAGAATAGTTTGAAAGGTTAATATGATAGTAGTTTTAGATACGGACTAACCAGTATTTTGTCAGATGAGCTGTGCTGCAAGCTCAACTTTCTTCTCATGAAACTGATTTTTAACAAAGATATATGAAGCGATGTAATCTTAGAAAGAACTACAAGCTAGCACAGAATGTAGACCACTGATAAATTTCAAGAAGAAAAAGCATGTTCTCCCTTTTATTGTTGTCTTACACTAATGCTCACTTTGACTCTGCTGCTTTAGCTGAATCCAGAACCGGGGAAGGAACATAAGAGTTTCAAATAATCAACCTACCAGAATGACCAAGCTGGTTTGCATCAGTGCTTGCCAACCAATAGACTGCAGTAATTAAGTATGCAGATACTCCTTGTTTTTACATAGTAGAGTGCTTTCTACACTTTTCTGATGAAACTCAGTTTTCTTTCTCAGCATGTGCACGATACTACTCCCTATACTAATAAATCTATCTGCACATATACCATATACACACCCCCTCTCCAAATAATATTATATTAATAGTGATTGTATTGACTCTTCAAAGGTCTCTTCCAGCCTCAACAGTTGTATGATTCTATACTGCTTACTTTTTTTATCCACTCAATCACTTTAGAGTTATGGGGATTCAGTATGATCTCTGTGCTGATCAGAAAATGCAAAGTTACCAAAAAATTTTGATCACAAAATAAAAATACCATACCATGAGAAAAACAATAGTTACCGATCATCATACGAAAGTAAGTTTTCAGAAATACAGAAGACTTCATTCCCCTTGCACATTTTCTTACCTAATTTGATTAAGAATTCTCGTTCCAAGTCTTGCACCTGTCTGATAGCTTCTTCCAGAGAATTGCAGAGCTTTATCTTTGGTCTCAGCAGTTCGAGTGTATCACTGATCATATAGTCTATGTCTATAGGAAATGGGTGATCTTTTGTCCAAACATCCAGGCTTTTTTTCCACCAAACATACCTCTGAAAAGTAATAAAATACTCAGATTAAAGTACATGTACACTGGCATTTATAGGGTATTTAAATTAATAAGCTTAGAATGCCTAGCTATGCCCATACATTAGAAAAATGTAGATTATATCATACAACTATTAGATATTTTGGTACCACTAAACATTATCTGGTAACAGACAAGATTCTAAAAATTATAGTGCTAAAGAACAATGAAAGAAATACCTAACAGACACACGAGTGTGCTAAAGAAATCTACAGATCTGTAAAAAATTTAGTTCAGAATACCTGAAAATATACAAGGAAGCAATCAAGTTTTCGTTTGCTGGATCCTCGGTCAAAGTACTGCCCACAGGTATCAAGGATAGTACAAACTAGTCTGATTCTGAAAAGATGCTCTGGAGGGTCCAGTGGACTAGGACTGCCATCAGGGTTCACACCAAATGATGTGAAAGAATACAGAGTTCGAAATATTACAGCAGATTCCACCATTCGGTAATTGTAAAGCTCCCCTAAAAACTTGGCACTGCTGATACGCCGTTGGTTAAACTTTGGTTGGTTAACCTATATCAAAATAGAACAAAAAAAATTTCACTGTACCAGCCAGACACAATGGAATCTTGGTAAAAAGTCAATTCCTTGCTTTTAAAGAAAGAAAAGTAATACAAATAAAAATTGATACAATTTGTCATAATAAAAAAATTGGTTATGGCTACCTATATTAAACAAAATGAAGTATCATAAAGGAGTTATGAAAGCTGCTCAACTAGCAGTACAAATAGATCTAGCATCTATGATTATTCCTTGCCTAGAGACTTCTTGTAACATCTACCAAAATAAGGACTAGTCTCCAAAGTGACCTGAATCTGACTACACTGTGAAAGAGTAAGTTTTATGTCCTCACTATGACAATGGGGCAAAACAATTGTACTAGTTATCTTCAGTTATCTGTCCGAGTTTCTGGGGAAGTGATTTTCCTTAATTTAAATAAACCTGCAAAACACAGACAACTGAGGCAAAGTCAAACAAAAATCCAGAACCCAAGGATTCCCTTCTTTAAGCAAGATTGCTTTACTGTTTTCCTTCTGCCAAAAGCAGATGCATTAGCTTTGTAAGAATGTTGGCTGTTTACCTCCATTCCCAGTCGAATATCCTCTAGCACTCCATCCACAACATGAATTCCAACATCTTCCTGGTAAAGTACCAACCCTGCTAAGAGGTTGGCTACACAGTGAATACTATTATATTTCACATTCCAGATGTTGATCATACAGCATATAACATAGTCTTTTACTTCTACATCCTGCCAAGGCAGCTTGCGCATCTGTCTCAAGACCTAAATGAAATTTTAAGAGAAGCTTAACATTTTTAGTAGGCAAAATATCATTCAGTTTCATTCCTTGTTTCTCATGGCTAGAATGAAATCCCTGTAAGCACCTGCAAGCAACTTCATTCTTCTTCAAGCATCCTCCACAGCCTGTAGGTACAGAAAACTTCATACATGTAGCATCCAGGTGCTGTTCACTAGCTAACCAAGTTGTCCAAATCTGTTACATGATTTCCTTACTCTTGCAGTCTGTACATAACTGTTGCTTTTTGTCTCTTACTCCTTCACTATTTGTTCGGCACTTCATGCTGTGGACAACGCAGATTTGTGACCAGAGCTTCTATGCAGTACAATAAAATAAGTGAAACTACCTTAATCTGGGATACAAAAATGATCCCTCTTCCTTGCAATTAAAAATAAATAAATTATAAACTTCCCCAAAGCCTCTGAAAGTTAGCACAACACCAATTCCAGTAAAATCTGTGTCACAGATTCAAAAAGGATTTACCTTCTCTGTGGTGACCTTGGAGAGATCCTTGTAAAGAAGCTTACGAATATATTCCTGCAAAGGAGGACGTTTTTTCTTCACAGTTTTCTCAGCTGGAGGAGGATTACAGTAGTAATAGGCATTCTCTACCATTGTGACATAGCGTGCATCCAGATGCATTGCTTGCTTTTTTCTCATCATTTGTTCCTGGAAGTAAATGCAAATGATCAGTAAAAGATGTTGGCATACTACATTTTCAAGCCAAAAGCTTCTACAGTTTTCTGTGGGATAAAGGAAACATGAAAGGTTGCAGAAAAGTTAAAGAAAGGATGAAGCATAGATACTGGTTCTGGGTTGCTATTTCCAAGGTCATTTTTCTTGACAATCTCCATTTTTAGAATGATTCACCCACTGTGAAAAAGGTTTCAGGAAAGTATTTAAACTTGAAATATCAATGTTAATATTCAGATAAGTAAGATCATTAGATGCCACTCAAAACAATTTTATTTAAATAAAATACCTGAAATATTGATGTCTTGACACAAGCATACTGAACTGTGAGTGGCAATCTACATTTTACATCAGTATGCAACTCTAGAGTTTATATTAGTGGTTTCATATGGATTTTTAGACTATTTAGGCAGTGGTATTTTCCTTATTACATGTACCATTGTTGCTGTTTACCCGAGCAGAATAGACTGCAAGAAAACCAGAAACTAGCATACAGTATGTCATGGCGGGGGGGGGGGGGGGGGGGGGGGGGGGGGGGGGGGGGGAATCAGACAAGAGTTACACACTAACATTGATTACTGTGCTTAAATTTTGAGGATTGACCTAATTTTTCTCACTGAAAAGTCCATACTGCCTTTGGGATATATACTTTAGGATTTGTCTGTTTGAAAAATTCCTTGTATGTAAAAATTCTGTACAAGAACTAAAGTTGCAGTTCTAATTTGCTGATTTTTTACAGTTAAAAATTAGTATTACAAAATCTTTATGTGCATGTGTATTTTTATCTATATATTCTCTAAGCGACATTAAATTTTTATGTATAAGACACTATGTTCTGAGTCATTCCAAGGTGGTTTAACAGAAAAAAAAAAAAGGGTACTGGTTTAGCCTTTACTATTTTACAGAGGTTGGCTACACAGTAATTCAACTATCAAACAGATAAAACTAAAAGCTAAGTACCACTTTATCACCACACGCAAATGTTAGTACACACATTCACACAACCCAGTAAACTCATTTGTGCTTCTTCACTCACCACTTTTCACGCTGGTGGACCTTCCACTAAATTAGAATAATGTAAAGTGTCTTTTACATAGCAATGGCTCAGTTCAGCTGAAATGCAAGTGTACTCAAAAAGCTCCTTGACTTTCAGCTGCTAAATCCATACGGAACAGTCATTTTGTGTAACAGAGTAACCCAGCAAATAATGTATCTTCCCTTCTAGCCTGTATGCAACCTATCCTGCAGGAAAGCTGAGAGGGACTTTTCATAAGGGTGTCTAGCAATAGGACAAGGGGGGAATGGTTTGCGAGGGAGAGTAGGTTTAGACTGTATCTGTGGAAGAAGTTCTTCATTATGAAGGTGGTGGGACTCTGGAATTGGCTGCCCAGGGAGGCTGTGGATGCCTCATCTTTGGGGGTGTTCAAAGGCAGGTTGGATGAGGCCTTGAGCAGCCATGTCTAGTTGAGAGATGCCCATGCCCATGGTAGGCAGGCTGGAGTAGGTGATTTCTAAGGTCCCTTTCAAACAAAGCTATATGGTGGTAATTTCATTTTTAACCTTTCCCATAACACAAATGGCATGCCCTTTGATTCCCTGAGAATCTTTCTTTCCAACCAGGAAAGTGGTGCCACATTTACCTACAGGTACTTAACAGGTGCCCAGCACTTTTAATAATTGAGCACACAAATAGTTTTGTGGGACAAAACCACTTATAGTAGAAAGTTCCAAGAGCTTACTATGTTAATATTACCTTGGCAATTTTTTCCACCTTCTCTAGATGCACGAGAAAATACATCTTTGCTGCCTTAACTTTTATCATGCTTTACTATAAACTGAAAAATTAAGTGGGTGAAGTAAAGCAGCGTTAAAAAAAAATTACAGAAAGGCTTGCAAATAAAATATAACCCCCCCTAAACCTACATAATTTGTATATTGTCCTGTTATAAAAAGTTGCACATTGTATTCTAAATAAGTTGTAATTGTTTCTTCCCAGGAAAGACCACATGCACTACCCTAAGTCTCAAAAAAATCACTGTAACGTATCATTTTGAACAATCTTAATTATGTAAACTAAGTGGATGGTATTAGATGCAACACTAAAAATCATCACAATTTTAAGGAGCTTTGTGTGTTTCAATTGTTTGTTTTTTTTTTCATTTAAGGCATCAAGTCAGTTGGACAAGCTGGAAAGAGAAGCCACCTTGTCTACAATAAAACAAACCTTGACATCCTTCAGAAGGAAAAAGCAAGACCTGCAATCTAAAGCACTTTGAGCTAATTAAATACTTTGGGTCTTCATTTTACTAGGCTGAAACAAAGAACTACAAAAGTAAAGCTTTACATTTGAAGATTAGGTTTTTTGGTTTCCCTTTCATAAAGGGATCACAAACATTAGAACGCCCAAGTTAAACCAGGGTTGGGTTTGTTGTTTTGCAGTGAGCACTAAAACCACTCTCCAGGTAACATATATTGCAGATGCATTTCAACAGAAAATCTGGTGAGACTTAGGAGGTGCCCCCCTGGTTAGTAGTCATGCTCCTGCCCCCACCTCAAACCTAGTAACACCAGTTCACATTGCAAGAAATAGAATTTTTGCAAGGCAGCACAAAACACAACAAACAACCCAAGCTGCAGGAAAAGCCCAATTCAGAAAACTATTTCACCATGACTGACTGTCATAGTCCGCTCCTCCTTCCCTTTACTACCTACACTACTTTGCCCTGCTACTCATTTCAACAGTTCACAATCAAAAGTTCTTGGAAGCAAGACATTGTTGCAGTGAATTAACACAGTCTCATTTTAACTACAACCACTCTGTTACAGCCTTTCTGTACAAACCACACTATCCCCCAGTTTCAACTCCATCTGTAAAAGGAGTCACCCTGAGAAATGAGCCATTTTTAGAAGTTCCACTGATCTTGCCCTAAAGCTTAGAAGACAATTTGACACGGTTATCTAACTTAAAGGATTAAAAATGCAAGAGAAGGTTTTTAATGGCAGAACATCAAATATTCTTTTAACAAGACCACAACAGCGTAACCCAGGAATTTGACGTTTTAACACGATTACATTACAGAAACATCCAAAGCATCAGTTCATCAAATAATCCAATTCAAATAATCCATTTATCAACAAGCCAATCCTAAAGCCACATTAGTTTTGCATTAATATTTTAAATCACATGAAGGACACTGAATTCTAAAGACTTGCCCCAAAAAATTATTAACGTAACTAAACAGTGCTGATAAAAGAAGAATCTTTAAATAATTTCAAAACATGACAGCAGTTCTACAACACCATAATGTAATCACAAAACGTTCCTCTGGAACGAGTCACTTAGCACCAGTAAGTCTGTGGCACTCTTACTGAACACTTCATAATCAATTTCCCCTTAATTGCTTTTAAAATCCATTCTTAACTATGACTTTCTTCCACACCAAGACAAAGCAATACTGTCTTTAACAGGAAACATACAGCCTGTTTGGCATTCTATACCACAATATCTCAGCAGCAGTAAAGATTAAGGCCAATAACTATTTGGAAGATGGACATACTTTAATTCACAGATTCGCATTGGGTTGACCCTCAAGGGTCATCCTCTTCAAACCCTGCTGCAGCAAGCAGGGACACCTCCAATTAGATTAGGCTGCCCATGGCCAAATCACGTATGGTCTTGAATGTCTCCAGCAATGAGCCCTCAACCACATCCCTGGACAACCTGTTCCAGCGTTTTACCACTCCCATTGCAGAGAGCCTCCTCTTGACGTCCAACCTGTATCTACCCTGCTTCAGTTTTAAACCACTAAAGAGTCCTTCCCTGGCCTTCCTGTAGGTCCCCTTCAGATACTGAAACATAGTTTCTACCCATTAAGAGTCACTGATAAGATAAGCATTGATGTAGATTTTTACCACAAGAACTTGATTAGTGATTGCTCCCCTGCTCCAAGGAAATAAAATAAAAAATAAATCTTTTCTACAGTTCACACCAACTGGCACCTTAAGATTATGATCCAATTGGTATAATACCATTTAAATCAAAATTCATCTTTGTCATTTCTACAGGGCAACAGTAGAAGATACAGCTATTAATATGGTTGTAGAACACAGATCTCTTTAGCCTGTTTTACATCTTAATCAACAGATACTCCAAAACTGATTTGCCACCTCTATCTTTTCTCCTGGTTCCTCAGTGCATAGGAAAAGATTATTTATCCAAAACCTTGCAAGGCTTAAGCCTCAGTTACTGAAACAGTGCTTGTACTTCGTCTTATGCATCCCAGTTAAGTCACATTTTGCATTCTCATCCAGCAGATTTCAGCAATGCAGCCAACAAGCAGTATTTTTGCAGTGAATAAGACTAAAAGTAGTCAGTTTGGAAAAACCACTCTGGTAAAGGTATTTAATTTTTCTTGACTACTAAATTTTTTATTAACTACTGGAAAATGGTAGCAATGAGTTAAGTCTCTTTTAAAGATAATGGAACAGTGCTTTTAGGGACTGATTATGGACAGGAATATATTTAACACAAAACACGTCAGCTGGCAAACCTTTAAGAAACAGAGATTCAAACCTTTCAAGGCACAAAGTATACTGCAACAAAAAGCACAAGGCAAGAACTTGAAGTTAATTTGTCCATCTCTTTCCTCTGCCCCTTGACTACACCACTGCAATGAATGCTGCAACAAAAAGGTTCAGAAACAAACAACATTTGGTGGAAAATAAATTACATGATATGCTCAAGAAGGTAACAACTGCTTGTCCATTAACTCTTCAGCATGAGAAGGGTAGCTGTAGATTCAGGAAAGAGACCTGTGAAGTATAAGCCCATGATTTGAGAAGGACACAACCACAACAGAGAGGGACATTTCACAGCTGAGAGCTATGTACAAAGATATTGCAAACATTTGAACTGCTCCCTTACAGAATAGCAAACCATATCCACTTTCTCTCCCTAAACCAGACTATTTATTGTAGATAAACATCTGCATTCTTCTTGCAGCGCAGGGATTGAAGGGAACATGCAAACATCTGGGCAGACTTTCAATACAACAATACAGTCTATGAGTTGGTCTGCACATGGTTAAACTGCTTGATTTAATGCCATTTCCTATTGCCAGTATTGCTTTGAAAGACTTGCAAGTCAAACCATGTTTGACTCAGTCTTTTGCCTTGGACACAGTTTTATAATTGTCTCTCAAGCCATTAAACATCAGCCACGGCTCAAACTGATACACTAAAGATGACCCAGAGTTAGCCTCTGTTATTTTTAAACCTTTGCCAATACTTACCTAGACCTAATCTAATTACCAATCTCTGTTTCTAAAACCTCTTCCTCTGCTGTCTTCATTAAATTTTCTTCAAATTTGGAATTCCAGATTGTTACACAGGGCACAGAGACCACCTCTCTCACCACTGTCTGCTCTGACTCCTAAGCTTGTGGCTTCTCTCATAGCTTGCGGTGTGTATGCTCCTGGCTTTATCCCAGGCGCTGGACCAGGCAACTTGAGGCAACTTCAAGCCAGACAAGGTCCAAACAGGTTCAAGCACGCAAGGCATGAGCAAGGCTAAGCAACGCTTGAGCAAGGCACAGGCAACTAGAAATCAGCCTGCATATAAATCTTGCCCAAGAGTGATTGGGCCAATAGGGCACTGAAACTAGCACAATGGGAAGGGGTCCTGCCAGGCTGTGGCCAGAACACATGCCCTTACCATAGATACAGGGCTTTTTACCAGACATGCATAGTCCTGTCCCCTTTGCTCCTTTTCCCACGTTACCCTGGCCTTCTGCAGGAAGCAGGGGCAGAAAAGGGGACCATGTCTAGACACCTTAGTGTCTGCCTGGGTTTGTGCTGGAGCCATTTGGCCCTACCATGACAGATACATCTACTGTATTCTTTCATCCTCATCCTCTGTTTTTGCCCACTCTCTGAATTATTTGTAGTTGAAAACCAGTAGCTTTATTCAATTACATTTGAAGACAACTGAAGTTCTCCAGAATATTTTCAGAAAACTGTTTGCATAGCAGATACAGTGTCAGAGCTGAGACAACACTCATAAATAACACAATGTAAGTTCACAGGACTAGAAACCAAGGCTGACAGTGCCAAAGCAGCCCAAGACTTGGAACACCAGTCTACCTCAACTCCATTCCAGTAAGGAGACAAGGTTCCAGAAAAGCTGATTCATTGTGCTCCCATACTTGTCTCTGTTTTTATTAAAGAATCAAGAACTTTATTCTTCCAGAGCACTCAAGGTAAAACTTAATGAAAGTTTTCACTTACTAGTAAACATTGTAACTGACAATTAAACTATTAGTCACAATCATATTTATGGTGAGACCACATCACAAAGCCAGAAAATAGAAGTAGTAATTGGTTTAATTCAGTGCCTGACACCCTCCCTTGTAAGACAGCAAGTTTTCTCTTACCAAAAGGACACTGGTTCTTAAGTGAGATTCTGGTGATCTAAAGAGGAATCTTCCACAGGTTTCCAGCAGAGTACATGCCATTTCAATGTGGTGATGAGAAAAGTCTGACAGGAGCATCTGGTATATATTCATATAGAAACACAGCACATTAAAACACCTTTTTCAACTACAGAAAACAGTAAATCAGACTTTACACTACTGTGGTGCTCCACAGACTTCAAGAAAAAAATGCTAATTGATTTCACTAATTTTAAAAGCATAAGAACAGTCTAAACCCCAAATGCAGGCTCCAGAAACAAGAACAGGATGCTTACTAAGCCTAGCATAAAAAGACTACAGCATTAAAATAAATACTGTAATCTCTGCCATACCCCTTCCACCTAAGTCACACATGCTTTCAAATTCCTGTTGCTAGACTGAGAAGCATGGACACAATAACCTCAAAGCACATCTAATTTAAATGTATGAAGTGAAGCAATAACTAAGTTTTGCATTTTATGATATTTTATAGGTGGGAGAAGAAAAAGTGATGAGGGAATACAATTTTTTTTTTTTAACACTCAACTTTGATACTTAAATGAGTCAATGAATAGAACCTATTCCCACAGGAAGTGATCTTAATCCATAGGAGTCTTCACCCAATTTTATTGAAGGCACTCTCATTTTTTAAACCCCATTTTTAATTAGGGAATTAACATCAAAAGGTAAGTTTGAACGTTTATCAGCATGCAAACTGAGATGCTATACCTGGAGATTAATGCTTTCCAAAGATTAATTTTGTTCCTCAAACAAAAGCACCTGCTAGAACAGCATATAATCCCCTTCCTGTATCACTAAAAAAAACTCCTGCTTCTAACCTCTCCCCTTTACTGTTATTTTCTCTGTAAAAGTATTAATTCAAATGAACATGAAAGATTTGCAATGTAGAACAGATGAGTAAGTAGCAATGTCTACCATAGCTTTACAAAGAAAGCTGTTAGTTATTTGGTTATGTTCAAAGGTAGAATTTAATATAATCCTACCATCAGAAAAAAATTTAATGTTCTAACTTCTAGAACAGCTTAAAAGTCTCCTTAGGCACAGTAGGCAGAGACATTAGGGTTTAAAACATCAGATGCAATGACTTAATTGATTACTCCAGCAATAGACATATGAAGGGACAGCATATACAACAGCGTAAGACTATCACAACACTAACCTTTAAACAGTGGAGCGTGTCATTTTTGGAGAACATCTTAAACTTGGTAAGCTCACCAATAAATCTCACAGTTTTATTCTTTGTTTCAATGTTGATCTGGTCTTTTTTTCTTACCTAAAAAAAAGCAGCAGCATTTGATCTAAGGCTCTCAAAAATACCTGACTGACTTGAACATGGAGAATAAGCTTGGGAACTCAGCAGTGCTTGGTTCCTTATGTTCTATCTTAACCTACCTTTATGTTTCCTAAAAGTCTCTCTACAATATTGTTTATTCAGAAGCTTCTGAATTTCTTTCCCCATTCTCCTACTCCCCCCACCCAGAGTCCTGTAACATCTACAGTTATAGACAAACATCAACCTGGCCACCCATGCCTCTATCCCACCAAAGCAGTGGTTAAGTATTCTAGAATCAATAAGCAGTATCTGTATGAACAGGACCACTTGTGCAGTCCCCAAGGAAATTACACACTGACAGCTTTCAAGTCAGCTTTAATAAAATGCAGACTATTTTTTCCTTTTCAAAATTACTGACAAGCAGCATGATTTGACTACCAAAGCACAAATTTGTATCAATGTCTAAACATAATATGCAAAATACAAAATTGTATTTCTCCCCAAAGATACAATTTTTTCTGAGGTCAGCTTCAGATAGTTAAGACTTAGTCTGAGCAGTTCACATGCATCTTTAATGTCAACATGAGAAAAAAAATTAATTTAAATCCATTAAATTAAAGCCATAAAACTTAGTGAAGGAATCATCATTGTGCACCATAACAAATTTGATTACAAAACTTCAAAGTGAACAAAACAACTCTGAGAAATCCATTTGAGAGGAACAGAAAATTTTGGTTAATGAAAAGAGTTAAAAGTAATTTGCACTTTGTAATTGTACAAAATAAGAGTGCTACATTGTCAAAGTAGCCACAATATTACAACAGTAACCTTGTCATGGGGAACATGTTACACTAAGTCAGTTCTCATTTTAAATGCTAGTTATTAATTTACCAAAAACTCTTAACACTTGCAGTTCGAGTAGTTTCTAATGTTTGCAACTTACACTGTTTCATAATTCCTGTTAGTATATATAAATAGAGACATATGCTAAATAATAAAAAGTGTATAGATCTATTATGACTCAGATGACAGAAATATTCACTGAAGGATTGGCATCTACATAAAGTCAAATAATACTTTACAATATTTTATTCCCCAAAGGATGAGTATTATCAGACTGTTGATTTATTTTTTTGCATTCAAATAAACCAACAACATACATGAAATCTGAAATCTCCTTTCAACATGGAACAAAGATCCTCTGCTACATCAGACATACAAGGATGCAATGTGGCAACCAGTCTTGCATAAAATGGTAGCAAATCCAACCTGCAACAAAAGACAATAAATTGTCTCTTTTATCAACATATATGTATTTTTGTCTACAAGCATGGGTATCATTTTACTCATGAAAACAATGCACATATATTGACAGAACTGTGTATATGTAATTTTACACGCTCACACTGCAGGCTACAATATCTTTTACAAATAACACAAGGTGTACTACCACTACTGGAATCCTTCACAGTTGATTTCCTTTCAAAATTACTGCCTTAGGTGAAATGCCAAACACCAGCTTAAGTACAGAATTTGACCTTTAAGAAATTACCAGATACAAATAAAACTGGGTTTCCTCTCAATATGTGAAATTAAACATTCTTATGCACAACTCCATCTCTTATTGCACTTGGGTGTTTTGAGCAGCAGAAATAACTAGAACGTCTTTATTTTTAAAGCAGTGATCTTCTAAATGAATGAAGCAGTTATTAAAACAAAGCTCAGTAGATGTGATATGGCAACTCTTTTTCCCCAAAACCCAAACAGTATTCTCACTATCACTTCAAAATTTCCAATAGAGCTTTGCTTAGTCTGTTCTTTTTCCTTGATTATATGATTTCATACTCATTTCACTGCATCCTTGTTTCCCTTACGGGATTTGGGATGGTGTTTTCCTTAATTTGCACTTTCTTTCTTTTCATAAAAAATACCTGGTTGTAAAAATGGGATAAACGCCCTTAAATCTGGTTTATGGCATCATGTAACAACAGGACACATAACATATGAGAGCAGCTTTGCCCAAGTGTGCATGTATCACTTCTAAATGCAGAGAAATAATTGTGCTCTGAGGCCTTATAGCATTTACAAACTGAAGAAAGTATTTTTTGTTTATTTTGAGAACAAACAGATGAACTGTAGAACAACTCTACTGTTTTAAACTGAAAGTAACACGCCAAATTTGTATGCTTCAAGTGAGAAACAACCTGTAAGGGAGAACAGCAATCTTCAGTTTACACTTTATGAAGGATTAGGGGTTTCCCTTCTGCAAGGGAAAAGAAAAAGAAAAGAAAAAATGCTGCCAAAAACATCTAAAAGCAGAGAGCTTGCCCTGGCACAAAGTAAAACTGGAAAAGCATCAAGAGGAAAAGCTCAGAACAAAGCATACAAAACTTGCCTTCCCTTTCCTTTCCTACTGCTATGTCACTAGAGCACACTTTCACACCCAGATTGAGGATAATGATGCATTTCAGCAGTGGATTAGAAGCAGCAGAATATACTACTACATGAAGGAGACATACCTAGGCAGCCTCCTGATAATACATGAAACCCCTGGTGAAACATTGTAGATCTCAGTTACCTATTTAACAGTTTTTGTTATCTCTTGTTAATCAATAACCAAAGCAGCATTTACATTTTTCAAGCTTGTTGGAACACAGAGTCAAGGCTGACTAGCTACAGCAAATTACTACATTATTAAGCATTTAGCTATTAACTCTCAGAAGAGGTGAAAGTCTCATTACCTCTCACACACATACAAAAGCTAAACTAAAAAAAGAAAAAAAAAGGACTTATGCTCAACTGAGGGGATGCACCTGTATGGCATCTGTTTTAAGACAAATAGCAGAAAGTTTTATTCTGGGCTGAACAAGTACCTGCCTGCTGAGAGCTAATAATTTCACCTCTGTAAACCGAACATACCTGGGGGAAAATTAAAGTCTTAGAGCACATTGTTGTTACTCCCTCACAGAACACAAAAGGTTTCTTCATAGAGGAGAAAAGAAAGGCTGAGTATTTCTAAATAGGTGAAATATAATAAGGAAAAGCCTTGGGCCAGTTACTGTGAAGCTGGCAACTGGAGATTGTTTCTGTTCCTCCTCTCACAGAGGAGACAAAAATTCAAGTTCAGAAGCAGATTGCCGTATCAGTGGCACCATCTACTGGTACCTGTATTAAGGCTAATTTGTTGTTTTCTCCAAAAGCATCTTTCTTGAGAAGCGGAGCAGAAAGTAACTGAAAAAAGCCCAAATCCACACAGTACTGCTTTCTCCTCCTGCTCTTCCATACTATGAAGCAAGGTCTAGCACCAGGGTTGACTCAGTTACTCGCTGAAGCCTGCCTTAAGCACCCTGACAACATAGTAAAAAAACTACATCTTCTGACCATTGTAATTTTGACCAGGTATCTTGGATTGAAATCTAGTCAACTGGATCACACTGGACCGCACTTCAGTGACCCATCTAAGGGCAATTTTTTTGGTGTAGCATTTCAAATGTTAGTTTATTTTTAAAACAAACACTTTGCTCAATTAAATCCTAACTGCAATCTAACATCCAATTTTTTATACCCAGGAAGTGAAATGAGAATTCTGTAAATTTATTAACTGGGATTCTACAAGAAAGACAGCTTAAAGAATGAGAAAACAGAGGACTAAATCCCGCTTCACCAGCATAATCACAATCCAGATAAATCTGCAGTGCCTGGACAGGTATAAACTACCAGCCACACTGCTCAGTGGGAAGAGAATGATGTGGAATTGACGTATTATCAGATAAGCACTTTTTGGTTTTGTTTCTTAGCTGTGGCATAAACTTGTTATATCAAGCACATCCCTCAATTTCATCTTCAAGTGAGATAG
This sequence comes from Dryobates pubescens, assembly GCF_014839835.1. NCBI lineage: Eukaryota > Metazoa > Chordata > Aves > Piciformes > Picidae > Dryobates > Dryobates pubescens. The sequence goes on along the minus strand of NC_071657.1, from coordinate 114,112,416 downwards.
GCCACTGAAATACTGCTGAGTTCAGTTTAACAAAAAGGACCTTGCTACTGAGGATTCTCAAGATAAAGAGCCAAAAGAAGATACAAGAAGAGGTATACAACTTGAGTTAAACTGCTGAGAAGTATTTAACACTTGACAAGTAGCTAAATTCTGAATTAAAAATAGTGATAATTCTAAAAAAATTCCATATGATGAACAACAGATCTCGTTTAGTAAACTTGCAAAGCCAAAGATCACTATAGATAGGAATGGGGGGGAAAATAATCAGAAACCACAACATCCCCTATTTACTGTCACTTCTGTCTGGAATTCAAAGCCTAAAAAGACTTTAACTTCTTGTATTGAAGTCGGGGGTAAAAACACCCAAACAATCTAACAATAGAAAACAACACAAGACCAACCAAACCCAAACAACAAAACTGCAGTATGCAGATAAACATAAATAATTACCTCTATCTGTACAGGGAAATAATTCAATTAGATAACAAAGAGTTACACAAATCCTAAGGCCATGAGCAGTATCGGTTAAATCACTGTACTGACTTTAGTGCAAACTACATAGCCCTGAATTAAAAGGCTAACATTTAGTTTTACATCAATCCTTCAATGCAAATCTGAAAGCTGTTTGTATATTACTATTGAAAAATCTTTGAAAAAGGTTTTCTGTTATGTTGGGTTGGAGCTTTGAATTGCACCTGATAAGATAAATGCAACCCACTCATAAGTACTCAACAGCACACTGCAATGATCTTGTATTTTAACACTAACCTAAGGTGAGTCAAGGAAAAAAAAAAGTTTGTTTTTTTTTGTCAAATTAAGTTTTCTGTCTTGAAGAATCCTGCATTTGTCCAAACCAATCCAACCCTAGCGGGAGCAAGAAACCTTCCTGGCACCACTGCATAATGACTTCAGCTTTACTTCAGTGTCTGTATCACTCCTCAAATATGGAAAGAGTTTTGTACTTCCTTGGTAATACTGCTGTGCCTGCACAGAACTCATCTCTCAAGAAAAGAAACAACTTATTCTGGTATTGAAATACCTTGTTATGGCTGTGAATAATAGTTACAAGTAGACAGCATACTTTTCGAAAATACACTGCCTTACCTACATGCTATAAAAGGACACTGGTACTCTGAACCTTTCACAAAACAAAAAAAAACCCACAAAGCAAAGAACTTACAAACAAAAAAAAAAAGGAAAAAAATCCCAACCAACCATCCAACCAAAACCAAACCAACAAACCCCATACCCAAACACCACCAACAACCCCACACCAACTAAAAATCCTCCTCATTAACATAACCACAAGAAGTTTTCTTCTCCCACTCCTGAAGTATTGCAACTTATCCTGGAATTAGTAAAAACCAGCATGAAATAGTTATGGCTCAGTGAAGAGACATGAAGCAAACACTGTTAAAGTACAGCATAAAAAGCTCTGAAGCAGTGCATTATGCTATTTTCTAAATCAATTTGAGGCGTTTTATAGCACACATTAGTACTGTGTCATATATGCACAAGGATTATAGATGCTGATTTCAAGATAGAAAGCAGAATGGCTCCTTTACCAACTGCAGTAATAGAGTAACATATATTAGGATGGATTGCCCTTTAAAATTTATCTGTGGGAATTCATTGCAACAGTTTGTTGGCAAGAACAAGCAGCTCAATCAACATCCTTTATCTCCTGCTGAGTACCATAGATGGCTATCACCAATACAGGCAGACAGAACTGGAAGCTGGAGCATTCATTAGTTCCATAGGTTTCACAGCATAAAAAGATATCAAAGGAAAGAAATGGACATGGAAGATTATTTCTTAAGAATAATTAGTATTTATAGTTGAAGAACAACAGTGACATAAGAGAAGTCATTCACTTGAGTGTTGGAATGTTGTTTTCAACTGTTGAAGATATGCAGCTCCTTGAGCCAATCACACCAGCTATACTAGTTTAGTGAATTCCTACAGGAAAGATGTAACTTAAAATTGTTACTATTTTTAAAACATATTTGTGTGATAATGCAACTGCTACTGGGAAGATGACAAGCAATGGTGATATGGAGACTATGCAAGTTTCTAGCAACTTACAGGATGGCCAAGGGATGAGACCCAGTTAGCATGGATCTAGGAAAGGCAGGTCCTGCCTGACCAATCTGATCTCATTCTATGATGTGGGGAAGGCTGTGCATGTAGTCTACCTGGACCTCAGCAAGGCCTTTGACACTGTCCCCCACAGCAAACTGCTGGCCAAGCTGTCAGCCCGTGGCTTGGACAGTAGCACTCTGCGTTGGGTTAGGAACTGGCTGGAGAGCTGAGCCCTTCTGATTTACAGTGTTAAAGATGTTTCATCCAGGCTTCTCAAACTGTGTTTTGATGCACTTCATGATTGCAAACAGGCTGATACACAAAAGTAGTATTTCTCCAGCCCAAATTTATGATTATGTAGAGTGCATTGTTACACCTAACAAAGATGATACTAACTGCCTCCTGTGTCAGTAATTATGTTTCAGGCACAATCAGGTCCCTAAGTCCCTGAAAACTGAGGTATCAAACCCATAATTTTTAGAGAGAAGAATTCATAAAGAGAACCAGTCTCTTTTCAGTCATAGGATGAAGTGCAATGGCCATAAACTCAATCACAGGAAATTCGACTGCAATGTGAGAAAGCTCTTTTACTGTGAGGGTGACAGAGCACTGGTTCAGGCTGCCCAGGGAGATTGTGGAGTCTCCTTCTCTAAAGATCTTCAATTCCCTCCTGGACATGTACATGTGACCTGCCCTAAGTGGTCCTGCTTTTCAGGGGGGTTGAACTCAATGGATTTCTGGAGGTCACTTCCAACCCCCAACATTTCATGACTCTATGATAGATTATGTGCATTTCTAACTGCAAAAAACTATTATCAACAGCATCAGGTCAACACTGCATAGTCAGCAAACCAAACACTGGTTTACAGAAAGCTAAGAGTAGGGTTATTAGCATAGCATATTACAGATGGGATTTAGAAAAAGGCTAGAATTAAGGTTGAAAACGCAGTGCAAGGAAGAATTAAACAGAGGAAACAGCAAAGTCTATTTATTCAAAGCAGTAGTCTATGCAAGACTTGAGACAAAACAGACACTCAAACCATTTTTTGTCCCCCAGTGTTAAAAGGGAATGGAATTGAAGTGGTGTGAACTCTGACAGGAAGTCCAATATGATGAGACATTTGAGACTAAAAGCAGCAACAAAACAACCTCTCAGGAGAAATATTGCAAGGTGGAGCAAGAAAAGCGACTCCATTATTACACCTATTTAAGTTGCACCTATTTAAAGTACAAATTTACCAGAGAGCAGTGAGATGTATTTTTCTTCCAACTAATTAAACATTTTTAAATGTGCAATGATTTTTGTAAGCAAGGTGCTTCCTGTAAGTGCAGAGCCCTCACTTACACAAAGAGAAATAGTGGAACTCTACATGGACAAAAGAGGGCCAGAATCAAACTCCAATGGCTTTCTCTAAACCACCTAACCTAGAACCATCTCCGTCCCAGAAGTTACAGAGCTATTACAATGGCTCTGCATTATATCAGAATTAATATATCACAAGAAATCTTCCTTCCTAAACTACACTGTGCTCTCACCAGACACAAGTTCTTATATTAAAAAAAAGTGCAAGTTCTCCTGAATGAAATGCAAACCCCTCCTTTGACAGAAGGTAGGTTTTGCTATTATTTTCAATTAAAGAGAGTCATGAAAATATGTACTACAAACAAATGCCAGAAAGAGAAACTAATTAAGAAAATTCACAGTACTACGGCAAAATATTGCAATTAATTTCTTGATCATTAATAGTATTTGTTTGGTGCTCCAGCACCAATCACTCCAGAGCACACAGAAGGAATAAACAAATGCAACTTGGAATATGCACTGGGTTTCAAGAGTTAAAAAATACATACGTAAGTTAAATAACCAAGGAGTGGATCTAGATCATTCCCCTTCAATTGTTACCTTTGTCTGGGAACTATGAAAAGTGCTCGTACTAGTTTTCTTCTGTTGGCTTTTGTATTCATATTCATGCAAAAATCCATTGCTGCCTATAAGAGAAACGTCAACACAATACTTCACCTTTAATGCAGAAGGTTTTTCTTTAAAGCATTTTTTCAAAAGCATCTTTACAAAACTGTTCTCACTACATGCAGCTGTTTTAAAAAAAAGAACTGTACAGAAAAAAATATTTAAAATAAAAATCTTAATTTTTGCTTACAAGTAAGAGTTAGCAAAACAAGTCCAGCTACAGGAACACAGACTGATTCTTTGGATAAACACAAAGAAGAAACCAACTTTGGGAAGACAGGGAGTAATTTGTCAGGGAGTGATGAGGGGAAGAAAAGGGGAAAACTAACACATAACAGGCTGACAATGAAAAAAAAATACTATACAGTATTTGTCAATAGCCAAGTGAGAAAAACAAAACATATCCTTCAGGTTAAGCATGAATCTACTGCAAGATTCCAAAGCTTTGAATATTTATTTCAAATACATTTGATTTGACACCAGCTTTTAAGAGTAGAATAATAAAAAATAAAAAAACCACAACACTATGACTATACCTTGTCTATGAGGTCTCTGTTGACACAATTTGGAAGTTGCTGTAGAAAAGCATCTACTATAAGTTTCAAATGAGATCCAGTACTGGCTTCTTCATCCTCTTGTTCTAACAGAGTGAAATAAACAAGCAGCACATATCTTTAAACTATGAAATATAAGGATTTGCAGTCACATTCCCTAAGCAGTGCATTTTTAATGATTAGCACTTAATATTCATCTGCAGATTAAATAAAAAAGAAAATGAAACCACTGAGTGTCTATACCAACAAAAGTATCATCTTTAAACTTGCCTTGCTATTCATAATGTTCCCTGCCTCCTAATTCATACTGTCAAGAGCAACAACAAACATATGCCTAGAAAACTATGGTAATTTTTTTAGTTGATGGAAGAAGGACCACAGGAAGGCTCAACTGTGGGAGAAAACAATATGGGAAAACAACACACCTTAATACAATTGCGGATTCTAGGGTTTTGTTTGGCTTTTTTTTCCCCAGATTGTTTTTGGGTTTTAATTAAGACATGTATGCCCTGCAGGAGAAACAGAATGTTTACTCAAGTGTCCACTAAAGTAAGTTTTTCCCAGAATAACAGAATCATAGAATGGAAGGATTTGGAAAAGACTTTCAGAGATGGAGTCCAACCACCTTGCCAAAGCAGGATCACCTAGGGAAAGTCACACAGAGAAGCATCCAGGTGAGTTCTGAAAGTTTCTAGTGGAAAAGACTCCACAACCTCTTTGGTCATCCTATTCCAGTGCTCCACCACCTTTACAGCAAAAAATTTCTCTCATGAGGTAGAATGTGCTCTTGGCATCTTTTTACTAGAGGCTGTAAACACTAGAGACCAACTGAACTCTTTCAGCTGTACAGAAACTATAGTCATAAAGCAACAAGGATGTAAGGTTCATCATGCTGCAACTGTAAGGTATGCGACAACATATTTTTCAAGCAAATACTTCCATGTGGTTTGCAACACAAGCAATGACAGTGACCTATGTCTACTCATTGAGTCAATAACACTGCAGAAGTAGAAGACTGAAGGACAATTCTACCACGGAAATGTAGATTTTCTGCAATCAGCTATGGAGATCTCACCAGACCAACCCTTCTACAGTTACTCTCTAATTGCAGAACTCATGGTATGCTTCAAAAAATTCCCAGATTTCAGTAAGTTCTAGAGAAGAACCTAGTTTGCTATAGAGCACAAGAGTCAAAATTAGTTATAGATGCAAACAGCTGGAAAGAACCCTAAAGCTACACGAAAGAACATGCTTCCTGAGAAAGGAACATTATGAAGCTTGGTTTTCTTTCAGCACAAACAGTAATACCCAGGAGGTATTTGAAAGGAAAACATATTTCAAAGAGCAAAATGTGGTGGTAGTGGTGGAAATCACACCCAAGTAAACTATAAAATGTCTTACACCTGGTAAAGCCTCTATGTCTTTACAGGCTACACAGCAAGATAAGCTAGTATGAAAGACTCAAGTTCCTTTTTCACATAATCAACCAGGTTGGAACATACCTTTGAGATTATCACCCAATACCTTCTAACCAACTAAACCATGGCACTCGGTGCCTCACCCAGTCATTATTTAAGGACTTCCAGGGATGGTCACTCCACCACCTCCCTGGGCAGCCCATTCCCATGGCCAATCACTCTTCCTGTAAAGAAGTTCTTCCTAACATCCAGCCTAAACCTCCCCTGGTACAGCTTGAGACTTTGTCCTCTTGTTCTGTAACTGGTTGCCTGGGAGAAGAGACCAAACCCCATCTGGCTACAACCTCCATTCAGGTAGTTGTAGGGAGCAGTAAGGTCTCCCCTGAGCCTCCTCTTCTCCAGGCTAAGTTCAAGTTACTGAAAGGCAAAGAGACAACAAAGATGCTACACTATAGGACTTCTCCCTTGGTTTTGAAATCTTATAGTGGCAGGGGCTGGGCTTAGGTAGAGAAACACTAAGACTTGCTCTAAGGAGCTACCTAGTCTTGAAGGTGCTAAAGTAGATGACACTGCCTCCTGTCTTGCACTAGAAGTCAATAGAACAAGAGAAAGACGAATTAAGAAAGGAGAACAAACTGAAAAATAAATAAAAGGAAGATGGATTCAGATGCTGAGACAGACCATGAAGTTTTAAGTGCTTAATGGAACACTGACTCTTATTAGCCATATACTCAGTTTAGTAGGATGCATGTAACAGCTCAAACTAGACAATTATTACTAACAAATTTAGTTTAAATGCATTTCTCATTCAATATATTTACAGCCACACCTTCCTGTCTCCTTCTGATGTTCTTTTATCTTCCCCCTTTTCCCTGAAAGCAATTGGTTGTCTCACATCAGTCTTCTATTCAAACTGACTCAACACTCTTGAAATAAATTAAAAATCTTAAGTCTTTGACAATTTTGTCACTTTATCACATTCTATTCCAACAGTTTCCAAAGATATCTTCTTTCACTGGTCCTCTCCCCTTCACAGATATTCTCACAGTGCATTTTTAAGTATTTCTTTCTTATCACAGTATGTGAATCCTCTCTTAAGTGGAGATGCTCTCTTGTAATACCTGAGGGAGGTTTAGGACATAAGGCAAATGAAAATTTTTACTGTGACAGGAAATGAAACAACCAGGGCTTCCTTCCCTAAGACAAACAATGGTTCTAAGTATGCAATTCATGTAAAAAATTCACCCACTTCCTTTTCACTTTGATCCTCTCAAGCTGCAGTCCTTTATTACCACTATATTTTAAAATGGTATTATTTCTTTTAAAAAATTTACTACAAGTAGTAATGCACAATTAGACTCTAATAGTATGTCTGGATGCAGCTCACATCATGCAGTATCATCACTGTAGGGACCAAAACAAACACCTTTATTTAGCCAGGAATGCCTGCAATCTTCTCAGGGAGAACTGAGAAAGCATCAGAAAGCACTAAAGGTTTACTCAAGTAATTACTAAAGTACAATTGGTGTAAAACTACTTCAGCAACAACAGTTACCTGCTTTCCCCTCTCCCTATACACAAGCTTTCTGAGAAAGCCCTGACTCCCTTATTGTCAGTATCTCTCTTTTTGCTGAACTATAACCTTAGAGAGGGTTTTCTCCTAGAAAATGCATTGTCTGAAAGCTTCAGTCCATTTTGTATAGCATGACCCAGACAGTGGAAATAACAGAAGTGCTTTTGCCATGCAAGTGCTGTTCCTCTGTGAGATGAGTTTGATCATGTGGGAGCTCTCACATTCAGATGGTGTAAGCCAAGAACGCGAGCAATTTGTTGCCTGGACCCACCCCAACCCTGCAAAACACTTAATAGTATGTTTATGCTTAAGTATCTTGTTGAATCAAAGCCTCACTGAGGAATGTGTTCAGAGTCTATTCTCACAAGTCCAAAATATATTTCCTAATGAATATTTTCAGATATTTTTAATTCCTGGTGATATGATAGGAAATTTACTAGCACTCTAAACAGTGTGTCAAAATTAAAAGGGTCGATTTAATACTCACTTCTACACTTCATCTCTGCTGCTAGATATATTAGATTCCTCCTACTCCCAATACCCTTGATGTCTTCCACCCTGGTCATTGCTTACTTAACATTTTTTTCTCCATTCAAATGGCTTCATTTTTAACATTTCATCTTCTCTTTTAAAAACAACCTCAACACTCACTTCTTTCAGCATGTTTTCCGTCACTATTTTCAGCTCCGATGCTATCTGCTCCCTCTCTTTTCCCTGAGCATATTGAAAATAAGAAAATTAAGATTCAAAGTTAACACAGAAACAAAGTAAGTTAGGTGAATTCCTGGTAAACTAACCGCTTCGATTAACTTTAGCATGTAAAAGGAAGTTAAACTTAGTTGACTACAGACTGCAACCTTCCAGAACACACAGCAGAAACAGGCACTGCAATGATGTGAAGGATGCTACAGCAGGGCAGACCTGTTTTAAGAACACACATTTTGGAAAACTGCCTTGATTCCTTCATCTTTGGACAGAGAAGAAAATGATGAAGTGACACAAGAACATGTAAAAAGCTCCAAAACATATGCAATACTCACTGTCTGACTGCACCGTCTACCCTGTTAATCCTATCTTCCCCCCTATAATTTACTTATTGCCTCTGACAGATTATCACGATAACTAAAGCTACTTTTCTTTCATGGGGGGCTCTTCATGATCTAGTTGAAGATGTCCACCCTCCTCAGCACTGAGCAGGGACAAGATGACCTTTAAAGGACCCTTCTGACTCAAATTATTCTATCTTTCTAAGATACTGTTATACATCAGGCATCCTCCCTTTATATACTGAAGGCCCATCTCAACCTAGAATATTCTGTTTTCTGTTTGGAAGTGTCATAACACAGTGGTTTCATTCTTTACTGGCTTTGCACAAAACGTGACTAACTTACTTCAAGTACAGAAAAATCAATCCATATAAAGAAAAGTTAAAGATATATTTTGCAGCCAAAGGACACTTAATTCCCCTCATTTCAAACCTAACTGAATTTTACTTAATAGAATGGCTCAAAACAATCTACCAGTTCACTAGATGGAAATGCTCCACGACTTGAAACAAAATCTAAATTCAAAATTGTTAATTCTGTGTATCTGGCAACACCAACTCAGGGTGTTCAGAATTCCATATACATGAAAAACAACAATCATTGTATTACTTTACTTGAAACAGCTAATTTACAGCCTAGTTTCCTATCAGAGCAAGGATCTGGTGGTTATTTTAATTTCCATCATTAATTCATAAAGCTACTCGTCAGCAAAAGAAATTTGTCACAGAATTCAGAAAGAAAGTTTCATTAAAAAAATAAACCAATGAGTAAAGATAATCATAAAGCAGTTGTTCTCCAGTAAGAAAAAGCCTACACTGTGAAACAAATGACAGTACCTTTTTAAGGCAGAATGTAAAAGGATTTCTTTAAGGGCTAGCTCTTTAATGATTAAAAAACCCTATACTGACACCTTTTATATTAACCTTTCAGATGACAGTATGTTTATTGCTCAGTCAATACCTGGCTTAAAAAATTAAACTAGTTGTAGTAGGTTGAGAGAGGGCCTAGCTCTCCCTCCCCCACAGAGTAAGAAACCACAGCTAAACTCAGTCGGAGAAGCAGACTATATTTACAAGCATATATAGAAAGCAGGTTATATATAAAACACAATATATACAGGTATTTACAATATATATACAGAAATATACAGCAAAGAAAAATAACACAACAAAATTCCCTCCTCAAGAGGAGGGTTTTCCTCCCTGCAACCCCCTCTCTCCCCTCCTACCTCCCTTTTTTCCCAGAAAGGGATTAGAGATAGAAAGGGAGTTATTAAGGAAAAGAGTTGTTACTAAGCTTCAAAAGCCCATGCAGGAATTAGTTTGCTTATCTCAAGGTCAGTTCCGCTTAGTTTGCCGAGAAGCAGGCAGGGAGAGAAGCAGATCAGGCTGGCATGGAGGACAGGCTGAAACCCAAAATGAGAAAAAATTCCAACTGCCCTACAACTTAAAGTTGCATTCTGCCCTCCCACCAATGAAATTCGTTTAGAATATCATGTTTTCATTTTGATACAAAAACATTCAGCCAGAGTGTTCCCAACACTGTCTCTCTCTTAAAGGCACAGCCTCAAATGGTCACAGTCCACCCCTTTCTAAACAATTTCATTGGCTGTTCGTTCTGTCCATCCAATCCAGGACAATATTTACAGTTTGTAAGTAAAGTTCATAGTCATAGATGACTGACATTTTGGATTATGACAACAACTCATCATCTTCCTCTTGCAATCAAAAGCATGACCATCAATCCCTTTTGTGCCTACTCAAACTGTCATTGTCTCCGAGTGAGCTTGAACTAGACAGAGAATCTATCTTCTATTTCTGATCTCATCTCCTGTTATTCCTTCCTCACTTCTATAGGATGTCACACTTCTATTATTTGTGTCTGTTTGGAATAATCTTCATCCTCTTACCAAGTTAAGAATCCCTTCAAAAAAAGATAAGGAAATAGACATGTTTCCTTAGATGTCTATTTACAAAGAATTTTTGGTGTACCTAGCAGGCTGTGACCAAGCCAGAATTAACTGCTCTTTTTCCTTGCAATTCCAAGAGAACACCTATGGCTATCTCCCCTGTAAATATCTGGAACTAAGCTCTTCACTGTTCTGAGATCTCTGACCAGACAGTAACAACTCACTGAAGGTGAACATCCTGCAATTAAAACTTAGTTTCTTAACTAGCTTAATGAGCTGATGACTACTCCAAAAAGGACGTAAAGGAAAGGAAAATTTATTGCAAAGAAAGTGTGGATTTTTCCTAAGTAAAGAAAGGAAAAACCTGAGGAAATATTACATAGAATTATCCTAATAGTTTTCCTTTCAGAAGAAGTTTGAAACATTTAGACTCGGGGGCTAATTTCTTTGACTTTGTGAGGTGTCACAGACCAGCATAGTTCCAAGACAGATTTCAGCTCAGCTATCCCTTAGGTACACAAGAGCCACCCAATTTAAAAGATTCACATGCCTTAACTCATCAGTATTGTCAGCTGCGAGACTGGCACTTCCAGGAGTTGTTCAATCTACTCAACACTCAAAAACCAGAGACCCATACAAGAGTGTGGACACACAAACCCACTCTTCAAACAATCTTTACTAGGGCCTGAACTTGTTAGCTTTGAGTTAAGCTCCATGGCTTGAAGCTTTGGCTTCAACTTGCTCACTTTTAAAGCCCAATACAGTTTTAAACAAGAGGATGCGATTATATTATAAATCCACCAGATCAAGTAGGATTTTCACTTTTAAGCCATGAGATCTCCAGCCAGCAGACTCCAGATGTGATTTTATTATTTTTTTTTCCATTCTAGACACAGAAAAAGTTTCCAGCTTTAGAAATGAAAGAAAAAAAGTCTGCACTGGTCCTTGGAAATCAAAAGCAGCAGGACTGATGTGTTTTATAAATGGGCTCACAGAAAACACCTCACTTGCCCCGCAGTGAATTTGACCCCTAACACTTGATGTTACTTGTTCTTTCACTATCATCACTGAAGAAAACCTTGTAACCCCTCAGAAACACTTATGAACATTTTGATGCTGTTTTTCTTAGTAAAGCTAAGGCAGATTTTTCACAGGTGCCATTTGCAGCCTTCTACGTGTAATTTGAGGTTAGGATTTTTATGTCTTGCTCTGTAAATCCGTAACATCAAGAGAAAAGTTTCTAACAATTAACAAGATAAAGGCAGAGCTGAACCTTACATTAGAAGTTAAGAACAGAAAATACTTTTAGTGCCCTAAGCACAGTTGATGAGAAAAATAATTTATGCCCTGAAGTCTACATACTGCTTTCCTGTCTCTTTTCTGACAACTGCCTCCACATTTGATTATTTAGAAAAGCTATACAAAGGCATCAGTAACTTTCACTACATAAATCTTTATAATACTTCTCACTTGTATCAATGTCTCATTGCAAAAGCATTTTTGAGCACAACCTAACAGTTTCTATCCACTATTTTATAAATAAATACACTGTTCTCCCTGACACCACTAATTAAAACCCACAAAAAAGGTGAAAAAATATTTTTTTTTTATTAAAAAAAGGTCAAGAAACAATTCTTAATCCAATTCTTTTTACCTTGCTCATCAAGAAGCTTTTTTGTAAGATCTTCTGCCTCATCTCCACAGTCCAGCTCCAGAGGGTCATCATTAATATCCAGGTTCTCCAGCTCCAACTCCAAATCCTCACTCCCAGATGCTTCCTTATTATCTTTGGCATCTTTAGAATCTAAGTAGAAGTTAAGTAGAAACATCTAATAAATACAGTCATGATTAGAATACAGGAAAACTTGTATTGCTGGACCTATGTCTTAGAGCCTTAGTCTTGTCAAAAGAATAAGTGGCAAAGAATATCTGCTTCTTGAGGGTATATTCTTAGGTCTCAAAAGTCAGATGTCCTCCACATAGCCTTACTCATACATCTGAACACTGCACACATTTACCTATCAGTTGGAATCAGTTAAGAACTGTCAACAGGTTTTAGTGCATTGGTTTGTTCTGAAGTCTACCTTGAATGTCTTCATTGGATGACATGTATACATTCAAATGAACAAGATACTCAAAAATTTAGCAGTCTAGAGCTGCTGTCACATAGAAAGTATAAGCAATAAAAAAACTTGTACACTGGTAAGATCAGATAGAAAAACAGTATCCTCCAAAACCCCAGTAAATTATTATCACAAACATAACTCAAAACAGAGCCAGATTCAAAGATACAAATTAATGTTTGCACTGCATATTCTTCATAGCTCAACTGATAAAACTGACAAAATGAGGAAAACAGCATTTCACATGATAAAGGGGGGAAAAAAAAACTAAAAATCAGAAATCAGAAGAGGAGGAAGAAGCCTTGAAGAAATAACATACCATGCAGAAGGTCAAATTAAAAAACCCAAGGTCCTGTTTTCCTTGAAAACAATCTCTAATGTAAGATTCATTAAGGAAGTCAATATTCTTCTCGGACAACACCACTGGTCCAGCATAAAGTATTTTTTCAAGAGATTAGTATTTACAACATTTTGCTATGGTCTCCTTCGCACATCACTTGCAGACTAAGCTTTCTAAAAATATGATTTTCAGGGCAAATAATCTTATTTAAACACTTAATTTTTTTCAAGCAAAAGTGTGACAACTTGTACAGACAGCATACATCACATGAAAATAGTAGACTCAAACCAGGCAACCTGTTTAGAATGACAAACTAAATGACTCTGGAATAGACTTTGGTGAGGTCTCTAGTTCAAGCTTCTGCTCAAAGTGGATGAGCGCTGTATTCACACCAGATTTCTCTGGGACTTCTCTCATCTGTCTTCAGAAATCTCTTTAAGATAGAAATTCCACCCTCCCGTGGCAAGCTGCTCCAATATATAATTATCCTCACAGGGCAATTTCAGAATTTAGCAATCAAAAAGAAGGTCATGAGCTATAAAGATGGAATGCCATTAATATTCAACACTGACCTACTGCATGTATTTAAGAAAACCATGTAGCCTGTGTCTTTTTGGCATTTTCTCAGCAGAGTAAGAGTCAAAACACCGCTCTTACCCAAACACAACCCTTCTGTTACATTTTGAGCCAGTAGTAGTGAATATAATTTGTATTGTATCATAGCTAGTCCACCAATGCCTGGCTGAATTAGATCTGAGGAATCATCCAGGCTAACACTATTTAAAAATATGTAAACCTTTAGAAATTTAGGTTTCCCACACAGAAGTTAATATTTACTCACATTGGTTAACCTGCAATTATTTCAAATTATATCAATATTAAAATTCATTTTCCTTAAATACCACATCCAGATGAAACTTCTTCCCTAAAAATTAATCTTAACTCGTATTCTGTCCCAATCACTATAATTACTATATTAGAAACTCAATACTTTATTAAGTTTGCATATCTGTTGGATAAGATAAGTTAAAAAAAACAAACTCATCTAAGCATTCTACCTCTTGATTCATCTTTGCTGGAATCCTTGTTCTGGGAACATTTTTCATTGTCTTTAAACAAAATTGCTGGCACAAAAGCCTTTAAGTCAATGAGATTCTCATAGAAGTTTCTCGCATCTTCGTCTTCCCAGATACCCCCCTCCAGGTCATATTCTCCAGGCTTTCCTGGTGTGAAAATATCAATACCAGGTCCGTGTTCTGCAAAAAACAATGAAACCATGAAATTTATGAAACAATGAAACAATGAAAATTATTTACGCAGATTTGCTCTAAAAGGAGGCACTTTTAAAGATTTAAAAATACTTTTAGAAACATGCTATTTATTACCATTTTCACTTTAATGTTGCAATGCATAAAGTGCTTACAACACAATCTTGATATTAGATATATCAGCAAGTTACCCTAAAATTGTAAATTTAACACTGAAAGACAACACAGTATCAGAATTCAAATCAAGCAAAATCAAGCAGCACATTAAGTAATAGAAAGGAAAGCAGTAACAGACTAACTATAGCAGCACAAGAAGTAATTGCTTTGAGTATGATGAATTGCACCCCCTTGTATTTTCAGAACAGAAAAAGGCATTTAAGAAACAGCTTTCACACAAAAGGTATGGTTATAATTTCAACACCTCTAAAACTAAAATTTGAGATTTAAGGCATTGGACAGCTCTGCCACATAAATGCTGTGGAGAGCAGAGTACCACTTATCTGGCTTAATAGTATGTCCTACTCATAACATCACCACCCAAAATAAGATTAGGTTAAAAACTTTTAAAATTTTATATTTATTCCTGTATTACCTGAAACAAATCTAAAGTACGTTGTATGCACATCAATGCCATAACTACACAGCACATACAATAGTTATGGTTATGTATGAGGTTTAATTACAAAACATGTTAGTCATTCATACCACCCTTAAGCAGGAAGAAAACATCAGTAATAAGGTTGGGTTAGCCTTCCCACCACAACCAAGCGTTCTGATTAGTTGAGAGGCATTTCTGCCCATGGTGGGAAGGTTGGATCTTTGAGGTCCCTTTCAGCCTAAGCCATTCTGTGATTCTATTTTATGATTCTGGTGACTTGCTTTAAATGATATCCTACCCTCAGGTGTTGGTTTCTCTTGAGGAAGGTCAGGCATATTTTCATCCAAAAGATCAGCTAGAGATTGAGAATTTGCCAACAGCTTCTGATAGGACATTGCAAACTCCTCATATTGCTTGTGTCGATCTTCACTCAGCTCTCCTTTGGAGTGAAGAATGCGCCTACAAAAATCCAAGTTACAGTAAGGCAACCTTTTTCCTTAAAACATTTGAACTAAGCTGAACTACTACCATTTTCTAAGCACAACTAATCTTCCCTCTTTGAGGCAACTGTGATAATTCTAATTTATACTGAAATAGCAAAAACTTGAGCAATGCTTTTTTTCCTCAAACAACCATACTGAACTACAGCCTTCAATGTAACCAAGGAAAGCAGTCATAGTTCTAATTTCAATGACCAGAGAAGGTTAACACAGATTTCAAGTACAATTATAATTATCCTGTAACAGTCCTGCATTATGAACAGACTTTTGTACTAAGTTAAAACAATCAACTTACAAAAAACTGGATAAAAGCTGCTTAGCATCTGTAACAGTACATACCCATGATGCTCAAACAATTAAATGGGTGTTGATTGCCAGGATGCTCAAAACACTGTGTTAAAACCAGCCCATTAATTTTCTAATAAATTCAACTCTTTCAAGGCTAACAGTCTAAATTTAGAGCATATATTTGGGTTTTGCTATTTGTTTTCTTTTATGAAGCCATCCACACTCATTTTAAATCTGTTGTCAAAACCGACTTGCATTTGGAGGAACTCACTCACTACTTAGAAGTGCACACTAAAGGCATACATGCAGATCAATATAATTCCATTTTCTTGCCAAGCTACAGTTAAGGATTTGGGATTTTAGAGAAAAAACAAAATCAAGAACTTTCAGTAGTTTGAACCAAACATGCAGAACAAGGTAATCTCTTATTACAAAGCTTGCCACAAGACTAATCAAAGACTGTCATCTTTGATTTTGGGTTAACTAAGAATAAGATGGTTGCTCATCAGCAATGTCCTAGTTTGTCCTCAATTAGGGCTCCTGAGAGTGCTTTTTCCCCCATCTGTGGCTTGATTCACTCTGCTTCAATAGTTCTTATACGGAGAAAGCTCCTTACTTTGGACTGGCTGAGCTTTCTGGGGGCCCACTACAGCAAAAGTAAAAGTGGGCACAGATGAAATACAAAACTTGCAAAGGGAAGTTAACAGGATGAGCTTGTCTAGCAAGTTTCCAATTTGTTTTACAGTAGCTTGAATAATGCTAGTAACTTTGGATTAACTCACTGTAATCACTGACAATGCACCCTGCCTTGAGAAGAAAACATTAGAAATTTTAAGAAAGGTGCAAATGTCATAATTCCTAAAGCAGGCTGTAGCATTACATTATCATTAGTTTTTTATTAAGCAGTAAGTATACAGTCACATTCTTGGCAAAGGACTCAAACACTTTAAGGCATAAAAATTCTAAACCAGTTTGAGTAATGTAAGTTGAGGGATATCAATCTTAGGTTTTTTAACTCTGAGCTAATTGTAAAACAGAAGTCATCTTTGTACACAACACATTCACAGGATGAGCAACAAAAATCTCTTAATACCTGCTGAGAACAAAAAACTTGACACAGATGTCTTGCTAGAGGGCAAGAAGCAGCAAGAGTAGCAAAAATTCTATTTCTTGACCCTCTTACAAAACACACCTAGACAACATGTTTTATCTTCTCTTGCAAAGCAAGGCAAGAAAGATGAACAAATTAAGTAACCACTGACAATTTCCAAAGTGCAGTTGCTCAGTCTGGATTCAGGAAACATGTTATGTGCCAATTCATAGCCTTTCCATGGAGACACCTATCCATTAGGTACATATTTTAAGCTTAAAATATACCAGCAGCCTCAAACATGAGCACTGAAGCTCTGTGCTATTACTAAAAAGCAAAGTGCTGTAACAACAGTGTAAGAGTTTCAGTTCCCAAAAGGCAGGTGTTAAAAAATTCAAGGCTAAAACATACCAAGCAAACTTAAAAAAACACAATTCATTTCTGAATGCAATCAGAAGTACAGCATGCAGTTATTTCTCTTACTTTACATCGCTTCAGAATTTCACCAAGTGACATGAAGCAGATCTTAAAAATATCCTTATTTAGGCAAAGAAGGTTTTGTATCTAACACTCATTTTTGAAAACTCAAACTAGAATTTAGGAATCAAGCTGTTTAATTCCAGTGGCACAACCTGCACAGATTTTGCTGTACCTTCAGGTTCTACTTTCAAAGCCCAACTCAGAGTAGTTTTCCAAGTTACCCACTTGCCAAAATCCTTCTGTCCAATAAAGCTTTAATTTTACCTAAATGACTCACCAGGTAACATAATATTGAAGCACTGTTAAGGTTAGCATGTTGATTTTCAATTAATTTAACCCGTCTGTACAGCTTCAGTTATTTCAGTCACTCTCCTGAGAGAGATAAATTCAATAGGTTTTACCTAATAAAATAACATAACCAAACATATGACACTGTTGATGCACATGATGGAACAGTTCACTCCCTTTTCATTTCACTGGTTTTAGAACAACACTAGGAATAAAAGCTGTTCCTATCAGCCAAGTGGATCAGTTTTAAAACACAGAAGACTGTTTTCTTCAGCAAGATTATTACCCTTTTTTAAATTTTTTTTTGTAAATCAGAAATCAAACAAAAAGCCCCAAACCAACTAACCAAACAAAACCAAACCAATACAACCAACTGAAAACAGCCAAAAAACAAGCAACCAACCACACAATTCCCCAAACCCACACTTCAGGAAGATTTTTGTAGTTTCTCACTAAGCAAGTTTCCATCTTTGATTTCATGCCCTGCACTTCCATAGCATGCAAATGCCAAACCACTCTCTATTATACACATATGGTAAGCAACTAGTCAGGGAAGTTTTTTCATGTCTTGTTTCTTTAACAAAACTTATTCTTCAACTTTTATCACAGTATCACCAAGGTTGGAAGAGACCCCAAGGATCATCAAGTCCAACCTGTCCCAACAGACCCCACAACTAGACCATGGCACCAAGTGCCATGTCCAAGCTCCTCTTGAACACCTCCAGGGACGGCGACTCCACCACTTCCCTGGGCAGCCCATTCCAATGACGAATGACTCGCTCAGTGAAGAACGTTTTCCTCACCTCGAGTCTAAACCTCCCCTGGCACAGCTTGAGACTGTGTCCCCTTGTTCTGGTGCTGGTTGCCTGGGAGAAGAGACCAAGCCCTTCCTGTCTACAACCACCTTTCAGGTAGTTGTAGAGGGCAATGAGGTCACCCCTGATCCTTCTCTTCTCCAGGCTAAACAATCCCAGCTCCCTCAGCCTCTCCTCATAGGGCTTGTGCTCAAGGCCTCTCACTAGCCTTGTTGCCTTCTTTATTAAGTAGTTAAAATAAGCACCTTAAAGTTCAGATGAAGATAAATAATTAAAAGATAATTCTTCACATATCTTCCTCAAACACAGCTTTGCACCCAAGTTCATACGGATAATTCAGAAGAAAAGGTGCATAAAGTGGTCCTGAGTCTCATCTACCCAAAGCACCTTCAATGATGAGCTCAGACCAGGCTGCTCAGGGCTCTATCCAGTCATTTTTTTCAGTTGTGCAAGTAATCACTAAAGTGTGTAACCCTCTACCAGAACACTTACTTTTTCTTCACAGCTTAACATTCTTTCCCTCTTGGAAATCTTTTTCCATGTTATTTTGTATCATACAGGGTTTAGAACATGCCAGAACCAACTCTAATTGTCTATAAAAGTTTGTATTTGTTAAAGAAACAAAGACAATAGCACACTTTAAAGTAATAAAGTAGCTGTAGAAATAATAGTAGCTCTAAAGTCAGTTTATGGTCCTATGAAACACAACACTTTGCTAACTGCAGCCAGATAGGACTGCAGCACAACACATCCAAGCCTAAAGCCTTGTCTTGGGAACATGAAGTTTTAATGTATTCCAGGCATATATTTGGCTCTGGACTGACATTCAGCCTTTTAGTTGAAACCTGTGTTGACACACAGTAATTATGCCTGTGCTCACACACAGCAACGCATTAATTTCTATCTGTCTGGAGTGCTTCCAAGAGGATTTAAGAATGTGTTTTAAAACCAGCAGTTGGTTTTAGGCTGGCCCAAATAATGACAAGTCAGAAGGAAAGGAAAATTTTAAAAATTACTAAACAATGTAATCATAGCAGAAATTACATTTTTCAGATCTCACATGTATACCGATACTCTTCACAGCTTTTCATATCAACATTTTGTGAACTAAATTGTCTACACTCTCCAACATTTGAATACCTAAAACTGGCCCACATTAAGGATAAGAGTTAATCTCCTTTTTCCTTCATCCTGGTACACTGAAGAAAGTAAACAAACCAAAACCATTGTGGCATATGCTCCATTAGATATCTGTGGGTGGAAGGGGAGAAAATGGATTGTGCCAACTGCAAAAGGACAGCACCAGCTGGGAAAGAAGCATTACTCTCAAGCTGCTAAGGAAGCATCACCAAAATAATAAGAGTTAAGAGAATTCAAGCTAAAAGTCAACTTCTATTTTCTTTAAAGGTACTCAAGGAGTCTGCTTGGTTTTTGCTTTTTAAGTATTCAATTTAGATTTTTTTTTCTAGATGTACTGCAGAATACTCTCACCTTCTACACACCACTAGCAGACTGTTTAAAAACACCACAACAAATTTAGGCATTTAATACAAGCACTATTTGTTTTCATAATAAAAAGCAACATTCAAGTGTCACCTGTTTTGTCTTTCAATATTTTGTAGCTCCCTGTGGTCCCTTTTCAGGTGTTTGGTCAAAGATGTAAAGTATTCCTTCAACAAGTTCTGGAAGGGCTGTTGTTTCTCTGGACTAATTATCTCACTAGGAGGAAAGCTCAAGTTAAACTTCTCTGCAACAGTTTTTACTTTCCTTGGTACCAAACCAGCAATGTCATCTCCACAGTGCCGACAAAAGCTGATAACAACAGAAACATGAGTGTGGGATTCTCGATCAGCATTAATAATATTTTTAAGCTGCTCGTAGATTAAAGACAGACCTTCCTTGTCAGTGAAAATCCCAACTATGGTCAATTCTGCAATGAAACGCAGATCAGTTCTTAATTTAGTAATGTTGGGAGTCTTCTCTTCTTTCCTTGCTTCAAAATGTTTTTTCCAAGCCTGAAGTAATGAAGGAGCAAAATCAGCATAGCGCTGGTGAAAGAGGGAACACAAGTGCACAGCGCAGTTCACATCTGATATTTTCAGTTTGGCTTCTACAATGGAGGCTACTGCTTCTGCGATGTACTTGCTTAAATTCAGGCTATTAAAGTCATGAGACAAGGAGTCCCTTTGTTGCTCCGTAATGGTTTTTAGCTTCTTCACAAAAGCTGTGTTCTTCTTCAGACTGGAATCCAGTCTGCTGAAGAAGTTCTCTTCAGGGCGATTGTCTGGTGCATTCTGGTTTTTGCTGCGAAGCTCTTTTCTTGCCTGATGGCGTTCCCAAGCTTCCTGATGGAGCTGATGTGCTTCCTCTTTTTCTCTAAAAGAAAAATTAGCCATTTGCATCACAGAATCTTACTTTCAGGTTAACAATGCAAAGGAATAAAAGGTCAGTTGGAAAGCCTCTAGTAGCTCTAAACACAATTTCCCTTTAATACTCTTTAAATATTTAACAAGTTGATGCTAGAAACCTCAAGCACTTGCTTTATAAAGCCTGTTTACTTTTCTTGCTGCAAAAAGCAAGTACTACTTGTTACAGAATGAAATTTCTCAAATATTTCTATGCAGAAGATATTAATCACAACAGATCTAGAAAATACAAACACAAAACTCCATGGAGGAGAGTGTAACAAGCTTTCAGCAGGTTACTGTATTACACAATCTATTCCAGATCTGCTGAAATCACATACAAAATTTTCAACAGGTGCAGTAGATCTGTCCCTGCTAGAATTTGGCTATGACATTGCCTCAGCCTTACAAAATGATGCATTTCAAATCAAAACAACATCCAGAATCCTTCCTTTAGTGGTCTGAAGATGCTACTTTCAACACTGTAGCACCTTTTGATAACCTCCTAAGAAACACCGTTTTGGAAATATCACACATTACAGGTTGTATTCTAATTTGCCAATCAGGTTATCAATTGTCAGTGACTGATCAGAAGAAATGACAGCCAACCCTCACAATAGATTTGCTCCTGCTATGGTCTCTGGACCCATTAAGTGTCTGTATTCCCAAATTTATGATGCTAAAACTTCTCCATCTTGAATGGAACTACTTCTTTATTCAAGCATAATGGTCATCACATAGAGAATGCGATCAAAAACCTGTATTGAGAGACTAAATGAGTTAGAGGTGAAAATTCAAACCTACCTAGAATTCATAAAGCACACTCAGCTAGTCATGTAAACTTTATAACACTACATACAAGTTACTATAAGCAACTCAAACAGTTCATCTTTTATAACCCTGCCCACTTGATAGCAGGACTACAGCATTTGGTGCAACTAAAAAGACAACTTACTTCAGTTGAGCAGCTGCTGCTTCTTGTTTCTTTTTCTCTTCCTCCTCTTGTTTCTTTTTCTCCTCTTCTTCAAGTTTCTTTTTTTCTTCTTCCTCTTTCTTCTTTTGCTCTTCTTCTGCCTTTACTTTATCCTCTTCTTTTTTCTTCCGTTCCTTGTCTTCCTTTTTTCTTTTGTCCTCTTCCATTTTTTTCTTTTTATCTTCAGGAATCTTTAAAGTGTCTCTCTTCATGCCAACCTTGACATCATCTTTTGGCTTTTCCCTAGTGCTCACTGGTCGCCTTTCACTGAATTCTTTTTCTTTATTATTTAATGGAGATTCTTTTTCTTCCATATTTGCTGACTTCTTGCGCTCAGCTGGCATTGTGCTACCCAGGCAAGTCTGCAGAATCACAGGAAAATAAGTACTTTTAATTAAATATTTAATTTGTTGATATGTTAGTCCCTTTCCCAGCCCATCCATACTCCAGTTTTAACCAAGTAAGACAACTCACAAATGCCTGACTCAGAATAAAAATGCAGGTTTAAGATAAGTTTTCTTGAACTAAGGAATGGACTTAACACCAGATAAAACCTAAATCATTCTGTTATATTGTTACACTGCAAAGTTGCCTTCAGCATGAACTGTGAAGCATTTGAAGTCTCTACCACCTGAGGAATACACGATCTTAGAACATAAACAGAAGTCCAGCTGAAAAAAAAAAATATTAAAAACCTAAGATGGATGAGAGCACAGTACCCCCAACTTCAAGACAAGTAAATATTTGATTGATCAGCATGCACCAGTACCTCACAGACTTTTCTACACATCTCCTAATACCACTTCCAATTCTTTCATTCAGGACCACAGGACAATGGAGGTTACACAGGACCTTAAGAGCTCAAAGCAGGGTCACAGAAGTTTGAGCTCCAGGTTTGAAAATTGCCAAGGAAGGAGACTGCACAACCTCCTCAGACAATCTGTTCCAATGCCCAACTGCCCTCACTGTGAAAAGGCATCATCTTGCTCCCCTCTTTCCTCACTCCTCCCAAGATTTCCCCAGTCATCTCAAGGACTCTTCCCAAGTATAGCCCAAGTACCAGTTAGAGCATGTTATGCTGACTCGTGTATGCACAAACTTCTCTGTAGCATTTCTGCTGTTATTTCTACCTGTTCTACCGGCAATTACCAAGAGTTGAAAGGTCTCACTCTCTACCCAATATTCTCCTGGGGCTTTTAAGAGGTTTAGGATTTTTTGGGTTCCTAGTCCTCTAAGTGTTAGTTTCATTTGGCTAAAAATACACCAAGAAAAAAAAAATTATTTTGAGCAAGACAGGGTAGACTTGCCAAAAAACTTAGATCAGAAAGAAACTGTGAAAATCACCTAGTTCAATCCCCTGCTCAAAGCAGGGCCAATCAGATCAGGGACTTGGCTAGCTATGTTTTAAATATCTCCAAGGATGGAAGTGCAGTGGACCCCTCTGGGCCCCTGTTCTAGAATCTGAATAACCACATCACAAAAAAGATTTTCCTAACACCAGCCTGGAATTTGCTATGTCTTGTCTTGTGTACATTTCTTTTCATGCTACCCCTGCACAGCTTTGAGAAGAACTCAGCCACATCTTCACTATGCTCTCCCTTTAAGCTGAGCAATAAGACTTCCCACTCTCTTTTTACAGAGTAAGAAACCCAGTTCTCTCTATCTCTCTTCAGACACCATGTTCTCCAGCCTTCTATGATCTTAGTGGCTCTCCAGTGGACTTGTTCCAGCATGTCAATACCTTTCTTGGAACCGAGAACCCACAACTGGATGTGGTTTTGTTGGTACTAAATGGAAGAAAAAAAAACTCACCTTCCTCAACCTACTGGTTAACTCTTGTTAGCAGTCTAGAATGGAACTGGCCTTACTCCAAGGGCATTCTGCTGACTCATGTTCAGGATCAAATAAGGTCAGAATGGAATAAAAGGCAATTAGAAACACCTAAGCCTTGTTTATTTCAGGCTAAATTGATTTCTTCATAAATAATGTGTGCATATTTACGTGCTTCACATTAAATGCATATGTAGGCAGGACTGATGGGATACAAGTGCAGGTAGTACCTCCTAATGAACCATCATGTAGGTTTTACTACTGACACCAGTTTGACTCCAAATTGCTGACCTTACTCCTGCCTTTCTTTTATTCATACTAGATGATGAAAATAGTCTAGATTCACATGCTACCTACATCCACTCAACAAAACAGATAATGACTTGCACTCCAACCTAATGTAGAATGCTTCTAGTAGCTAAAATAATACTTTGAAGATATTTATAAATAAGATATAATGGTAAAGAAAATCTCAAAGTATTACACATTCCCATCCAAACACCAAGAGATTCATATACTGACTTTCCTGTATGGAATGCTGTGTTACAATTTTTAAGATGCTTGTCCAGGACTTCTGAAGAAAACTGCTTGCAAAAATTCACAGCGTATTCAGAAATGGGCAGTGACAACCTGCTAATGGAGAACCTGCTCAGGACTCAGCCTCTCTGACAGCAATGGGCAACAGCACCAATAAATACATGTTTCTAATACTTGATTTATGGAGGCAAGACCAATCAAATCAGCATTGCTTGAAAAAGTACTAGCAACTTTAGTCATAAATGTGCATTATGGAGCCAAAGTTTCACAGTGATAACTCTTTATTAATCTTTTCTCACTGCAAATCCATATTGGAAATTTCCTAACTTTGAGACAGCTAAAAACTCACCCTCCCATCATTTTTAACAAAAGAAATTTGAAAGGGAAACTTTTGGCATTTAAACATCAGTGCAATACCTTAGTAGTATACTTAGGTCCATTAGAGTACAAACTCTCCAGTAACTGTCTTAAAATGTTTTTACCAAGAAGTCTATTAAACAAAAATAGACCAGAGTAACACTTCGGTGTTTTTTTAAAAAAGTGTTAGATTCTGGAAGATAATAAATTGAGGGCTAAGTTCAAAAGAAAAACATTGCGAGAAAAGGGTTGCTTGATTAAAGAAATGCTGGAAAGGCATGTAATAATTCCAATACTTTGCTATTAGTAGGGTAATTAAATTACAATTTGGAAAACCAAACAAGCTACTGAACAAAATATCCAGCTACACAGGTAGCTTCTACAACATGGCCACTTACCAACATTATTACGGTATTCAAACTCTTATTAAATTTAAGAACTCAGAATTCTGTTTTAAAGACACTTCCAACATTTGCTTGTGTAGAAGTAAAATAGAGAAGACAGAACAAAAAGAGATGAAGCACCATCACGTACACTGTGCCTTTGATCACAAGGCTGTATTAGCCACTTTTCCATTATGATCATTGGGTGACCCAAAAAACCCAACAACCTAGTTGAGAACAGATTTCTGCCCTGTGGTGTGTTACTATACTCCTCACTACCTGCTATGTATATAGCTCCTTATCTCATAAGCCCTTCTGATTGCACTGCCAGTTCATTTATGTCTATCAACCACTGATAGTGGGAGGCAGGCAGTGTGGTTGCTGCCTCCAAGCTGTACATAGACTGATTCACAGGTCAGCACACTAGTGTCAGCTAACAGCACAGACAGAGCTGCCCACTGAGTGCATGCTATTGCCCTTCCCTCAGCAAGCATGTTAATTCAGACCTCATCACTTTTCCTCAGCTGCCAGTTACCACAAGATAGGTAGAAATCTTATACCTTCATGACATCTGCCTAATTTGACTGAAACTGTCTGAAAAGTTCAAAAGTTGTGGGAAGCACAGAAAAATGGATACAGGCAGCAGGCCCATCTACATGTTATTTCCATAGGTAATGAGGCTGAAGATACACAGTTTTGTCCAGATTAAGGGAATGGTAAGGAAGCATTAAGAGAAAATTAATCATTAAGAGAACATCTATTAATGCCTAATGTTTATATGAATGTACTGATGAAAAGGCACAACAAAGTCAAGCTTTGTAAGCCAGCAGAGAGAACTGGTGAAGCAGAACAATTGAAAATTACACAGAAGGGAAAAGACAAGTACAAGACAATAATTCCATATGCTTTTGGACTCTTGGCAGCCATTAAGATACTTTTCACATTCTAGCTTCTCAGTTTCACCACCTACAGATGCTATTTTTTTAGCGAAAACTATTATGCTTATTTATTTTCACATTTAACCTATATCAACCCACTCTTTGTCAAGAATTTTTTTATTGTCCCTGAACGTCTACTAAGGGGTTTTTTTCATGCCAATCTCAAAATTTGAAAACTGAAGGGAGTGGGTTCACGAAAACTCTAGGCTGAAAAACCCTAACAAATAGGTCCTGGAATACACAGGCAACATTTAAGAGAAAGCAACTGTGTACTTACTTTCAGAGAAACCAAAGATTCATAAAATGAATCTAGCTGCCATTCAAAATAAAAGGATTAACATCAACATCTTGGCCTGATATACTTAAATCTTCTTAAATCAACAAAAACAGCCCATTGCCACACACTGCCATACTATAAACCAGAATCTAAATCCTCGTGAACACCAGTATGAGAGGGGGGAAATGCAGTTTTATTAAACTGAGACTACTGATATTTTTAATATTCTTTTTTACTGCTACTGGAAACGAAATTGACCACACAAAAAAATTCCTTAATGCAGCTACGATAATACAAAAGAGGTAAGGCAGACAAGGAATGTAGGTAATATGCTCCACTTCTGACTGGCTGAAAAACCTCAACGAGCAACAAACATCCTCATCATAAGAAACCACACCACTCAGAAATTAAGTTTCAAGAATGGAAATGCAATTAAACCTTCTCTGAAAATAAGGGAAGAAAAATACCATGGCCAATCAGAAGAAAATAAATCTAGCCACAAGTTTTGAATCATAAGACAGAGACAGGTACACACAGTGCAGAGAAAGAAGTCCCCATACACACCAGCAGGGAAGGCAGGCCTCCCTAACCAGACGGGCAGTTTTACTTTCGGTTCCATACATCTCGAGAAAGCGTTTTGCTCTTAGACCTGCAAGAGGGCACTTTTCAGTAAGAAAAAGTGGCCTACAAACAAGATACTAAAAATATGCGGCACAAAAGACCTCTTAGCTAATAACCCTCCTCGCACGCGTCGGGACACCCCTACACATGTCAATCCACGTAGGCAGGCTCCTCAACCCAGACGCCTTCTCAGGCTCTGCCTTCCCCGCTCGCACTGCAAGCCTAAGACGCAACAGCCACCTGCTCCTCTCCTTGTCACCGCTTCCCCGTGCCCTGCAGGCACCTTCACACTAGCCCTCCCTTGTTCTCACCCTGACGGTCTCCTCTCCTCTGCCTCAGGACACCTTCTGCCCCGAGGAAGCCTCTCCTCGCGCCGCCTCACGGCCCCCGCCTCTGACAGGCCCCTGCGCCCTCCCACTGTCTCCTCCGGGGCCCTTTCTCCCCACACACCACGGCACGGCACCGCCCTACCCTCCGGGCCACCCGGCGATCCCGCACTTCCCAACCGGCTGCTAACGCTACCTGCGCCCGGTGCGGACATCAGCCCGGCCTCCCGGGGAGTACCAACTCCTCCGCTCACCACAGCCCCTTCCCCGACGCGCAAGGCCCCCTCGTTCTTCTCCCTTCACGACGCCCGGCGCGCTCCCTGAGGAGGTGGCCACCGCGCTGCCTGACCGACAGCACTGCGCCGACCGGGCCCGTGAATCCCGCCTCGCGACGTTCAGTCGCGATAGAAAGGATGCGACCGCCTAATCGAGCCGTTGCCGCAGCTCTGAGCGGTCTATGAGCGGCAGTTCTCAGCGGGCGAAGGTCAGGCAGCACCAAGGGCAGCCCCAGGCGGGTCCTGACTCAGAGCGACTCTGCTCGGACTACTGGGAGGCTGCGGAGGCGGAAGTGGCTATGGCTGAGGGTGGGGGCTTGGCGGTGTCGCGGGGCGTGTCCTTCACAGCAGCGGGGCGGAGTGGGCGATGAGTAGCTCTTCCTTGGTGGGCTAAAGCACGATTCGCCCTGTCGTGACGTGTCACCTGTGAGGCGTCACGGCGCGTTTACTCTAGTTGTCATGTGAAGGCTGGCCTTTCTGAGGGGGCTGTAGTGTGCGGGTGAACACCAGGTACGGCGCTCCCTGATCTGCTCTGATGTTACCATGATAAATACTAGGAATAGCAGTGGCATATTATCACGTTATTATGTAATCGATTATTCAATCACAGAATGCTTTGGGTTGGAAGGGACCATCAAAGATCATCTAGTCCAATTATTCCTGCAGTGAGCAAGGGGCACCTTTAACTAGATCAGGTTGCTCAGAGCCCAACCTCATTCTAAAAAAGTTCCATGCTTAGATCTAGTCTAAATCACCTTTCAGTTCACAAGCATCACTCCTACACTGTCACAACAGGCTCTGCTAAAAAGATTGTCCCCACTACTGAAAGGCAGCAGTAAGGTCTCTCAGGAGCCTCCTCCAGGATAAACAACCCAAACTATCTCAGCCTTTCTACATAGGAGAGGTGGTCCAGCCCTTGGATCATTTTTGTGGCCTTCTCTGAATCAACTCTAACAGGTCTGTGCCTGTCTTGTGCTGAGGACTCCAGAGCTGGACACAGCACTTCAGGTGGGGGGCTCACCAGAGAGAGGCAGAATCCTGGACCTCCTGGTCTTTTTTTTTTTTTTTCCATTTTTTTAAATCAGCCCAGCATACTAAATCTGGTACCTCAATTTCATCATCCTGTCCTGCCCTCACTCCTGTCTGGACATCTGAAAGCATTTTACAATGGTTAATTTATTTGTACAAAACAAGTTATTTGAAAGACTGATGATCTCTGTATTTGGGCACAGTGTCAGCTGTTGAGCAACCCTAAAGTTGTTCATGCTGGAGAAAGATGGCACAACCCAGAATTTCAGAGTATGACTCTGGTATTTATTTTCCAGTTAGATTGCATATACCAACACAATCTTTTTCTGAGGTATGGGAAAGATTTTTTACATCCCTCTAGACTTACAACAAGCAAACAGAAATATTTGGCTATGACAGCAAGCACAGGCCTGAATGTGCATAATGATATTATTCAGATGTTAAAGCCATCTTTTATTCAGAGGCAAGAGTAAGCCCAACTATAAAGACTCCATTTACTGATGCAAAGTTTTAGTTGTCCTCTGCCAACTGGTACAAGACTAGACAGGTTTGTTTTTTCTCCTGCCTGTTGTTTGAAAGGACAAAGTCATTGTGACTTAGATCGTTCAAGTGTCCCTGATACACAAAGATTTCATGTACTTGCCAAAATATCTTGAGTTACCAGATTGATTAAATTGATTCACTAGAGAGGGGGAGAAAATCTGTGTGCTAAATAGAGGAAAAAAAGGTCTAAATGGGGAGGGTAACTCCATGTTAGTGTCAGTGTTTTATTTTCCAAAGCCACAAATCCTGTATCCTGTCAGTGGATGCCTCTGAATTACTCCTTTTTGGGGTTGAAAAGGCAAACTTGGCATTGTATTAGGCTTAAGTATCCGTTTCAGCAGCATTTTGTCAAATGTTGGCTTATTTTCTTTTGGAGCATAATATTGCTGTCTTCTCTAACATGAATAAAATATTTACAATTTTGAAAGGAAACAAAAGCTTCATCTGTGTTTATAGCACATTTCCATTTACCTATGACTATGCTGAAACTGTCTTTTGTAAAGACCATGCAAGTAAATCTTGTTTCACTTTGATCTGATATCTCAGAAAGGTTTTACTTATAAAGCACCTGATTCTTTTAAGGCTACTTACATATTGATTCAGTTTTCATACTACTTACCAAAAAGAAATCCAGATAGATCTCATTTCCCAAGTCTCAGATATAAAGTACATCTTCAATTTATTTTAATCCCTGAAGGTTTGCTTCCCAGTATGTTTCCTCTATTGCTGGCACGAAACATGCACACAATATTCAGAGACGAATCACTGTTGTGCCAAATACTGGCCTAATGTACTCAGTATTTCCTTGTAGCCAGATCCAGAACATGATCTCTTTTGCCAACTAAGCCAATATTCATACAACTTTTTTAGACCAGTCTGTTTTCTTCCTCTGACTATTGGGGGTTGTCTGTAGTCACTGTTTCCTAGAATGGAACTATATTATAGTACATTCACAAGCTTGTGTCTCATCCTGGTAGGATAAATCACATTTGTTTATGTACAATCCATCTTGGCCCTCAGATCCCAGATGACCTCTCTTCACAAACTTCCTCAGGACTTACTTTGTGGGCAGTTTTCTTGGGATGATGTAGCCACTAAAGTAGCCAGGGCTGTAATCCCTTTAGAAGCACTGATGATAATTTTCTGTTTAAAATTGGCAAGTTTAGATCTGCTAGCTCATGATCCACATGCTATTTAATATATACAACCTTCATTTTTAGGCATTTCTAGTTTTCTTAGCCAGAACATCAAGTAGTACTGAGTCAGCATCACATAGGAGTCTTCTCTAGGACAGGATCTTTGTGGCAGAGGAGTCAGACCAGGTAACCCCCCTTGGAGAGCCAGAGCACATGCTCTTAGCAGCAGTGTTTCTGGTGGCACAGGTACCACTTTCTCATATTTAGACATGAACCAAAGTCACAAAACTTTATATTGACCTAGACAGAGTTCCAGTAAGGCTTTTGCCACGTGTAATCATGCCCTGCAAAAGAATGTTATGCTGGCAAAAGTCTGCAAAGTATCTTAAATATCTATGAACTGAATTTTTAATCACAGAAAAAAAACCCCAACAAGTTGACTTGATGAGGTATATATTCCATATATCCATGATTAGACTAAACTGGCATATACGAATATTCCATTACTTCTCCAAGATCCACACACTGTGACTGAACCATCTCATTTAGTCCCTATTAACTCCAGATAATTTTTAATGTTCAAACCTATTCCTACCAGTGCCAATAGGGAAATACTCAACTATCTGCTTTAAAGAAAAAACACATGGGGATCTTTTACTTGATTGGCATTTGCTTAAGAGCTGGGGAAAAATATTTCATCATCTTATGATCTGCCTGCAATATTTGGCTTTCCCCCAGGCACAGAATGGAAATATTTAACTGCATAAATATTTTCTGCCTTTCCCAACTCCACAAAATCACATCATTTTGCAGCATTATTTTCAAGGTTCTGTTGTTCTAATACACATTGAAAAAAAATCAATATTCAAGGCCTCATTTCTACTACACTTTACTCTGTTGGCCACATCAGCTGTCCTTTTGCAGCTGTATCCTTTTGCCTTCTTTACACCTTAAAGGTCAATCACTTTGATTTTTCTCCCAAATTGGATGTTACAAGTCTGCATAAAACCAACCATACAGGCTTCAAGAAATATAAATGGACCCTTTCCAACAATTGTAAATGTAAAATCCCTAGGCAGCTGTGGTGTTGTAATTGATTCCATTGCAAAATCCAGTTCCACCAGTTCCAAAAGCATATAATTGTGGTCTGATTTGAAGAAAAAGTGCTCTTTGATTTCCCCATCATGAAAGAGGCCTACAAAGTTGGTTCATGAGCACAACCAAGCCTATGGAAAGGTAATTTTCCATTACCCTTCCTGTCTCCCAGGCCTGCATTCACACAGCCTACAGAATCACAGAATGTTTGAGAATGGGAGGGATCTTTGACGATTATCCAGTTCTGGGCCCCTCAGTTTAGGAAAGATGTTGAGTTGCTGGAACATGTCCAGAGAAGGGCAAAAAAGCTGGGGAGGGGTTTGGAGCACAAGCCCTTTGAGGAGAGGCTGAGGGAGCTGGGGTTGTTTAGCCTGGAGAAGAGGAAGCTCAGAGGAGACCTTATTGCTATCTAAGATTGTAGCCAGGTGGGGGTTGGTCTCTTCTCCCAGACAACCAGCACCAGAACAAGAGGACACAGTCTCAAGCTGCACCAGGGGAGGTTTAGTCTGGTTGTTAGGAAGAAGTTCTTCATTGAAAAAGTGATTTGCCATTGGAATGGGCTGCCCAGGGAGGTGG
Source organism: Dryobates pubescens (assembly GCF_014839835.1). Classification (NCBI taxonomy): domain Eukaryota; kingdom Metazoa; phylum Chordata; class Aves; order Piciformes; family Picidae; genus Dryobates; species Dryobates pubescens. The sequence goes on along the minus strand of NC_071657.1, from coordinate 114,080,774 downwards.
TCGAGTCACCATCACTGGAAGTGTTTAAGAAGAGACTGGATGAGGCACTTGATGCCATGGTTTAGTTGATTAGATGGTGTTGGGTGATAGGTTGGACTTGATGATCTTGAAGGTCTTTTCCAACCTGGTTAATTCTATTCTATTCTATCTAGTCCAACTCCCCTGGCTCAGGGCCACCTACAGAGAGCTACCCAGGACCATGTCCAGACAACTTTTGAATATCTCAAAGAGTGAGATGCCACAACTTTCCTGGATAACCTGTGCCAGTGCTCAGTCACCCTCATAGTGAAAATGTGTTTTCTGATGTTCAGAGGGATCCTCCATTGTTTCAATTTGTGCTTATTGCTGCTGGTCCTGTCACTGGGCACCACTGAGAAGAGCCTGGCTTTGTCCTTTTTGCACCCTCCTTTTAGGTATTTATGTAGATTTCTAAGATACCCATACCCTTTCTCCAGGCTGCACAGTTCCAGCTCCCTGAGCCTTCCCTCATGTGTGAGATGCTCCAGTCCTTTCATCATCTTCACAGCCCTTCATTGGACTCTCTCCAATATGTCCATGTCTGTCTTGTATGGAGGAGCCTAGAACTGGATGCAGGTGAAGCCAGGTGTGGTCTCATCAGTGCTAGGTAGAGGGGACCTGCTGGCAATACTTTAACGCAGTCCAGGATACCATTTGCCTTCTTTGCTGCAAGAGCAGAACTGCTGGCTGATGTTCAACTTGGTGTCTGTCAGGACCCCTCAGTCCTTTTCTGCCAAGTTTCTTTCCCACTGAGTGTCCCCCAGCATGTACTGGTATACTGTTCTTGTTGACCTTCATGAAATTCCTGTTGACTCACTATACACCCTTGGAGTACACTACTAGTTACCAGCATCTACCTAAAGTTGGTGCCCCTAATCATCTTCCTGTGCACCTGGATGTTTAGTTTTAAACCCACCTCACTGTCTGCTCATGCAGCCCACACATCAACATCTCATAAAAGCATCTTATGGTACAAGTCAGGTAGACAACATCCATTGCTCTCTCCTTGTCCACCAGGCCAGTCACTTTGTTGTAGATGTTTATCAAGTTGGTCAACCATGGTGAAGCCAGGCTGACTACTTCTGATGACCTTCCTGTTCAGCCTTGAGAAGGTGGCTTATGAGAGCCCTTATTGCCATGTACCAGTATTTATAGGGTGACTGCAAAGACGATGGAGGGTCCCTTTTTACAAGGAGTCACGTGGAAAAGGGGAGGGGTAATGGGTACAAGTTACTGCTGCAGGCGTTTTGATTAAACACGAGAGGAAAATTTTCACAATAATAATCAGCTATTGGAATAACTTCCCCAGGGAAGTGGTGGAGGTCCCAACATTGGACATCTTTAGAAGATCCATCTGAACAGGGTGATGTGCCATCTTGTCTGGACTGTGCTTTTGTCACGAAAGGTTGGACCAGATGATCCATGAGGTCTCTGCCAACTTGGTATTCTGTCATTCTTTGATAACTCATGCCTTTTTATGGTAGGTTTTCCAGAGGTGATGAGGTTGCTGTGTCTTTCCTCAGTCTAACCACAGTCCCGCATGGCCTATGCACAAGATGAATATTTGATATGTTTCAGGAGAGACGCTTTAATAGGAAATTTAGGCAGCCTTTTAATAGGAAATACCAAGACACTTCAATGTACTTCTGAAATGGAGGAAAAGTTCAGAGGAACAGCCTGGACACTCCGAATTAAAGTACGTACACGCGGCTGAGCCCTCGACTATCTCCTCGCAGCCCTGGAGCCGCCAGCGCCACCTCACCCTTCAGGGAGCTGGAGCGGGGCGGGAAGCGGCGGCTCCACCCTGGCTGGGGGCGGTGGCGGGGGCGTCGTCGTCGTCGGGGCCGTCGGTTGGCGGTCGGCAGTGCGGCGGCCATGGCGGCGGCGAACGCGGTTCGCTGCGCGCTGTGGCGGGTCGGCCTGCGGCGCTGGTACCGCACCGAGCGGGGTGTCTATGGCTACAAACCGCGGAAAGCGGAGAGCGGGCGAGCGGCAGAGCCGCGCGGCGCTGGGGCGAGCGGCAAAGCAGGTCGGACACATTCACCTCCACAACACACTTCCCACAGGGGCTGCGCTGGGCTGAGGGGAGGGCGGCGGGGGCTGCCCCGGAGCAGAGGGGCTCCTGGTCCCGCCGCGGCTTGTGGGTAGCCTGGGTTCCCGCTGCGGCGGCTCGGGCTCTGCTCGGCAGCCCCACACTCACCTCAGGACGGCGACGGCTACTGAGCACTGAGGGGGGGGCCCAAAGTCCGAGGGCGTCGATCTGAGGCGCTTTATAATTTGCTCTCTTGTCCGGAGCCGTCGCCACTGCCCGGGGCTCCTGGCTGTCTTTCTCTCGCCGTAGGGCAGAGCCTGCCCTCAGCTCTGCGGGGGCTGAGACTGCAAAATCCTCCTCTTCGGTTCCCCGGAAAGCCCGCTGGTATGTGGTACAGCTCCACGGGCCGAAGTGACTGTGAGCGCATCGACTACTGGAGTTACTTCAGCGATGTGCTCTTGTAGAGTTTTACTGCTCGGTATGCCGCTTGAACTAGCTAAGTGCAGATCAGTTTACTGTAGCAATAACTGCGTGGCCTTTAGCTTGGTTTTGTGGCGCAGAAAAATAATTTCAGGCAGAAAACTCGAGGTGTCATCTCGACATTAACACCTCTGGAGATTCCAGTAGGAATTGATCCTGCCTCACAGAAGCAAGAGTGAAACTGGTTTGTTAGGTGCTGGACATAGAGTCCCATCCTGAAGTAGTAGTGTCCGCTTAATATATTTTTACAATACATGAGGCAGCAATGCGCCCTTGTGGCGCATTAAAAAGAGTGTGGCCAGCAGGTTGAGGGAGATTCTGCTTCTTGTCTACTGCCCTAAGGAGGCTACATCTAGAGTATTGTGTCCAGTTCTGGGCTCTCCAGTTCAAGAGAGACAAGGAACTACTGGAGAGAGCCCGGCTGTGGGCTGCAAAGGTGATGAGGGGACCACAAGGCAAGACTGGGGCTGTTTAGCCTGGAGAAACAAAGGCTGGGAGGGGATCATCTCAATGCTTATCAATATCTGAAGGGCAAGTGTCAAGAGGATGGGGCCAAATGCTTTCAGCTGTGCCCAGCAACAGGACAAGGGGCAACAAGCACAAATTAGAACACAGGAACACGGGGGAAAACTTCTTTCCTTTGACACTGAGCGTGCACTGGAACAGACTGTCCAGAGAGTTTGTAGAATCTTTAAAACCCACCTGGATGCATTCCTGTGCTACTTGCTCTAGGTGAACCTGCTTTAGCAAGGAGGTTGGACTAGATGATCTCCAGAGGTGTCCTCCAAACCCTACTATGCTATGATACTGTGATTTTTAATATTGCTTTAAATGGCTTTCTTGCTGAGAGTGTTGTGGGAGATGTTAAGGCTATACTCTTCTGTTGTGGAACCCCTTAGAGAAAAGGGCCTGTTTTAAACAGGCTGACTGTGTGAACATAACAGCTGCAGCTGCTGGCAATGGAAATACGAATGTCAGAGAAAAAACTTTGTGAAGTGGTCTCAGAAATTGCATTGTTTTGGAAAATGTCAGCACTGCAGCTTCATTAGGGCACCCCCTCCTCCCATTAGAAATGCATTATAAACTGTTTCATAGAATTAATTCGTAGCAGATTGTGCTTGCAAATATATTGTACTGGTGTACAATTTATTGACTGTGGCATGTGCTCAATGACAGTAATGTCGTGTGCACAACCTTTCAGCTGGTCAAGTTCTGTTAATGTTGATCATTTTTTTACCTCAATACAAAATGTCTGCAGCAGCATGTTTCTGATGTCTGTTGGAAAACAAGTTCACATAGTTAAATTTTTAGTATGTCTGTCTCAGCTTGTGCACATGCTGTTGCCTTGTGGCTCCAGCAGACACAGACGTGTTTTGGGGTTGTAGGACCTCAAGTGTTGAGACTCTGTCTTCCTGTCATTCCAGCAAGGCACAGAGAAGCATGTGGTATAACTTCAGTTGTCTTGCGGTAATAAGACTTTGCACACTGGTACTATGCCATTGTGAAGTTGGACATGCCACCTGTTGTGAAGAGATTTGAAACCTTTGGAAGATGGGACAGGTCTCTCATGAGGACTATAAAGATTTAGTGGAGATATGCAGGAAGAAAATTAGGAGAGCCAAAGCACAGCTATAGCTCAACCTAGCTACAGCTATTAAGGATAATAAAAAATGTTTTGATAAATTCATTAACAACAGAAGGAGGACTAGGGAAGATCTCCATCCTTTATTGGATGAAGAGGGAAACATAGTGACTAAGGATGAGGAGAAAGCTGAGGTGCTCAATGCCTACTTTACCTCAGTCTTTACCACTGGAACTAGCTGTTCCCTGGACACCCAGCCTCATTAACTAGGTGACAGGGAAGAGAAGCAGAATGAAGTCATCACAAGAAATGAGGAAGCGGTCAGTGATGTGCTGTGCTGCTTAGTGCACACAAGTCCATGGGGCTGGATGGGCTACACCCTAGGATGCTGAAGGAGTTGGAAGATGTGCTCGCCAAGCCACTTTCCTGAAGTCCTGGCTAACTGGGGAGGTCCCAATGGACTGGAGGGTAGCAAATGTAACACCCTCCTACAAGAAAGGAGGAAAGGAGGATCCAGGAAATTATAGACCTATCAGTCTGATCTTGGTACCAGGCAGGTGGGAGGTGATTGTCCTCTTGTACTCAGCTCTGGTGAGGCCACACTTCAAGTATTGTTTATTCATTATTATTCAGTTTTGGGCACCTCAATACAAGAGAGGTATTTGAGGTGCTGGAGCAAGTGCAGAGGAGGGCAGCAAAGCTGGTGAAGGGCCTGGAGAATAAATCTTATGAAGAATGACCGAGTGAGCTGGGGCTGTTCAGTGTAAAAAAGAAGAGGTTGAGGGGAGACCTCATTGCTCTCTACAACTACCTGAAAGGATGTTGCGTAGAGGCTGGTGTTGGTCTCTTCTCACAGGTAATTAATGATAGAACAAGAGGGAATGGCCTCAAGCTGTGACTGAGTAGGTTTAGACTGGACATTAGGAAATTTTTTTTTGCAGAAAGAGTGGTCAGGCACTGGAATGTGCTGCCCAGGGAGCTGGTTGAATCACCAGCCCTGGATGTGTTTAAAGATTTAGATGTGGTGCTTGGAGATATGGTTTAGGGGTGAACTTTGTAGACTAGGGTTATCGGTTGGACATGGTTTTCCCAAGGGTCTTTTCTGAGCTGAATGTTTCTGTGATTCTGTAAAAATTCAGTAGCTTTGCGTATGTTTATAGGAGTCTAAATCTAAGGGAAGCTTTAGGAGAAATCTAGCATGCATGTGCTTGAAAATTTGATGAGTGAGGAGATTTAGGACTTAATGATGGGAGCTGTTGTGGGGTGATAAGGTAAAAACAAGTGCTTAGAAAAATTATCTGTCCAGACAGAACCTTGAGGATTATCAATGGACAGAACACTACTGTGTTGGTGCTCAGAAGGGATTGAAAGTGAGCATTTGTCTTACTGTTCTCTTTTCTTTTTGGTTTTAGTTGACCATGCTCTTGCTCGTTTAATAACTGCATATGCTGAACATGGCCACAAAGCAGCCAAAATAAACCCATTGTACTCTGGCCAAGCTGTTATGAACATGGTACCTGAAATCCAAGAGTTAGCTGAAGTTCTTCAAGGGCCTCTCATTACTACAGGTAAGTCTGAAGTCTTATCATAGCAGTTGTCTTCAGAAATGATTGAGTGGCTGTGTCTGCTGGGTAAGAGTCAAATATTGAGTGGCAGTTCAATCAGTAATGAACTGTTGGACAGAAAATTGTTTGCTTCAGCCTACTTTTATGTTTGTTGAGAAATCATCGTGTAATGGATGGCTGGTGACCTTCTAGCACCTTTGGAAGCCACAACAATTTTTACTTATTCTTAAAACTACTGAGGTTATACATTAATTTCTCCTGTTGCTGTAACATTCTGATTTACCATAGTACTTTTAATACTTGTGAAGCTGCCAGGGCTCAAGGCCAGAAGTCAAGACTTGGCTTTTCTCAGATCTCTTGAACACTTGCTATGGCCTTTAACAAAGGAGGGTCTCTTTCTGTGCTTTATTTTCTCCATCTGCCAAACAGATGCTTATTTACTTGTGATGCATCTGGGACTGAAACCACAAGATACTGAATGCTATGCTAAGTCACAGAAACAGTGACATTCATTCCACAAAGGCATTTTGAGCACTTTAAAAATAAGCCTGAGACTCTTGTATTAATAACACTGAATTGTGCTTAGAAAAATATTCCTGAGTTTTGTCTTTAAGTGAAGGAAACAAGACATGAAACTGTACTCTTAAAATATTAGCGTAATTGCAAGACAACAGTATAGGTCTTGTGTTTTCCTGTCTTTCCCCAAAGTAGCTAATAATATCTGTTTCCCGCCAGGGCTTCTAAACATGGGAAAAGAAGAAGCTTCCCTAGAGGATGTGTTGGCTTACCTTGACCATATATACTGCGGGCATATTTCCATAGAAACAAGCCAGCTTCCAGCTTTGGAGGAGAGAAAATGGTTCACTAAAAGATTCGAAGAGCTAAAACAAGAAGCATTTACACCTGAAGAGAAAAAACACTTGTGCAAACTGATGTTGGAGTCCCAGGTACCTTGTTCACTATTGCAGGATTGTAATAGAGTTGTGGAGTCTGTCATGAGTCCTCTGCTGTTCTAGATGTTGTTCATGCAGCAAAAGAACAGTTGCTTATCCTGAAAGGTCTTCACACTGTGCAAAAGGAAACAGTGCAAAGATTTACCTGAAAAAGTTGAATACACAAATCTCAGTGGAGGTTGTTGCTGAATTTACTTAGCAGCTGTTATTGAAACAAATAGCAAACCTTTTAATTTGGATTGACTACTTTGGAAATTATTTCTAGGAAAATATTTCCAGCCTGTTTTGAACTCTAAAGGCTTTTACAACTAAATAGAACATAGACTGTTTGTAATATATATCCTTGTAACATGTATTCTTTATCACCTTTTGTAACATATATTCTTTTATCACCTGGCAACACAAATTATGACCCTACAGATCTACTCTTCAAAATGGAGATTCTCTTAGGCTAATGATATGACAGCTTATATTAAATGTTACCGCTGGGAATGCTACCTTGGACAGAGCTCTATGAAATTTTGTGCTCTGTTGTAAACGTTTTGTGTTTCCCTTTCAGACTTACGTTAGTCTGTGTTACTAGCTTCAAAATGTATCTTTCAAGGTTTTGGGAGAACAGGACAGATCTGGACTGAGTGTTTGCTGTATAATATAGTTAACTTTGCTGGTTTTCAGCAAAGGAACCTTTGTACAATGCACTCTGTAAGGAAGTGAAAGATTTATGTACTTGCAAAATGTATAGAAAAAATGTATTCTAATGCATCTATACTGTGAAAAATGTTCTCTTCCCACCCTCACTGCTTTTCACCCCATGTTATCCAGAAGGACAGAAAGGTAGAAGAGCAGGATCTGTGGAAGTGTCCCTGTTTCCAGTTTTACAAGTGGAAGAAGTGTTAAGTGTAATATTTACCAATGACCACATGGAAGTATATGGCACATTTTGTGTTTTTGCCTCTTTGGCAGTTAGAGGAATTTGACAGTGACACAGGAGGTTGAAATTGGGACTCTGATGTACCCTATTTTAATTTCAATATGACCAAAACTATACTTAAAGTGTTGAATTCAATCCCGACAGGCAAAAAAAAAGGCGCTTCTATATGAATAGTTTTGTATATATTAATCCTTAGCACTAAACTTTGCTTAACTACAATGTATTCAGAAGTTGGTTCTCAGTTACAGACTTCATTTATTTTCAGTTGTTAGCTGCAAAACACTACAGACACTTCAGCACTTCCAAAACTTTGCGACTTATGAGAGCTATTTAGGAGTAGATGAAGTGGGAGGAGTGAGAGGAAAATAAAGTGAATATAGGTTTGTTTATTTTCCTTCTCTCAAGCCTTCCTCTGCCTGTGTACTAAGGACTGTGTCTAACAGTTATCAAAATGAAACACTCTGCTTCTCTAGCACTTTGCATCTTAGGGTAGTTCAGGTTTATACTGTAGAAGAAGACCATTCCTTGATTTCCAAGGCAAACTATCAAGGAATTTGCGAATTGCTCCGGTGCTGTATTTCTTGGTCTCGGACTGTGTGGGTGAAGGCTGAGCTGAGACTTTGAAGGTACAAACATAAATTGCATTTCAAGTTTATAAACAGAAGATTGCTGCTTAAAATAGCCTAATACTGAAGTTCTTCTGTTTTCAATAGGAGTTTGATCGCTTCTTAGCCACAAAGTTTGCCACAGTGAAGCGGTATGGTGGCGAAGGAGCAGAGAGTATGATGGGTTTCTTCCATGAGTTGTTCAAAATGTGTGCATACAGTGGTGTGACAGATATCATTATTGGAATGCCTCATCGTGGAAGACTTAATCTTCTCACTGGTTTACTTCAGCTGCCACCTGAGGTGAGAGATTTATAATCTTTATGCCTGGTTTGAAATAAAATAAAACTACCAAAGCTTGTCATATTGGAAATGCTGGAGCAATAAAAAGGTTACCTGTGTGCATGTGTCTGCAGGAGACTGGTAGAAGAACTCTAGTGAAGGGCTTTATGCGCTGTTACCATAAGCATCCTTGTAATTTCAGGACTAGGAGAGCATACAGTTCAGTAAATATTCTTCTTTCAGTATGGCAATGAATTGGAAAGAAGTTTTAACCAAATTTGTTTCCATGCAGCTCATGTTCCGTAAGATGCGTGGTTTGAGTGAGTTTCCAGAGAATTCAGCAGCCATTGGGGATGTTCTCTCCCACCTGACATCTTCTGTAGATCTTGACTTCGGTTCCCACAGGCCTGTGCACGTCACTTTGCTACCTAACCCCTCACACTTAGAAGCAGTCAATCCAGTGGCTGTGGGCAAGACGCGAGGAAGGCAACAGACTCTGCTTGATGGAGATTACTCCCCAGAGAGCTCTGCGCAGCCTGGGGACAAAGTTATTTGCCTGCAGGTATTTTGCTTGTAATACCAAACTGATCTTTATAGGACTTCCCAGACTAGCATGTGAAGAGAAGTGGTGTATGCAGAAATAATCAACCAAAATTGAATTAATGTAGTATATCAAGATCTGGGATCCCCTTTATAGAGAAGAAGGAGGACAAGAAAGATTTCCAGGTGGCATATGTGATTTGGCATTTAAACAGTTCCAGTTCTAAGATTGCTGAAGAACTGATTGATACCCTTTATTTTTATAATACTCTGCTTAGAGAGATATGTGTGCCTTTCCTCACAGCCCACTTTTGCATTTAAACCACTACTGCTAGCTGCCTTCTAAATTAAAAGAGTTTGGAGAAGAGCTATCAACAATGTTGCAAAATATGCAAGAGGATTTAAAATTTTGTTATTTTATCTTGGTACTGTTTAAGAATCTGCTGAAATCAGTTTTTGCTCTTTGAACTGTCTTTTATAGCTGTAGAGGCAATCCTCAATAGTTCCTTGATAAATCTTCTTTTCTTGTATTGTATTCAACTTGGAAACACAAATGAGTCAATCTCTTAAACATTTTTAAAGCCAGGAGTAAAAGTACCTTGGGGCAGAACTATTCTCATCTGAAGTGTAAAAAACATGAAGGAGGCTACAGATAGAAGTGAAAACATGTTTCAGTTAAACAAATGTTTTGTGGATACTGAGAGAAAGCAAAAAGGAGAATACAAACTACTGAGAAAACATGAGGCAAGTCCTTATCGTTCTCATTTTTTAAAAATGAGAACCCCAACTTTGGGGAACGCAAAGTCACCTACGCTCTGGTGTGTCAGTTTTAAGAGATGATTGGTGAATTCCAGTTACATCAGGCAGTCACACACAAGTCTTGGCTGTTATGACTTTGTGTGAGCAGTAAAGCTATGTAAACTCTCAAACCATGAAAAGAGTGGTCTGAAAGGGAGAAGTGGATCCAACTGAAGCTATCTGTTTTCCCAAGTAACTAGTGACAGGATGAGAGGAAGAGGCCTCAAGTTTGTCCAGAAGAGTTTTAGATTGGATATTAGAAGCAACTTCTTCACTGTAAGAGTGGTCAGGCATTGAACAGGCTGCCTGGGAAGGTGGTTGAGTCACCATCCCTGGAGGTATTTAAAAGCTGTGTAGATGTGCTGCTGAGGGACATGGTTTAGTGGGCATCACGGTGTTGGGTTGATGGTTGGACTTGATGATCTTAGAGGTCTTTTGCAGCCTTACTGATTCTATGTTTCTAACTACTTAATTTAAAAGGTCTTGCTTAATGAGTTATGATTTTGATTTTTCTGTTTCTCCAGTGTTTTCTAATGAGATTTTTCCATCTTTTTCCCTAATGTAGGTTCATGGTGATGCTGCTTTCTCTGGGCAAGGGATTGTTCCTGAAACACTGACCCTTTCTAATCTACCACATTTCAGAGTTGGTGGTAGCATCCATTTGATTGTTAATAACCAGCTAGGCTATACCACTCCCCCAGAGCGAGGAAGATCATCTCTGTACTGCAGTGATATTGGTATGTATGGTTGAATCAGAAGGGAGGTTGCCTGTTGTGTCAGAAAGGATTTTCAACTCCAGTGTGTATGTTTGCTTTGCTATGGGCTTTTTATAGCAAGTTCCTACCAACTCTAGGGGTTAGATTAATATAGCACCATTTTCATGATAGAGTAGAAATGAAAATTACTATTGATTATTACCTGCCACTAGCAAAAATTCAGATGCTAAAAATATGCCCTCTCCCATCTGCTTTATGGCAAAGACTAAATAGTGAGGAAAAAATCTTGTCACATTTTTACAGGATGTAATAAAATATTTGCAAGATTTAATGTGAAGTCTTTATTACTCATCTCATTTCTTCCATGTCATTGACAGCTTTTAAAAATGTGTTGTGATAGAGTGTATAATAGATGTATTTGAAATCTGTCTTGTTAAATTTAATCACAGTCATTCCAGTGTGCTTTCTGAGCAAGGTTTATAAGTCAGATACTCCTTTATTTTTCTGTTTTGTTGTCAAGTGAGTTTGTTGAGCTTGTATTTGAAAGATGAGGCTCATGCCATTTCTATGCTTAAACTAGAAGTCTTCTGTTTTGGACTGTTCTTTCCTAGTGATAAAGTGTATTACAATCAGCAAGATCAGAGATGTAGTAGTTAGTTCCATTGTGTGTGTTTCCTATAATTAAAAATACACTAATACATGATTTCAAGATGACATCAAGTGTTTTTGTTTGTCTTATAGTTTCATCAAACTGAACAGGTAGATTTGTTCAATCTGATAAGGTAATAAGGTAGATAGACTATGCTATTGTTACTTTTTCCCTGGGCTGGTTTTGTGTTGTGGGAAGTTTTTTGCTTTGGTGGTTTTGGTTTTTTTTCCCTTTTCTTTTCTTTCCTCCCCCTGCCCCTGCATTCTAAGTTTTCTTTCTTCTGGCTAGTAAGGCGGTGTGTGTGATCCATGTGAGCTTCAGGATTTTACTATAGAGAAAAAAATTGGTGTGGGTTAGGAATGGCTGAATATCTTAATTTCCCAGAATTTGGGAGGATAAGGCACAGGAGCAGCAGCATTCTCTTGCTGGGAAGATTTGCACCCAAACTGTCTTATAAGGAGACAGTGTTAAGATGTTTGAATTTTACAGTGTTCTTTTTAATGAAGCGATCTTTCTGTCTGGAGAATAGAATCTTTCTTTCAGTGGATGGAATGACTACTGACAAAGGAGAAGATTATTTCTAGCCTGTAGGAGTTCATAGTAATGACAGATTAGTATAAGAAGGAAACAAAACTCAGGTTTTGTTTGAAAGACAAGTGATCAAATAGTTCTTTCCTATTCCCTGCAGACTTCTATCCAGATTAATGAGATGCAGGAACTGTGTATAGAAAGTCCTCTGGGAATTTAGTGCTGCCAAGGAATTTGTGCTCAAACTGGTGACAAACACAACAAGTTGCCTTTGTCTCAGGGAAGACTCCTACACCGTACCCCTGCTCTTATCACAAAGAGCATCTTTTATAGATTTATTGTTGTTAAATGCACTTCAGATGAGTCTGTAGTTTGCAGCAGAGTTGGTGCATCCCCCTTTCTTTGGAAGGGTTTGGATGTGATTATTGATGTTGTTTTGAATCTCTGGGCAGGTAAAATTGTTGGATGTGCAGTTATCCATGTGAATGGGGATGATCCTGAAGAAGTTGTCCGTGCCACACGACTGGCTGTCGAGTATCAACGCCAGTTCCGCAGGGATGTGATAGTAGACTTGCTGTGCTACAGGCAGTGGGGCCACAATGAGCTTGATGAGCCATTCTTCACCAACCCCACCATGTACAAAATCATCAGGTAATGGTACCTTTAACACCCCCTGATGGGGAAACCCAAAATGTACTTGTGTTTGTACCAACTCAGTATTGCCTGCTACTGTCATAGAAGTCATAATGAAGATCCCATGGCTTACCAACAAGTCTTTATGTAACTGCAGCCACACTGTCAGCAGGCCTTGACCTGAAGGTAACCACTAATGCTGGTTCTTGGATATGCAGCTCGATGCCTTCTAGAGAACAATCTTGCACATAGACCTTGGATTTCATATTCATGATCAGTAGTAATAAGACTGCAAAGTTGTCTTCTGTGTGCCAATGGGATCATGTGGGAGAATGGGCAGGAAGCCACTGTGATATTTGTGTTTTCTTTGTCTGGTCCTACTGGTTCCAGCAGGGACTTAGTCATTGTTTATGTATTCAGAATTTATCTTTATCCTCAAAGAAGAATGCACATAAAATTTACTGGCCAGTGAATTCTACTGTTTTAGGTGAAGCATTTATGGAATGGATGGCTTGGTTCTCAGCTAACATTGAAGTCCTACAGTTCATTTGTCTGAAGAAAATATGCATGGTAGCACAAAATCAGTCTGACTAGGAGTGGGGTTTGACTTGCTTTAACCTGTACCTGCCAACTGCAAGCACTTTTTTAATTAAATAAAAAAAAAAGACTGTAGAGCAGATATCCAAGAGACTTTTTGTTGTTCTGGAAATGCCAGGACAGTAAATACTACAAATGAATGCAATGCACCAGGACATCATTTATTTTAGTTGCCCATGGTACCAACAGTAGTAAGATGAGATTTCCTTGTTCTACAGTGACACTTTTCAGGCTTAATGACTATGGGGTTTGATTCCCTCTCTGACAGATCCCGTAAGAGTATCCCAGACACATACGCAGAACACCTAATAGCTGCTGGACTCATGACTGAGGCTGAAGTGTCTGAGATAAAGACAGCATACTATTCTAAGTTGAATGACCATCTTGCCAACATGACTTTGTATAGTCCACCTCCTACCAACCTGCAGGCTCACTGGAAAGGCTTCGTCGAGCCCTCTGCTAAAATCACCACTTGGGACACAGGTATGCCTGTACCACTTCTGCAGTTTATCGGAGTCAAGTCTGTAGAGGTGCCTGAAGAACTCCAGATGCACAGCCATCTTCTGAAGACCTATGCACAGGTCAGTAGAACGTAATGATGCTTCTAGTCTTACTGCATAAAGATGTGACCTGCTGCAGGAAAAACTCCAAATGCAGCAGGGCTGCCAGGTAAAGAACAATGTAGTATTCTCTAGGAAAGCAGCTTGTTCTTATTCAGGCCTAAGATTATGCCATTTTTATTTCAATTTTGAAGACAGACATGCCCCCTCCCCTAAATATGACCATATAATTTCGGTATGTCAACAATATTCTCTTGCAATGAAGAAAAAAGCTTACAGAAAATACATTTTTTAACTTTTACAAATAATGGAAACTACTATGAAAAATTACTGTCATTTATGTACCTTATGATTATAATGAGTACCTTGTGAGAGAACGAGTCAGGAACTTGGTAATTGTGCACACAGTTTCTAAAACCAGCAGTGAATGTTTATATTTTATATACAGAAACATAAGTACGCACATGTGGCCAAGTCTGACAGATTTTGATGGCTCATAAGTTTGTGTGTGATAACTGGACTGGTTTGGATTTGTGAACATTTCCCTTTGATGAATGATGACCATGTGCAGCTGTCTAGTTGGCAGCCCTATTGCCTTGAGTTGAATAGTTCAGAAGACTGGCGTTCTTGTCTTCCCAGCCCAAAGCAAGAACACCACTGCTGAGTATGATCATTTATCTGGAGACTGAAATACTTAGACCTAGTATCTTCCGTCACTGCTAACCAGATGAACCAGGAGTCTGTCAGGAGTATACTTTGTGCTCTGTCAAGGTCTTTATTATTTTCAGACTATGATCTAATTTGTCATTCCACAGTGTCTTGACTGGTAAGTGAACACAGGGGTTATCCATGGTTCTGTGGCCCTCAAGGCAATCTTCTTCAGGATGTGCTGAAACAAGACAATGTGTATTCCAAACCAACCTAATCTGGCTGCAGAAACAGAGCATTTCTCTGTCTAGTGTTCTATTTTTTCCTAGCTTCTAACACTGATCTGTGCCACAGATTGAAAAAGGCAAAATAGTAACTTCTGCTTGTTGTTTATGTGTTTAGTCAAGAGTTCAAAAAATGGAGGAAGGAACAAAGCTGGACTGGGCAACAGCTGAAACTTTAGCTTTTGGTTCCCTGATGAGTCAAGGTAAGAAGCAACTGGATGGCAGAGTATATTTACTCTGATGTCAATAAAGTATAACATTAGGCTTAGATGTTTCTAAAGATTGATATGATGTATAAATTGACAATTTGGTTTTGCGTTAGTAGCATGCAGAGAAGGTAAATAGGAATCCTGTATGCCACTACAATTTGTAGACTGTGTACTAGATGTCTTCAAGGAGTTGTTGCTCCTTCCAACTCCTCCAGAACATTTGTGCATGGAGCTAAGCACATAAGCAATGCAGCTGACATCAGTGGGGCCTCACAAATACTTAGTGTGTTTCATGCTACTATTTCTTTCCCCTCCTCTCTAGCATGAATTCAAATCTCCATTTACTTATGGTACAGAATGTATATCTTTTGCAGTGTGCTTTGGTAAATGGAACCGTTTACCACAAAATAACTCTTGGCTGCAAAGAGGAGAAAAGAGAAATGTCTGAACATTTCTGTGCTTGTGAGCTGGAGCCACTTCTGGTTAAGAATTCCATCAGATTTTACGTTGCTGATGAGGGGAAAGCCAAGAAGAGACATAACAGGAGAAGTAACATTTTAGAATAGAGGAGATGATGTCCTACATGTTTTCTTTTCACACAAATTGCTGATCCAGTGTTTTGTTTGTTGCTTGGCAAGGGTTTAATATCAGACTAAGTGGACAAGATGTTGGCAGAGGAACCTTTAGCCAGCGACATGCAATGTTGGTTTGCCAAGAGACAGATGATACCTACATTCCTCTGAATCATATGTCCCCAGACCAGAAAGGTTTCCTAGAGGTAGGTTCTGTGATCCACAAGACAACCTTCTTCAAACTGTGCTGAAACAGAACATATATTTTAAAGCTGCTGAGACATATTCTGGTACAGCACAGATACAGATGTAAAAACTTGACAAATTTAATAAGGGGGGAGTTTGCTTTTCCTGGAGAGATCAGTTGCTATTCTTTTCCTCTCAGTGTCTTCATTCGAAAGCAAAGAATGAGGTGACCATCAGCTGCCTCTAGGAGTGCATGTCCTCAGTGTACCTAGCACTGATGTGCCTGGTTCCAAAGGTTCTTAACCCTGGGTTGTCATCTTCCTCACCCAACCCTCCCAATAATTTCCTTTTGTTAGGTGAGTAACAGTCCCTTGTCTGAAGAAGCTGTGCTTGGTTTTGAATATGGAATGAGTATTGAGAGCCCAAAGTTACTGCCAATTTGGGAAGCTCAATTTGGAGACTTTTTTAACGGAGCCCAGATTATATTTGACACTTTCATTTCTGGAGGTGAGTGTACAAGGAGCTAATATATTTAAAAATGAATCATTTGTACTGGCACATATTTAGCAAATCCTTCATCTTTCAAAGGGTAACATGTTGAGAAAAGAATTCTATTTTCTCAATAAGTCTTGTGACTTTGCCTGACTTCTGGGGAGATTTTCTCTGAGGACTATCTAAAATGAAAGACATCCCACCCTTGGAAGACGAGTCATTCCAAAAGGACACTTGATTATATTAATGACCTCTCTTCCTCTCCCCCCATTTATTTTACTGTTTATATAAATAGTTGATAGCTTTTTAGGTTGTATCTTTCCTTCATGAGGTATCTGAAAAATTCCTGAAGCATTGCAGAAAGAAAATAGTGATTATTTTAAACAAACAAGCCTACCACAATGCCTTAAAATCATCCTCTAAGTTTGCTGTTTTCTCAGTGCTCAGATACTGGCAAAAGACCTCTCTGAGCTGGAGCATGCTGAGATAATGCTGAGATGGATTTCTAGAGTGGGATTCTTTGTAGGCAAGTGTCCAGAGTTTTGGCATCTAGCCTCTGTTAGGCCTCTGCACTTTCTCTGTACTCATAAATGGAAATTCAGAGGCCCTCTTATCCCACGCCTCCTCAACACATAGTTCATGCTGAGATGAATTACCTTTAGGGCTTAACTGTAATCCCTTAAATAGTATAGGAGGTTTGGTGGAGCCCAGGGGAACTAGTTTGTGGCTAGTACTGCCATGTTAGCTAGAACTGCCTTAAAGGATGCTCCCTGGGTCACACCTGCACAGGACCAAATGACAAGGGACACAGAAAATATGCAATGAGGTCAGGTACTTTCTTACTGAAGAGAGTTACCTTTGAGCACGCCTATTAGTTAAGAGGACAATTCTGTTAGAGGATTCTTGCATACAATGGTGGTTTAGGGAATGATTTGAAACCTTCACTGCTTCACATGCTTCACATAGAAGTTTATGATTTGTGGAAGCCCAAAGTTATATGGTAATGTCAGAAACTTCAGGTCATCTTGTGCATAATGTTGCATGTTGTGAATCTTGTGGCTAAATGCCAGTAGCAGGTTTTAGGGTTGTATTTAATGGTGTGGAAATCAACTAGGCTTTTTTTCCTGTGGAGTTCATGCAAAGTACTATGTTTTTTTTTGGGGGGGGGGAGGGTGTGCTTTATGTCCTGTGGAAATTACTATTTTATTCCTCCTTGTGTGTTTTTAGGTGAGGCCAAATGGCTTTTGCAGAGTGGGATAGTAATCCTCCTTCCCCATGGCTATGATGGTGCAGGCCCAGAGCACTCATCCTGCCGGATGGAACGCTTCTTACAGGTATTCCACCACCCATCTCAGATTCACATATCCTCCGTCACAGCACTGGAAATCAATGCTCTGGGAGTCTTGCCACAAAATGCCCCATTCTTTATGTACCTGCTAGTGACATCAGAAGCTGGATGCATACCAGTATCATCTATCATGATGAGATAGGAATGGGCTGGGCTGAAATTAGAGGAAGAAAGGGGACTGTGATGAGAATGTGTTGATCTAGAAATGGTGAGGAAGGAGGTTTTGTTTGAATGCTGCCACAAGAGCTCTGATGCAAGACTCTGACTGAACCCTGTAATAAATGCTTGCTGTTCTTCTTGCATCTCTGTCACCTGCCCAAGTGAGTGTCTGGGAACATGGAATTTCCTAATGTGAGATCTGCATGGTGTTTGCAGAGGCCCTATGCTTTCTGCAGACAGCCTTGGTAGGATATGCTTCACTACTTCCTGCTGTTTTCTGGATGCTCCTCCTCAGCAACATCACTGTACCAGAGTGAGTCCAGTAGCAAGTCAAAACTGCTGAACTGCAAATAGCAGACTTCTAATAGAACATACCTGGAGGGCTGGCATCTGAAGCAGGCAGCCACCATCTTGTGCAAACCACCCACAGATCTGTCCACTAGGCGCAAAGCACACAAATTGAATGCTGGACATTATGAAATATCAGGTAGTAAATCTGTGGCACATTTTTACCAAAAAAGGGATAAAAAAAAATCCATTGTTGTGCCCTTATGACTGTAGTAAGTAAATGAAAGCCCTTGCATCTGAGGAGTGGCTTAAGGAGGGGTTTGCAACACAGGCGCTGTCACTCCGATGGAATTATGACCTCTCCACTCTTAGAAAAATTCAAACTGTCATGCCCTGGTTACTGTGTGCTAGGAAGCAGTTCAGATACAATCTTAGCAGTCAAAAGCTAAAGCCATTTCTTCTTTGAAGTTGTTCTTCCATTGCAGTGTCTGGATTGGTATATTTGCTCTTCTCATTCTAGTCAGCTCGTGTGCTTGGATTCTGTCTTGTATTTGGCTCACTGCTTGCTTCTTGACAAGGTGTTGCTGTGCTCCCCTGATATAGATGTGTGACAGCTCTGAAGAAGGAGTTGATGGGGACCAGGTCAACATGTCAGTTGTGCATCCCACCACCCCAGCACAATATTTCCATTTACTCCGTCGGCAAATGGTCCGAAACTTCAGGAAACCGCTCATTGTTGCTTCTCCCAAAGTGCTACTCAGACTACCTGTAAGCTGAAAAACTATCTTCTCCTTTTTCTTACTTTTCCTCTCTCTCTTTTGGGGTCAGATCGATGGGGCTTTGTCTGTTTGGGGCAGGGTAGGTTGAGGATTAAAGCTGGGTGGACGTGAGGTAGATGTAGAGTTGATTCAGAGTCTGGTGGTCTTCTTGAGAATCTTACCATACTACCTTTCATTCATGTGAGTGGGAATGGGAGGAAGAGGGAAGGTTGTGTCTTTTGTACTTAGAAAACTCTGTCTCTATCCATTCCTAACTGGCCCAAGGAAAAAGGCAGCAAGGTTTTGTAACTTCCAACTCTCCCCTGTGCAGGCTGCTGTATCAAGTTTTCAAGAAATGGCTCCAAGAACAACATTTAAGCCTGTCATTGGTGACTCCTCTGTAGATCCTAAAAGGTAACTCCTTTCTCAGAGGAAGAGCTCAGAAAGGATGTCCTGTCCCTTTCTCCTGCCTAAGGGCTCAAGTTTGAGGTAATATGAAAGAGGTGACTTAAAGAGGAAGACATTGTGTTATGCTGGATAACTTAAAGTTTTATTTGTTTCTCTCCTTTTCATCTGTTTATTTGTTGGTAGTTATATCTCTTTGCATAATAGTAAAGCGTTCAGGCTTTCATCCTTTGTCCCCACAGGGAGGCTGTGACCATAGTTACTGATCTGTTGGGTGCTACTCTGCGTCATACCCATTAGCTCACAGTCACTAGGAGCAGCTGTTAACTGAATCATAGAATGGCTCGCACAGGGACCTCACAGGTCATCTACTCCAACCTCCCTACCATGGACAAGGATGGCCCTCAGCTAGACTTGGCTGCCAAAGAGATGCAGAATTTTTGCTCTGTTGTTGAAACACCTGAGCTGATGAAGTGAAGTTAGGGTAGTAATAAATGGTGTGTGTCTGTCTCAATCCCTTCAGGTGTTTTAGAGAATCCTGTTCACAAGGGGCAGTTCTGTCCCATGTTTTTTTCCCTCCTAAGGTTCTTGTCTGGTCCTTGTCCCAGTATTATCAGAGTCTGACAGCATCCCTGATGTTTGCATCCTCATTCACAATTGAAAGGCTAGAAGCATTTTAGCATCTTGTGGTTTTTTAAAATCAGATGGTGATGCACAAGGGGTGAGGTTTATCTCTGCTGAGGTTTATCTCCAGTATGGTTAGGCAGCCAAGACCTCTCTGATTGCTGGAGGGCATTGCATATCTCCAGAAAGCAGTCTTGGGCAGGGAACAGAACTGTCCTCTGGAGATACTTCTGTCCCTCTCTGGTGTATTTTGTACAGACCACACAGATGACTTGCTTCAACTAGGTGTTTAATTTTTAGATGATTAAGATGATTTTAGATGATGTAGATGATTTTAGATGAGAGAGATGAATCCCACTGAAAGGTAACTTTCCCAGGATTACTGAAGAAACAGGACCTCTGAGCTCTGCCACCTGATGGAGGGGAGTGGGAGAGAGGTGGGAGGGAGTGGAAGAGAGAAGAGAAAAGATGGTCGAGGGTATCAATTTAACTTCTCAAAGTTGTCTTTAAAGTTTGGCTGGTTGTTGCTGGTTGTTTTTGTTTGAAGGCTGAAACTATTCTGTTCAGAGTTTCTTTAAAACACTGAACTTAGAAACATTAATTTTTTTCCCTTTAGTGTCACCCAGGTGGTTTTCTGTTCTGGTAAACATTACTATGCTTTGGTGAAGCAGAGAGAGACACTAGGAGAGAAACAGCACAATACAGCTATTCTGAGACTTGAAGAACTGTGTCCTTTCCCCTTGGAAGCTCTACAGCAAGAGCTGAGCAAATACAGCCACGTGAAAGGTCAGCCAGATTTCAACTTTTGTGTTTCTAGACTCTTTGAAGTACCGAACCAGATCTGTTGCCTGCCTTTTAGGATGAAGACTTGTAGTGGCTTTTTCCTTTTTGCACTTCCCCCTGTACTTGTAGTGTTTCTAAGGTGGGATAATACAAATGTTTACCACTTCTGCTGAAAGAACTTGTCTCCTGGCCATTGTCAGCTTCCATAAAGCACTAGTGAAAGTCAGAGTGAACCATTTGGGGCATTTCCTGCATTAGTTTTTGCAGTCCAGTCTTTTAAACAGATAAATAGCAGTAGAAAAGCAGAATCTGCCCACTGTATACCCTAATGGTGGACATCCTTTTAGTTTGACTTCAGCAAGCTGTGGTTGCAAGGGAATTCAGCCTGGAAAGCCTTCATTTCAAAGTTAGTGCCAAAACAAAAAAGGTAGAGGTGCTACAAAAGTAAAAAAACCTTGTTTTTCTGGAGCTGCTGAGTGTGTTTGTGATGTACTCTTATTCTTCCTTTAGTCTTCATCTGGAGTCAGGAAGAACCACAGAACATGGGGCCATGGTCCTTTGTGTCACCACGGTTTGAAAAGCAGCTGGGGGTTAAGGTAAGATGTCCCCATGGTGTTTTAGTTTTTAAAAGTAAGTTTTAAGTTCTCCTTGAATGCAAAATTGTCTGGTGCTTCTACAAAATAACTAATCTTGATGCAATAACCAAATGTGTCTTCTAATTTAAGCTACTTAAGTTCTTTGCAGCACTATTTAGTGGTGATGAGCTGGAGCTTTCTCTTATCTAGTGTTTGGTCAAAATAGACAGGATGATGAAAGATCCCAGATGGGAAACAACATGCTTAGAGTGAGTAGTTGGAGATTGCAAAGCTGTCATTCACTTTGGCAGATCATAGAATCACAGAATGGTTTGGGTTGGAAAGGACCTTAAAGATCATCTAGTTCCAACCTCCCTGCTATGGACATGGACATGTCCTATTAGACCAGGTTTCTCAAGGATCATGCACTAAAATGTTCTTGGAGACATTGCCTTTGGGAGATGGAGGATGACTTCCTGCATTACTTCCAATTGGGAATGCCCAGTATATGACAGCAGTTGTCACCATGGCATCAGAGGACCTCAAGGTACAGTCCTGTGCTTGCACCTCATTAATCATTTCCTCCTGACTCAAATTTCAGCTCCGTCTTGTGAGTAGACCTCCTTTACCGGCTCCAGCAGTTGGCATTGGAACCTTACACCACCAGCAGCAGGAAGATGTTCTTACCAACACATTTACCTAAGTTTTCAATGGACAGACTTCTGCTGATAGCCATGTTTGGTGCCTCCTCCTGAGAAGAAGAACAAAACCCAGACCCTTAAGACTCTTAATTCTCCAAAATGGAAAAAAATATTTGGAACAAGTTCTGTAACGATGAAGCTATTTTTTCATGTAGGAGAACACCTGAAAATGAACACTGATGCCTGTTTACTCTAAATACTTCTTGTTCTCTTCTAGTATTTTCTACAAAACATCATTTAAGAGTGGGAAAAAAAATCCAGTTCATGGGGCAGATCAGTGAGGTGGCTATAAAGTACCTTGTAACATGTTACTTATCTGCACCTGACAGTTCTCTGGAGTAATGCATGTGTGGGGACAGTTTCTCTCCACAGAAGTGTTAGTGCTGTTTGGTTCAATAAATGCTTCCCCATGCCTGGGAATGAGCCATTTCTATAACAGAGTGTTGTGGATTTTCTCTTTTCTTTTCCTATGTACCAGGAATGGATCTGTTGCAGCTACTGCTGCTCTTCTCAACATAGTAGTTCTTAAAGCAAAATTCCTGGGGTGGCAGAAGAGCTTCAGGATGGCTCCTGAAAGCTTCAGGCACCACTGTTTCTCTTGCCAGGAGGAGGTGTGCTTTCACATGAAGCTTGCAGAGTGGAAGCCTGCTGCAGGGATTGTGCCATATTTTCAAACCATATTTTATTGAGGCTGAACCAGTTTTTAGAGGCTAGCCTGAAGAGGGTCTTCTTTTCATTGTCCTTCTGGTTTGTTATTTTCTTTTGTTTTCCTTAATCCTAGGGTTGTATTCAGTCTTCTGCATTGGTTTAGTCTACTGTGTTGACAAGGAATGTGCAGCTTCTCATCAATAAAGCCAAAGAGAAGTGTATTTAATAAACCCTCTTTTCCAGTTGCAGGCTGCTGTTCTGTTTCACCAGTTCTCAAGCATGTGTTGAGACTTTACTTCCTTCAGTGATCCTTAGTGCCACAATCTTGCTGGAAGAAAGCTGAAGTTGTGACCAAGTAAGAGCAACATCATCCTGATTGGGTGGTTTATAACAGACTCCAACCAGGATGTCAGTTTTGTTAGCCTTTCCTCTGATTTTAAACCACAGGCACTCAGTCCTTTCATCCTCTACCTCGAGTTCTGTGGCATCAAGAGATTCCCTAATGTACAGGGCCACCCCTCCTCTTCTCCCTCGCCTGTCTCACCTAAAGAGCTTGTAACCATCCAGTGCAGTACTCCAGTTGTGTGAGTTGTCCCACCATGTTTCTGTAATGGCAACTGCATCATAGTGTTACTGGTGAGCCAAGACTTCCAGTTCCTCTTGTTTGTTACCCGTACTGCATGCATTGGTGTACATGCAGTTCAGCTGGGCTGCTGATTTCTCAACTAACTCTAGTTTATGTCCCTCTCTCTCCTCTCCAGAGAGACTGGTTTCACCACCCACCCCCTTCAAACCTAGTTTAAAGCCCTCCCAATGAGCCCTACCAACGCTAGTGCTAGGGCCCTCTTGTCCTTTCTAGATAGATTCACCCCATCTAGGTCCAACAGGTCAGGTGCAGTAAAAGTTCTGCTCACAGCGAACCTCCACTTCAGTAAGTAGGAAAAGGAGGCCAAGGAGTAACGTTGTTTTGGCTGCAGCTGTAGCTAAGGAGATTGTAAAGCACAATCATCAGCCTTGACTCCAAGCTGGTGATTACATAAACCCACGCTTCTGTCATGCTGACAATACACAAAAAGGAAGAAAAGCATACCCAGTATGCTGAGTTTCATGTGGCCTGAGCCAAACCTTGTTCTGCACCACCTGCACACAGGCTCTGCAGGTTTGGTTATCTAACCACATAAAGGATGGTCCAGTATTCAGAGCCTGGCTTATCTTCCCAGTAGCAGATTCAGCTATTTCTGTGGTGCTACTCAGCAAGATGTCCCCAGGCCAGCACTGCTGTGCCATGGAGCCCTCCAGGGAAGCTGTGGCTCCAACACAGCTCTCCTTGGTACTGCTGATGCAGATGGCCTGCAGAACACTGCTGTTCCACAATGGCTAACAGATACCAGGAGCAAGTCTTAGCACTTGCTGAGTTAGGAGTTAATGCCATTTCTCCCACCAATTTTGGATGCATACAATCATAGAATGCCTTGCATTGGAAGGGACCTTTAATGGTCATGTAGTCCAAACTCCCTCCAGCAATCTGGGCCATCTTCAAATAGATAGGTTGCTCACAGCCCTGTCCAACCTGACCTGGAATGTTACCAGAGACAAGACATCTACCACCTCTCTGGGCAACCTGTACCAGTGTTTCACCACCCTTGTAAAAAATGTCTTCATTATACCTAGTCTAAATCTCCCCTTTGGTAGTTTAAAACCATCACCCCTTGTCCTGTTGCAGCAGGCCCATCTTTCTTACAGCCTCCCTTTTAAGTACTGAAAGGCTGCAATAAGGTCTTCTCAGAGCCTTCTTTTCTTCAGGCTGAACAACCCCAACTCCCTCAGCCTTCCTCACAGGAGAGGGGTTCCAGATCTCTGGTAATTTTTGTCACCTCCTCTGGACTTGCTTCAACAGGTCCATCTCTTTCTTGTGCTGAGGGCCCTAGACCTGCACACAGCACTTCAGGTGAGGTCTCACCAGAGTGGAGTAGAGGGGCAGAATACCCTCCCTCTACTTGCTGGCCACACTCTTTTTGATGCAGCACATGATAAAATTGGCTTTCTGGGCTGCAAGTGCACATTGCTGTCTCACATCCAGCTTCAGTTTTCATCCACACAGCTTTCATCCACCAGTACTCCCAAGTCCTGTTCTGAAGGGCTGCTCTCAATCAGTACATTCCCCACCTGTATTGATATTGGGGCTTGACCCAACCCAGGTGCAGGACCTTGCACTTGGCCTTGTTGAACATCATGATGTTCACATGGGCCTACTTCTGGAGCTTGTCTAGGTCCCTCTGGATAGCATCCCTTCCCTTAGGTGTGTCAACTGCACCACTCAGCTTGGTGTCCCCTGTAAACCTGCTGAGGGTTCACTTGATCCCACCGTGTCACTGGGGAAGACACTAAACACCACTGGTTGTTTTCAGCCTGTGTGCTATGCTGTGCTCTGCACGCAGACTGGGCTCTTGCTGCATGAGTGCCAATTCTTTTGGAAAAATAAAAAAGTATTTAAAAAAAGGAGAAACAAATTTCAAAAACCCATGAGGGTGCTGCTTGACAGTGAGCAAGTTTCCTATGTGTGCAGGAAACGGAATTCAGGACAGAGCCAGATGAGATGATGTACAAGTTGTGTGAGTGGTAACATTGCAGGTCTGTCCTTGGGCAGAATTTTGTGGGACATGAAAATAAAACCGAGGCGTTATGTGCTGTGAGCCAGAAAGGGTGATTGCACTTGCACAGGTAGTGTGACTCGAGATGCAGAGACAGGGACAGAAGTTGTAGATGAGTTTGGTAATGATCTTAAAGATCATTTCCGATGGAAAGGACCCGCTGGGCAGTAAGAACACCTCGATGCACCGCCGAGGTAACACCTCGCCAGCCCGTGGGCGACAACCACCGCCGCCTCCTCCCCAGCGCTCGCAGAGCATTCTGGGTACACGGCCTACTACGGGTCCTTTCCAGTTGTGGCTGTCCGCTGACAGCCTGATCTGCCTCATGGTGGTGATTATTTCCCATGCGAGCCTCGTACCCCGCTCCCTTCGCCTCGGAGGAGACAGCGGAGCGGCGCTATTGCTTTCCCTACCTCCTCGGTAGCGCCGTCCCCTCGGGGCAGGAATAGGAGTCCGGAGCGATGCCTGCGCGCAAGGGGGTGGGGCCCTGCGGCCGGCGGCACGTCACGGCGCCGGCCGGCGGCAGAGGGGAGCAGCGGTGACAGCGGCTGAGGCAGTGGCCGGCTCCGCCGCCGCCATGGGCAGTGAGTACGGACAGTGTCGTTCCGCGGGCGGGGGCGGGCCGGGAAGCGGGCCCGGGCCGTGGGGTCGTTGCCTCTGTCAGGGGAAGATGTAGCTGGTCGCCGGCCCGGCGGCTGAGGTGGCGGCGGGGCTGATGTGCCGCCCCAGGAGGGCCGTAGGGACGGCGGCAGCGGGGCACTCGCCTCCCGGGCAGAGGGTGAGACGAGTCGCCGCTTGACACGTCTTTGTGCTGGGCTATTTTTTTCTCCTCTGGCTTTAGTTTTTTAACATGGGAGACGCGCCGCCTTCTGTGGAGCAAGGCGTACCTTCTGGTGTGCTGTCTGAGGGACTGGAGTAGTCAGGGAGAAAGATGCCTCACGGCTTGGAGTTAACAACGGAGAAAGATGTCCCAGCAAAGTGTGAAAGTAAACGTAGCATTTCGACCAAAATGTTACTTAACTTGGCGCTCAGTGCTTTTTGGTTTGAGGAGATACTGGTAATTATGTTCTATGGCCATCCAAATGTCCCGGGGCTGGGAGTAACGTAGGAGCCTTGCAGGACGTACTCCGCACCAAGCATATATGCTTTGATTTTTATTATTAAAAAAAAATAAATATTATTCCAGAAAAAGAGCTCAAACTATTGAGCCTTTATGTCTTTTTATGGAAAAAAATTCTGTACCTTGAGTGTGATGGAGCACTGGACTAGGCTGCTCAGAGATGTTGTGGAGTCTTCTTCTCTGGAGAGATTCCCAACCCTCATGGATATGATCCTGTGCAGCCTGTTCTAGGTGAACCAGTTTTAGCAGGGGTGTTGGACTAGATAACCTCCAGAGGTCCCTTCCAATCCCCATCATTCTTCGATTCTGTGAAGAGAATTGTCTCCAAAGTTGTGATTAGGACTGCAGTGATTTAAATTAGGGTTTCTAAACATATTTAGAGATTGAATTATTTTCTCAGCTAAATGCTTCTGTAAAACACAAGATACTAATCTCTGTGTGGACGCTTTTGGATGTCAGTGTCTGTGTTTAACTAGCACAGACTGATACTAGGTCATTTATTTTTAGATAGAATACAATTTAGTTCATTTCTGGTGAAATACACAGTGCTGCTTCTCATTTAAAATGGTTCCAGCTGTGGAAAAAAGAATGGGCCAAATCTGATTAGAACAAGAATTCTCTTTCTGTTTTAAGAAGAGGGCATTAGTTTTCAGACATTTCACT
The DNA here is from genome assembly GCF_014839835.1 of Dryobates pubescens. NCBI lineage: Eukaryota > Metazoa > Chordata > Aves > Piciformes > Picidae > Dryobates > Dryobates pubescens. The sequence continues at coordinate 114,054,191 of NC_071657.1, read as the reverse complement.
CGTAAACTGTCACTTTTCTCCTTGAAGTTGTGTGAAGTTTTAGAAATTAAAGAAGGTTCATTAATGTGTTTTTTCCTTTCTTTTGCATGTGTTTGTTTTTCTGGAGCAGTTAAATTTTTAGAAGTTATTAAGCCATTCTGTGCAGTGTTACCTGAAATCCAGAAACCAGAAAGAAAGGTGAGTGCCACATTGTGTTACTCTACTTGCTCACAGATGTTCAAGTCTGTGCTCCAATATACAGACAGTGTGCTCCAAAGTGGGATGTATTCTTTGGATGATGGGGAATCCATGTTATGGTGGAAGATTGCCATGCGGATGAATTTTTAACAGCCTCTGATAAGGTGATCCACTTGGTAATTATGCTATTTTTTTTAAGTAGTTTGTTTAGTTGCAGTTCTAAGTGAATGAATCTACTTTGATATACCTGAAAAAAGTTTTCAAACTTTTTTTTTTACCTCTCCTTTTCTTTGTTTTTGCCTTTTTTTTCCCTTTTCTTTTTCTTCCCTGTGGATACCACTGTTGTCTTCTTGGATACTAGTGTTGGCTTTCAGTACTGGTCACAACTCTGGGCTTTGAACTGGCTTATATATTACTTTGAAAGGACTTGTGTTGTAATTCAGAAACAGAAATTTAGTTCTTGCTTTCCCACAAAATACTTTCCACTCCCACAGCAGTCAATCACTTTGAAGTAGGAAAATGATCTGTAATATAGTTCAGGTAATTGCTCCCTGTTCACCTAACGGATGTGACACTTTTCTTTGTTATGAAATCAATGAACTGAGTTAATTTACAGCTGATGTCTCCATTTTGCTAGCCCTAGAATTTCCTCCAATTTCCATTTAAAATTGGTTAATTTCTACAGATAGGAAGAGAGCTCCTTTGTCAAAAAAAGAACAAACTACTGGTTTTCACTTCCAGAACTCAAGGTATCACATAGCACTTAGGTGACAAAGAATTTAGTTAGAGTAAGAAATTTACTTAGTATTCCTTGTCTTGACTGACATGAAAATTCCTGAAGACCAAAATGCTGACTTTTATATTCTTACAAGGGAATGTGTAGCTGGGAACATGACACCATATGAGAGAATCCTCTTTACTTGATGACGGATTCCTTAAGGTTAGAACTGGATGCAGAGAGGTTTGTGCCAGTACCCATAGCTGAGCCTGGTGGATTGAGTGGAGAAGATGCAATAAAAACTGCTGATTATTCCCCTCTGAAATTGATTATTGAAAAGGTTGAGGCTAATCCTGGCATTTTGCTCCCTCTATTTTTCCTTCTTGCTTTCCAGCATCTTTCCTCTTGAGACAGGTTTCCAGACAAATTATTTAGATCAGACAAAAGCATCCTCAGAGCAGGAACCTGCAGAGCCATGCCTTGTGCTAAGATTTGGATGAACCATATGTAAGTGGAAGGTACCCAATTGTGTTTTTTTTTCTGCAGCAGTGAACCTTAGTGCAGTCTTCTGCTGCTGATTTATGTGCTCTGATTAGCTGGCTACATCCATCCTGCTTTGTCTAATGAAGTGGGAGGAGATGAAGAAGCTGGGACAAATCTACAGATATTGATGTTTCTGTAAAGCTCATTGATAGTTGTGATTTCTCTCTCTCTCTTTTTTTTTTTTTTTTTTTTTTTTTTTTGGTGTGTGGTTGGTTGGTTTTTGCCTCCTCTCTCTATTTGCCAGAGAGGAAGAGGGGCTTGATCTGTGTCCTCCATCAGCAGATGAAGGATGACTAGAGAGGTGCCGAGATGCCTGTCCTCTTTATTTGGGTCACTTTGTCTTTATTACTATCTAGGTCACTGTCTAGGCAATGGCTGCCAGTTGCCAGCATTGTACAAATGTGAAGTGAAAATAAAATTGAGAAGATCTTTCCTAGACTGAAGAGCCCTTTGACCATTTAAAGTTACATTCCTTACCCATATTTTATCAAGTGACCTAGATCGTTCTGTATCACTGTAATTCTTTGTTATTAATTGTTGTCTTGCAAGCTGTCACTGGCAGACATTATTAGCAATGGGTTTATTGGGTTGGTAAAGGCCAGGATATGAAATGAAGATAACAAAATAGAAAAGAACAAATAATCTATTTTCTCTCTTGATTAGGTGAAGATGAAGTTTGGGCTCTCATTGAATCACTTTGCCATTATTGTTGATGAGGAAAAGGAGCTTTTTCTGTCACTGGGGAATGTTGCTGTTGTGTTTTGGCCAATTTGATAACAGAAGCAATTGCTGCTTTTGTAGTTAGTAGTATCAGTTCACATTTCCTTCATATGCACAGATTTTCCTGTGTAGAACACACTGTTCAGAACACTGAGATGATGCTTAAGTCCCTTCATTTTCACAAGTTTTAAGAAAAATGTCAAAGGAATAAAATGTCCAAGTGAATCTCATCAAATGATGAAATGTACTGTCCCTGTGCTTGTTACCATTTGTGGCTGGAATATTTTGGTACCAATCTGTATTTTGCTGTTCCTGGCATAGGAATTTGGATGCCTTCTTTTGCCTTTTTTTTCTTTTTGAGTCACAGAGACTGTTTTCCTTGTGAATAGCTGTGATTTGGGTGATGCAGAATTTCTCTGATGCTGGCATTCATGGCATTTACAGAGCAAGCCAGGGCAGTTGTAGAGCTTGACTGAAGCCACGGTTAACTGTTGCACTGCAGAGAAATTTGGTTAAGCAGTTTTCTTTTAAAAAGTCTCTGCTGAAAATCTGATTTTTATAAATTCAAACAGCACCTAGTAAAGTGGGTCTGCACTTCATAAAGTCGAACAGAAGATACTGTTTGGATTTATTTGCTGCTGTCACATTTTTCTTCTTTAACTTTGTAGTGAAAGTGTATTTAGCATCTGGCCTCTTTTAAAAGAGTGAGGTGATATCAGTAAATTCAGTTACTGGGATTACTTTGTTTCTAGGTAAGTGCATACTTTCACATACAAAGATACAGACTGTTTCTGGGTTTTCTTTTGCTTGAGAAGCTGTACTGCCGCACTGCTTTGTGCTATCTCGTGGGTGTTCAGCACCTATAAAATCAGGCACTAATCCTTTTTCTTGTTACCTCTCTACAGACAAATTCAGTGGTTGCAGGCAAAAAGCTACTGTTTCCGTGCTATCTTACAGTTAGGTCACATCATATTTTAGTAGGTGCTGTACTCTTGTCTACAGTGAACACACTTGTTCTAATGTTTGTGGTCCTTGGAGGAGAGGTGGCAATTTAACATAACACTGCATCTTAGCTCTCTGTGGGCTCAAGTGCATTTCTTTCTCTCTCATGCTTGGAGCAATCCTCTGGTTCAAACTTAAATCTTGTGATTCTTTTATTTTTGCACCTGGCAGAAGTTACAGTTGCATCCAGTGTTGTGAACCTCAGTGTTCTGACATTCTTCTCTAAGGAATGCATAATATGCATGGGTAGAAATATTTTGGAAGGAAAGGAGTCTTTAGAAGATATTTTATGGTCTTTGTCAATAACACATAATGGTGAATTTAAGCTTCCTTTATCACCTTTCAAAAAATGTTATTCTAAATATTCTGAATTTCTTTTATCAGTTCTCTTCACAGCAGTGAAGTCTCTTTTAAAACTTCCTAGTGCTTTAGTTTAATAACTGCCATCCTTACAAAACAGTGCTTCCAGTCTTAGTGTTTGAGACTTCAACAGATTTTTTTTGGATTAATCTTTCATATTTGTCCTGCTGTGTCCATGGTTTTAGCCATGCTGTTGCTTTTTGTAAATACACACTGTATTAGAACACTATATGGAAAAGATACTCTACTGACTGAATGCTGACCATGCTGTCTTTCATATCCCATATAAGCTCTTTGTACGGAAGCCCATGACTCTCTCTCTCTCAAATCTGAAATCATATTAAAAACAAATTTTAATGAGAAATTATGCCTTCTGGTTTGGTATCTTTGTGTTTAATTCTGAATGATGCAGTGTTTAGTACTAATGTGAGAACACAGTGGAAATTCTATATACAATGAACACATGAATCTCTACAATCTGCTCTGTAGATCCAGTTCAGAGAGAAGGTGCTATGGACGGCCATCACGCTCTTCATTTTCTTAGTATGCTGCCAGGTAGGTCATTGATGTCATCTGTGTTTCAGATAATGTGTGTTCTGTCCATCTAAAATAGAATGCTCAAAGAGTGAGTAGTTCTTGTTTCCATGTTGACCTACCAGTTTGAAATGTGTGTTTTTATGGCTAAGTTCTCAAAGTTCAGCTAAAGAAATGTGATTCTCTGTAAAAATCTTTATTGGTTGAATATTTTCAGAAACTAGTGCTTTTTATGCAGTCTAAAATACATCATATATTTTCTTGCTATTATAGAATCATAGAATGTTTTGAGTTACAAGGGACCTTTAAAGGTGGTCTAGTCCAATTGCCCTGCAATGGGCAGGCACATCCACAACTAGATCCCGTTCCTTAGAGCCCTACCCAACCTGATCTTGAATGTTTCCAGGTGTGAGGCATCTACCACCTCTCTGGGCATCCCAGTCCAGTGCACTTGGCCAAACTCTGATGCTGGCTGTAGGGTAAACAGCCAAGCTAATTATTTATTTGGTAGTCTAAAATTGAACACTATTATGCATTCTTTACCTTCTGTTCATAGATAAGTTTAAATTTCAGCAATAACAATCTTAAAAGTGAAATCAAATTACTGTTTTGACCTGAGTTCTCTTGAGCAAGCTGGTGAGTCGTGACCTGCTGCAAAGTGTTTTTTCTGAGATGTTTAAGTTGACATTTAGAACTGGCAAAATGTTAGCTAAAACCCCTCCAAAACACAGGTCTTTGTAAACATCTACGTGGTCTTTATTACTCAGAATTGCAGGAGTTCTTGTACCCTGTACCTGGGTTGTAAACAGACCGGGTTGGGGTTTTTTTAATGAGTACGTAGATATTACAGAAGATGAGAATCCATGTTTACTTCATATGTATATTTTTAGAGCTTCTAGACCTCCTAGAACATTTAAGATGAACCCTACAGCGTCAGAAGTGGGCTTTTTATGTTGTATTTATTAAATTACCCATTCTAGACTCTGGAGCAGTAATTTAATGATCTTCCTTTAAAACTCTGAGGGACTGTTGAAAGGCTAAAACCTGGCTCTTGTTTTTACCTGTTGTTTTTTTTTCTCCTTTGGGGCGGGGAGGAGGAGGCAGGAATGATGCCAGAACTAGAAGAACATCTGTGTTTTGTAGCTGTGGGATATATACATCATTAAGGTTTTAAATCTATACATAAGATTATAGCAGTTGAGTAGGAAATCAGTTGGTGCAGATTCGAGTTTTTAGAGATTAATCTCTAAAATTGCCTGCATTCTTTGTTTACTGGTTTTGTGATTAAGAAGAGTTTCAAAGAGCTCAAAATCTCTCAGTATTGGCATACAGAACATTGGAGGGTTTTTATAAATGTGGCTAACTTTGACAGTTCCATATGAGATGTTTTAAAACAAATTTCCAGCTGTAGAATTTGAATATTTAAACTTGCTGGAAGAAGACATTTACATTGTAGTTCATTCTGTATCTTTAGTTTGCACTGAAAACAAACTCTGAGGACTATTTGAAAAACATAAACCCTGCTTTCTTCTGTCTTCTCAAAGATCTTGATACATTTTTTTTTTTTAAATTTAAAAACCAACCAACCAAAAACCCCTAAAAATTGCTGAGATAACTTAGGTGAAAGAATTAGATGATCATCTGATATTTTCCCAGTTCTGTTAATGATTCCTGATGGCTAACCTGTTTATTTTATGACTTCTCTGTTCTTTTGGGGGGGATTGTAGTACTTCTGAACTACATGTTCATCAATCTGGTTTATCTGAACTGCCTCTTCTTTCTAGGGCTTTCTGCTTCTTGCCAAAGAAGGGTCTTAGTTTACTCAGTTTAGTCCTCTGAGTCATACCCCAGTTGGAGAGTTGAAATAAAGTGGTGCCATTATCTCTGTTATTGTTATGCTCTGCTGTAATTTAATAAAAAGTTGGAATAAATTATATTAAACAGTTGACTCATTGCATGTTAAGCTGTTTGGATTAATGAAAGCTTTCTCTGTGTCTCTGCTGTGCGTGGTGACAGATACCTTTGTTTGGAATCATGTCGTCGGATTCGGCAGATCCGTTCTATTGGATGCGAGTCATTCTTGCGTCAAACAGAGGTTGGTAGATTATTTTCTTTTTCTCTGTTTTGCGGTGGTGTAAACAGACCAGGAGAAAAATGGTTGGCTGCTAAATTTCATGAAACCCAGATGGCATGTTGCAACAGTTTGTGAAGTTCTTAACACACACAATTGAAACTGACTGAGACTTGGGAGTAGTGAGGTGATTCTTCCGCTTTACACTGCTCTTGTGAGACCCCCATCCTGAATACTGTGTCGTGTTGTGGTGTCCCCATTATAAGAAAGACCTAGAGCTGTCGGAGCAAGTCCAGAGGAGGACCCCAAAGATGATCCAAGGGCTGGAACACCTCTGCTATGAAGATAGGCTGAGTGAGCTGGGGTTGTTCAGCCTGGAGCAGAGAAGACTCCGGGGATCCTTATAGCTGCCTTACTGATTTGATAGAGACTGAATTAACTGAATTATAAAAATACAGTTATCTTTATTTTTTTCCTGAACCCCCACCCCCAAATTAGGTATAAAACTTACTAAATTATATACAGGTTCTATTTGGTCGCAAATTCCACCAGGATGCTTATGGGCAACTTTAGTACAATTCAGAGAATTCAGAAAATGGAAAAGGCTAAGCTACAAAATAGGTTTTCCCCACTTATAATCAGAGGCAAGCCAGGAACCTTAGGGAAAGCTGATGAGAACGCCAGGTTGTACTCACAAGGACGGAGCGGGAATTTGGCATCGGTCCCCAGTGTCTTGTTGGTGGCAGGCTCCAGGAACTGCAGGTTTTATAATCCAATTCGTGGATAATCCAGCATGATCCAAAGGAAAAGGACCCACCAGAATCCTAGTGTCTGTAGACATGGCTGCTGCAAGGGGAAACTTGTGAGCCGCAGCACTGACAGTGCAAGAAAGCTGCAGGTTTCACGGCAGACAGGTCCACTCTGCGGCAGGCAGGTGTGGGGAGAAGCCAGGTCAGAGTGGAGCGAGCAAGGTGATGGCGAGAGCCAGAGCAGGACAGGAGCAGGATGATGGTGAGAGCCCAGACTGCTTTCTGGTCACTCTATTTAAGGCATTTCTAGACAATGTGTCCAAGACCAATATATAATGGGTGTGAAGCACCCCACTTACAGTTCCCAAACACAGCAGACTTCCCCCATGGGGAAGGAACCTCTGCAGTGGCAGGAAGAATGGGCACTAATTACCTGTCCCCAGGCAATGTTGCACCTTGGAAGGAAATTTCATGTCTTTCCCCATTCAAACCTCTCCTGATGGAAATGGGGGAAGGAGGGTTTGGAGCACATGGTAACACTTACAAAACCTGAAGGGATCCTATAGGAAGGCTGGAGAGAGACTTTTCATAAGTGCGTCTAGCAATAGGACAAGGGGAATAGTTTGAAGCTGAGGCAGAATAGGTTTAGACTGGATCTTAAGAAGTTCTTCAGTATGAGGGTGGTGAGACTCTGAAACAGGTTGCCCAGGGAGGCTGTGGATGCCTCCTCCCTGGTGGTGTTGAAGGCCAGGTTGGATGAGGCCTTGAGCAGCTGAGTCTAGTTGAGAGGTGTTTCTGCCCATGGTGGGGAGGTTGGAGTAGATGATCTGTAAGGTCCCTTCCAACCTAAGCCATTCTATGACTACTTCGTCCTAGGAATGGAGTTTCCTTTGATGTGGAGATGAGATTAATCTTGCCTCTCAATTTTTGGGATGATTCTGTTTCAAATTATAGAGCATTCTCTTTCTGATGAATATGTGGGGCAGAAGATCCTCTTATAAACAGCACTATTTGCAGTATCAGAATGTTGACAAGAAACAGGGTGGAGGTGTTCAGGAGGAGACTTGATGGGGTGCTTGGTGCTATGGTTTAGTTGTTTAGGTGGGTTGGATTGGTTGATGGGTTGGACGTGATGATCTTGAAGGGTCTCTTCCAACCTGGTTTATTCTATTCTATTAAACATGTGCAATGAATTTAATGCCTCATAATGAGATAATTAGGTTTATGGTTTAGCAAAGCCAGACTAACTTATTTTAGAATAGACATGTGAATCCTGGTCAAATATGTAAGAAGACTTAAACTAATGCTAGAAGACTGAAACTTAAGATGAGTGACATGGCATGCATGACACTAAATGAGGACACTGACCTCATCTGTGTCTTGGAAAATTAGCTGAAAGTAGGAAAATCAGCCAATCCCTCTAATGCGAAGGTATGAATTATTTAGGAATGGAAAATTTTGTTACACCAGCAAAGATAATAAATTAAGATAAATAAGTTAGATGTGAATAGGATTTTTTATGTTGCCTTTGAAAGGACAGCGACCTTCTTTTGTGAGTAGGTAACAGTCTTTGTTTTGATCATATCTGTGCTGGAACACATTTGAAGCGTTATGAAAAATGTTTAAGGTCAGAAACCTTTCAACAGACTGTTGTCATTTAGCCTGTTTTTCTATGGAAACACATTTAGTAACATAATATTAGGGGGGGTATGATTACTTTAATACTAATAGAAAGTACACAAAAATCAGACCCAGCCCATGTAGCAGTTGTGAGCTGCACAGTGCCAGCGGTGATTGCTGGATGCCAAATACTGTGAGCATTACAGTCCCACAGAAAGTGTCATGGCCACAGGAGAGTTGGCCTCAGGAGCAGAATGACAGCTGAGACCACCCAGGGATGATAGCCATCAGGATGAGAGACCATCCTCAGTAAAATTTCTGATTTATGGCATGGAGTACTTCTGTTGGCTAGCTTGGGTAAGCTGCCCTGGCTTTTTCTCCTCCTGGCTTTAGCATTTGATTAACTCCAAAACTGCTGAAGTCCTTGGTCACTATGGCAACTCACATACCATGGCTGGCCACAAAAACAAAAAAACAAAACAAAAAAAAAGTGCCTTGCCAAGTTTGTTCTCACCCAACTGAGTCCTGCAGTCTTCTCAAAAATGCAGCTTTCCTGAATGAGAATTGATACTATCCCAGCCAAAGCAGGGCACGGATCCAACATCTTCAGACAATAATTCTTTAGGAGAGAGATGCTTGAATGGCAATTGTGCTGATTTTTATTTTTTTTTCCCTGTTCAGGTACTTTGATGGAATTAGGTATTTCACCCATTGTGACATCTGGTTTGATCATGCAGCTGCTAGCTGGAGCGAAGATCATTGAAGTTGGAGATACGCCAAAAGACAGAGCCTTGTTCAATGGAGCTCAGAAATGTAAGCAGTGTTCCAATTAAAATTAATGAACATAGTTTCATTTTGGGGAAAGTAGTGCACCTAGGTGATAGTAAATGTGAGCTCTCTTTGGTAGGTGATTTCAGCAGAATTTTAAAAGGATTTGCTTTCTCTCTTTGTTTTAGTATTTGGGATGATTATTACCATTGGGCAAGCCATTGTGTATGTTATGACTGGAATGTATGGAGATCCTGCTGAAATGGGTGCTGGAATTTGTCTTCTTATTATAATTCAGGTTTGTAATGAGCTATTTTGTGTGTAACTGAGGCCATAAGATACAGTATAGCTAGAAGGAAAAATATTCCTATGTCTGGTTGCCTTTTATTTAATGCTGTAAAAGCATCATCCTATGTAGCTTTCTGTGTCTATATGAAAAATTCTAAATATCCATAAAGGAGAAGAAAGTTGGGATAGTTAATAGCAGAAATGTTTCAGATAGGAGTGGCTGTTTGCTTTGAAATAGAGGAATTGATGGACTTCGAAAGCAGTAGTTGCTGTGCAGTACTGTGGAAGACTTCTCACTATAGCTGTGGAGCAGAGCTGTAAATACACAAACATAAACAGTTGAAAAAAGCGCTTGCTGAGTAATGCTTACTTTCATCTGTGCTGACAAATCACAAGAGATCATTGCCAGGTGAGCTGCACAGGTATTTATACATGAAAGGGAAAAAATACTGCATGAGTGATATTTAGATGAAAACCATAATGATCACTCACCATTGTAATGAAAATATTGAAGCAGGGGATTAATACATAATTTCCAGCTTGATTTATTCTTGCTTCTGCTCAGTTTTGTTTCTTTCCCCACAGCTGTTTGTTGCTGGTTTGATTGTGTTGCTTTTAGATGAGTTGCTACAGAAAGGTTATGGCTTGGGGTCTGGGATTTCCCTGTTCATTGCTACCAATATCTGTGAAACCATCGTCTGGAAGGCTTTCAGTCCCACCACCATCAACACTGGCAGAGGTATGTGTGTGATTGCAGTTAATTATAACATGTTCAGTGGAAGTGTACTATACATAAAATATCAGATGTTTATCAGATTAAAAATATAAAGGTTTTAATGTGTCACGATTAACTCCTGAAGTTGGTTGTCTACAACTGAAGATGAAAGTGTTGTCTGACACATGAAGGTTAATAACCTACAAGTTTACTCATGTTGATTTGAATTGTGGTAGTTAAAACGGGACTTGGAGCCCATTGACTGAAGATTTTTTGATTTCCAAACTAAAATAGTCTTGTTTTAGTATCATTTAGCCTATAGAAGTAGAGAAGATAAGAAATTCTCTATGTTCAGAGGAGCAATTTGTGATCCAGCTGCTGTTGATGGCTATAGTTGGTGTCTCTAGATGACTTTAAGCTAGTTTGATTCTTCAGAGGTTTCCATCTCTGCAGTCCTTGACAACATCTGTTTGTCCTGACACCATACAAATACCAAGTTAAGCTACAGCCTGTTGGCATCAAAAAGTTAACTTGTTTAATGCATACGTTTGGAATCCTGGGGTGTTTTCAGTTTGCTATCATTTTCACATGGTGTTCACCAGTTCTGGCTATTGGACCTGACTGTTTTTCTCAAGCTATGTTTTGCCTTGTTTATTTTCTCTTCTATTCATCTTCCTGCCCTCAGAAAGGAGAGAGAAAAAGAATATTCCTTTGTGTGTGTGCTTGGAGGGCTTTTTTGTTCTTGTTGTTTATTCTTTAACCAGGAATGATGCTTTGGTAGCCTATTCTACATTCTATGAAATAAAGCAGCCTCTTGTACTGTGATATAGTTGTTGTAATAGGATTTATGTCCCATTTAATCTGATGTCTTTTCTTTCCAAAAGAAAGATGCTATTTTTCAGATACTTTAAATTTACAGATTAAAATTTATTTTCCCTTTTTTGCCTCATGCAGGAACAGAGTTTGAGGGTGCTGTCATTGCATTATTTCATCTTCTGGCTACAAGAACTGACAAAGTGCGGGCTCTGCGGGAAGCATTTTACCGACAGAATTTGCCCAATCTTATGAATCTGATTGCTACCGTGTTTGTATTTGCTGTAGTCATTTATTTCCAGGTAAAATGAAAAATTCCTCACAGCAGCTCTGCAGCTGCAAAAGTAGAAGTGCAGGGACCTTAGACACTGCAGTCCCTGGGGGCAAAAAATGCAGAAGTTAGAGTAACCAAAGTATCTTGGCTTTGAGTAAGAAACCCTTTTTGTTTCCATGCTGTTATTTCAGTAACATACCTCTGTGGCAGTCCAGCTGTTCCATTTTACAGCCAGCCCCTCAGACAGTGATGCCACATTCTGTTAAATGCTATACACATCAGGAGAGTATATTTACTGAAAATGGATTCTAGATCTCCAGTGCCATGCATAGTTGACTTAATACCTTAGGGCAGAGCTTAGGGCCTTGCTGCTTTGAGGTGTGCATGATACAGATTTGTTCTAGAAAGGAACTGTGTAATGAATGCAGAGCTTACTGGGTTTTCACTAATCTAGACAGCTAATATTTCTTCTAAAATTTGTCCATTTACTAAAATGGACACTGAAGGAGACCCATATGGTTGGGGCTTTTTTTGTGGCTAAAATGTGTGTGTGTTTGTTGTTTTCTTTTTTTAAAGCTGTTGAGTAGTTAAGAGTGCTGTGAAAAAACTGACTTCCCTGATTTTCAAATCCACATGGCTTTTCTTGGCTCTACTCAGATAAAAGCCTGCCTCAGAAAACAGAAGGCAGGGTGTGCTACACAACAGCTTGTTGTTAACTGGCAAGTTAAGTTAAAAGCCATTAAAGGCTTTTCTCAAACCCTATTTTATAGTGTGTTTTAAAGGAATATCATTTCACAGATGAGAGCTAATGCTTGTGTAAAAAGAAAGTAATAGAACCACCCTAACACTAATAAACCCTTAAAATCTGTAATCCAGACTGTAGCAAAAGCCTTTGGGTTTCTCTGTCTCCAACCTCATACTCCTTCTTTTACCTGGCAAGAACTTTATGGTCAGGAATAGCTTTTAGCCATAGCAGGAATACCTTCTGTCCTGGAAATTAACTTGGTGTATTTGTGTTCTTTCCTATAGGGATTTCGTGTCGATTTACCCATCAAGTCTGCACGATACCGTGGACAGTACAGCAGCTATCCTATCAAGCTCTTCTATACCTCCAACATTCCCATCATTCTGCAGTCTGCCTTAGTTTCAAACCTCTATGTTATTTCCCAGATGCTGTCTGTTCGGTTTAGTGGCAATTTCTTGGTGAACTTACTAGGACAGTGGGCAGTAAGTATTTCGCCACATTCCTACCATCACAGAATTTGGCTATATTGCTTTGTCGTGAATTACAGAATATATCAGGTTGGAAGGGACCTAGAAGATCATCCAGTCCAACCTTCAACCTAGCACTGAAGGGTCAACACTAAACTATGTCCCTAAGCACCAGGTCTTCATATCACTTGAATGCCCACAGGTGCCCATTCCAATGTCTGAGAGCTCTTGTAGCGAAGAAATATTTCCTAACATCCAGCCCAAACTGCGCCTGGTGCAGGTTGTAAAAGTTTCCTCTAGTCTTGTTGCTTGTCTTCAAGGAGAAGAGGCTGGCCCCCTTCTCACTCCAGCCTCCTTTCAGGTAGCTGTAGAGAGCAAGGAGGTCTCCCCTAAGCCTTCTCTTCTCCAGACTAAATAACCCCAGCTCCCTCAGACACTCCTTGTAGGCCTTGTGCTCCTGGCCTTTCACCAGCCTCCTAGCCCTTCTGTGGGCATGATCCAGCTCTGCAGTATCCTTCCTATAGTGAGGGGCCCAGATCTGAACACAATAGGTGTGGCCTCATGAGTGCTGAGTACAGGGGGATGATCAACTCCCTGACCCTGCTGTCCACAGCATTTCTAATACAAGCCAGGACGCCATTGGCCTTTAGTATTTTGCCAGCAGGAAACTGGAATGCTAAACTTGTTAACATTGGTGTGTAAAAGCTGTTTCAAATATTGAAGGAGAATTCTTCTGTAAATACAGGACAGGCATGAGAGAGATCCGTGAGAAATAACTGCTTTGCCTTTTTCTTCCTCTCTCACAGGACGTCAGTGGTGGTGGTCCTGCTCGCTCTTACCCTGTTGGTGGCCTGTGCTACTACTTGTCCCCACCAGAATCCATGGGTGCAATATTTGAGGATCCCGTCCATGTAATAGTTTATATAATATTTATGTTGGGATCTTGTGCATTCTTCTCGAAGACTTGGATTGAGGTGTCTGGCTCATCAGCAAAGGATGTAGGTGTTCTGCTAAACGTGCCTAAGTGTTTTCAAGCTGCCTCTAATTGAGCACTGACTAGCTGCTAACTGACCAGTGACTACACTGACTAAGCATCAGGTGACTATGAAACACCACAGCAGTTACATAAAATCATGGTTTTTTGCAGGTTGCCAAGCAACTCAAAGAACAGCAAATGGTGATGAGAGGCCACAGGGATACTTCAATGGTGCATGAGCTTAACAGGTAAGGAAATTGTGTCTTCCAGTAGGGTGGTTAGGGATGCTGGGGAGGTGTTAGCTGGAAGAGGTGTTTGTGGAAAAATCTGAAACTTGTTTTGACTGCCAAATGTCAAGATTCTTCCCCTGTCCTAGCTTGTTGCCTTTCCTAGCAATGCAGATGTTTACAGCGGTAGGCAAGAGATTAACTTGTAGTGCCTGTTGTTTAAGTGGCATAATGAAGGAACTTGGGTTGAATCTCCTCCATGTTTGTAAAAGGAAGATACCTTGGTTATTTTGTAGGTGTTCAGTTTACCGTTACTAAGATGACACTATGAAAGCAGGATTTTATGCAGTGGGCAAAGCCTGCCGACCTACGTAGACAGGTAGTTTTATCCCTATCCCTTGTAATCAAAGCAGTTACTCTTGGTCCTGTGGAGGTTCCATAGCACACCTATACATAAAATCGTTACACTGTGAATGGAAAAGCTTTGCCAGTCTTCAGGTATTCACACAGCTTACCTTTTGGTGAGTATTTATTTTAGCTTCTGTTGTGTGCTGTACTCGGCACTGGTGAGGCCTTACCCTGAGTACTGTGTTTTGGGGCCTTCACTACAAGAAGGACATTGAGATCCTGGAACTGGTCCAGAGGAGGGCAGTGAAGCTGGTAAAAGCACCTGGAGAACAGGTCTTCTGAAGAGCAGCTGAGGGAACTTGGGTTGTTTAGTCTGGAGAAAAGGAGGCTGAGGGGACACCTTCTCACTCTCTACCTGAAAGGAGATTGTAGTGAGGTTGGTGTTGGTCTCTTCTCCCTACTGACAAGTGATAGGATGAGAGGAAATGGCCTCAAGTTGTACCAGGGTAAGTTTAGATTGGACATTAGAAGAAAATTCTTCACTGAAAGGGTTATCAAACACCGGAATAGCTTCCCCAGGGAGGTGGTTGAATCCCCATCCCTGGATGTGCTTAAAAGATGCAGAGATGTGGTGTTAAGGGACATGATTTAGCACCAGCCTTGGTAGAGTTGGATAACAATTGTACTTGATGATCTTAAAAGTCTTTTCCAACCAAAGCAATTCTACGACTCTGTAAATACAGAAGATGGTGATAGCTAATGGCAGAATTGTGTGTGCAGCACTGAATTTCTTGCTCTATATTCTCATTGTTCTAGAAGTATAGGTATAGTTAGAACACTTGGATGAAAACTAATGCTTATGAATGTTTTTTGTCTTTGGTACAGGTACATCCCTACAGCAGCTGCATTTGGTGGTCTGTGCATTGGTGCACTTTCAGTACTGGCTGACTTTCTAGGAGCCATTGGGTCAGGCACTGGCATTCTGCTGGCGGTCACTATTATTTATCAGTATTTTGAAATCTTTGTAAAAGAACAAGCTGAAGTTGGAGGAGTAGGTGCATTATTTTTCTAGGTGTCCAAATATTTCATGGTTTGTGTGAAAGAGAAGGTATTTTGACAATATGCATCATTTAGTCAAATAATGCTCTTCTTTTTACTTGGTTTTAAGTGCTACGTGTCCCATTACTGTAATGGGCATCGAGCAATGCCTGTGTGCAGCATTAGTACCAGCTGCCTTAAGAATCAAGTTTACATTATCTTGTTTAAGTATTATCTGGTGTTGCCTGTAATGCTGGAAACCAGTTCATCTACCTTACTGTTCAAACACTACAGTGAGGTGGTAAAATGTATCAGTTTGGTAACAGTTAAAAATTTTTGCATGCAGCATTAAAATGTCAAATTTAATTCCCTGTCCTTAACAGGAAAAAATAATTCAAAATCTGAGTTCAGATTTGCCACATGCCAGTATTCCTGACAAAATGAATTTGTAGCCTGTATTTGATGTTAAGTTTTTACTTTAACTTGCATTTCCCCACGGTTGAACTCAGCACTCCTTACTCCTTTGTGGTGTCTCCACCCAGGCACCATTCTCTTAGCTCCAAGCAAATACTTTACCAGAGACTGATACCCATCTCACTGGAGAGCCGGTTTTTGGATGGGTTTACTGCATCACAGGGCCCTGGGCCCCCTGTGGGACAGCAATGGAGCTGCTGTCATGCTAGGAAATCAGCCCAGTGGTTTTGTTTAAACACATACTTGTGAAAACTGTGCCACTGAAACCATGTCCACTTTGCTTTTGTGAGTCTAAAGAACAAGGTTTGGTTCCTGAAGCAGTGTTCATAGAGGGGAAAGGGGGTCATGAGGAGTTCCTGATGGAAATTTATTTATGCTGTCGCACTTTACAGCGGCAACGTAACAACTGTGATGTTAGACAATAAACTTATTTAATTAAGCTCGCTCTTGTCTCTTACCTGCCCCAGGTGGAATTCATGTGCAGTCTTTGAACATTGCTAACATGCTTTCTTACTGAGGTGGGTCTGGAAGGCTCCCTCTCTCTCTCTTTGTTCTTTCTCTTGCTCGAATAGAATTCTAATCAGTTTTTAGCAGCCTTAATTAAAAAACAGATCACAAGATTCCTCCCCTTAAAACTACTGAGTTTTCCTACTTGGCTGTAATCAATTACTTTTCCCCTTTGATTTCACATTTTGATCTCTTCTGTCTTCTCTCATACTCAACTTGAAAGTAACTTTGTGTTGTTTGCGAAGGTAAGAAAATCTTAAGGAAGTTTTCTGCTTCGGTCTCCCCAATTATGCATGCTCATCCAAATTTACTTCAGAGGCAAGGCTTTCATGTTAGCATACATTACAACTCTTAGATCCTGACCTCTAAGCAGAGGTGGTTGTTTACATAATTAGAAGCAGATGACTGTTTGCAGATACACTGAAGGTTTCTTTAGCAAAAGATTTATTGAGAAGTGATGAGACTGAATGAAGTATGTAGATGTGTCTTGGGGAGAGAGAGAACTGCAAGACTGTGCTATCTCGGGACATGTAAGTAAGCTCGCACCTTAAGCGGTCTCCTGGCCAGGTCCTCCCCCATTTGTGGCTGTTTTGCTATGGTCAGCATTGTTGTCAGTCTGTACTTTCTTAGGTCAAGCAAACACATTTTCTTTTTCTGGATAGTTGAGGTAGGGCTTGGGAGAGGGAAGCAACATCACAAAGTCTAAATCATAAGCAAGTCCTGCTGCACAGGACAAGGGGTGATGGGTCTAGTCTAAACCTCCCCTTGTTTAGTTTAAAACCAAGGAAGATGGGAATTTTTATTTTTTAAAAAAAAATGTTCAATGAGGGTAGTGAAATGGTGGCACAGGTTGCCCAGAGAGGTGGTAGATAGCCCATGTTTAGGTTGGACAGGGCTCTGAGCAATTGGAACTACCTGACAGTATCCCTGCTCGCTGGAGGGGGGTTGGACTAGATGACCTTTAAAGGCCCCTTCCAAGCTAAAGCATTCTATGACAGAAGGAACCTCCTGACACTGCAGTTTCAAACACTGCAACCAGAGCATGCACACTATACCCCTGTGCTCTGCTCCTATTGTAGATCACCAACAGCTGTTGAAAAGCTGCTGCTTGTGCATGTGTGCACTCCCCCAGATTCTTCCTCCTTTGAAGAGGTGCTACTACCACACCTGCTCCAGTTACTTAAGCATCTTCCTTATAGTGAAACATGATTGGAATGATGAATACAGTGAGAAAAGACACATTTTGAAAACTTAACAGCACCTTTAGTAGCATTATTTTGTCAAGGCATAACTGACTGTTAGAAGAAATGATTTTTGTCAGTTACATCATTCCAGATGAAAATATCAGACTCATTCCTACACATACTTGTGTTTGCTTGTAGAAGTATGGAAAAGGACCTTTAGTACAAGGAGAGTTGCACTTTTTTGTCATCTGAACAGGGCAGTTTTCATCCATATTTGTCATCATCCTGTTTTAGAACTTCATAAAAGGAACTTGGAGCGGTTTTTCTGCTGCATGCTTCATGGCCAATGCGTAAGTATAAACCCTGGCATCCACTGCAAGGTGTTCCTCTGTTACAAGTTCTGAAAAATAAAACACAAGAGTGTATGACACGCTGTTAACACTTCTCCTCCACAGTCATTTAAGTCCTTGCCTAAGATGAAGCAGTGTAACATTCCAGACATGAATCCTTAATGCTAACACCTCACACTGTCCCTAACTCTGTCACCTGGCCAAGTCTCTCACAGCTTTTTGTTTAAGATGGAGTAGTCTAGGATGAGAAAGGCCTGGAAGAGCTACGAGCAGAGAAGATAAGGGTATCCTGAGCCTCACATTAGTGCGTTTCGTGTATCAGAAAGCTCTTACCATCAATTCTTTGCAGCAGGTCATTCTTTGGAAGTGAAATAACTTCCACAAATTCTAGGAAAGAAGAAAAATAAATTTAAGCACCTTTAAATTAGTGAACAGTAGAGGAAGTTACCTCAGGGTCCTGTTTCTTGCAATTTAGAAGGAGGAGCAAACTGACTTAACGCTCATCCCCATCTAAAAGCTGTGACAGAGATAAAAAGGCTTGTCAAAGGAGGGAAGGCTCATTTGAAAAGCGGGTTGGGCAGAAAGAAACTGGGAAAGAGCTAGGAAAAACTGCAGCTGATAGCTATGGAGAGTAAGAATCCTTCTAAAAGCATATCTCCCTTCTGTGAATGAAAAATACACTCAAGCGGACTTCTGTTAGGCTTATGCCTGTACAGTGATGGACTGTAAATGTATTTTGAAGACCAGAACAGCACAGAGGGTTTGTTCTAGATGGACTTGTTTGCCCTGTCTGAATTAATTCTTTGGGGCTTGACCTACAGCTATTGTGGATTTAGTGGTTAGTATTTTCTGAGATACTGGTGCTAGAGGTGTAATATTTGAAGATAATTGATGTGATAATACCTCACAGGAATTTTTATGTCTAGGCCAAAGTCAGGGTCATGCATGTTTGATGAGGGTCAGAAGATTAACCAAGCCCAGATAAAAAGGCTTTAACGGACACGTTCTGTGTAAAACTTCCCATATGAAGACCACACTTGACCTTACTGTCACTGTGAGCACAGCCATGTAACATACCTCCATCATCTGCAAGTGGAAAACAAACAAACAAACAAAACCAAATTAGCAGTAAGTGAAGGATTTTGAAATACACTAGAGTTTACATCTAAAAACCCATTTTGGTAAGTGATGGACTGTGAGGGGTATGGTTATTACCTCCAGAGTCAAGCCTGGAGGTAAGAGGAATATCAAGGTTTAAAAGTGTTTAAGGTCCTTGAAGTTTAGGACTGAAACTCCTCATGCTGGGTGCACCAACACCTGACAACATTCAGGCCTCTGCTGAATTTAGCAAAGAAACACAGCTCTGCTTATCTAGACTGCAGGATATCATTTGAAGGGGGCCTCAGCTGGGGCAGAAGAGATACCGTGGTAGGCATAGTTCTTTTAAACCTTTTGTTAGATTCTCAGGATTTTCAAATAAATGGTACAAAACTCACCAAGTTTTTGCTTAGGTCTTGTGTTCTCAGCCTCATCCCCATTAATGACGACGCTCACAATGTGTGTTGTGCTGTTTGACATCCCTGGGTCCAAGCAGAGAGCTGCCAACAAGCACAGGCAGAAGTTCATTTTTCAAACACAGAAGTCAGGCACCTCAACACTTTAACAAAAGCCTTCACACAAATTTATCTGGTACACAAGGGAGACATGTATTTGGCATATGTTCATGCTGGGAGAGTTGTGAAAGGTTTGTTTTCACACAGTCTTAGCAGAAATACAGTTGGGTGCAATAATCACAAGCCAAGTCTCAAGTCTAATGGCATTTACTTGAAATCACATATAAGTGGCCTCACCTTTCTATTTTCTCAGGTTTTATCTATGATCCTCATTTTGTTTTACGTAGGAAGCACTGGTCTGGCAACAATCATGCTCCAAAGGCTCTATGGATTTACTCCAGTTAGCCTCTCTTCCTTCCAGCTCAAGAACATGAGTACTGCCACCTCCCTACAGCTGACACAAAGGTGACCTCCACTCAGCCTGCATCATGTAGTTATTGTTTTTCCCTTAAGTTCAGAGATGCTGTTCATATTAAGTCCAGCAACACACACCTTTATACTAAAATGCCAAATCATAGCTTGAATAATTGGGTTTTGTGTAAAGGATTTTATTTAGTAGCCAGGTTTTTCTGAGTATGCATCAAACTTTCACTTAAGCCCTGAATGTTTAACAGAAGTTCAACAACTGCCTCATCAAGCACTTACTGGTCCAGCCACAGGATACTGCTGTCTGCTATTCCACACAGACTTTTCTGTGAAGATTTTTCCTTTGGTTTAGAACATTTCAGACATTTAGAATACCCATCCAAGACAGAATAAGCTTTGGGTGGGAAAATAAGAAAGAGCAAAGACCTGGAGTACATTCGGTAACTTCCCCCTTGTACCCGGTTTCTTCCTCCAGCTCTCGCAACGCAGCACTTTCCGCAGTCTCATTTTCCTCAATGAGGCCTGAGGGGTAAACAAAGCCCCAAAACAATTAAAAACCCACCACTTACCTGCAGTACCCAATCTGAGACCTAATCCAGCTTTACAGAAGAGGTGAAATCTTGTTTCTTGGAGGGATAAACTAAAGCATTAGGAAGACCTGCTTGGATGAGTTCCTGTGTGACCTGATATAGGTGATCCTGCTTTGGCATGGGGGGTTGGACTAGATGATCTCTTGAGGTCCCTTCTAGGCCCTAATAACATTCTGTGATTCCATGAAGGACTGAAGCTCCTGGGTTCCTAATGCTGCTGCTCACATCTTCAAATGAATACAGAAGCATGCAAGCTTCCCAGGAAATGAAATTAGTATTCTCGTGAAGGCAAGAAGCCAAATGCTTTGACTCTTAGAGAAAGGAGTGGAGGGAAATGCAATCTTCTAGCACCAGACTACTGGGCAAAATGTCTCCAATCCATTAAAATGAACCCATTTTGTATTCTTCAGTATCAAATATACCTATTTCTGAATAGCACACTGAGCTACAGAGCTCACTGTGATTTTCTGGTTAGAGCTACCTCATTAAGATTGACACTCCAAGCACATCTAAACACACTTAAGTGTCAGCTTTATGTGACTATTCTTTGTTTCAGTCACTTACCTGCAGGAAACTCCAAGCAATAACCATTAATTGGGGGCCTGAACTGTTTCACTAGGACAATGCAGTCATAGTGGAGAGTTCTCTGCAGCACTGCAATCACAGCCACACCTACAAGCAGTGACAGAAGACACAAGTACACAGAATTTGGGTGTAGCAGAACTGAATATTCAGTACTAGCTCTGGAAGGCAACCCAAGCTGAACACGAAACCTTTAGATATCTGCTCCAGAATCTTGAATGATGAATTTAAGCTCCTTATATCATATGTAGTGAGAGATGCCCAAAATGGCATCTTCAAAGTACCCCAGCAAACAAGAGGCTCACATACCAAGCAAGAGCAAGCTTCAGCACGCTGCTGTCTAGGAAAGGGCTCTCTTGCAAGCAGAGATTGTTTGGAAGCCCTTCCAGCCCCCTCCTACATGCTTTTCATGGCTAAATGAAAGCAAACCGAATACAGCAGTCTGCGTCGGGGCATCCACCATGCCTCTGAAATTGCTGCACTGTTCTGAAGTGAATACAATGACCTTAGAAAATACTCTTAGTAGTAAGGTTCAAATTCTTCAGCACCAAGGTTAGCATTTCATTAGCTCACTGGTATAGCAAGCTCTGCTGAGCTATTTGTTCCACATCCTCATTCATTCAGAAACACATCAGCTTCAAGTCTGCACTGTGAGTTTATCAGAACTTTCACAGGATAAAAAACAAATAAAAGTCACCAATGTCCTACCATCAGCTGAAACACCCTTTTTGTTGCCAGTACGCTTTACAGTCTCCCAAGTCCTGTTTAATACAGAGAAAAGAAAAAATGGGTATGCAAGTTGTCTTCTACCCTTACTTCTTTCATTTAAAAATCAAAATATGCCATCACAGAGTGAGGCACCATAAGAAAGCATCTGGCCTTATGACTTAGGCCCAGTCATTACTGGCACTGTAAAAGGTATGGTTTTGTTTATCCTCCTTAAAGAGAGAAAATAGTTAAATAGGTAATTAATAATTATTTAAGATCACTAAAAATAAGGGAAAGATGTAAGTGGTTGTCATGGAACAGGCAAGTCTTATAAAACTGGTCTGGAAAAATGCAAAATAAATCTATTTATACAAAACACGTCAGATTTTGAAGGACAGCTTTTTAACAAGACCACGTGTATTCTACCTTTGATCTAGCTTTTGCAGCTAGTGAACTCTCAGCTCAGTTACTTGAGCACACAAGGAGCTCACAGGCAAGACCAGAGCTTCTCTCTCAAAATAAGCAATGGGCTGAGTCAAATCAAAAAATCCATCAGCAATAAAAATCCAGTCTTTGCTGAGCTTTAAAAGGATATTTGCTGATGAATTGGAAGGCACTAGATAAAGCAATCAGTACTGAATTGAACACATGAAGGGAATTGAAGCCATACTGTCACATCTAAATAAATACAGTAAAACATACAAACAAATTGGACAGTCATTTGTCAATGGTATCTAAGATCCGGCTTATCAGCAGGTAAAAAAAAAGGGACTCCTAATGAAGCACCAGAAAAGCCACAGGATGGACTCTCTCATCACCACAGTCCAGCTGCAGAGCTACAGCTTGCTTCTGCCTGGTGTCTTTACAAAGGACTGGAAGCACAAGGTAAAACAGGGTTCAGTGTGCTCAGAAGGATTTAGGAGTTAAATTCAATCCCACATGCTATCACATCTGATAGAGTAAGGCTTTTTTTCTCTGACCAGTCTGAACTATAAAGGAATTGCACAATGAACAGATCTCACCTCGTCCTAACTAACCGAGGGCTAATTTGTACAACTGGGAACATTAAAGGAATCTGAAATGCCAGAGAAGCAATTACCTGGTTTTACCAAAGGGATCAGTGTAAGTTGTTTCTTCAAGTTTCAACCATTTTCTTTCTACAATTACCTAAAATAAAGAATTTTTTGTTAAATACCTTTTAAGAGTAATTCCAAAGACATCTGGGGGCTAAGAGGAAAGAGAACACAACTGGTTTTGGATTCTTTTGAAGACAGAATCCCAGCATGAGAACACATGCAGGAACATGCAGCAACACTCCTGTAACTAATATGGAAAAAACCATTCACTTTACATTCTTGAGTTGGAGTAGAAAATAAGCTGAAAAATAAGTTTTCTTAATGTGACTTTTATAACCAAGTTTCAATGAATCCAGCTGGAATATTCTCATCTTTTTAAAAGGACTTTGCAAAGGTCACGTTTCAGCTGAAACAAAACTGGTCTGCATAGACTTCAGCTACACTGGTGATAGCAAGTGTCCACTTATCAGAGATCATGGCATGAGAAACGGAAGGCCAAACTGTTTTGAAACTCCTCTTGCCTGCCATGATCTCAGACTATGGCCTTGTGTAGCTGCTGTTTTCTGTAACGGCCAGCAGTGTTACACAGCTGCCCTTTCAGGATTTCTGAGAGCTGCTGACTGGGTGCTTGGCATTGGCATTACTACAAAATGTCTTTTCTGAGTTAAATGAGCTTATCTGCCTTGTGATGTTTCCTTACCTTTTATGTAATTTCTTTAAAAGAGAAAAATCCCTAGATATTCACCCAGCCCTTTATTTCTCTTTATGTAACTGGTATGCTGAGCTTTGCTAAAGGCACAGGCAGACAAGAAGCCTGTCTCCAGAATTTTGCATTGAGTTGGCCATAGGTCTGACCACAGAAATCAAAAGTAAATGGTAAGATGAACAAAATTACTTCCTATTGTCTAGTGAGACATGCTGCTGACAACAGTAGAACAAGGATCAGCACGGGGAGAATAGGATCTGGGAAAAAAACCCAGAAGATTAAATTGTAGCAAAGGATGAAGTCCAAAATGTCCTTCATGTGGCTGGCATGCTGCAATCCTCCAGTGCAGGACAAGGAGCAAATGGGGCCTCTGCGGCAATGTAGATCTCAAACTTCAAAGTAAGACACTAATCAACAGAAAAAAAAAAAGAATCTAGAGAAATGAAATGTAGTGTATGATGCAGTTATAGCTAGAGTACAGAAGCACAGTACAGCATCAGCTGGAAGCAGAGGGCAAATCAGAAGTCATTCAGGTGTCCACTGAATTATAACTGATCTGGAGGAGCTCACCTAATTCTTAAAATGTGTTCTTCAGAACAATTATTTTGATGATCAATTGAAATAAAACCAGCACTCCTATGGTTGTCAACATGACTACACATACTTTACAAGTAGGAGTTTGGGCATTTATTTTGGAAAATGTAATAGTTCCCTATAAGAGGAATTGGAAAAGCAGAGCTATGTGTTTTCTAAAGGGCTTTCTAATGGCTTTGTGGTCACAAAAACAGCAGGAAAGAAGATGAAGTATATTATGCTCATTACAGGTACAAGTAATTCCATTTGGAAGCATTCAGGTGTACTTTAAATAGCTTTATATTCACTTCTAAATCATTGCAGAACTAGAGTACAGGAAGATCCAAAGAGAAACAGATGAAAATCATGTCTCACCATTTGCCCAAGGAGAGGAGAGGAATATATATACACACACTTCAGTTAGGTAAACACAGCCTAATTTTTGTGCTAATGAAATTTTAAAAACAATGCAGAGAACACAAAGGATTAGATTGAATGCTGCAGCAGTATGGGACCACAATCAACAGAACTGGCAGATGATTACCGTGTCATTATCATTTGGTAAGCAGAAAGGGGAAAGTGGCTGAAATCAGAACATCACTGTCTCCAGGAACTTTAAAGAAAAAAGAAATAATCCCTACTCTGTGAGAAATTAGACCTATCCAAGTTCCAAAAAAACCAACAGAAAGGAGGGGGAGAAAAAAAGAAAAACTTTTATGTATACAAAGCAAACAGTGTCAAGGTGTCTCTTTTCGTTTAAACCAAGTATTCTTAAATACAATTTTTGGCCTCCAGAGTCATGGAGCAATAATTAAAAAGTACTACAGAACATGTAGCACAAATATTTACTATGGAAGCAGCTCAGCAACCCTCTGAAGTTTGGTGAAACACTTGCTGCTAACAGCCAACAGGGTGAGAAAACAGGAAGTTGCCAGCTTTCCCTGGAAGCAAAAAGAAAGTTTTGTCACCTGCCTCATTTGATGCACAATTAAAACTGCAGAATGTGGCCCAGAAGCATAACTTCTGATTTACTAAATCCCCTATTTAAGGCCTAAGGACACTTTGCAGGATGTGTGGCACTTACTAAATGAGTTAAATTTTATTGCTTTATCATTATTTCAATAGGAAAATAACATCTGCTTTTGATTACAGCAGCCTGACTGTGGGCACCCAGAAACGAAGGAAATCAGAATCATCACAGAGTGGCTTAGGTTGGAAGGGACCTTAGAGATCACCTACTCCAACCTCCCCTCCATGGGCAAGGATGGAAGATCAGCTACCACATTCATGGAAGAAGATAATCCAAAATCAGACCTCGCAGTTACTCAACCGTTACAGACTCTCTTTTAATATAAGGGCCACTGGCAGAGGCATGGTAAATACTCTCTGTATTAATCCCACAAAATGATTGGAAAAACCTAAACAGCTTAAAATACATAAGATCTAATTACAAATCTCCAATGACACCAAAGAGCACAACATTCCAAAGGAGGATAAAAAGGAAACATTAACCTGAAAAACCACAAGCCCTAGCAGAAAACCTCAAAAGCTTACAAAGATGAAACCCTTTGCTTGAAAACTACTCGTATCAAAAATCACCCAAAGGGAAAAGCCATAAATCTATCCCAACAAAGTATCTTCTTTCCTGAAAAAGCTGTCTACCTTGAAACCTGAAGAAATTACAAGATCGTTCATTCCAACGAAGGAAAGCTGAATAAAAGAAACTAGTTGTGTTTTAACAACAAAATGACACTGTTACCAAACCTGCCTTTAACACCGAAGACCAGCTTTTAAGAACACAAATATAAGTAGTTTAAACTAGAGTGAAAGTGCTCCCAATAAGCCCCCAGAAGTACGTCCAAATTCCTTCCTCAGGACCTGACATTTGCTGATTCTATGAAGATGGCAGCACTGTATGTTTAAAAATTTATCTAAATCACCTAAATTCAAGCCCTTTCAGAAAGGATCAAAGGTGGCACAATGCTAAATGCTAAGGCAGCTCTCAGTGCTTTGGCACTTTAAAGGAACAGAAAACAAGGCTGAGTTTCATGATGCACCAGTCTCTCACAGGCATCAGCATAATTTCTGAACACAGCAAACAGCCTGAAGACACCATACTAAAACTACCTGCCAAAGAAACAAACCAACCCCCAGCAAACAACAAAGGACTTAAAATAATGCAGTACAGCAGGTTTTTTCTTGCCACATTAATAACTTGTATGATTATTTTAACAAAGTGAACTTCGATTACTTGACCATCAGAAAGAAGTGTTTTGTCTATCAAATAGATTTAACAAACATACAGCACCTCAGCATTTCCTGCTCTGCACTCAAAACCATTCTGATGGCTCTCAAATAATTACCATTTAACAACCAAACGTGTCAAACCCAGCAGGTCGTACCTCTTCTTTAACCACGGACTGTCTAGCAGTTTTTGGAACTTCTGAGGATGTCTCTGCTGCCATTTTCAGGAAAGTCTGGCTTTTCTCCTTCTGTGCAGAGTCCAGATTACTATGAAACAAAGTCAATATTTGTTTTCAGGGTAAAGTTGAAAGGTTCATTTCTGCATTCTACATTAACAGAGAAAACTTGCTGGAGAAAGCTAGGGAAGTGTGATGGCAAGTACAATTCACCTTCAGCTCCAACAGATGGTTTCAGGGTCAAAGAATTGAAAGGAGCAGTGGAAGTTTGGATCAAATCCCTATTGTAATATTCCTCTCAGCTGCCAAAAGGCTATGCTGGCTGAAGACACGCTTCTTAACTCTTCAAAGGTCAGACAAACACAGAGACAAAATGGATCTATTTCAGTCAAATTGTTTCATTCTGATGTGGATGAAGTGGTCTCTTACACAGCATTACCACAGCAGGACTACATGCTCCACTGTCAGAGTGGAAAAAAAAGTCATACCAAGAGGGCTTCAGGGGCAAAGTTGCCAGCTATTGAGAAAGAATTGGAACTAGAAAGTACCTCCATGTTACACACACCACAAATAAACACACAAATGACTCAATTCTTCCCCCAGAAAATAAGGTCAAAAAGTCACCTGTGTGTGGCAAATCTAGGTGGCACATTAAGTTAACATGACCAAAGCATAGCACATTGTCCTACTGGGAATGATGTGGCTAACACTGCAAAGAGCAGTTGAATATATGCCCAAAGCAAGGCTCTGCACCTGCAGCTCAATACCTCAGCCTGCATCCTAATGCTCCCTAGGAAGGTAAGATTATCCACTCACTCTCTCAATCCAGTTCTAGCTGAAAGGCACACCAGGGAGCAGAAAAATATGGTGCATTAGAGTCACCATTAATCCCCTGCCCTGCTGTGGAGCTATGGGGCACTTTCAGCGCAGACACTCTTATTCCAAGGAAGCTCATCTCTGATACCAAGTTGTAATACTTGAAGTCCTGAAAAGCAGCACAAATCATAAGCAAGATGACAGTGCAAAGCGAATGAGTTTAAACACGAGAGAGATGAGACAATCTTACTAATCTCTATCATTCACAGCATTGCTGGTTGTAGACTTTCCATAAAGTCAACAGGAGTCTTTCTGTTGACTTCAGCTTGGATTTAGTAAAGCTCTGTGGGATCTCTAACAAAGAACAGTATCAATTTCCTGCTCTTTCACACCCAGTTTTAGCATGTTCATTTTTTACTTCATCTTTATCCTTTTATGATAACATCTGCTGCACGTTTGTGAAACATGTAAGAGCATGCAGGAACAATCAGCTTTCTTGTATATTAAATTTGCATATCATTCCATAAAGCAAGTAAAAGGAAAAGGTAGTAAAAAATATTTATGGTTATTAGGATTAAAACTAATGTACACAAATCCACTTCTTCAGTATGTAGACTGGAGAAGCTCTTTCTTAAGTCTTAAGACAGTCTTTTTGGATGAAGTACGTCATAGTGGTCAAACATTCAAACTGTAATGTTGAGTCCTAAAAAGGAAACCTAATTCTTCTCTTTCAAAAGTATCTTCTACAATCCTTTCTTCAAGCAATGAAGCTCCCTCTTAAAACTATGCAGGTTTACTTACTGCTTGTTAAATTAAGTTGTACTCCTAATTTAAAATATACCTTACTATTTGTATGAAAACCTGTTCTAGAACCTCACTTGCTTATCTTCTGATTACTGCCCCAAGTTGGTTGTCAGCTGTTACACACTTTCTTCTTGAGCCAGCAATGGCTCAAACTCTCTTCACGTCAGATTTAAGAGCTGTAGCTGGTCAATAGCTATGTTCTCTTGCTGTGGCTCTAAAATACAAACTCAAGCTTTCCACCAAATTTATGCAAAAGAAGCACAGCACAGCAAAGCAGTTCCATGAAGTTCCTGGCCATCTCGAAGGAAGAGCTAAAGGTGGTTCTGTGTGATGCCCTAAGTACACAGCTTTAAAAATATAAACCCATCACTGCCAAGTGACAACAAACTCCCTAGTTTGGACAGAATCATAGCCTTTTAGACTGATGATACAAACATATTTTTGTTGTTTGAACAGGCTGAATAAGTTTTGTCTTCTTAGCCTCCCCTCACAAGCAATCCCATTCTATTGATCATAGTAATCCTTCTATGTAAGCTTGCAGGTATCGGACATCTTTTGCAAACAATGGATTAGCTCAGTTGTACCCCAAATCCCACCAGCAGCTATTGTAATGTTTGTACAACAGTATCAATACTGACCTGTATCAATTACAAACACATACTAGAACCTCATCTCATGGCACAACCTAATCTCAACACAGATCACTGTCTTCTGTGGTGGACAGATTCAAGGGTGCTTTGCAATTTAAAATAACAAAAAGTACACAGCCTCAGTGGTTTGAATTATCACTAAAATCTAAGGTGAAAATGAGAGATGGAGAAAGAAAGGCAGACTCGTATTTCAGCTTCTGTAATTTTGATCTCGTCCACAAGAGGGTGCAATAACTCCACGGATGTGTGACTTCTTAACAAGCCCACCAAAAAAGTAACTGTTTCCTATTTCAGCTGACTGTATAGAAGAGATTTTCTGCTGTTAGAAAGCTGAAATACCATTTGGTTTAATGAAGGCTGCGATTTTGGTATTTCACATTAGTCATGTTGTCAAGGGTGGCAACACCTTTTGTTCATAAACAAAATCAGCTGCAACTGAAAATTAACACTACAGTGTAAGGCTCCTAAAGCCCTATGTCTGGTTTCAGAAGAGACTTTGTCTTGCAGCCCTCGGGCAGGAAGGTTCTTCCAGCTCATTAACACTGCATATTTTGAATAGAAAATGCAACACAGCTTGCACATCATTCTGGGAAGGAGACTACCTGACTTAGGATTTCATGAACTATATAATAGAACCATAGAATGCTAGAGGTTGGAACAGACCTTCACAGATCAAGTCCAACCCCCCTGCAAAGCAGGGCTGCTTCAGGCAAGTCACACAGGAATGCATCCAGGTGGGTTTTGAAGACCTCTAGAGAAGGAGATTCCACAACGTCTCTGGGCAGCCTGTTCCAGGGCTCTGTCACCCTCACAGTAGTTTTTTCTCGTGTTGAGATGGAATTTCCTGTGATTGAATTTACATTTATTGCCCCTCATCTTATCACTGGGTACCACTGAAGAGACTGGTTCCATCCTCCTGACAGCCACCCTTCAGATATTTGTAGACACTCATAAGGTCCTCTCTCAGCCTTCTCCAGGCTAAAAAGCCCCAGGCTTCTC
Source organism: Dryobates pubescens (assembly GCF_014839835.1). Taxonomy (NCBI): domain Eukaryota; kingdom Metazoa; phylum Chordata; class Aves; order Piciformes; family Picidae; genus Dryobates; species Dryobates pubescens. Next base: position 114,024,620 of record NC_071657.1, on the reverse strand, counting down.
AGTCTCTCCTTTTAAAGAGATGCTCCAGTCCCTTAACTGTCCTTGTAAGCCCTCCACTGAACTCACTCAAGAAGTTCCCTGTCCCTCTTGAACTGGGGAGCCCAGAACTGTGCACAATTTTCCAGATGTGGTCTAACTAGGGCTGAGTAAGGGGAAGAAGAACCTCACTTTACCTGCTGGCCACACTTTTCTTAATGCACCTGAGTATACCATTGGCCTTCTTGGCCACCAGGGAACATTGCTGTTGCATGGGTAACTTATCAACCAGGACTCCAAGGTCCTTCTCTCTTGAGCTACTCTCCAGCAAGCCAACCCCTAACCTGTACTGGTGCATGGTCTTATTCCTCCCCAGGTGCAGGACTCTACGTTTATCCTTGTTGAACTCATTAGGTTAGTCTTTGCCCAGCTGTCCAGGTCTCACTGAATGGCAGCACAGTCTTCAAGTGTGTCAACCACTCCTCCCAGTTTTGCATCATCAGCAAACTTGCTGAGGGTACACTTTGTCTCATCACCTAGGTCATTGATAAAGATGTTGAACAAGACTGCACCCAGCACTGCCCCCTGGGGAACACCTCGAGCTACAGGTCTTCAACTGGACTCCACACTGTTGATCACGATCCTCTGATGTCTATTGTTTAGACAAGTCACAATCCATCTCACTAAGACACACTTCCTGAGCTTGCCCATGAGGAAGTTATGGGAGACAGTGTCAAAAGCCTTTAGTCAAAGACAACAACATCCACTGCTCTCCCTGCATCTACCCATTGAGTCACACCATTGCAAAAGGCTATCAGATTAGTCAAACATGACTTCCTCTTGGTAAATCCATGTTGGATGATCCTGACAAGCTTATCTTCCTTCATGTGCTTACAGATGATCACAAAAACGAGATGCTCCAATCACCTTTCCAGGGATGGAAGGTGAGGCTGACTGGTCTGTATTTTCCTGGGACCACCTTCTTAACCTTTTTGAAGACTGGAGTGACACTGGCTTTCCTCCAGTCCTCAGGCACTTCTCCCATTCCCCAGGATCCCCCAGAGATGATGGATAAATTTATAAAACTGTAATTTTTTAACAGTTAAGATGATGTCAAAGTGTCCACATCCATCAGCTTTCTTAGCACAAATCAACTGCACTTGAACTATAAACCATGGAAATAAGATGTTTTGCCTGCTTCTACCTTTCCTGATAATTTTTACATCTTGTATTAAAGGCCACTGCTGGCAAATTACACTATTTATTCCATGTGGGGGTCAAAGTCAGGCCTGAAAAAGGCCTAAAATTTATAAAAGGTGTAACTTTATTCCCATTGCTTATTCCCTTATTAAGTGGCTTCTTTTCAAGGCAGCATCCAACCATGTTAAGGTTTCTAAATTATCCATTCCAGGAGTTAAAATCTTAAGCAGCTGAGGCTGAATTATCTTAGAGAGTAGCCAACCTACATGAACCTAATTCAAGTCATCGCAGATGGATTAGCTTTGCTAAATGACTTTTCAAAAGATATTCTGTGATCCACACAATATCACATTTAATAGGAACTCAGCAATGGCATCGTAAGCTCAAGACAAAACACAGGGTTACTTATAAAGAATGTGCAAAATGGACACTAGCAGTGTTTTATGTACAATTTAACCAACAGCACACTGAGATACATGTGCTGAAGGCAAGCATCACTCCTAAGGCACTTCAAACTTGTTACCAGTGATCAATGAAGTTGCATGAGACTCTATCAAAGAAACTAATTAGCACAAGTTGGTGGGAGAGAGGGAGAAAGTGGAGGGAAAATGCTTCATTTTTGTCATGGTATTTAGCAGCGTAGATAACCTGCTCAGCACCAAATAAAATATGGAATAACTGGCTTTTGCCATGTAGAACAGAGAACAGCAAAGACTATCTTGCATAAGCAGAGGAGATTTGGCAGCATCTCCATATTGTTAGCAACCTTCTAGACAATTGATGGGTGAGAGGGCTTGGGAAGACAACCTCAAACAGCAGATGTAAAAGCATTTGAGGAAAGCACGAGATGGAAATAACTTGGACCTCCACACTGGGGACATGCAGGCACAGAAATGACAGGGGAACCACAGAGTTTAAAAAGAACACATTATGCAGTTATCACTTGACTCTCTCCAAAATAAAATAAATGCAACCCTGTTTGAGGAGAAACTGTTTCTGTAGAGATCTGTTATAGAATCACAAAATTTTGTAGGTTGAAAAAGATCTTTGAGCCCAACTGTTAACTGTGTGCTGCCCCGGCACATCTTCTAAATACCTCCATGAATGTGAACTCAACCACTTCCCCAGGGAACAAATTCCAGTACTTAACAACCCTTTAGGGTTAGAAATGTTTCCTAATATCCAGTCTAAACTTGGCACAACTTGAAGACATTTCATCTTGTCCCATGTCTTGTAATCGGGAGAACAGGCTGACCTCCACCTCGCTGTAACCTTTCATCAGGTAGTTGTAGTGAGCAGCAATGTCTCCCCTGAGTCTCTGCTTCTCCAGTCTAAGCAAGCCCAGTTCCCACAGCTGCTCCTCAGAAGGCTTGTATTCTAGGCCCTTCACCAGCTTCACTGCCTTTCTTTGGACGCATTCCAGCAACTCAATGTCCTTCTTGTAGTGAGGGACCCGAAACGGAACACAGTATTTGAAGTGCAGCCTCACCACTGCCAAGTACAGGGGAAGAGTCACCTCTCTGGTCTTGCTAGCCACACTATTTGTTATCCCAGCCAGCATGCTGTTGGCTTTCTCGGGCACCTGGGCACACTGCTGGCTCACATTCAACCAGCTGTTGACCAACACTCCCAGGTAACTTTACACGGGGTTGCTTTCCTGCTACTCTCCCCCAAGCCTGTAGCGCTGCATGGTGGTGTTGTGACCAAGAGCAGGACTCGGCATTCGGCCTTGCTGAACCTCATACAGCGGGCTAGTCCATCTAGATCAATCCAGCCCATCCAGATCCCTCTGCAGATCCGTCCTACCCATGACCACATCAACACTTCCACCCAACTTGGTGTCTCCGGCAAACTTACTGACGGTGCACTCGATTCCCTCATCCAGATCACTGGTAAGGTTGCTAAACAGAACTGGAGAACAGTTATAACGCTGGACAGTCGAAATCTTACACAAACACATGCAAAGCAAGACAGCAAAGCCTACAACGAGGGAACACCACCCACTGCTCCCCTAAGGCCGCCCGTGTTTTCAACCTTAGCCGCCTGGAAACCCCCCGCTTGGGCCACGCCGCACGTACGAGGCCGGGAGAGCGGCCCAGCAGGCGAGGGGGTGCCGCGACGGGCAGGTGCGGTGAAGTCGGGGGAGGCCGGGCGGGGTCGTCAGCGAGCAATGCTGAGGCAGCAGCAGCGGCAACAGCTGAGGTGAGGTGAGGTGAGGGGAAATGAGGTGGCAGCCCAGGGCGCCCCTCAGGCGGGGCCAGGCGGCGCCGCGCCGTGTGCGCCTCCGATGGCGGACCGGGTAGAGCCGAGAGCTGCGGGAGAGGTTCCGGGCGGAGCGGGAGCTTCCGGGAGCAGCGGGCCGAAACGGGTCGAGCCTGACCGGACCGAGTTGGGTTGGCTTGGATTGAGGGGAAGATGAAAAAGGAGCAGGTAGTGCACTGCCAGTTTTCCGTGTGGTACCCGCTCTTCCGGGCCGTCACCATCCGCAGGTGAGGGGAGTGAGGAGCGCGGTGTGGGGCTGAGGGCGGCTCGGCCCTGGCCGGTGTGGGGCTGGGCTGCGTGTAGGCCTAGGCCGGGGGAGGGGCCGGGAGAAGTGGTTGCAGGGGAGCTGTGTGTGCGGGGAAGATGAGGGGGCGGCTAGGACTGGACTGAGGGGTGGGGTGAGGAGATGTGTGGGGCTCTTCGGGGGTGGACTGAGAAATGGGCAGGTTTGAGTGAGATACTGGGGACCTCTTTGGGGCACAGCTGTGATGGCGATGGGGAAGGCTTGATCAAGCTGGAACCCTAGGAGCTGGGGTCTCATCCTTGCACCCTGAGAGAGCTGTTTGGGGCAGCCTCGAGGTCAGGCCAGACACCCCTGTGCTCCCTGCTCTCCTGGTGAGACTCTGCACTGAGCACCAGCTGATGCTACATACACTGCTCTTCCCACTTGGTTGCTCAGGGAAACAGACTGAACACACCAAACCTAGTGACTGACTTAGTGTTTCTCTGTATTTCTGGAAGCTGTAGCAAATTGCAGTTTTTAAGTTGCTGTTGCAGGTTACAAGGACTACCAGTAACTCAGGAAAGTCAAGCATAAAATAGTTGCCCTATTGGATCAAAAAGCACTGACACCAGGCTTTTAGTAATGAAAGCATTTAATCTGTTACGCTTTTTAGTGTTTAGCACATGCATGGTTTTGGTAAGTTTAGTGAGAGCCCTTCATTTTTGGAACATTGAGGTGGTGTAGGCAAGTTTTGGTTTGGATCTCAGGAAAATTTGGCTTGAACAAGGTGTTGTCTCCTCACTGTTGACACTTGCTCTTTCTTTGAATTTCTTAGAGCTTGGAAGGAGTGGGGCATTTTTGTGCATTTCATCTAAATTTTTTGCCTGTTTCTCCTCTACTTTCCTGGAGGGAAAATAGGCATTGATTTTTGGGGAAAGGATGACAGAAGGGGAGGGGAAGGGTGGGAGGGGAGAGATGTGTTTTTATTCATAGTGATAGAGAATAAAACATATTGTCATTGAGATATAGTCTATTAAAAACCAAATTATTTTTTTTTCAGCTCTTGTTATTATTTTAACCGGTAATGGTAATAATAATTTATGAAAGAAATTACAATTTTTATTCCAGTGTCATACTTCCCCTACCAGAGAATGTGAAAGAATATTTGCTGGATGATGGAACGCTTGTGGTTTCTGGAAGGTAAGGAGGTGTTTTCCCCCCACCCTCCAAATATTAATACTGTTTTATATTCATAGTGCTATTTTGTGTGCAAACATGTTTTGCATAATGAATTTTCTAATTTCACTAATCTGGCTGCGGTAATCATCATCCCATATGAATATGTGAATCCTAGGATCATAGAATGGCCTAGGTTGGAAGGGACCTTAGAGATCATCTACTCCAACCTCCCTGCCATGGGCAGGGACGCTTCTCAGCTATGCTCGGCTGCTCAAAGCCTCATCCAGCCTGGCATTGAATACCTCCAGGGAGGAAGCTGTTGCTGTTAATAAAACTCAGCTTGCTGGTGTCTGATACAGATCCTAAAATCCATTTAATGCACATGATTCTAGACCAAGTAGGGGCAATTCTTTCATATTTTTTCTACTCCTCCTTTCCTTGTAGAGTCTACCAGTCTCTTGGGTACACAGCCTGCTGGTTTGGCTTTGGTTAGCTCCAGTTCAGAGAGGCTTGGCCTGCCCCACACCATTCACATGCCTGCTGCCTTATCCAGGGATGAACTGACATTATCTGGGTTTTATTCTCAGTAAAATAAACTATGCAGCAAATTGAGTAATTTTTGAGTTTGTATAATCCTTCACACACATCTTAATCCTTGACACTAGGAGCACTGACACAGGCTGTCCAGAGAGATTGTGGAGCCCCCTTCTCTGGAGACGTTCAAAATCCACCTGGATGCATTCCTGTGTGGCCTGCCTCAGGTGATCCTACTTTGGCAGGGTGGTTGGACTCGATCCTCAGTTTCTGTAGTCTATCTGGAATAAGAGGAGCTGTAAAATCATGGAATCATAGAATCAATAAGGTTGGAAAAGACCCCAGAGATCATCAAGTCCAACCTATCACCCAACACCTCATGACTAACTAAACCATTGTTTCAAGTGCCACGTCTAGTCCCCTCTTGAACACTTCCAGGGATGGTGACTCCACCACCTCCCTGGGCAGCCCATTCCAGTGGCCAATCTCTCTTGCTGGAAAGAACTTCCTCCTCACCTCCAGCCTAAACTTCCCCTGGTGCAGCTTGAGACTGTGTCCTCTTGTTCTGGTGCTGGGTGCCTGGGAGAAGAGACCAAGCCCCACCTGGCTATAACCTTCCTTCAGGTAGTTGTAGAGAGTAAGAAGGTCTCCCCTGAGCCTCCTCTCCTTCAGGCTGAGCAACCCCAGCTCCCTCAGCCTCTCCTCACAGGGCCGTGCTCCAGGCCCCTCCCCAGCCTGGTTGCACTCCTCTGGACATGTGCAAGAATCTCAGTGAGGGGCCCAAAACTGGACATGGGACTCAAGGACTCAAGCAGTGCTGAGTACAGGGCAGAATGACTTCCCTGCTCCTGCTGGCCACACTATTCCTGATGCAGGCCAGGATGCCATTGGCCTTCTTGGCATATGATAAGGCTGAATGTCCTATATGTATACCCATTCCAAGATTTTGGATAGAGAATGATAAGATGGATAGATATGAGAAACAGTTGATAAGAACCCAGGCTTTGTGCTTTGTTTTCTGCTTGTGATCTGGCTTCCTTGTAAAATGATTATTGCATGCATGCATACATCTTATTAATGATTAGACTCAGAAATCAGTCCACGCTCTATCTTTTCCTAACTGGTAGTTTGCCTTTCACAGAGCAGCCAATTAAGCTGTGACTGTAAGGGAGCTATATCTAATTTCTTAGGAATCAATTTGTATAAAATTGAAGCTGTTTAAACACCTTGTAAAGATGAAAAGTCCCTTTGAATTTTTATTATTTATTTTTTTTCTAAAATAAAAGACATCCAGAAAATTAGTATTGTTTTCTTAAACTTTTTTTGGGGGGTAAGAAGTAATATAACGACCTGCTTCTGCAGAATTAGGCAACTAAGTCAGCAGCACACATTTAATTTTTAATAGGTCTTCAGAAAAGTTGAAACTGAGGATTTGACTACAGCTATCCTATGTTATGCAAACAGTTTCTGCTGCCTTCAATAGAATAATGGACAGATGTATAATTAACTGAAATAATATTTTTGAAGGTATTTCACATTTAAAATGCCTTTTAGAAACTGTTTTTTCTCAGAGTTGAACTTTTTTAGCTAGCATTGAATGTGATCTTCTTGCAGTCAGACCAAGATCGCTTTTAATCTTCAGTAAATTGATATCTGACCTCTAGAACTGAATTGATAGCTTAATCCCTGTGAAAGTGCATTAAGGAACTCTAGAGCCTTGGCTTGTTAAAGAGTTGACTTTTGGCAAGGATGTACGTTTGACACCATGTTTGTTACACTGAGTTGCTGTGACTAAGTCTTCAAAAGCTTGGTTTTCTCCTTTAAGATCCTCACAATTATATTGGCTAAGGAGCATCAAAAGTCACCTAAAACTTCAAAGCAATATTTGCAGCCGAGTGCTTTCTCCCAGATGTGCTGCTGAGTATATAATCAGATGTCCTCTGTGTAGAAAAAGGAATTTTTCAGGAAGCAGCTAATGACTATGTATCCACTTTCTGTAGGATCTTTCCTGTGTGGGGAGTGTAAGAACATTTTCTTTTCAGAACCAGCAATTCAGAGGATCACATCTGAAACTCAAGTTTTATAAACTTTTCCTTGGATAAAGAGTATTGAGGCAAAGCATAATTTAAATCGAACTTTTGTTTTATGAAAGGAAGTTTGTTTAATTTGTGCTTCTGTCGGAGTACAGTAATAGAATAGAATAGAATTAACCAGCTTGGAAGAGATCTTTGAGACATTGAGTCCAACCTATCATCCAGCACTATCTAATCAACTAAACCATGGCACCAAGCACCCCATCCAGTCTCTTCCTAAACACCTGCAGTGATGGTGACTCCACCACCTTATCATTAGAAAGGAATTGTTAATGGGATGTTAAAAAAGCTTAAGTTTTAGAGTTTTCAGAACAGAAAATAATTTGGAAGAAGCCAAGTGTTTTGGGTAGGGCCCAAGTCTAATGCCAGAGTGTTCAGCATTCAGTTTTCTGTACTGGCTTGCTCTGTTTTATTTTTTTTTTTTTCCATCTTGTGGGGGTTTTGAGGCTTAATCCTCTCACAAAACCATTTTTAAATCAGCTGCTGGTAGATGCTGTGGAAACCTGATGTATATGGTAGAGTCAAACTCCAGTGCTTAATTTTTTTTCCTGATAATTTACTCTCTTAGAGATGATCCACCAAGTCATGCTCCGGAAGGGAGTGATGATGCAGAGGAAATACAGGTCAGTATAAAATGTTGGTTCCTTTGGTTAAAATCAAGGATGATGCCTTTTCTGCATAATTTGTAGGTTAGGAGAGTACTTCACAAAAATAATAGCCTGATAGTAGTTGCCTTTAAGCCATCATTATTTATACTGTGATGTTAGATAATGTTTAAAATATTTCTATGCTCTTTCAAAGAAGACTATTTATTTGATAATTGCATTTGCAATAATGAGTAAGGTATGTTGACAGATGTTGGAATTGAACTTAATACTGTTTTATGCCCTGAAAAATTAGAGGAGGAGTACATTTGCAGGAGCTGTTCAATGAAGCAATGAAATTTTCCTGTGGCCGTAATAGCTCAGAAAGATGTTCTAGAAGGAAAAAGGTGAAAAAGGATTGTAAGCACAGCCTGTAAGCACAGGTTAAAAAGGAGATGAAAAATATATAAGTGAAACTACTGGGTCATGGAGTTGAAGGATTGAACTGCTGGAGCTGAAGACAAACTTTAGACAGGGAAGACTGAGTTGGGAAATGTCCAAATTTGTGATATAAACCACAATTAAAATATGTAAGTGCCTTCTTTTATCTGTACTTTAGAACAGTACTTCTGCTGAATATACAATACCTTTACCGTCATCATTGGAGGATGGTGATGGTATTCTACAGGAGCTCCAGGGCAATGATTTCATCTGCATGTTGTAGGAAGGCTGAATTCTGATGTTCTCATAAATTATAAATGTGGTCTCAGGAAACCAGTAAGCTTTGATTTCTTTTTATTTTTAACAGTGGTCGGATGATGAGAATACTACAACCTTAAAGGTAAGGTCCTGTAAAAGCCTGACGTGGGTTTGTCAGTATCTTCTCTGCAGCCTTGCAATATGAACTTGTTACTAATTAAAGAGCACTGTTGCTGTGTTTAACATTTTTCAGACCATTCTAGATAGATGGCAGTGTAGATGTCTGTAACTTTAGAGAAGTTTTGCTGGCTTAATTATATTTAAAAATAAAATGCTTTTCTTCATCTGCGACAATCACACACGTTAGACTATAGGAAATTAACTGAAGCATGGCTCTAAATTTATCTGTCTTTCATTTTCACCACTTTGAATATCTCCCAATTACTTAATCAGATTGGATGTAACAGGAATGAAGCCACTGCAGCTCAGTTTTCACAGTTCTTCTCTTACACCTGTGCCATTATTTCTTCCTAAATAAGTTTGTCTGTCATGGTTTGTTGTTGTTGTTTGTTTCTTTCTTTGTTTTTCCCCCCTCCCCCTCATCTTTATTCTTTTCTTGCACTGTGCCTGGCTTAGAATCAGGGTCATAATTGATAGAATCTAGGCTTTCTTGATTTTTTTTTTTTTTTTACACCTGTTTTTTGAAACTTGCTCTTGCCCTGTCATTTTCAGAGTTCATATACTTGAGTCACTTGTCTGCCATTGATACTATTATTTCAGTCCTGTTAGCTCTCTAGTGTAGTGTGGAATTGCTCACATTGGATGTCTCCAGAGGAGATGCCACAACCTCTCTGGGCAGCCTGTTCCAAGGCTCTGTCATCCTCAAAGTAAGGAAGTTTTTCCTTATGTTCATGTGGAACCTCCTGTGCTCCAGCTTGCACCTATTGCCTTTTGTCCTATCATTGAACATCACTGAGAAGAGCCTGGCTCCATCCCACCAACACTTGCCCTTTACATATTTATAAACATGAATGAGGTCGCCTCTCAGTCTCTTCTCCAAGCTAAAGAGACCCAGCTCCCTCAGCCTTTCCTCAGAATGGAAATGTTCTACTCCCTTCAGTGTCTTTGTGGCTCTCTGCTGCACTCTGAGGCTCTTCTTGAACTGAGGAGCACAGAACTGTACACAATATTCCAGATGCGATCTTACCAAGGCAGAGTAGAGGAGTGGGAGAACCTCTCTTGACCTGCAAATCACACCCCTTCTAATACCTGTTTAAGTTTAGCTAGGTAAGTACTGTGTGCTGTGTACAGATTGCAGCTTTACAGCTGATGTACTACAGCTGGCTGGCATGGAGTTGATGCTCAGCTGGTGCTGAACAGTGCTCACATAGTGGGCTTTATCTTTTCCCAGTTTGCCCCAATACCCCTCCCCAAAAACTAGGCCAGGGATAGGCAAGAGGAGGAGAAAGGACAGAGCCAGGACAGCTGACTCAAATTGTCTTAAGGGATATTCCATACCGTATAACATCATCCTCAGCAATAAATGGAGGGGTCGAGGAACAAGAGGGCTATTTTGACCTCCAGGGTGGCTGTTGTTCAGAGGCTGGCAGGGCTTTATCTTTCACCAAATCTGTAACTTTGAAAATGGTTACTAATGAACATGGTTTGTGTTCATGGCTAGTTCCTACAAAAATGCACCTACATTTAGTCAGAGAAATAGTCTGAAAGTACAGTTTCACAATGTGCTTTTTACCATCTCTTTAGTTTGGTAGATTGTTGCTGGAAAAACTCCATCCATGGCAGATATGCCTGAAACCTAGGGGCCACTGAATGAATGGAAATAGTCCCTGGTGTTTTTAAGTGCTGCCTGTTACCATTTTGATAGTGGTGAAGAGGGGGAAAGAAACAGCAGAAGGGTGGGGAGATGCATCTGGAGTTACCACAAGAGATGTGAATGGATCAAGCAGCAGTGTGGAAGCTGAACAGGGACACTCTGGGGAACATAATGTATGAAGACCAGCGGCACATGCTGGAGACTCCAGTTCTGTGCAGGCTGCCAGCGTAGGGCATTTGTATCTTATGTATGATAAATCCCAGGTTGTAGTTCTCTAGCGGTAGTAAGGTGAGCTGTGGTTGTAATTAATACGATTTGATGAGCTGCCTGAGTCATTGGGTAGAACTTTTTTCCATTGCCCCTTCTGTATTCTCAAGAAGAATTAGATTAAAAAAACCTCCTTTTAAAAAACAGTGCATTAATATTCATGGCTTCCAAGTCAGGCATTCAGAATTTAGGAAATAATAGAACCTAACTTGTTTATGCAGCCTTGCAACTACCTTCTTCTGTGTATTTCTTTACTTTTTTCATCAAATGACGCAATGGTAACATTTCCCCAGGGAGGCTTAATATGTGCTGGTATTACATACATAGTATGAATCCTGACTTCTGTCAAAACAAGAGGTTACATCAGAATGCTGTGGACGAAGAGCTTTACTTCATGCAGGTACAACTTTTAGAATTGGCTAAAGCTCTAAAAATAAAGTAAAATAAGCAAAGTGCTTTTTCAATTTTGTGAGGATAGTTTCCTGTGGAGAGTAGGTAATGTAGTGAGGAAAGATTCAGAATGTTTGAAGTTCAGTCAGGGTCACTGCACTAAAATGTGAGTGGGTTTTTTAAAGGGGGCTGCAGAAAGGAGGTACCAAAATATAGGAACTTTATGATCACTTGTATGGCTGTGAGGGTTTTGTTTTAGAGACATTAATTTGCTTTAGCCTAGAAATTATCTTTGAATTTAATTGAAAAATACTCAGGCAGAAATAGTGTTCTTAAATACTTTTTTTTTCTGTAAATCTTGTTAGATGAAAAATGTTTTACATGTGCCTGAAATCCTTTTGCATTATTTTAAAGATCAGCAGTCTTCTTTTTTTTTTTTTTTTAATTTGATTTTATTTATGTTTGTTTGAGTGTATTGCACCACATTCAGGGTGGTGTTTATAAAACCCTGAGTAGGCTTTTTTCTACCCATCATCTTTTGTTTACAGTATTGATACAATTCTTTATGAAACAAAGTTTTCTAGTTCAACCCATCCCTTTGCAGTGTGTCCTCTCTTTTGATGCAATAGATTGTTAAAGAGCTACTTAAAGATCTAATTTAAGAGCTGATGAGTTAAGTCTTGCTAACAACATTGTGTAAAATTAAAGCTTAAATGGGGAGCTGTCACTCAAACTGCTGATGAATTGATTGATTTACTCCTAAATTCATATTGATTTATGTGCCCCTAAATGCAACTAGAGACCTAATACAGAACTGCTTCCTTTTTATCTTTAATACTTCTACAATATTTGTATTTTAGTTTTTTTAGAGAGATGCTTAATACTAAACAATGTTTAGAAGTTTGTTCTTAAATCTTCTTGGATCTTATTTGTATACAGTAACCTCCTATTAGGTATCAAACAACAGATGTGTGTTATTTATTTGCCTTGCACCTTTGCAAGCTGTTGCAGCTTTCATAATGAGAGTTACAAAATTTCAGGGATTTTTCTCCTGGAGTTCATGAGTCTGGCTAGTAATGACAGAACTGGAAACACCCTTTCTGCTTTCTGTTGAAGAATGTTAGAGCTGATTGATTCTCACGTGATTTATTCCTACAAAACCGTTATTTTGTGGGATTCTTAGATCCTGATTTTAAACACCTTTATTGCACTTACAGTATGCAATTCTAATGATATTTAGACACAGCCACACTTTGCCATCAAATGTATTAAAATTGAGCTTTTTATTGTTGTTCATCTTTGTTCAGGCACCAGAATTTCCTGAGTTCACAGCTAAAGTTCAAGAAGCAATAAGTTCCTTGGGTGGCAGTGTTTTTCCTAAACTGAACTGGAGTGCTCCAAGGGTAAGAATGCCGACTCCCAAAACTTGTAGCAAATGTTATCATAAGGACTTTTGTTTGGTTGATCTTAATGCATTGGAAAGAAGTAGTGGAAGAGGCTATTGGTTCTGATGAAGGAAGAAGTGACAAGTTATCAGTGGAGTACGATACAGCAAATTGTTCTGATGGATTAGAGCTAGAGTGTGCATCATGAACCCCTGTATCCTTTTCACAGATAACAGCATGATGGTCAGAGTCATCTCATTTAGGATAGTGTTTGGAAACTTTACCTGGGATAAAAATGAAAATTCCCATATTAAAAAACAGAAACAAACCCCCAAACAAACAAAAAGCCCCCCAAAACCCAACCCAAACCAATCAAACAAATCCCCCCCAGCACCAACCAATTAAAAAACAACCCAAAACCAACCCAAAACCACTGCCCTCTAGTTATTTTAAGGTACTCTAACTATACCCTAAGGATGGGTGCACCCAAATGGTTTTGTATAATATTCTCAAGGGAAACTTGTGTTCAGTCAAGCATTCCAAGAAAGTGCCTGGAATCAATAAGGCAAAAACTCATTTTTTTTTAAATGGATTTGCCTGGCTTTCAACAGAGTATTCATAAGAAAAGCAACAACTATTGTCTATTGTAACAGCTGATTTTTCTCTATGTATTTTGAATGTTGCATGATATTTATATGTATCTGCAGCCTGCGTTCTTTCCTGCTAGTAATGGTGCATGTTTGGATAATCTTTTCTGATTAGGATGCCTACTGGATAGCAATGAACAGCTCTCTGAAGTGTAAAGCTCTCAGTGACATCTTCCTCCTCTTCAAGAGTTCAGACTTCATTACTCGTGATCTCACTCAGCCGTAAGTAGATTTCTAGTAGACAATCTTATTTACACACAGTCAAAAAAATCCCACTTAAGCCTTTGAGGGTAACTTCTCTGTTCTTTGAAAGATCTCACTTTGCTGCACAGTAATGATAAATATTTGATACCAAAATACATACCCATGTTTGAAAGTTGTTCAGGCACAGTAATATGTGTTTCAAGTACAGTACTAAGTTAGTTGTTCTTTTAAGCTCCCCCAGCTCCTTCCCTCTTCCTTGTTCCCCTCCACCATGCTTAAATAAATGCCAGGTCCAAGTTACTGCAGAGCTGCAAGGCAGGGATAATAGTTACAGATAACATTATAAATATGATGTGCTTGGGGTTTATTTTATCTGCTCACAAGGATTTAATTGTATAAAATAGTTTCTTACTGTAGTACTTGCATCTAATTCCTGTCATTTCTAAAGTACAGCCTGGTTCTGAAAGAAAGTAAAGTTACTGGAATTTAATGTTATTGTTAGGTTTTGTTTTTTTTTTTCTGCAAAGCAGAATTTCATAGAAAAAGGGAATCCGAGAGGTTGTTTTCCAGTGATTGTTCAGTGCTTATTTATATTGCTGCAATATTTAGGAGACTTGTCAAATGCAGGGCCCTCATTCTAGTGCTTTATAGAGGGTTACCAAGGATAATAGTCCTATGTTAAGTAGCTTATCACCCAGTAAGAGTTGTGTTGTCTAAAATGTCAAACCAGTTGCATTAATGCTGTGCAACTGCTGCCTTTTTTTATTCCTGCAGCTCTAATAACACTCTTCCCCCTGTAGTTTGTTGATACATTAAAAAAAAAAGGATAGGTAGCAACATCCTCATCTTTATCCTTATCTCTGCATTTATGAAGTGCTAGTAATGTTGTCAGCTCAATTTTGATGCTGGGTTTTACATTGTGTCTAACCTA